>NC_080422.1:62496526-63135113 GCF_029873635.1 Malania oleifera
ACACGTCTTCTTCTCCTCATCCGGTGCCAGATGTGGGGCAAACCGAGATAACTTAATAAATTGGGCTTATACTGCAATATTGTCATGTGCCTCTGAGTAAGGTGCAGGAACTCCACTGCATTCACTCTCCGAATGATAACAGGGAAATACTGCTTGAAAAATAAATCCCTGAATTGGCTCCATATCACCGGTACAGGGTTCGGTCTTTGTTCTTCAATCAACCTCGCTCATCTCCATCAGTGCTTTGCCTCTCTAGTTAATTTAAACTTTGCAAATAATACAATCTGTTCATCCATGCATGGAAGCACTTCCAACATATCCTCGATGTCTTGGACCCAGTTCTCAGCTGCTAATGGGTCCGCTCCTCCAGAAAATGATGGGGGTCTCATCTGTGTAAACTGCTCGATCGTGCAGCTACGCTCCCCAGAACTTTGAGCCATCTCAACCATCACCTATTGGGTGACATTATGCAATACTGCATCAGAGTCTCTACCCCCCATACTGGAAGGTCTTGCTCCATCACCCCTAGTATTCGTGTCACTACCCCCAGGGTCCATTCTTAAAAGAAAACAACCAGCCTCAGAATTCTATCACCATCTCACAATCAATATATACATCAATCTTTAACTCATACATCACCCTTCTAAAATCATCTATCTTATCATCCTCAAATCCTATTTAAGATTCAACCCTATCATTGAAAAACAAGAACCAGTGATAGTGTCCATGATTTTCCTAAAATCGTCGCCCTAGGAAAAATATAGAAACAACCATGAAACTTTTGCTTCCAGGTTGCAAGAAAGAACCCTGAATTCTCAACCTCATCCTCTAACAATATCATACTCATTTTTCATTTTATCCACTTTCTATTTCCTCAAAATGCATTCTTATACTTTGGTATTGTATTCCGCTGTTTACAAAAGTTTGCAGAACCTAGCCAAACCTAGGCTCTGATACCGAATTTTGACACCCCAATTTTTCATATCATTGTTTTTACATCATACTTAATTAATTAATTATTTGTCCACATCAATTGGCCACGTCATCAATCATGATACCATACATATCACGTGACACGCATTGGGCACCGGTATACCAGTCACATTATATTTCAAATACTTATCAGCGGAAGAAAATATATACATACGTCATAGAGAAAATACATACCAGAGTATAATCCATCCAAAAATACATACATCAAACAACACCCCAAAATAACAAAACTCTAGGGGAAAACATCCATCCCTAGATCAAACACTCACCCTGTATATCAAGGTCCCTACTCAACTCCATCTTGGAGCTCTACCACCAACTCGATCTCGGTTTCCTAAAATATTTAATACTTGGGTGAGACACATCTTAGTAAGACAAAATAAGTTATTGACAGCGTGTGGCAATATGAGTGTGATTACATCAATATACATGTATATATTCGATCAAAACATTATTCATTTGATATGATATCTAATATGTGCAAATAGCTATTTAAATATAAAACACAATAGTTATAAACTTTATATCCCATTTCCCAGATTCATTTATTTTTCTCATCTTCCATTCAGTTCAGTTTATTTCTATTATATCATTCTTTTCTCATTTATTTGGCCCATGAGTATCCTAAATTACCTTTCCATATCGTGTCTGTAACTCATGGCCAGTTCCAGTCTGCTATCCAGCCCATGGGTATCCTCTGTAACCATAACATGCTGTGTCTATAACCCATGGCTGCCCTGAGAATTTTTCTTCACGTAATGCTTCCCCCCATGGTCAAGGTTAGGCTGCCCGAAGGCTGGATCTAATTGTGGTTGACTGACCCAACTATATCAAATATTACCATATACCTATCTGTAGTAATGAATGGCCTGCCACATACCCTGGTCCGGAATCCAGGGGGTAGTAAACGACTCTACTCTAGCCCATTCGCACTGCCATGCCACACGCTCCACGAGTCCGTGTACTTGCCTCTTTTCAACCGCTAGCATCGGTACCGTGCTTAATATCATAACTCATTGCCGCGGTTTAATATACATCCATCAGGGTTTTCATTTCCATTATTTCACTTTTCTCATACCAACGTTTCCTATATCAATACATATTATCATTGCAATTGTTACACTACAATATTCACAATTCATTTCCAGTATTCACACTTCATCATTCACAAATCAATTCCCATGTTTCAATATTCATATTGCACAATTTCACGTTGCAATATTTCCATAATCATTTGTCAAAATTCACATATCCAGTATTTTCATTCAATATTCATAAAACAATATTCCCAGTAGATTTCTCATTTTCTACTGCTTCATTCTCAACATTTCAACTTCACAATTCATCTCATAATAATAATATATATAAGCAAATATAGGAATATATCACATTTCATATATTTTGTCATTCCCAATATGCACATGTCAGTATTTCATTTTTTTTCCCATTTCATAGAAAATGATTTCCACATTTCATTTTATTTTCTCATAGATATTCATCGTCATATCATTTTCCTAGATTTCTCATTTAAAAACAAACTTTACACAATACATTTCATAATTTTCAAAAAATCATGTGCCACACAATTCTTATTTATTATTCATATCATCAAAATAATAATTTCAGGGAAAATACCATAATTCATTTCACATATATTTCAACCAGTATTTCATAAAATACCTGCTATAACTTATTCCTCTTACCTATCTTACTAAGATGCCCACACAGTTCAATCTTGAGCACATGGTATTTCCAGCGTAAAAACCTTTAATTTCCATTTCCCCATAACATTCAACAGAATTCCAACATAATTTCCATAAAACATTTCCTAGGCTCCCAATAACCTAAATAAATTGTTAAACTCCAAAATAATCAACTTACCTTGGTTTTCCTGATTATGTCTACAGGTTCCTAAAATTATACCCACGGTGCTTACCCGAGGCCTGAATACAATAACCCTAATTCATCCTCAGAATGCCCAATATTTAACATTTCCAAATAAACAATAATTAAATAATAATTAGCCCCTTAATAACCCTTTTAGCCTAATTTTGGGGTTATACCTACGACGACCCCACGAGAAATCCGTTCCGCTAGACTTGTAGAGAATCATCCTTAGATTCTCAAGGTGGTGTCTGATCATCAATTGAGCTTAAGATTTATGATAAATTGAGGTAAAAGTGAGAATTGAGCTTACCTCAGGAGATATCCTACGCTACTCCTATGATAAATCTGCTCCAGTAGAAGTGTCGGTGGTGGAGAATGGAGTCCAACGACATTTTTTGATTTTCGATCGTGTGAAAATCAGTCGAGAAATTGAAGGAAGTGGGAGAGAGAAGGAGGTGAGCTAGAGTGAGCGTGAGAGAGAAAGTGGAGAGAAGAAAGAAAGAAAAAACCAAACGCGTAGGGGAGGGGCGGCTGTAGAGAATGAAAAGGGATTGGATTTCAAATTGAAATCTAATCCACCTAATTCCATTAACTTATATTATATATATACATTACTTAATCCATATATATATATATATATGTGTGTGTGTGTGTGTGTGTATACCTAGATATCTTTTACATCATTTATTAAATTACTTTAATTTTCAAAATCCTTAATTTATTAATTGATTAATAATTAATATATAATTTTTTATTTTATTTTATTTATTTATTATTTTTACGTACATTGGGGTCATCACATATCGAACCCTAGACGAGTCAAAATGTTGACTTTGGTTTCGGGTGACGGAACCATTTTGAACGTAGCATCCACGGGCGACCAAATCATAAACTTTGACCTTTCTCACCAACTCGGCAGCCTGAACTTCACATTCAAAATAGCATCGGGCGACTGAACACATGAGTTTGATTAATCGTATGATGGACCAGGCGACCGAAACGCAGATAGAATGAAATCGCCTTCGTTCAGCATACTAAGCCCTGATTTGGCCACTTGAACGATCAAAAGCCACTTTTTCTACTGAGTCTGCTCAGGCAACCAAACCGTGGTTCAACCACCCGAAAATTCTAGGGTATTTTATTTTTTACCGGTGTTAAATTTTTTAAATGAGGTTATTTTTTCTAAATAGCTTTTAAACAATTCTAATAATGCCTTATGAGTCCTTAATGTTCACAATTTGGGCTACCTTTATATATAGGGCCTCATTTGTGCAAAATTAGCAAGAGATTAGAGAAATAATTAGTAAAAAATTCTTTTGAACTCAAAAAGCTTATTTTGGCTATTCTTACTCAAATCCTCTCATACACTCATTTCTTTGATTAATCCTAGCATTGTGAGAGTTCTTATTGTGCTATTGCTTTTTTTATAGATTGCTTAATACTCTCAATATTTTGATTGTTGATTGTTATTGATTTTGGAGAGTTAAGCAAAGAGTTATCCCACATATTTAATTTGATAAATCTAGTGTTGGTAAAAATGCACTAGCTTGTGGATCTTTGCATTGTTATTGCAAGATTCCTATAGCTATATTTTTGGTGTGCCAAATATTTTACAAGCCATAATTTTTTTTCAAACAACTCTTGTGCTTATTTCATTGAGAAAATATTTTGAGTTGGTTTGAATGCTTTATTAGCATTTTTGAAACCCTAATCTATTACTGAGTTTTGTTATACTTTATTTCAAAGAAATAGCTTGTTAGAACACTCTTAAGCATATTTGTGATTATACATTGCTGAGTGTTTGCTTGTACAAAATCGCATCACCGAGCTTACAATTCCTATATTGTTAATGTGTGGTTGATTGGTTACATTTGGTACATATCTGCTTGATTGAGAAGTATAATCACTGTACCTAGTACCTAGTTAACTATTAAGATATACTATTGTATTCTAGGCGTGGCCTGAGGGGGCGGTAATCCAGCCCGGGAAGGATTGTTTGTAAAGGTTGAGATTAACCCTGTGCTAATTGACCTAGTTGTATTTAGGTGTCGCTCCACCATTAAGTGAGCTTATAGTGTAATCCTTGTACTGGTGAGCTAAGGCAAGGAAATAGGTCGGATTGGTCGAACTCTGATTCATATTCGGTGCCATTTTTACATTTCCTACATTATATTCTGCTTTGTGCTTGATTTAATTTACCTGTTGAATATACTGCATATTTGATTGACACTACATTGTAGCTGGTTGAGAAATACTGAAATTGTGGTGCATCTACTGAAATTTGTTTAATATATCGTATTTACAATTTCATATATACTTGGACTGCTCCTAAGTTGCATTATACTGTTACTAGATTAGTTTAACCTAGGAGGAAATTTTTTAAATCTCCAATTCACCTCTCCTTTTGGTACTGCACCAAAGCTGGCAATGGCATGCTTTCACCACAAGATTCATCACATGATTTACTACTAGATTTATTGCAAGGTTCATCACAAGAATCATTAAATGGAATGGAAGGAGAAGATTGTACCTCTTCGTCGGTTAATGCTATAAAGCAACAATTTTCTACTTCTTGATCATTTGAGTTTGAATCATCCCAAGTAGTAGCCTTCTTTTCCTTGGTTTCTCCATACCTCTTATCAAGTTCTTCCCAAATTTCCTTAGTACTTTGACATGTCGTGATTTTATGAAAGACATTAGTATCTAAAGCACAATATAAAATATTAATGGCACCAAAATTAATTTGTATTAAATCAATGTCATTTTCATTCATTTCATTTTCTAGTTTGGGAATTTCTATATCATTTACAATTTTCATTGACACAAAATTCCCTTGAGCAATTACTCTCCAAGCTCTCCAATCCATTGTTTTTATAAAAATACTCATTCTTTGTTTCCAAACGATGAAATTTACACCACAAAAAAATTGGAGGCCTTGTAGAGATTTGCCCCTCACAAAAAGGGGATACACCAACATGAGCCATGTGATATTTTTACAAAAATGGTTAAGATTATTGCAACCGGGCTCTGAAACCAATGGTGAGCATTAGTGTTATCCCAAGAGGGGGGTGAATTGGATTTTTAAAGTTTTAACTAATTATTTAGCCGATTTCCAAACAATATCAAAATTAAATTTAGAGCATGTATAACAATCACAACAAAATAAATTTATACATACACATGCAAAAAAATAAAGGGAGTAGGGTTAGATAGAATGACGTCAAGATTTACAAAGTTTGGCTATACCCGCCTACATCTTTGCCTCAAGCAAACCACCCGAGGATTTCCACTATCTTGCTCCTTTAAACCAGGGCAGAGCTACAACTACAATCTCTTCTTACAGCTGGAGAAGCCTCTCCAAGCGATATCCCCTTGCTCGGTACGGTACACACCGTAATCCCTCTTTATAGGCGGAGATACCTTTCCAAGTGATATACCCTCACTTGGCACGGTTCAAAACCCGAACCGCAAAGAATATGAATGAGAATAATTTTTGTTTACAATGAATACTCCTTCAAGAGCTGATTTGTACAATGAAAAATATTTCTAAATGCACTATTAAATGATTTTAAATTTTAAGCTCAATAGAGTAGGAAAATGAGTTTCTCAAAATTGGTCTTTGAAATATCAAGAGTAAGAAGGCTTTGATGTAAAATATGTGAATGTAAAAATGTGCTTAAAGCTTTCAAGAATATCGCAAAATATTTTCTCCAAAAATATTTTCAAAATAAGAGTAGGAGATATTTGAACTTGATGCAAAATGTTTCAAAAGTGCTTAAAAATCAAAGAATAATCAAATAAACTTTCAAGATGATTTTCTAAGCTTCTCCAAGTGTTTAAGCTTGGTATCTATGGGCAAAACCAAAGTATATCCGTTATATGACCATTAGGGCTTTAAAATATATATTTATTTTGAAAACTAGCCATTTTTCAACCGTTATTGCAATTTTCCTAAAAGATTCGGTAGATTAGGGCATAGAACCGATCGACTAGATGTCAAATCAACGAGTTTCAATCAAACGGAGTGAAGATCCAGTTGGCTAGATTCTAGGTTTTTGCTGCAAACACCCTTTAGTATTTTAGCCACAACTTTTCTTATACGACTTCAAATTGGACGTTCTTGGTATCAAAAGAAATCTAAGAAAAACTCCCACAACTTTCATGTTGAGCATATTTTAATATGAGAACTAATTAATCAAGAAAAGTGCTCATCAATGCAACAACAAAAACATGAAAGGGATTTTGAAAAACTTGTTTTGGAGTTTTTCACTCCAAAAATGATTTTTACACTTGAAATAATTTTTGCTCATTTGTAAAATGATTTTCAGCACTTTGACACAATTTTCGCACATCCTAAAAATGATTTTTCGTGAAATATACAGTGCCTAAGGCCAGTCTAAGGTCATATGAGAGCTTCACATCAAATCAAATGATATATGCATGCACAATTGAAACCTATGAACATTACAAATGTAAAATACAGATCTTCAAACTTTGCTCTTCAATTTTCCATGGAATGTACCAAATGATGTGCTTGATTAAGTTCTTCCGAGCTTCCATTTTGTATTGACCATTTGTGCTTTCTGAAACTTAATCCTATTCATTCACTCAATGCACAAATGAGATGCTGTGATTTGTCATTATCAAAACGAGATATGACTCAAAAAGTCAACAGGTAAACATCTCATTCTTATTCAATTCTCTCTTATTGTTGCTGTAATGACCCTGACCCACCACGTGGGCCCGGAGTGCTACTTTAGTAATGTCAGTGTACCTGATACCTTATTCATCAAATATAAAACACACATACGCAGCGGAAATATAATATAAAATCCTCAAATTACATTACCAGAGTTCTAACTATCTTTATACATAAAAGTATCCATTTTCATATAACAACATCCCATAAAACTAAACAAAACTAAAATCTCTATCTACACACTACCTACATAAATTTATACCACTAGCCCGGCTCCTCTAGCCCGCTAAACCTGATCTCTAGGATTTCCTGAAAAGATAGTTTGTAAAGTAGGGGTGAGGCACAACTCAGTAAGGGAAAGACTAAGTTAATGTTAGTTAGTGGCTAGTATGCATTTAGGGTACAGAAAATAACTAATTCACCAAGCAGTTAAACACATTTTGAAAACATAAAGATTTCACACTCACACACAAAATTAGTCGAGGATAGGGAAGATAACCCGCCCATATAAGTCGCTTCCCTCTGCTCTAGTACCATTACTGCTACCAGGGCCCTCACATTTCTCTGTAAGCCCTCAAAGTAATCTTATTAATTAACCATATTCACATAAATTAACAGATATGCATATAAGACACTCCTTATGACAAACACGCCATCCCCATGGCACGGGTTGTGTTGCCCGTAGGCTGGACTAATGTCCTGGGGGATCTACCTAAATAGTAGTCATCCATACTCTCCGCTAACATACTCCGCGGGTACACGCAGCTCCAACTGCTGGTTCGATTGCCCTCGCCCAAGGGTGCATTCTCCTCACATAGGAAAATTGGACAAGGCCACCCTACACCTCTCAGCACGGGTGTGGGCACACACGACCACATAGCAAATCTCTATCAACAGTACCGTGCTCACAATACACTGGTCCCCAGGGTTCCTAAAGCATATCATGCAATTTAGATAATAGAAATCACCATTTAAAATGTTAATTCACATATATTTCCTGTTATTACAAAAATATGGCCCCCGATCACAAAATACAATATGGCATATAGTCATCAATTAAAACTCGGCCCTCAGCCGTCAAATAATAATCCTAGACCTTGTCCAATCAAACAATACTCGGCCACTGGCCGTTAATTCAAACACTTGCATTTCATAAATAGTTTCAGTATTTTCACAAGAATTTCTAGTATTTTCAAAATCCAAAAATCGGGGGTAAGTTTGATAATTTAGGATTGGTACCCCGAAGCTCCAATTCAAAAATTCGCTCCGGCTAGATTGTGATGAATCTCCCCCCGAGTCTCATTGTAATTTTCGTTCATTAATGGGGCTTATAATTTAAGAGAAATTTAGATAAGTTTAAGATTTGGCCTTACCTTAGGAGATATGCCTACGCCGCTCCCATGATAAATCCGCTCCAGTAGAAATGTCAGTGACGGCGAGCAGAGCCCAATGGTATTTTCAGATTTTTGATCGGCCGAGAAATGAAGACGAGATGGAGGAGAGTGGGAGAGAGAAGACGCGGAGACTAGGGACGTTGAGAGAGACTGAGAGAGAGAGCTGAGAATACGCAGGCATAGGAATCCAATTGATTTGACTGAAATTGAAAGCAAAGCTTCCTAGAGAAGCTTGCACTATTATATATATATATACTTTTACTTATACATATTACATATATATTATAATAACTTACTTATATATATATATATATATATATATATCTTGTTTCAATATATATATTTTTCCTTATCATACTATTCATTTTACTTGTTAATTAAATTAATTAATTTATTTTATTATTTTATTATTATTTTATTTTTTAATTAATATATATTTTTTTAAAATTTTATTTTTCCCGGTTACTACATTCCTCCCCCCTTAAAAGAATTTTCTCTTCGAAATTTTTTAACTAGTACCAATCACATTCTTAACTCACTATCCTTGTCTACAGAAGAGTCGGTAGCCACCCACATAGTGGCCCCGTCACACGTTTATTAATTACCCTTACTTGTGGCGGAGGAATACAATGATTACAATACTGTCTTTAGGAAATTACAATAATCATAACAAAGTTTCCCAAAGACTATCCATAATTCAAAATATACACAACTAACCACACAACCTACTCTAATCCCTCTTTATACAACAATACCTTAGCCGTCGGGCACTAGCCCTCGCTGAATAGCTACGGGTACTTCTAGCGTATTTCTATTTCTAACTCCCAAGAAGCCTTCTCAACTGCATGATTTCACCACAACACTTTCACTAATGGTATATCCTTAGTATACAGTTCCTGTATTTTTCGATCCAAAATCTAAACTAGTACCTCCTCGTATGCCAGAGTATCCCCGATCACCAACGACTCATAACTAATCACATGTAAGGGGTTTGGAATATACCTCCTCAACATGGACATGGGAACACATCGTGTATCCTAGACAATGTTGGGAGTAGTGCTATCCTATACGCCATCGAACCAATCCTATCTAGAATCTCGAATGGCCCAATGTATCTAGGGCTCAACTTGCCTTTTTTTCATACCTCATCACGCCCTTTATCGGAGCAATCCTTAAGAATATCATATCACCTACTTCGAATTCTAGCTCCCGTCGATGGGTATTCACATAACTCTTCTGCTGACTTTGGGCTGCCTTGATCCTTTCCCTGATAAGCTCGACCTTTGCAGAGGCTTGCTGAACAAGTTCTGGTGCCAAAATCTGCCGCTCGCCTACTTCCTTGCAGTACAATGGAGATCTGCATCGGCGACCATACAAAGCCTCATATGGTGCCATTCCAATGCTGGTTTGGTGACTATTATTGTGTGCAAACTCAACCAATAGCAAATATCGGATCCAACTGCCCCCAAAATCTAACACACATGCCCGTAGCATATCCTCGAGAATTTAAATGATTCGTTCGGACTGTCCATTTGTCTGAGGGTTAAATGCAGTACTGAAAGTGAGTTGAGAACCCAAAGTTCCCTACAAACTCTTCCAGAAACGGGAAGTGAATCGTGAATCCCGATCTGAAACGATGGACACGGCCACGCCATGTATTTTGACTATCTCCTGAACATAGAGTTTTGCTAGCTTATCCATGGAATAACTAGTTCTAATCAGAATGAAATGGACAGTCTTCGTCAATCTGTCAACTACTACCTATATAGCATTCTGCCCATGCAACGCCGAAGGCAATCTCGATACAAAGTCCATTGAGATATGCTCCCACTTCCACATAGGGATGTCTAGTGGTTGACGTGGTCCCACTAGCCTCTGGTGTTTTGCCTTCACCTCCCGACATATCAAGCACTAACCCACAAATTTAGAAATTTCCCTCTTCATGTTACTCCACCAGAATGATTCCCGCAAGTATCTACACATCTTCGTGCTACCTGGGTGAACAGTATAGAGAGAGCGGTGAGCTTCCCCCAGAATCATCCTCTTTAGCTCTGCGTCATCTAGCACACACAATCGAGTGTAAAATCTGAGAACTCTATCCTCAGCAGCATTAAAGTATGTGTGCTACACATCCGGTATCTTCTTTACAATCACCATCAACTCTGCATCTTTCAATTGAGCTGTTCTGATTCTCTTCCGTAAAGTTGGTAGAACCACTATACTAGAAATGAATGCCTGATGATTCCTCTATACCAATTCTACATCTAGCCTCTCCAGGTCCACCACGATCTAATGTGAAGCCATAACTGTTAAAGCTGACATATCCCTAGATTTTCGGCTCAATGCATCAGCTACCACGTTCACCTTTCCTGTGTCATGGCCCGAACTCGGAAATGGGACCCCGGGGTGAAAATTGTAACCTAACCTGTCCCTGTATCATACAAATCATCACAGATACAGTACACTGGATGAGGGTCCGACCCCATGGGGTTCCCAGGCACCCTAAACACATCCAATCATAATCATATACATAGCGGAAAAAGTCATTCTGTATCAACATATGCAGTACCATACCAGAGTCTATACAAGAGCAGAACATGGCTCTAACAAAATGTACAAATTGGGTGCCCAAATACAACTCAAAATGGCAACCCAACAAAACTACAGTCCTAGCACTTACCCAAGTGCTAACACAGTACACCGACCACTACGCTCCCTACCCAAGACGCTAGTTCCGATTACTCAAAGGACCTGTAAAAATGTAATTACAATACGGGTGAGACACCTCTCAGTAAGGAAGAACACATGTTATATCGGTGTGTGGCATTTGAGATTTATCATGACACAACATACAAGCAGTTGAATGCAATCCAGTACTAATTTACACAGTGCACACACGCATGCACACGACGACCATTTATACGCAGCCCCGTAACAATACAAGCATATGATCAATAACCCAGTGTTGTCATACCCATCGGCCGAAGCTGGTCCGGCATTGCAGCGTTGGCTCATAGCCAACCCACAAAGCACGGCGCCACTGGCACATGGCTAGTCCTCGACTCCCATGGCATCATACCAGTGCTAACTAGTGGATCCACACCCTTCGTCTTGATCTGAGGGAATAGGCTCACACCCTTAGATATAGAGCTGGTCACTCTTGCCTACGTGGTAGGAAGTAAACACACACCCTCGGATATAGAGCCGGACACTCTCAGTACTTGGAATCATTTTGGAATCGCAATCCTATCAGCAATTCCGAAACCGTGTTCTTATTAGCAATTCCGCATATCACACACACATGCATGCTCATATAACCAAACAAACCACACTCATTGGGTAATCTAAATCATGGTTTTCCAAACAAATACATTTGAACAAATTCAAGGCACGACCATCCCAATATCTTAGTATAAATCACACATATACTCGGTTTTCAACAAAACCCAGGATTCAGCCCGTTGTCCCCTTTTTCCCAAAAACTATAATAATGAAAAACCCATAGTTTCCCCCGTTAGATCCCCCCAAATGAGTAGCCAAAACACACACAGGACCGTGGACCACAGTTCCACCGAGTCCGATTTAAAAAATAACCAATATAACACAGTTTCCCCTTACCTTAACCCCGTAAGCAAATCCTGAACTCCAAGGTCCCTAAATAGTGAACCGAGTTTCAAAACCTACAAATCACAGTATAGAATATACTCACAAGACTGATACCTACAAAACTACAGGATTAGAATTAAAAATCGAGCCTTACCTCTATTTTTATGCCGAAACCTGAAAATCTTTGAAATGAGATTCCGATCTATAAAAGTTGTAGAGAATCCTTCCACGATCCTTGTGGTAGCTTCCGTTTCCTGATTCTGTCAAGGATTGGCAAAGAATTCTAGAGAGAAGGAGTAGGGAGAGGTTTAGAAAGAGAGAGAGAGAGAGAGAGAGAGAGAGAGAGATATTTGAGATTTCTTAATGAGGAAGCAAAGGAAATTTCCTTTTATAGCCCTTTGACCCGAAAATTTCCAATTTTGCCCCTCTCTTAATATTTAAACCCATTTTTATATTTTGGGTTCATACAATCTCCCCTTCTTACAAAAATTTCGTCCTCGAAATTTCCCATCTCTTATTCCCAGATTCATACATACAATCAAATACATAGACACAACTCAAGAGCGAACTGGCGATCATCACAGCACAGTCCCATCATACACATACACATAGACACAACTCAAGAGCGAACTAGTGATCATCACAGCACAGTCCCATCATACACATATACATACATACCCTCACTTATGGCGAAGGAATACCATGGTTACATATACAACAGTCTAAGGAGTTCACAATACTCACACTCCCGACGACTAACCACCTATCCCAACCCACAGTAAGATCATGTACAAGTGCTCAAAATAACTGTGGATACTTCTAGTGTATTTCCGTTTCTAGTTCCAAAGAAGCTTCCTCAATCTCGTGGTTTCGCCAAAATACGTTTACTAATGGTATCTCTCTGGTACGAAGCTTCTGAACTTTACGGTCTAGAACCTGAATAGGTATCTCCTCATACGCTAAAGTATCGCAAATTTCTAACTTATCATAACTAATCATATGTGAAGGATCCAACATGTACCTCCTCAACATGGAGACGTGAAATACATCATGGACCCTCTAAAGTTCTGGAGGTAATGCAACTTTGTAGGCTACCGAACCCACTTGCTTAAGCACCTCGAATGGTTTGATATACCTTGCGCTCAGCTTGCCCTTCCTGCGGAATCTCATCACTCCTTTCATCGAAACAATACGCAGAAATACCTCCCACTTCAAACTCTAACTCATGGCAGCGAACATCTGCATAACTTTTCTGCCGACTCTGAGCCGATTTAATCCTCTCTCGGATCAAACCCACCTTCTCAGGCACCTGCTGCACAAGTTCAGGTCCTAACACCTTACGTTCACCAACCTCATCCCAACACAAAGGAGATCGACACCTCTGACCATACAAAGCTTCGAACGGTGCCATCCCGATACTTGATTGGAAGCTGTTGTTATAAGAAAACTCCACAAGTGGCATAAACTGTATCCAGCTACCACCGAAGTCTAACACACAAGCTTGCAACATATCTTCCAATATTTGTATCGTCCTCTCCGACTGTCCATCAGTCTGGGGGTGGAACGCTGTACTGAAAGTAAGCTTCGTCCCCAATGCCTCCTGCAAGCTCATCCAGAATCGGGAAGTAAACCTTGAGTCCTGATCTGATACTATGGACACTGGTATCCTGTGCATTCTCACAATCTCATGCACATACAAATCTGCTAGCCTACTCAAAGGATAGCTAACTTTCATCGGTATGAAATAAGTAGATTTTGTCAATTTATCCACGATCACTGAAATAGCATTTTACTCGTGAAGCGCTGGTGACAAACCGGTCATAAAATCCATGGAAATATGCTCCTATTTCCACACCAGAATAGGCAAAGGCTGCAATGGCCCTGCCGGCCTTTGATGTTCAGCTTTCACCTTCTGACACGTCAGACACTGCTCCACGAACTGAGCAATCTACCTCTTCATACCAGATCACCAGAAGGTCTCACGCAAATCCTGATACATATTTGTACTACCAGGATGTACTGCAAATATAGAATGATGCGCCTCCTCTAGAATCGTACATCTGATCTCATCATCATTCAGAACACACAGTTTGGTCCCAAACTGCACACCTCCCTCAGAGATGTTAAACTCTGTAGTCAGTCCCTGTTGTACCTTTTCTATAACCTCTTCCAACTCTGCATCACTAGCCTGCACAACTTTTATATGCTCAAACAAAGTCAGTTGGACCACCAAACCAGAAAGATAAGCCTGATGATCACCCACCACCAACTCTATACCTGAGCTCTCCAAATCCTGTCTGATGTGACATTGAGTTACAACCGCAGATATAGCCATAGGCCCTGACTTCCGACTCAACGCATCAGCTACCACATTAGCCTTCCCTGGGTGATAACTGATCGTGCAATCGTAGTCTTTAATCAATTCAAGCCACCGCCTCTGCCTTATATTCAACTTCTTCTGGGTGAAGAAATACCTGAGGCTCTTATGGTCAGTGAAGATCTCACACTGCACCCCATACAAATAGTGTCACCGGATCTTCAGTGCATACACAACAGCAGCCACCTCCAGATCATGCGTAGGGTAATTTTTCTCACACTCTTTCAGTTGCTAAGAAGCATACGCCACAACCTTACCTTGCTGCATAAGCACACATCCCAAGCCTTTCATAGACGCGTTGCTATAAGTCACAAATCCACTATCCCCCGAAGGAATGGTCAATACTGGAGCAGTAACCAGCCGGTGCTTCAACTCCTGAAAGCACTGCTCGCAATCAATGGTCCACTCAAATTGCTCTCTTTTCCTGGTCAATCATGTCAGAGGTCCAAACAGTTTAGAGAAACCCTCTATGAACCGACGATAGTAACCTGCCAGTCCTAGAAAACTCCGAACCTCTTGCACATTCTTCGGCATTACCCATTCGACCACAACTTCAATCTTGCCAGGGTCAACTGATATACCATCCTGAGTAACCACATGGCCTAAAAATGCAATCTGACTTAACCAGAATTCACATTTCTTCAGCTTAGCATACAACTTTTTCTCCCGCAGATTCTGTAGCACTAACCTCAAATGTTCCGCGTGCTCTTCCGTGCTCCTTGAGTACACTAGAATATCATTAATGAATACCACTACGAATCGATTTAGGTACTCATGGAAAACCTTGTTCATCAGATCCTTGAACACCTCTAGAGCATTCATCAACCCAAAAGGCATGACTAAAAACTCGTAGTGGCCATATCTGGTTCGGAAAGCCGTCTTCGTTACATCCTCCGCTCTATCCCTCACCTGATGATATCCTGACAGCAAATCGATCTTCGAAAAGACTTGCGTCCCCTGTAACTGGTCAAAGAGATCATCTATACGAGGTAAAGGATAACGATTCTTCACGGTTGCCTTGTTAATCTCACGGTAATCAATACACATCCGCATCGACCCGTCCTTCTTCTTCACAAATAGTACTGGAGCTCCCTAGGGCAAAACACTAGGTCGAATGAATCCCCTATCCAATAATTCCTGCAACTGCTCCTTCAACTCCCAAAGTTCTGCTGGAGCCATCCGATATGGAGCTTTAGAGATCGGTGCCTTACCAGGCAACAACTCTATCGCAAACTCCACCTCATGATCTGGAGGTAAATCGGGTAAATCATCCAGAAATACATCTGAGAATTCGCTGACTACATGAATGTCCTCGAGTCTAAACTCATCCTGCAGCGGTTCCTTCATACAAGCTAGGTACCCCTGACATCCGCCCAAGAGTAGCCTCCTCGCCTGTAGTGCCGACAGAATCAGTGGCGCTGAATGCACACATGATCCCACGAACTCGTACTCCTGCTCCCCAGCAGGTCTAAAAACTACCACCTTTCTATGACAATCGATCACAGCATAACTAGAGAACAACCAATCCATCCCCAGAATGATATCAAACCCCGATATGTCGTATACCACAAGATTTTCCGATAGTAGCTTTCCCTGAATTTGCACTGGGCAGTCTACCAACATCTTCCTATAGAAAGTTACACTCCCAGGTGGCGTAGTAACAGATAACACCTCATTCATATCTCGAGTCTCAACCCCACACCATCCTACAAAATTCACAGATACAAAGGAAAGGGCTGCACTCGAACCAAACAAAACAGAAGCTTTATTCAAAAACATAATAAGGTACCTATCACCATGTTACCTGCATGCTCAGCATCCACTGGATTAAGAGAGTATACTCTAGCCGAAGTTGTATTCATCTGAATGGTTCCCCGAGGTATCTAGTTGCTCCCTTGGTCCCCACTAACTCTAGGCATGTTTCGCCTCGGTGCTTGACAATCATGAGACTTGTGGCCTCGTTGGCCACAGTTGTAGCAACTACCCTCAAATGGCTGACACTCACCCTCATGCCGCTTGTGGCATCTAGTACAATGATCATCAGTCTGTCTCACCTGAGAATCCTGGCGCTCGGTATTCTATCGGTAACTTGAACCCTTACACCTCTTCTTCCATGATCCTTGATGAGATCCAGTCTGAGAACTAAAAGGTATTGTCCTCTTCCTCGATTCCTGATCCATCTCGTCCTCTTGGATATCGGTCTCGATCACCGTGGCCTTATCCACCAATACTGAGAACTCGCGAATCTGAAGCATACCCACTAGTTTGTAGATATCCTTCCTCAAACCCTTCTTGAACCTCCAAGTTTTCTCATACTCGTTCGATATCATACATGGTGCAAAGAAGGATAGCTCTACGTACCATGCCACATATCCCTGCACCGTTATACTCCCCTTAGTTAGTGCAGAAAACTCATCCGCCTTCGCATCGCGTACTGAAGCCGGGAAGTATTTGTCAAAGAACACCTCCTTGAATGGCTCCACGTCATCTCCTCAGGACTAGCTCTCTGCCTCTCCAGCAGATTCACTGTAGTCCACCATCGACTCGCCTCCCCAGACAGCTGGAAGGTGGCATAAAGAACTCGCTGCCTATCTGTGCAGTGCAAGACCTCCAAGATCCTCTCAGTATTTTCCACCCAATCCTCTGCTACCGTCGGGTCAGGTCCTCAAGAGATCGTCGGAGGATGCATGCGTGTGAACCTCTCAATGGTGCACCTCGCAGTAGTAGGAGAGCGCTCGCGTCTCCTCACACTCCGCCCCATCTCCCGCAATACCTGCCTCATCAAACCTTGAGGCACAGAAGGAGACTCATCACTCGCAGTCTCCTCAGAGTCACTTCCTAGGTTATTATCCTTAGGCTCCATTCTGCAACAAAATAGGAATCTATCAGTATCCCTACAACACATACAATTAACATAATGATCTATACTAATCGTGTTAACCACTCCCTACCAGGTCTAGGTTTGTCTTATCACACCGACACGAAAGTCATCAATGATTAGCCCTACTTTTACTGGAATCGTCATCCTAGGAAAAACACGGAATACCATCGCCAATTCGTGGTCTAGCAACCCAACAACCTCGAACCCAGAAATGGGACCCGGGGGTGAAAATTGTAACCTAACCTGTCCCTGTATCATACAAATCATGATAAATACAGTACACTCGATGAGGGTCCGACCCCATGGGGTTCCCAAGCACCCTAAATAAATCCAATCATAATCATATACGTAGCGGAAAAAGTCATTCTATATCAACATATGCAGTACCATAGCAGAGTCTATACATGAGCAGAACATGGCTTTAACAAAATGTACAAATTGGGTGCCCAAATACAACTCAAAATGGCAACCCAACAAAACTACAGTCCTAGCACTTACCCAAGCGCTAATGCAGTACACTGACCACTACACCAGGACGCTAGTTCCGGTTACTCGAAGGACCTGTAAAAATGTAGGTATAGTAGTGGTGAGACACCTCTTAGTAAGGAAGAACACAGGTTATATCGGTGTGTGGCATTTGAGTGTTATCAAGACACAACATACAAGTAGTTGAATGCAATCCAGTACTAATTTACACAGTGCACACATGCACGCACACGATGGCCATTTATACGCATCCCCGTAACAATACACACACATGATCAGTAACCCGGGGTCGTCACACCCATCGGCCCGAAGCCGATCCGGCATTCTGGCATTGGTCTGTAGCCAACCCACAAAGCATGGCACCACTGGCACATGGCTAGTCCTCAACTCCCATGGCATTGTACCCACGCTAACTAGTGGATCCACACCCTTCAGCCTGATCTGCCAGAATAGGCTCACACCCTTAGATATAGAGCCGGTCACTCTTGCTTATGTGGCAATAGATAAACACACGCCCTTGGATATAGAGCTAGACACTCTCAGTTCCTGGAATCATTTTGGAATCACGATCCTATCAGCAATTTTGGAACCGTGTTCCTATCAGCAATTCCGCATATCACGCACACATGCATGCTCATATAACCAAACAAACCACACTCATTTGGTAATCTAAATCATGGTTTTCCAAAAAAATACAGTTTAACAAAGTCAAGGCATGACCATCCCAATATCACAGTATAAATCACAGATATACTCGGTTTTCAACAAAACCTAGGATTCAGCCCGTTGCCCGCTTTTTCCCAAAAATTGTACTAATGAAAAACCCATAATTTTCCCCGTTAGATCCCCCAAAATGAGTAGCCAAAACACACACAGGACCGTGGACTACAGTTCCATCGAGTCTGATTTCAAAAATAACCAATATAACATAGTTTCCTCTTACCTTAACCCCGTAAGCAAATCTCGAACTCCAAGGTCCCTAAATAGCGAACCGAGTTTCAAAACCTACAAATCACAGTACAAAATATACTCACAAGACTGATACCTACAAAACTACCAGATTAGAATTAAAAATTGAGCCTTACCACTATTTTTACGCCGACACCTGAAAATCTCTGAAACGAGATTCTGATCCGTGGAAGTTGTAGAGAATCCTTCCACGATCCTCGTGGTAGCTTCCGTTTCCCGATTCCGTCAAGGATCAGCGAAGAATTCTAGAGAGAAGGAGTAGGGAGAGGTTTAGAGAGAGAGATATTTGAGATTTCTTCATGAGGAAGCAAAGGAAATTTCCTTTTATAGCCCTTTGACCCGAAAATTTCCAATTTTGCCCCTCTCTTAATATTTAAACCCATTTTTATATTTTGGGTTCTTACATCCTGTATGATAGATAATGGTGCAGTCGTAATCCTTTATCAACTTGAGCCATCTACGCTACCTCATATTCAACTCCTTCTAGGTGAAGAAGTACTTGAGACTTTTATGGTCAATAAAGATCTCACACTATACACCATAAAGGTAGTGTAGCTAGATCTTCAACGCAAACACAATTGTTGCCAGCTCCAAGTCGTGCATAGGATAGTTCTTTTCGTACTCTTTCAACTGATGAGACGCATATGCAATAACTTTCCCCTATTGCATTAGAACACAACCAAGTCTTCTGTGATGCGTCACTATAAATTACAAGTCCACCTTCACCTCATGGAAGGGCCAACATTGGGGCAGTGACTAGACGCTGCTTCAATTCCTGGAAGCTCTGCTTACATTCATTGGTCCAGTTAAACTTCACATTCCTCCTCGTGAGTCGTGTCAAAGACGCTAATAATCTGGAGAACCCCTCGACAAATCAACGGTAGTATCCGGCAAGACCTAGAAAACTTCTGACTTCCTACACGTTCTTCGGCCTTGCCCAATCAACTACAACCTCCATTTTTCTTGGATCAACTGAAACCCCTTCCTTGGATACAACATGACCCAGAAATGCAACCTGCTCTACCTAGAATTCACATTTCTTAAGTTTAGCAAATACCTTCTTTTCCTTGACCACCTGAAGTACTTGTCTCAAATGAGCTTCATGTTCCTCAGGGCTCCTCGAGTAGACCTAAATATCATCTATGAAAACAATTACAAACTGGTCTAAGTACTCGTGAAATACCCTGTTCATCAAATCCATAAATACCGCTAGAGCATTCGTCAACTTGAACGACATAACCAAGAACTCGTAATGGCCGTACTGAGTCTGAAAAGTTATCTTCAATACATCATTTGATCTAACCTTCACCTGATGATATCTTGATCACAGATCAATTTTAGAGAAAATCTGCGTACCCTGAAGCTGATCAAACAGGTCGTCTATTCGGGGTAATGGATACTTGTTCTTCACTGTTACCTTATTAATCTCTCGGTAGTCGATGCACATCCTCATCGACCCATCCTTCTTCTTCACAAACAACACCGGTGCACCCCAGGGCGATACACTTGATCTGATAAACCCCCTGTCTAGAAGTTCCTGTAGTTGCTCCTTTAACTCCTTTAATTCAGCCGGAGCCATTCTGTATGGGGCTTTGGAGATTAGCGCTGTACCTGGGATCATATCAATTGCAAATTCCACCTCCCGATCAGGAGGCAATCCCAGTAAATCCTCTGGAAAAACATCGGAGAATTCCCTTATCACTGGGATATCTTCCAATTTGAGTTCCTCCTTTGGCACTTCCTTCACCATTGCAAGGTAACCCAGACATCCCCCCAAAAGTAACCTCTTTTCCTGGATAGTCGAAAAGATTCGTGGTGTCGAACGCATACATGACCCGACAAATACAAACTCCTACTCCCTAGGAGGTCTGAATACCACCTCCTTCCTGTGACAGCCAATGCTCACGTACCTAGATGCCAGCCAATCCATGCCCAGAATAATGTCAAAACCATGCTTATCAAGGACTATCAAACTAGCAGGCAGCACTCTCCCCTAAATCTCTATTGGATAATCCCTAATCACCCTGCTACATACTAGCACTGACCCTGTCGGTGTGCCCACTACTAACTCAGTCTCTAATAGTTGAACCCCTAACCCACATAGTTTAACAAATCCTCGAGACACAAACGAGTGGGTTATACCTAAATCAAATAATACAACGACATTATCTGACAGTATGTAAATAGGATATAACCCGACTTAGAAATTTCACCCTTAACATAATTAATACAAATATGGAATAATAGAATTGATACAATATATAGGTTCCATTTTAATATTTCATATTCCAATTCTATCACCAAACCATTGAGATAAAAATCTCCATCATAACATTAACTTCACACACATACCCACTCATCCTAACATTCCAACCTAAATTTTCTGAGTTCAAGACCCTCAACCTAGAAATGAAACCATTGATGGATTTACCATGGTTTTCTAAAACTCGCGACTGATTCAGAAAATCACAGAAGTCCGTTAATAGATTTCTGCCTCCAAGCTTCCAAAAGAAAACCCATCCTAACCTACCCACTCCTATCCCTATCTTATCTCGACCTATATTTTAGTAATTATCAATCCTCAAAGTCTGCAAAACCTAACAAACCTAGGCTCTTATACCACCTGTAACGACCCCAACCCGCCACGTGGGCCCAGAGTGCTACTTTAGTGACGTTAGTGTACCTGATACCTTATTCTTCAAATGTAAAACACACATACGCAACGAAAATAAAATATAAAATCCTTAAATTACATTACCAGAGTTCTAACCATCTTTATACATAAAAGTATCCATTTTCATATAACAACATCCCATAAAACTAAACAAAACTAAAATCTCTATCTACACACTACCTACATAAATTTATACCACTAGCTCGGCTCCTCTAGCCCGCTAGACCTGATCTCTAGGATTTCCTTAAAAGATAGTTTGTAAAGTAGGGGTGAGGCACAACTCAGTAAGGGAAAGACTAAGTTAATGTTAGTGTATGTCCAGTATGCATTTAGTGTACAGAAAATAACCACTTCACCAAGCAGTTAAACACATTTTGAAAACATTCTTATTTCACACTCACACACACAATTAGCCGAGGATAGGGAAGATTATCTGCCCATACACTCACTCACCTTTCTCAGTAAGAACTCAAAGTTATCTTATAAATTAACCATATTCACATAAATTAACAGATATGCATATAAGACACTCCCGTTGACAAACACACCATTTACATCCCTATGGCACAGGTTGTGTGGCCCGAAGGCTGGACTAATGTCCTGGGGGATCCACCCAGATAGTAGTCATCCATACTCTCCGCTAACATACTCCGTGAGTACACGTAGCTCCAACTGCTGGTCCGATTGTCCTCACCCAAGGGTGCATTCTCCTCACGTAGGAAAATCGGACAAGGCCAACCTACACCTCTCAGCACAGGTCTGGGCGCACACGGCCACATAACAAATCTCTAGCAACGGTACTGTGCTCACAATACACTGGTCCCCAGGGTTCCTAAAGCATATCATGCAATTTAGATAATAGAAATCACCATTTAAAATGTTAATTCACATATATTTCCTATTATTACAAAAATCTAGCCCCCGACCACAAAATACAATCTGGCATATAGCCATCAATTAAAACTCGGCCCTCGGCCATCAAATAATAATCCTGGTCCTTGGCCAATCAAACAATACTCGACCAATAGCTGTTAATTCAAACACTTGCATTTCATAAATAGTTCTAGTATTTTCACAAGCATTTCAAGTATTTCTCAAACAATTCAGTATTTCACAAACAATTCAGTATTTCAAAATCTCAAATCCAGATATACAATAATTCATACAAATTAAATCATCTGCCACATGATTTTTCTCATTTTAATATATCCATATAAATAAACAAACTTTCCACCGTTCATTTTATTCAAAAATACAATACCATATATCCTAGGTTTGTAAAATCCGTTTCTAATGGTAGGTTTTTCAAAATAGCCTTTAAATTCCCAAATGAATAAATGAATAAATAAATAAATAAATTTATATAAACACAATAGTTAAATGGATTCAAATTTCATAAAATAACCGACTTAACTTAATTCCTTTACCTGATTCTTGAAAAAGCTCGCTAATACCTCGCCCTACGCCCCAGGCGTTACAAAAAATCCCTGAGCCCTGAAATTCAAAATTCATTGTATTATTCATCACAATTCCTAGAGCAACTTTCCCTAAAATTCCCCTAAGTTTTGAATACCCTAAATAGCCTAATAAAATCCTAAATTATCAAACTTACCCTCGATTTAGGATTGGTACCCCGGAGCACCAATTCGAAAACTCAGTCCGGCTAGATTGTAGAGAATCTCTCCACGAGTCTCTTAGAAATTTCTGTTCGTTAATGGAGCTTATAATTTAAGAGAAATTGAGATAAGTTTAAGATTTGGCCTTACCCCAGGAGATATGCCTATGCCGCTCCCTTGACAGATCCGCTCCAATAGAAATGTCGGTGGCGAGGAGCAGAGCCCAAGGGTGTTTTCAAATTTTTGATTGGCCAAGAAACGAAGACGAGATGGAGGAGAGTGGGAGAGAGAAGACGCGGAGAAGCGATCCCACGGGCTCGAGGAATTTTTTGTTTTTTTTAAATGACCAATTAGAAAAGTTGGTGAGGAAGTGTGCAATTATCCCTCTATAGGGTAATCATCAACCAAATCTTTGAACCCTTGTTTTACTAAAGATGTAATGGAGATTCCTTTGCTTAACAAGTTTAAAATTCCAAGTATTAAAGGGTATGAAGGCTTGTCCGATCCTTTGGATCACCTGAACACCTTTAGAGTGTTGATGCAATTGCAAGGTGTGTCTGATGCAATCATGTGTTAAGCATTTGTAGCTACCCTAAAGGGTAATGTCAGAGCATGGTATCAAACTCTAAAGCCCAGCTCCATTGGGTCATTTTCTTAATGGAGCAATAATTTATACAAAATTTGTTAGTAGCCAAAAAAATGGCAAATACCTTAGCTTATCTGATGAGTCTTATCCAAGGGGAAAAGGAGACACTCAACGAGTTCATGCACCATTTTTTCAATGCCACTTTAGAGATTCGAAACTTGGATCATGGTGTCGATATAGTGGCTTTGACGAGAACTCTTTAATCGGGGGATTTCCAAAATTCTCTATGTAAAAAAAACCCAACCAATATGGGAGAATTAATGACACCAACCCATAAATACATCAATTTAAAAGAAGTTATGATGACAAGAAGGAGCCAGACTGATTTGAAAAGTAAGAGTCTAAGGGACATGGATGAAGCAGCTATAGGTGGAATGAGGCAACAAAGTAACAAGCAATTTAGCAGTTCGAGGGATGCGGGACTCGTACCTAGGTTCCAGTCCTAGACCCCCTTGAATGTCTCTTAAACCTATATATTGATGCACATCATGGAGAAAAGCCTTCATCTCCTTGCTAGAACCTATGCGTACTCCACCATACAAGAGGAGCACCACAATATTTTTCAAATCCCATAGGGATCACGAGTATGACATAGAAGCACACACTTGAAAAATGAATCTAAAGATTTAATAATAAGGGGGTACTTGTCAAAGTTTATAAAAATAAGTGACCACCGAGCCAAACCACATAGTCATAAAAAACCAGAGATTGAGCCAAAAAGAGGTTCAGGTTGCGGGAGAAATTTCCATAATTTTTGGAGGACCATCCAGTGAAGGGGTTAGAGAAAGATCAAGGAAGAGATATGCTAAGTAGGTTTTTCTAAATGAGGATCAAAGGCATAATTAGGAAAAATAGAGGAAGGAGGAGATCATCATCTTTATAGAGAAAGATAAGGAAGGTGCATAACAGCCACACTATGATGCTTTGGTGGTATTGCTACTCATTGCTAATTATTAGGTAAGAAAGGTGCTGATAGATAATGGAAGTTCGGCAAATATAATCTTATAGTCGGTTCTATGAGAAATGAAGACGGGAAAGGAATGTCTAAAGTCTATCTTAACACCCTTAGTCAGATTTTGAGGAGACGTGGTTCATCCCTTGAGTACAATCACACTTCCACTAACTATAGAGACTCCCCCACAACAGGTCTCCTTCATAAAAAAATTCTTGGTGGTAACTTCTATATATTATTTGAAGGATTAATTTCCTACCCCAAATGGAGTGGGATAAATAAAAAAAAGATTAGATGGTGGTTTGCGGCTACTACATAATGGCTCTATGGGTAAAAATATAATGGAGGGAAGCTCTAACCATAGAATACCTAGAGGTGAGGGGTGAGTGCCCTCAAATCAGCACATTACATGAGAAGTTAGTTAGCATTCCAATAAAGGAAGACAATAAGGAAAAGTGCATCATGATCAGGACCTAATTTACAGACTTGTTGAAAATAGAACTTTTGATATAGTTAAGTGAATATGCACAGATCTTCACTTGATTTACTAACGATATGCTGGGAATCAATCCCATAGTTATCAAGCATAGACTACAAGTGAACCCTAGCCACCATCCAGTAAAACAAAAGAAGAGGAGCTTTGCTCTTGAACAAATCAAGATAATCAATGATGACGAAGTAACCAAGTTATTAAAAGCTAACTTTATTAGATAATTTAACCACCTGGAATGGCTCAGTAAGGTAGTACTAGTAAAGAAGCCAAATGGCAAGTGGAGGATCAGCATAGATTTCATATATTTGAGTAAAGCATGTTCCAAGGATAGCATCCCTCTTCCATGAATTGATCATCTATTAGATTCCACATATGGTCATGAACTTCTAAGCTTCATAGATGCATATTTAGGCTACAATCAAATCCACATGCACCTACAAGACGGAAGAAAAACTGCCTTCATCATAGAAATGGGGCTTTACTATTATAGAGTGATATCGTTTGGCTTGAAAAACACAGGAGCAACTTACCAGTGGCTGGTAAAGAAGATTTTCAAGGATTATCTGGGAAAAACCACGGATGCCTATGTGGATAACATGCTGGTGAAGAGTTTAAAATCTTATAATCATGTGAGGGATTTGAGAAAAACATTTGAGTTGCTATGTGAGTACGGAATGAGGTTGAATCCAGCCAAATGTGCATTTGATGTTTTAGCAGGAAAAATCTTAGGAATTATGGTGACTTATAAAGGAATAGAGGTGAATCCCAATAAAATACAAGATTTGATGGAGATGCATGCCCTACAGACCAAGAAAGAAGTGTAAATTATAACGAGAAGGATTACATGTTTGAGCATGTTTGTCTCTTACTCAGGAGATAAGTGTCAACCATTTTTTAGGGTGTTACACAAGGCATGGAAGTTTGAATGGGGCAGAGAACAGGATAAAGCCTTTACACAACTTAAGCAAAACCTTAATTCTCCACCCCTTTTAACCAAGGTAGGTACTAGAGAAGACTTGTACTTGTACCCAACTTTTACATGTTGTGAAGTGAGTTTAGTTCTTGTATGAGCAAAAAGCAGGCAACACAAACCTATATACTACACTAGCAAGGTTTTATAGAGTGGCAAAGATCAATTAGTCACTAGCAAAGCAGGTTGTCTTTGCACTTATTTGTGCAGCTAGGAAACTAAGGCCTTACTTCCAAGCACACAAAGTTATTGTGTTAACCAAAATGCTTTAATACAAACCCTTCATCAACCAAAGACATAGAGAAGGATGGCGAAGCGGTTAGTTGAACAGGGAGAATTTGACATCCATTATAAACCAATGCCCATAATCAAGGCCCAAGTTCTAGCTGATTTTATCATTGGGCAAACCTCTATAAACATAGAAGATGGAGAAGTATGGGTGCTCCATGTGAACGAATCTTTGAATGGAATAGGAGAGGGTGCAAACTTGATCCTTGTTGCCGCAGATGGATCTAAGATGTAGTATGCATTGCAGTTTGAATTTGCAATGACAAATAATGATGTAGAGTTTGAAGCCCTATTAGCAAGGTTGTGGCTCTCAATTTCCCTTGAGGTGAAAAAGCTCCAGTTTTGAGTGACTCCTAGCTAGTGGTAGAATAAGTGAGACGTGATTTTGAAGCTAAAGAACCAAGGATGAAAATATATCTGTCAAAGTTATTAGAATGTAACAAGGCATTTTCATTATTTAACATTAACCATATTATTAAGAAGTCACCATAACAACAATAGAAGAAGAGTAAGACTGGAGAATTGCAATGATCAAATATTTCGAGGATGGATGGTTACCTGACGACATGAAGGAGTTGTAAAGCTAATGAAAAAGGCAGCAAGATATATGTTAATAGGCAAACAATTGTATCAACAATCTCTAACACTGCTATACTTACCATACCAAGGGAAAAAAGAAGTAGAATACATATGAGAGGGATCTATGAAGGGTTATGTTGTAACCACCTAGCTTGAAGAGCCATGGCTCACAAAACTTTATGGCAAGGATACTACTGGGCCACCATGAAAAAAGATGCACTAGAGTTGGTAAAGCGATGTGACAGATGTCAGAGGTTCCATTCACTAGCCAATACATTATCTCCCTTGATCATCTTGTGACCATTTGCATAGTGGGGACTCGACATATTGGGCTCATTGCCTCAAGAAACGGAGCAATGGAAATTCTTGGTGGTTGCCATAAACTACTTCACAATATGGGTAGAAGTTGAAGCACTATCTCACATCATGGAGTGGAATATCACTAAATTAATTTTGTCTTCTTTCGTATGCAGATATGGAGTGCCTTGAGCAATATTAGCAGACCATGGGAGACAATTCAATAATAATCGTTTTACAGATTTTTGCTCTAACTTGGGCATAAAGCTGCTCTTTGCATTTGTAGTACATATGTAGAGCAATAGGAAGGTGGAGAATGTGAACCATACAATCCTGCATGGCCTAAAAACTCACCTAGAATAGGCACAAGGTTGGTGGGTGGAAGAACTCCCCTTAATAATATAGGCATACCATACCACCCGACAAACGACCATAGAGGAGACTCACTTCCTACTCATTTTTGGAATAGAAGCAGTCATCTCAGCTGAGGTAGGAATCCCTTTGTGGTGAAAACAACACTTTGACAAAAAAAGGGAACAATGAGGAGCTTAAGGCAAAATTAGATTTACTAAAAGAGAAGTGGGACCAGGCCTAAACCAAGATGGCAGCGTACCAATAGAGGGTGACAAAATACTACAATTCTTGGGTAAAAGTTCAAGGATGCAAGCTAGGGGATTTGGTGTTGAAAAATGTTTGAAACAATCCCGGTGATCTAGGACCGAGCAAGTTGAAGCCTAATTGGGAAGGACTTTACCAAAGAGCAACAGAGGTCAAACCGGGAACATAGATATTAAAGGATTAAGCAGGCAAGGAGATTTAGAACATATGGAACCTAGAAATTTTAAAGAAATATTATCAATAATTTTTTGTGTTGTTTGAATAAAAGCTAACTTTGCCTATGATGCATTTAATGTCCTAATTTTTTCACACACAACTGGTCCCAAGCCTAGGTAAAGGAGGAGGGTTGCATTAGGCAGCTGAAAGCTAGCGTAAAATTTGACCGATCACTATTATATGAATCCTTATCGAATATTTGCTAGGGCGTCCTCTATGAGTGATGCATTGCACTTGAATCACTCGGGTGTAGCGAAAAGTGGGCGAGGGTAGGCTAGGTCGTCGCCCTGAAGCGACGCACAGTGTTGGCACCCAGGTATGGTGTCAAATATGTGAGGGTTCTTACATCATTTTGGACGTGGGTAGGTAAAGACGTTAGTTAAAGAAACTAGGATTAGATTAGTAGCTTGGAATATAGGGACACTTACAGGTAAAAGCATGGAAATGATTAGAAGAAGAATTAATATAATTTTCCTTCAAGAAACTAAGTGGGTGGGGGGAGAAAACTAGAGAAATTAATAAATCAGGATTTAAACTTTGGTTCATTAGAAAAGAAAAACATAAGAATGGAGTAGGCATTATTACAGACAAAAGCTTAAAAGATAGCATTGTGGATGTAACTAGAGTAAGGGATAGACTTATAAAAATCAAGATGATATTAGGACAATAGATAATAAATATCATTAGTGCGTATGCTGTAGAGATCCGAATAATTGTCATAATTTAATAATAGAAGAAGGAAAGAAAAGTAAACAAGGACTCGTCGATGAACACATGAGATTCGTCGATGAGAGCACATGAGGGACTCGTTGACGGGGATGTGTCTCGTCAACGAGAAGATATCGAGGGGATTTGTCACAGTTTTGAATTTTTTTAACGAGGAGTAAGCATTCATGGACGAATTTCCTTCTTGACCTTGTCGACGAAATGACGTGGCTCGTTGACGCCAGTGTATAAATAGGCCTAACCCTCAATTTTTGGTTGAAAATCCTATGAAAATCCTCTCTCTTTCCTCAATTTGTCCCTACTCCCTTCTCTTTAAGATTTTGGGTCGGATTCTTGCCAATTCGATAATCTGAATCCACCACAACACTCCTAGGGAAGTTCTCTACAAATCTGCAGGAGTGGATTGTTGGTGGGGCTACCTTGGAATTCATCCCAAATTCAAGGTAAGGTTTTTTATTTGAAATTTGTCTTTTCCATAGTTATAGGAAATGTAGTACATGGAGAAATACTAAAGTTTAGTTTTGAGAGATGTTGATTTTAGGGTGTTGAACGGGGAACCCTACGGTTGTAAGACCAAAATTTTATAGGGGCTTTTCAGAAGTTAGGTAAGGCAATAAATTAAAGCACTAATTTTTCATGAAAAATATTATTAAAGAACTAGCAGATTTATGTTCAGAAAGCATGTATTATATCTGAGTATTTTTGAGTAAATGCATATTTGGGAAAATACTGCTACTACACTGGAATTTATGTTTTTAGTATAAAATTCCAGAAAATTTGATTTCAGAGTAGAATGTATGGATTTATTCAACATCGTGTGACATGAATATTATTTTACACAAATTGTATAATGTTAAGGCAATTTTACAAATAAAGTATGTTTCAATGATTATAGAAATTACAGAATAATGCAGTACATTATGATTTTGAATACATGATAAATAATATATTTATTCAGATTCATATGTATGAAATGTTCGGCGCAAGGCCATGATTGATAGCCGGCGCAAGGCCGTATTTATAAATGATTTCGACTCAAGGCCACAAATATGAAAGTAATCAGCGCAAGGCCATATTTATTTTTGTTATTACCGAAAATGCTATAAATCTATTTACGTTAAACAGTATATTACCATGTATTATATGTTATCAGAACCCGAATGATAGTTCAGTTCAGTTTAGGAGCATGGTATCATAGCTATACAATTCAGATTATGACAATTCAGACTTGTGCTAACCACCCCTACAAGTAGAGGGGGTGGGATATGGATAGTCTTTGTGGCTTTCAGTGTAGAGTTTAGACATCCACTTGGTAGTCCGGACTAAGGAGCGGTGGACCCATCATACTTACAGACATTTGGTGAATGTAATTTATTTTATTGCTGCTTATGTATCCGCTGTGTATGACAGGTGTGTCCTCGTTACCCATGGGTTCAGGTTGACTATATTTTATGTGATTTATTATGTAGAAGTTAAGCAGGTCGTTGCATATGCTCCTCAAGTTGGTTTAGTAGAAAATTTTAATGGAAAATTTTAGAAAAATATGGATAATATTACACAAGGTATACCAGGGACTGATAAAATATTTATAGGAGGAGATCTGAATGGACACGTTTGAAGAGATAATAAAAATTATGAGATGATACATGGAGGATATGGATATGGAGACAAAAATGATTCTGGGGAGATGATCTTAGACTTTGCTATGCCATATGATTTTAGTATAGTGAATACTTCCTTTAAGAAGAGAGAAGGATGCTTAATAACCTTTACAAGTGGACAAAATAGAAGTCAAATAAATTTTTTTTTTTTTTAACTAGGAGAGTCGATCGTTTATCATGCAAGGATTGTAAAGTTATTCTAGGTGAAAGCCTAACCACACAACATAGAGTCTTAGTGTTAGATATATGTATTAAAATATGGAAGAAAAAGGATAAAATAAACCAGTGTAGGATAACTAGATGGTGGAACCTAAAAGGAGAAAATTAAATAAAATTTAAAGATAAAATTATGAAAGATGGGGATTGGACCATAAAGGATGGGATAGATACAAATATTCTTTGGAATAGATTATCTAGGTATATTAAAAAGATAGCAATAGAGATTTTAGGTGAATCAATGGGAAGATTCTTGAATAGCAAAGAGAGTCGGTGGTGGGATAAAGATGTACAAAAAATCATAAAGACAATAAGAATTTGGTATAAAATATGGCAAAAATGTAGAAACATAAATAACTTTGAAAAATATAAGGAGGTAAGAAAAGATGCAAAAAGGGTCGTTAGTGAAGGTAAATATAGATCTTTTAATAGTTTGTATGATAGATTAGATACAAAAGAAGGGGAAAGATATATATTTAAACTTGCTAAAGTTAGAGAAATGAAGAGTAAGGACTTAGGAAATGTAAAATGTATAAAAAGTGAGGATGATATTGTCTTGGTTAAGGATGAAGATATTAAAGAAAGATGACAAAGTTACTTTAGTAAGTTGTTTAACGAAAACAAAATAGAAGGCTTAAACTTAGAATTGTTAAATGAGGAAAAGACAAAAAATATAATATTTATTCGCAAAAATTAGAGTTAACGAAGTAATTTTACACTAAAAAAGATGAAAAATGGGAAAGCTATGGGACTAAATAACATCCTAATTGAAGTTTGGAAATGCTTGGATGATAACGGAATTATATGGTTAACTAATTTATTTAATACAATTGTAAAAACTAATAAAATGTCAGATGAATGGAGGAAAAACACTTTAATACCTATATACAAAACTAAATGAGATATTCAAAATTGTAATAACTATTGTGGAATTACACTTATAAGTCATATGATTAAACTATGGGCACTACAATAAAATTAATTTTTAGTGACGAAACTATTAGTGACGAATTCAATTATGTCACTAAAAGTGGGTATTAGTGACAGTTTTAGCAACCGTCGCTAATATGGCACTATTAGTAACGGATTTGAAACCGTCACTAATAGTTTCATCACTAAAAACCAGAAAAATATCGCGAGAAAACATTTTTCGTGCAGAAATTATCTCGAAAAAATATTAACGATGATTTCTGCTGTATTAGTGATGAATTAGGTCCGTCACTAAAAGACACTTATTAGTGACAATTAAATAACTGTCACTGCTATTATTTTAAAAAAAATAAGAAAAATTTATTTCACCATATTAGTGACGAATTTGAAGATTCGACACTATTAGCCCCTTATTAGTGACGGATTTGGGAATCGTCACTAATACTTCTTTTATTTAAAAAAAAAATTTATTTCACAATATTAGTGACGAATTTGAAGATTTGTCACTATTAGTCCCTTATTAGTGATGGATTTTAGAACCGTCACTAATACTTCTTTTATTTAAAAAAAATTAAGAAAAATTTATTTCAAAATATTAGTGACGAATTTGAAGATTCGTCACTATTTGCCCCTTATTAGTGACGAATTTTAGAATCGTCACGAATAAAGTTTTTATTTAAATAAAAAATAAAAAAATTTTATTTCAAAATATAAGTGATGAATTTTAAGATTTGTCACAGTCGACACCCCAATTTTAATCAGGCCATCCCAAGCAAACCTAACAAACATGACTTAGCCTTGAGATCTAACGAGCCCGAAATTCTAAAATTAAGACCCTGAGTACTCAATATTTTCAAAAGAAAAGTCGAGTCCATTTAATTCCATTAGTGGAGTTCCTAGTTCCTGAAGTCATTGCAAGCTAAGCCTTATGGTCCTTCAACTTTAAGAGTCTTTGTTCAACGTTAGTATGGTCCCGAGATTTTTGAATCTTCACAACAGAGCAGTGTCCTAATCTTTAAGTCTAATTTTTAATTTGCTTAGTTGATCGAGTCCTTGACATTTTCACGAGCCCAGGAATTTTCAAACTTTAAATTGGAGCTTTCAAAATCTCCAGACTGTTTGAGACGAGGTCTTAATTATAGAACCAGCTTGTATTAGACATTAAGGTTATATCCTGGTGACTGTGTTTGTTTGGTCAAGTTTGGTCAAAATTAGTCAACTGGTTTGGTCAACATTGGTCAATTTGCTTGGTCAAAATTGGTCAGTTGGCTTGGTCGAAATTGGTCAATTTCTTTAGTCAAAATTGGTCAACACTGAGATTTGTGACTTGGGAATGTGAACATCAGTTATTCTGCGCAGAGAGCACGTGTGTGAACATGCACATGCAAAATTTAAACATACCAAAGGGAAGTTGTAGGGAGTATGAAAGATAATATAAAATGTTAAAATAAAAAAGAATGTACAAAGGAATGTTGCAGGAAAGTTCACTCGGGGGCACATACATCAGCATGCAGATATAGAAAAATGAAAAAAACAAATAAAGATACAAGATACAAAAAGCAAAAAAGCAGATTCTTGATCCTTCACTCCTGGGCTACCATCTGGAAATGCCCAAAGGCCCACAAGTCCTCGAAGGCCACATGGAAGAGCCTTAAAATCTTGACACTCCTGCAATGCCACGTTGTATTACTCCAATTACCTACGCATAAAAGAGAAAAACATATGATTTAGTTAGCAGAAAAAGAAATTTCAAAAATAAAATGCGTAGCAACAATATTGGCAGATGCTTTGCCCGCCACCAATGCTTCCATTTGGCTCAACAAATCCCCTATGCACAAGAAAGAATTAGGTGGTTAGAAGGAAAAATTCAGAAAATAGGAATGGAAATTCACATGTGTTAGCCTTGGTGCAATCCCAAGAGGGGAGGGGGTTGAATTGGAGATTTATAATTTTGTCGAAGATTTTTCTAATACAACAATCAGTATTACGCAACCTCGGGGTAGTTCTAAGCAATTTAAAGCCCAAACAGATATTTAACCAATAAGCATAAACATACAGGTGTTGAAAATAAAGTGCATAGAATAAACTGACACCAGATATGTTATCAGGGTTCAGCCAATACTACCTACGTCCCCGCCTTGGCTCACCAGCACAAGGATTCCACTACGACTCACCTAATGGGTAGAGCGGCACCAGTTACAACCAAGTCAATTAACGGGGCTGACCTCGACCTATAACCGCACCTTACTAGGATGGTGCGCCTAACTTTCCTTATTGGGTATAAGCCAATTTGGGACTATTCAACAGGGCTAGGCTCTCTCTTCAGGCTCATGCCTAGAATACAATGAATTTGAAAGTTTTCGTACAAACAAATGCTTCATACACAAGAAGACATGTACTACGATACAGTCCAGATAATATACAAGCACGAACGATAGTAAATATGCTCAGTGCTTAATATTGTGCTAAACACTCAGTCTAATGTAAATCAATAGTCAAGATCTGGAGTGTATATCCAAGCAAACTTTGAAACAAACAATCAATGTATTTCAATCACCACAAGTTTCAAAGTGTTCTAACAATAATATTCAAAATATATCAAAAAAAATTTTCTCAAAATTAATGGCTCAAGAGACATTTGAAAATGATAAGCCTATGTAAAAAATATTTTTGCAAATCAAATATCATAAGCTTGATGAGTCTTGCAATCAAGATGCAAAGACTCACTAGTTGTAAAGGTATTCCTGCTCAAAGATTTATTATTTAAATCGGGGGAAGAAACATAGCTAAGAACTCTTGTTGGCCTTACAAGGTTTAACACTCCATTTTGATGCTAACAAACGAGTAGGACTTAACATGCTTTTGTTGAGTGTTGTGTTTTCTCAGGAATCCATATTGAAAGTACTCATGGATCAAAGTCTGAAGATCATAAGAGCATAAAAAAAATCATCATGAGAGCTCAAAGTCAAAATTAATGATAAAATATCAAGAGGATTTAAATAGGTGAAAGATCTAATTGTTCTAAGAGATCAAAGACTAGCAACAAAGAAAGTTCATAGCAAAGAAGAATTTTTGAGCACTTAGGACAAGTCCTTGTAAGTACTTTAAGTTTATTCAAGTATGAATTTTCATTTTGAAGCTAATTAAGCAAATAGACTTAGAGACCCTAAGATAATAACTTGGAACATGTTTTCAAATTTAAAAAAAAAATGTATATTACAAGTAACAATGAGAAAGAAATCAAAAAGTGACTAGAAAAGAAAATCATCCAGTTAATAGACAGACAACTGGCTAAATTAAAGGCATAAAATTGAAACACAGAAACATGACAGACGACTGTCAAGGCTCTAACAGACGACGTTAAGTGAAAAGTGAGAAGACTGTGTAGGTTTCACCAAACAACTGTCCAACTTATATATTACTGAAAGGCTTAAAATTACACATGGACGGACGACTGTCACCATATGGACAGACGACTGTCACCTTATATTCTGATGACAGACGAGTGCCACTAAATGGACAGATGGTTGCCACCTTTCTGCTTATGAATTTTACCGTTGTATTAAATGGACAGATGACTGTCAAGACCTCACAGTCGTTTGCCTTACGACATTTTTTTGTTTTCCAACGGATATAATTTTTGAAATAAAAATATTTGGAAACTTAAATAAGTTTAAAATGTAGAAACAAGTCTGAGTATCCTTTGGGGAACAAGCTAGAAGGTTTTATACATCTATAAATACCCCTAAGACTCATTGATTTAAACACCATGATCATTAAGAACTCACAATTTGCTGTCATACTCTCTCATTCTGAATTTTTGAAAGTGCTTCATATTGCTCTCATCCTTGCTTGAAATTAAGAAAAGTTCTTGCTGAATCTTACTGTGTTTGATCATTGAGTTGTTGATTCTTTCATTGAAAGATACCCACGGTGATATGTTTCTAAGAGCTTCATTCTGAAATTCATATTTAGAATTTACTGAAGTGCATTAGTGTTTTAAATTTGTACAAATCAGCTCTTTGAGGAGCAAGTTCTTGTACGTATTGTTTTTCTATCTTTGTAACAGGGCTTATTGACGATTTAAGTATTGAATCGTTGGACCAAACAAGGGGAGATTGTTTGGAGAAGGTGGACTCTAGCCTTACCCAAGGAGGGCATGTAATTTTTTTTGTTCCGGCTAATAAAGGAATGGTAATAGTGAATCCTTTGGTGGTTTGGCTAAGGGCGAGGACGTAGGCTATGTTGAAACCGAACCTCGTAAAAATCCTTGTGTTCTTCTTTCTTTACTCTACTCTTTATTTTTCAAGGATATAATCTACGTGGGTGCTTTAAATTTCAATTCTGAATGTTTGGTTGTTAAATAGACCGGAAGGTAATTCATTTTGGATAAATCAGCATTGATTACGGAAACTGAAAGGGACCATGTTGGTTGATTATCCTTGACCTATTAATCTAAAAGTTTATTTAAAAACTGAACATTGAGAAGAAGAATAATTTTGATACAGGGCTTATATTGAGTGCAACAAATTTTCACATATATTGTTACATAAATTGAGTTTTTATTCTTGTTGTGATTGATTGTAATTGTTTCTAAGATTTACAACTTAAAAGAACTAATTCTAAAGGAACAATTAAAAAAAAAAAAACCAATTCACCCCCCCACTTGGGAAGCTATTTCTGATTTCAATTGGTATCAGTGCCTAGTTATAGTAATTCCTAACAAGAAACTATAAAAAGATCAAATGACAAATATAGGAGTAGCACCCTTTGGTGAAGGCCAATCCTCAACTCGTCCACCAATTTTTTGTTGACATAATTATACGTTTTGGAAAAAGAGAATGCAAATTTATCTCCAACACATGGATTGGAAAACATGGGAAGTAGTTATGGATGGAGACCTTATTCCCACTAAAATAGTTGATGGAAAACAGATTCCAAAATAAAAAAGGGATATGATCGATTTAGACTATAAAATGCTTGAAATCAATTCAAGCGCTATAAATGCTTTATACTGTGCCTTAGATGCTAACGAATTTAATAGGGTCATAGTATGTAAGATGGCTAAAGAAATATGGGACAAATTAGAAGTGACATATAAAGGAACTATTGATGTTAGAGACAATAGGATAGACATGTTAACAAGCGAATATGAAGCATTCAAGATGAATTCTGATGAAACGATATCAAGTATGTACACCAGATTTACCCGCATAATAAATTCCTTAAGTGCCTTAGGGAAAACTTATACTACTTATGAAATGATCAGAAAAATCCTAAGAGGCCTTCCTTCAATATGGTAACCAAAGGCTACAGCTATCACTGAAGGTAGAAACCTTAAGACTACCTCTTTAGATAAACTCATAGGTTCACTTCTTACCTATGAAATGGCCTTTAAAGAAAGGAATCCTGAACCAAAGCATAAAAGATCTATTGCACTAAAAGCGTCTAGCCACAGCTTTAGTGAAGAGGAAAGTGAGACAAGTGACTTAGATCAAGATGAATTAGCATTCATCACTAAGAGACTAGGCAAGTTCTATAGAAGAAATAAGAGATTTCCTAGGAAGTTCAATAAAAAGATACCTGAAAAAGGAAAGACAAGTAGGAAGGAAAATAAAAGTAAGAATGAACCTCCAATATGTCATCATTGCAAGAAACCATGGCATATCAAACTAGACTGTCCGTTGTTCAAGAAAGACAAGAAAAAAAGAAGAAGGAAGCTATGAAAGCTACGTGGGATGATTCAAGCTCCAGCAAGACAGAAAATGAATCAAGCGGACAAGAGATGGCAAACATATGTTTTCTGGCGAATGATGATGAGGTAAAATCCTACTATTCCTCTACAGAATCTCACAATGAGTCGTGTGATGAGTCATTGATTACGCGTCAAAACTGCGTAAATGGGCATTGTTATCCAGGCTTTACTGTTTATATTTTTAATTAAATGTCCAAAATTATCCAATATTTTAATAAAGTGCCAAAATCATCATTCTTGAACTTTATTGCACTATTTATGAAGTTTTGGTAATTTTTTGTTGCAGGAAAAATCTCGGAAACCAAAACTGACACCTGTTCGTATTTCATGCATAACTTTTCCATCCAACCTTCAATTGAGACGATTCAAATTTTTGGAGAAAGAGGAAAGGATTATCTACAACTTTAGTGTTTTAAGTTTTGTGAGAAATGAGCTCCAGAAGGGTCATATTTGTGATGAATAGAGAATGAAAAAAATGAAAAAAAAAATATAACAATTCGAGTTGGACAAGCTGGGTCAAGTTGATGAATTTGGATCCTAGGGCAGTGCATCCCCCTCCCCTTTATATTTCCTTCTTCTGCTTCTTTCCGATGAGCAGCCCCTTAAGACCCCTCTCTTTCCCTTTGCTCCCTTTCTCTTCTCTCTGGCTCTCTCCCTGAACTCTATCTGTATTTCTTCTGTTTTTTTGCCCCTTGGTTCTCTCTCTGTTCTCACTCTGCCCTTCTCTCTATTTCTCAGTTTTTTCCCTTCTTTCCCTCACCTTTGCTCTCGCCCCTCTCCTCTCTATCCCAATTCTCTCCTACTCTGAACACAGCCCCTCTTCCCCTCTGTTCTTTCATTCTCTACTTCTACTGCAACTCTTAATTCCAGTTCTTGCTCCCGCCATCACAGCATCTCCTCCAGCCCTCCTATTCCTCTCTGCTATCAAACTCCCGAAGCTACCATAGCAGCAGCCTCTGCAATCCTCCATTCTCGGCCTCCAGTAGAACAAGCACTCCGTGAAGCCATAGCAGTAGCCAGAGCTCCTCTGCAGCAACACCAGAAAACCGGCATGCCATCTGTTGTTCCACCCGAGAGCCCCTCCACGCACATCCAGCTGAAAAGCTTCCATCAACTCTCGCGGCCACAGCTCCACGGATATCTCTCTCTTTTCTTTTAGTTTCTTTATTTTCCTACTTTTTTTTATTGCAATGAAATATTATCTTGTTTTTATTGGCAATTTAGACTTAATAGTTCCTAAGGGATATTGATGTTTTATTGAAGTTCAATTTCTTTTATTATTTACTTATCTTGTTCGTATAATAGTTGTCTTTTCAAGATTTCCATTACACAGTTTTTACCAAAGTTTGGGTTACCTAGGATCGACTTGATTAAAACTCATGTTTTTATTTTATTTTATTTTCTCGTTATCGTCTAAGTGTTACATTTTGGTTGTGCCTTAATTTAGATTGTAGTTGTGATTCGAGCTTTCGATTTTGTTAAAGATCCGATTTTTATTGGTCGCGCGTGTGTGTTTTGTTGAGTTTCCATTGCATATTTTTAATTCCATGTTTAAAGTTTCCATTTTTAGTTAATGTGCTCTGGTTTTTCCTAGAGTAGCCTAGGGTTTCCATTATTGTTATTTAATTCCGTGTGTGCTAGTTTTAGGACTTTAATTTGTGTTTTTATTTAAGTCTCCACAATTTTGAAAACCCCCAAATCTGAACTGAGTTCAATACATTTTTATTTTCGATTGGAAGAACGTAAAATCTGAGATTAAAATGCATTCCTTAAGAAGACGATCTAGCCCTTGGGCTTAATATTACACGACAGAACTCCTATACTTGGGATAGCTTTCGAGCTACTCATTTTTCGAGTGAGTCAGTCATGTGATAGCATGCCTTCCTATAAGGAATTGCAAGTTGAGTTGTTTTCTTTGCATAAGAGATTCACAAAAATTTCTAAGAGAAATATAACTCTGAAAGATCAAAATAAAGAACTATTAAAGTTACTTGAATCATTCAAAATCATCGAAAAAGAAAAAGACACTTGTATTGAGAAGTTAGAAGAAGAATTAAATAAGGTAACTTAAGAATTTTGCAAAACTCATAAAGATAGTTTGAATAAAAAAGATTTAGAAGTAAATGAACTCAAAAAGGCAGTAGAGGATAAAGAAAAAAATTATCCATAACTTTACCAAAGGAAAAGAAAACTTTGAAAAGATGATTGGATAGCAAAGGCTACATGGAAATAAATAAGGGATAGGTTATAATGGTAAGACAAATAAAAAGAACAAGAAATTATACATGGGTTACTTTGTCAAGGAGGCCAAGCACTATCCTACCACTTCATCAAACAACAAGCATGAACACACCACTTGTTATATGTGTAAAACTAAAGTTCACGTAATGTTCAACTGCCCACTAAATAGAAAATAAGTTAAAGTGCAAGGAGAATGGAAAGCCAATTATGGAGCTAACAACAAAACAAAGAAAGTCAAAAGAATTTAGGTTCCAAAGACTAACATAAAAAATCCTCCATTATAGGTATGCTTTAGGACAACACCATCAACGGATAAGTGGTGCATGGACAGCCGGTGCTCAAGGCACATGACCCGGTGACAAGACCAAGTTCACTACATTAAAAAAAAAAGATGGGGGATACGTCACCTTTGGTGACAATGCCAAAGGTAAAATCATTGGCATTGGAAAAATTGGTAAAGAATCTTCACTCACTATAGATAATGTGCTCTTAGTAGAAGGATTGAAACACAAGCTTTTAAGTATTAGTCAATTAAGTGACAAAGGGTTCGAAATAATCTTTATGAAAGAAAAATGTGTTATCCAAAATCCTAAGAACAAAGAAACTTTGTTTATAGCTCATAGAATAAAGAATGTCTATTGTATAAATTTTGAGAACTTAGTAAATCAGAATGTAACTCGTTTGGCAGCAGTGAATGAAATAAGTTGGCTATGACATAGGAAACTAGGACATGCTAGCATGGACCTATTATCCAAATTATCAAAGAAAATTCTTGTCAAAGGACTACCTAATACAAAATTCATAAAAGACAAAATATGTGATGCATGCCAAAAGTGAAAACAAGTAAAAACAAGCTTCAAAAATAAAAAATACATATCCACCAAAAGACCTCTAGAACTCTTGCACCTAGACTTATTTGGTCCAACTAGAACCTTAAGCCTATGAGGTAAAGAATATGCTTTTTTAATAGTGGATGATTATTCAAGATTCAATTGGGTATTATTTATAGCAAACAAAGATGAAGCCTGTGACATGCTTATTACATCGTGTAAGAAAATACAAAATGAAAGGGGCTATAATATAACAAACTTTATGAGTGATCAAGGTAGGGAATTTAAAAACAAAAATGTTGAAAAATTCTATAATGAATATGGAATAAATCATAATTTTTCCGCATCCAGGACTCCACAACAAAATGGAGTTGTTGAAAGAAAAAATAAAACTCTACAAGAAATGGCAAAGAACAATGTTGAATGAAAATAATCTACCTAAATACTTTTCGGAAGAAGCTGTAAATACAACATGCTACATTGTAAATAGGGTATCAATAAGATCAAAAATAGACAAAACACCATATGAACTTTGGAAAAGAAGAAAACCTAATATTTCCTACTTTCATGTATTCAGATGCAAATGTTTTATTCTTAATACTAAAGATGATCTAGGAAAATTTGATGCAAAACTTGATGAAGGTATCTTCCAAGGGTATTCTATAAATAGTAAAGCTTATAGGGTTTATAATAAAAGCACCTTTACTATTATGGAATCAATACACATAACATTTGATGAATCAAACAACCATGAAAATAAAAATGAGATTGATGAAAAAGAAGATACTCCACAAAATGAAGAAGATCTTGAAATAAAAGAAAAAATCAATAATGATGCTCCAAATGAAAACCTTATAGAAAATCTGAAGCTTCCTAAAGAATGGAGATATGATAAAAATTACCCAAAAGAACAAATTCTTGGTGAAACATCAAAAAGAATAACCACTAGAGCCTCATTAAAGAATATCTGCAACCATTATGCTTTTTTATCTCAAGATGAACCCAAAAATATTGAAGAAGCCTTAAAAGATGACTCTTGGATCATAGCTATGTAGGAGGAACTAAATGAATTTGAAAGAAGTCAAGTTTGGAAACTCATACCTAAACCCAAAGACAAGTCAATCATAGGAACTAAATGGGTGTTTAGAAATAAAAAGGATGAAACTGGAGTAGTTGTAAGAAATAAAGTTAGGCTTGTAGAACAAGGTTAGAATCAAGAAGAAGGCATTGATTATGAAGAAACCATTGCCCCTGTAGCAAGAATGGAAGCTATAAGGATGCTTCTTGCCTATGCAGCCTATAAAGACTTCATATTATACCAAATGGATGTAAAAAGTGCATCTCTAAATGGCTATATTAATGAAGAAGTTTATGTTAAACAACCTCCAGGTTTTGAAGACTCTAAAAATCCAAATAGTGTATTTAAGCTAACTAAGGCCCTATATGGATTGAAATAAGCTCCTTGAGCTTGGTATGATAGGCTAAGTAAATTTCTACTTCGAAATAATTTCTCAAGAGGAAAGATAGACAACACTTTATTTATAAAGACCAAAGGTAATAATATGCTTATAGTATAAATTTATGTTGATGATATTATATTTAGAGCTACTCAGGAAGACTTGTGTAATGAATTTGCTACAACTATGCAGAGAGAGTTTGAAATGAGCATGATGGGAGAATTAAATTACGTTCTAGGTTTGCAAATCAAACAAGCTAAAAATGGAACTTTCATAAATCAAACTACGTATATTAAATACATGTTAAAGAAGTTTGATATGGAAGAAAGTAAACCTATAGGAACTCCTATGAGTACTTCAACTAGTCTAGATAAGGATGAAAAAGGGAAACAAGTTGATACCAAACATTATCGAGGTATGATAGGAAGTTTACTTTACTTAACAGCAAGTAGACCAGATATAATGTTTAGTGTGTGTATGTGTGCTCGGTTCCAATCGGATCCTAAGGAATCACATAAAACAATAGTAAAATGGATTCTTAGATATTTGCTAGGCACACTAGATTTAGGGTTATGGTATCCAAAAGGAACTGATTTCAAAATGATGAGTTATTCAAATGCAGATTATGCAGGATGCAAAATAGATAGAAAAAGCACTAGTGGGACATGCCGCTTTTTAGGACACTCATTAGTTTCATGGTTTTCAAAGAAACAAAATTCCGTAGCATTATCTACAGCTAAAGCAGAATACATCATAGTTGGGAGCTGTTGTGCTCAAATTCTATATATGAAACAACAATTAAGGGACTTCAAAATTCAATACCAAACAATCCCCATAAAATGCGATAATACAAGTGCGATAAATATTTTAAAGAATTCGGTAACATATTCAAGAACTAAACATATTGATATACGTCATCAGTTTTTTAGGAGATAATGTAGACAAGAAACAAATAGTTCTTGAATTTGTCAATACTCATACTCAATTAGCTGATATATTTACCAAACCATTAGCTGAGGATCAATTTTTATTTATTCGACGAGAATTAGACATGTTATGTTGACCTTATAGGTTACGCCCTGGTTTTGATAATGACAAATACAATTGTATTTAATAAATATCTAGTTCATGTGCAGGTCCATTTTAGCAAATCATTAATGGCACGTGAAAGCTCAAAGCTTGAAGACAAATTCATGCTCTTAATTGTAATATTTTTGTAATGAAATTTGTCTATAATAGTAATTAGGGTATTTGATTTGTAATAAGCACACACATCACATGTATGATTTATTTTGTAAGCTCAAACCAAATCATAATGAAAAATGACCTTAGCATGACCTTAGGGTATACCCTTCGGTCAACCTTTGGTCGACCGACACCGGACATTTTCAGTGTCTTCAAATTGGACCCCAAGTGACCCTAGGACATACACATTTACACATATATTTGTTAGGAACTTGAATAGGGCTTATTTGTTTCAAAGCGGGACCGAAATGCACACATGGTGCACTTTCGATCGACTAGCCAAGCCAGTTCATTTTGGCCCGGTCGACCGAAACCTCCCTGAGTCAACTGATTGACCAAGGCCTTGGTCAACTGACCCAGAATAAGTCAAAAAGCTCCGATCGACCGAAACCCTCTTTGGTCAACATTTTGACCACTTGGTCAACCGAACCAAGTAGTTCAAAAAGCCCTAGTCGACCGAAACCTCCTTGGGTCAAAAGTTTGACCATCTGGTCGACCGACCACTTTTGTACTCCAACTACCTAGTTGACGGGAGGGTCCTCGAGAGAATTCCTAGTGGTCTGGTCGACCAAACCAGACAGTTCAAAATGGCCTGGCCGACCGAACCTCAAAAAATTGAGAAATCGCCCTCTCCTGGTTGACCGAGCCCTTAGTTCAATATTCCCCTGGTCAACCAAACCATATGAGACTTGGTCGACCGAAACTGATCTGGTCAACCGGACCTGTTGGGTTGCCATAATTTTTACTACGGGTTAAATATTTTTAAATAGGGTTAAAATAATTTAAATGTTATTAATCTTTTCTAACAATCCCTAATAGGTCCCCAACGGTCAAATATTTTGGTGTGTCTATATATACTCTTTCATTTGGGAGAATTAAGGGGTGATTAAAAAAAACCAAAATCAAAATTTCGCTCTCAAGATAAATATTTCCCATTGCTCATACTCTTCCAAAATCCACTCAAGCTTACCTTCTTCATCTATCTACATTATTTGTAAGTGTATTGAGTGTTATAGCTTAGAAGGTTTGCTCTCTCATTTGTTGTGTATTTGAATCGATTTTTCCTTGAGAGCATAACCTAAGTATTCTTAGGAGGCTTTTCTAATAAGCCTACCCTAAGAAGACTTGTGTTAAACTTCCTAGTATTGCATTCTCATTGCAATACCTTAGGAGGTTTGTATTTGTTTTTGGCTTGCAAAAATATTTTCAAACCTACTCAAATATCTTCTGAAATCTTTATTGAAATATTTTTGAAAAGATATGTGTTTGTTACATTAATCTTTGTGGAAATATCTATTCAAGTATATATCATTTGCTGAATACAAAGATTATCTACTTTGCAATCCAAGCATATACATACTCACATGATTAAGATACTCTGCTAGTTGATATTCTTAAGGCTTGATACTCTGTATGAACACGTTTGATTGAATATTTTGAAATACACAGATTATTATTGACACTCTCATGTGCGTACTACACTGATAGAAAATCTATTTGAGAGTTGAACTACTTAGACCACACTGAGCTTACATTTTAAATCATCTGTGGTGTTTGTTTGTGCGCATTTTCGATACAAATCTGCTTTACGTGAAAGCACCCATATATTGTACCTTTTGATTGTATATCCGAGAGATTCCAGGCATGGCCTGAGGGGGCGGTAATCCAGCCCGGTAAGGATTGGTGTAAAGGTTGAGGTCAGCCCTGTGATAATTTGACCTGGTTTGTATAGGTGCCGCTCCACCCATTTAAGTGAGCAAGTTAGTGTGATAATCCTTGTGCTGGTTAGCCAAGGTGGGGACGTAGGAAGTTGGCCGAAACTCGATAACATATCTGCGTGTCACCTTTTATTTACTGCTTTCTGGTGCTTGTGAAATTAATTAAACTGCTTCATTTAATTTCTGATATATTTATATTATTCGCATTAGACTGACCATAGGATTGTGAACACACTGTTGTTAGGAGGAATACTTAGGGGTTAAATTTTAAAAATACCAATTCATCCCCCCTCTTATGATCACGATAAAGTTAACATGTTACATATAAGAGAAGTTAACTAAAAAGGAAGAAGTTCAGTTGGTCAGGACAGACGACTACTAGAGAATTGACAGACGACTGGAAGACTACTGTCTGTGTAAAAGGCAGTAGATAAACGATTGCCAGTGAGCTAGCAGACAACTGACAGGCTACTGTCTGTGGATAGATGACTGTCCAATCAGAGACAGATGACTGTCCAATTAGAGACAGACGACTGTCTCGTGGCCGGTGATGTACTTTTCACTTAAAAATATTTTTTTTAAACCCTACAAACATCTGTCCATTCGTCTTCCTTCCTCTAAAACATCTTCTCTTCTCTTTCTTCTCAGTTCTTTCTTTCCCAAGCTTTACACAACGATTATCCATCATACCCTACTTTATACATATCTAGGGTTTAGCTTTTCAAGATGGTTCATACCAAAACTGTGGGAAAGAAGGACAAAGCTTCCTCATCTTCTTCAAAGCCTACAAGCAACGATGACATAGAAAAATGACTGGTCTATTCACACACGAAATCATTGTATCAGAATCACATATCTACCATTGAACCAATGTTCTGTAAGATTTTAGATGTTACTTTCTTTGAAGAAAATTTTCCTGTAATTTTAGAAATGTTCAAAGCTATAGGATGGGACAAGTTCATCCTTCATCAAGTAAAAGGGCATTACCCAAATTAGATTAAGATTTTTTATTCTAATTGGAGAAGAAGGAAGATGGAATTTCTACTGAGATTTATGGTCAAAGGATTACATTTACTCCACACTCATTACGGAAAATTCTTCATATCAAGCATGGAAATTTTGAGTGTACACTAGTTGAGAAGCATTGGACCATGGAACAAGGATTTTCACCACAAGAATTTCTGCCTCTTGTGATGAATGATGCACCAGTGTATTTTGGACATCCTCCACCATATAAGCAGCTTAATCTTCAGGCACAAATACTGCATAAGATCATTGCATACAATATAATTCCGAGGTCTAGATAATTTGATCATGTGTTATATTTTGATTGTTTTATTATGTGGTGCTTGCTAAAAGGGAAGAAATTAGACTTATCCAGTATTATACTAAAGCGGATGGTGATGAAGCTTGAATCTCCTAGAATTGGACTTCCATACAGTGGTATTCTTTCCTTAGTCTTTGCCAATTTTCAAGTCCTCTCTCTAGCTTCAAAAATAGTAAAAAAAACCCATTATCATGTTTTCTCATCTACTACACTGAAACAAATAGGTTACAAAAAGTATACTGAGGGTGAATGTTCCGGGGCAATAGACCGGCAAGATTTGCACCTGAAGAAAGAAGTCCAACTCCTGAAGAAGCTGAAATGCCACCTTGGTTTGTTCCTTTTTATTATAATTATACTAGCTTTAGTTCTGAAACGCGAGAAAACTTTGCTTCTCTTCAAGATAAACTCTCAACCATTGATGACAAGTATACCTCATTAGATGCTCGTATTGCTAAAATAGAGCATAATGTCATTAAACATGACACTGATTCAGATAATGAGGATAATAAAAATTTTGCTGAGGAAGAAGCTGAAGATGACGAAGGTGAAGGAGAAGAAGAAGAAGAAGAAGAAGAAGAAGAAGAAGAAAATTCAGGAGATGATAAAGAAGTCATTGAAGAAGAAGAAAAAGAAGAAGAAAAAGCAGGCTTACAACAATCCAAAGGAAAAGGAATTGCTGAAGACAGTGACACTAACTCTGACATATAAACTTTTGTTGGTGTTTTTGCTATTTTGCATGTTATACATTATGAATGTATTTTGTTTTTGCTGTAAAAAGGGGGATTATGTGTAAGACTATAAGTTTTTATATGTACTTGTTTCTAGTTCTAAAACTCTAAACTTTTGTACTGCTTTGTTATCAATTTGATATATTTTAAGTTCTAATGATAATAATGACTCTGAAAACTTTGCAAGTTCTACTTTGAGTATGCTGATTGATAGGGGGAGTATTATGAGTTATCAATTGAGAATAATCCTTAATCAATTGATGTTAATACATTAACACTGGTATCACATATACTCAAATTGATATTTTCCCTTGATCATTATATACTCAAATTATATCTTTTGATTGATGTCAAAGGGGGAGAAGTCTTTAGAAAAAATTGAGTTTAAACGCAAAAATTAAGCTTGAACTTGAGCATGAATGATGTATAATGATGTATGAGCATAATTGATGAAATTAATATTGATTCTAATAAGATAAATCTTATTGAAAGGGGGAGTCTTTTTAAGGCTCACTCAAAATTTTTGCTTCTTATTTGTCATCATAAAAAAGGGGGAGATTGTTGGCTTACAAGATTTAATACTCCATTTTGATGCTAACAAACAAGTAGGACTTAACATGCTTCTGTTGAGTGTTGTTTTTTCTCAGGAATCCATATTGAAAGTACTCATGGATCAAAGTATGAAGATCATAAGAGGATAAATAAAATCATCATGAGAGCTCAAAGTCTAAATTAATGAAGAAATATCAATAGGATTTAAAGAGATGAAAGATCAGATTATTCTGAGAGATCAGAGACTAGCAACAAAGAAAGTTTAGAGCAAAGAAAAATTTTTGAGCACTTAGGACAAGTCCTTGTAAGTACTTTAAATTTATTCAAGTATGAAGTTTTTATTTTGAAGCTCATTAAGCAAATAGACTTAGAGACCTTAAGATAATAACTTGGAACATGTTTTCAAAGTTAAAACAAATTTATATTCCAAGTAACAATAAGAAAGAAATCAAAAAGTGACTAGAAAAGAAAGTCATCCCATTGACCAATGACTCTTTGTTAATAGACAGACGACTGGCTAAATTAAAGGCTTAAAATTGAAACACAGAAGCAAGGCAGACAACTATCAAGGCTTTGACAGATGACTGTAAGTGAAAATTAAGAATACTGTGAAGGTTTCACCAGACGACTGTCTAACTTATATGCTACTAAAATGCTTAAAATTACACATGGACAGATGACTGTCACCATATGGACAGACAACTGGAACCTTTTGCCTATGATTTTTACCGTTATATTAAATGGACAGACGATTGTCAAGAATTCACAGTTAAATGGACACGCGGCATTTTTCTATTTTCCAACGGATATAATTTTTGAAATACAAGTACTTCGAAACTCAAATAAGTTTAAAATATGGAAACAAGTCTGAGTATCCTTTAGGGAACAAGCTAGAAGGTTTTATACATCTATAAATACCCCTAAGACTCATTGATTTAAACACCTAGATCATTAAGAACTCACAATCTTCTATCATACTCTCTCATTCTGAATTTCTGAAAGTGCTTCATATTGCTCTCATTCTTACTCGAAATTAAGAGAAGTCCTTGCTGAATCTCACCGTGTTTGATCATTAAGTTGCTGATTCTTTCATTGAAAGATACCCACGGTGATAAGTTTCTAAGAGCTTCATTCTGAAATACATATATTCTGAATTTACTGAAGTACATTAGTGTTTTAAATTTGTACTAATCAGCTCTTTGAGGAGCAAGTTCTTGTACGTATTGTTTTTCTATCTTTGTAACAGGGCTTATTGACAATTTAAGTATTGAATCGTTGGACCAAACAAGGGATTGTTTGGAGAAGGCAGGCTCTAGCCTTACCCAAGGAGTGCTTGTAATTGTTTTTGTTCCGGCTGATAAAGGAATGGTAATAGTGAATCCTTTGGCGGTTTGGCCAAGGGCGAGGACGTAGGCTATGTTGAAGCCGAACCTCGTAAAAATCCTTGTATTCTTCTTTCTCTACTCTACTCTTTATTTTTCAAGGAAATAATCTGCGTGGGTGCTTTAAATTTCAATTATGAATGTTTGGTTGTTAAATAGACCGGAAGGTAATTCATTTTGGATAAATCAGCATTCATTGCGGAAACTGAAAGGGACTACGTTGGTTGATTATCCTTGACCTATTAATCTGAAAGTTTATTTAAAAACTGAACATCGGGAAGAAGAATAATTGTGATACAAGGCTTATATTGAGTGCAGCAAATTTTCACATATATTGTTACATAAATTGAGTGTTTATTCTTGTTGTGATTGATTGTAATTGTTTCTAAGATTTACAACTTAAAAGAACTAATTCTAAAGGAATAATTTAAAAAAAAAAAAACCAATTCACCCCCCTCTTGGGAAGCTATTCTTATTTTCAACTCTCAATGAAAATAACAATCAATGCAAGTAAGGAGAGTTTTAGCAATATGAATCACTCAATAATACTCTTGGGAATTTGATCTATCAAGGGAATAGCAAAATAAAGAGTATATGGGCTTAATATATGAAAAATAAGCACTTGAGATTTAAGAGGATTATTGGCTAATCTTATTTTCTAATCTCTCTTAATCTTTGCGAATAAGGCCCTATATATAGACTTGGTCAATTTTATGATCGTTGGGGACTCATAGGGAATTATTAAAAAAGTTTTAAATGAGTTTAAAGATTTGAACCTTGTTTAACCCCAAATTACTGAGGCAAAAATAAAACCAACCCAAGAGTTTTGGGTGCCCGAGCCGAAGTTCAGCCGCCCGAACAAACACAGCAAGAAAAGGTATTTTCGAGGTTTGGGTGCCTGAATTTTAGTTCTATTTGCCGAATGAGATGATTCCTAAAAAAGACCGCAATTCAGTCCCTTGGTCTAAAGTTTGGTATGTTGAACTTGGACTTTCGGTTGCCTGAGGCATATTTGAATGTGGGGTTTAGGCTGCCGAGTTGGTGGAAAAGTTCCTGACAGAGGTTCGGTCGCCCATGGAAGATACGTTCATTTTTTGTTTGATTTTCTAAACACAGGTTAACTTTTTGACCCGTCCACGGTTCGGTCGATCGAGGCAATTTGAACTGCCAGGTTTGGTCACCTAAATGCCTTCTGATTTTTACATAAGGTCATTTTCTTTGTTTTGAAATATCCCCTGATAATATAAGAACTACATTAAGGCTTTGTGCACTTAAGTGTGGGAACCTAAGGTCCAACTAAGGTCATTTTGAGTATATTCTCCTACCATGCATGATGCAGATTATTATAGACCATATTGTGGTACAGTCCATAATTAAATTACAATCTTGAATGAAGAATATAATAAAATAATTACAAATACAACCCAATATTCTTCAATCTTCCGCATGATGACCATATGCCATTATGACATAGCAATATGTTTAGTTTCACACGTAGAGTGAACTTGCATGCAAGATCACAACAAAAATTAGTGCCTAGTGTATTTGTTATTATCAAAACTAGGATATGACCAACTCGATCAACAATCTCCCCCTTTTTTATGAAGAAAAATACTTTATGCAAAATTTGGTACAACCAAGAAAGGCTCCCCCTAACTGTATGCATAAAGAGAATTGAAGTTCAATTATTTATTAATGTACCCAATTTTGCCTCTTCTTCCCCCTTTGGAAAAAGCAAAAAGGGTTAAGAAATGTAGCATGAAGGCAACAATCATTTAGATACAAAGGATAAATTGGGAAGATTTCTGAAAAATTCGGCAGCATGCCATTCGGAAATAGGGCATTTCCTAAAATAAATTTGTACCTAAGTGATCTATTTTGAGTTCAACAATCAATATATAGCAATTTTTATCCAATAACTCAAATAGTTCAGTATTGATAAAGTCAAAGAGCTAATATGATCATGCAACACGAAGGACTTAAGAATACCAATTGTTAGATGTTACCAATTGTCGAAATTTATATATTCCCACAAGATATATAACATTTTAGCACTAAATACATTTGATTTTCTCAGAGCCGTACATTTTAGAGTAAGGTGGCTCCCCCTTAGATTATGCATTCTTCTTTAAACTTATAATTTGAACAAAATACACAATTGTCTTAAAACTTATAAATATACTGCATCACAAAAGATTAATTTTTAGAATCAAGTATAATATGTATTTTTCTTAAAAGAAACCCTCTTTTATAAATCTAATACCAATTGTTGTTTTGGGGATACAATTTTCCAAAAGATAATGAATTTTAGTTCAGCAAAAAAAAAAAAAAAAAGTGAAGTGAACTAGAACAAATCATATTTAAGATAATCATGATGCACAAGAAATGATGTTGTTGACCTTATAGGTCGCGCCCTGGTTTTGATAATGACAAATACTCTTGTATTTAATAAATATGTAGTTCATATGCAGGTTGATATTAACATATCATCAATGGCACATGAAAGCTCAAAGCTTGAAGACAAACTGATGCTCTTAATTGTAATAATTTTTAGTGATATTTGTCTGTAATAGTAATTAGGGTATTTGGTTTGTAATAAGCACACACATCACATGCATGGTTTATCTTGTAAGCTCAAAACAAATCATAATGCAAAATCACGTTAGTATAACCTTAGGGTTCGGTCGATCGACACCGGACTTTTTCGGTGTCTCTATTTTGGACCCAAGTGACCCTAGGACACACACATCTACACATATGATTGTTAGACACTTAAATAGGGCTTGATTGTGTCAAGACCGGACTGAAATGCACACTTGGTGCACTTTCGGTCGACCGGCCAAATCAGTTCATTTTTGGCCTAGTCGACCGAACCATACCTTGGTCAACCGTTGACCAAGGTCCTGGTCGACCGAGACCTTATAGTTCATTTGATCCCGATCAACTGAACCACTTGGGAGTCAACATTTTGACCTCCCGGTCGATCGACCACTTTTGTACTCCAACTACCTGGTCGACCAGAGGGTCCTCAGGAGAATTCCCAGTGGTCTGGTCGACTGAACGATATAGTTCAAAAAGGCCCGGTCGATCGAACCTTGGAAGTTTTGGAAATCTCCCTCTCCGGTCGACTGAGCCTTTCAGTTCAAAAGTCCCCTGGTCGACCGAACCATTTGAGTCCTTATCAACCGAAACATTTATGGTCGACCGGACCTCTCGGGTTGCTCCTATTTTTTTTACCGCGGTTAATAATTTTAAACAGGGTTAAATTGGTTTAAGTGTCATTAAACTTTTCCAACAAACCTTAATAGGTCCCCAACGGTCAAATATTTTGGTATGTCTATATATAATGTTTCATTTGGGAAAATTAATGAGTGATTAGCGAAAAAGGATTAAAGATTTCTCTCTCAAGAAAAAATACTCCTTTTGATTCGTATTGCTCATACCTTTCTTACAAACACTCAAGCTTACTTCTTCAAGTTCAAAATCATTTGTAAGTGCTTTTGAGTGTATATTCTAAAAGGTTTTGCTCTCATTGTTTGAAGTGGTTGAATCGATTTTTCTCTCGAGAGCATAACCTAAGTTTTCTTAGGAGGCTTTGCTCATAAGCCTACCCTAAGAAGACTTGTGGTAAACTTCTGAGTGTTGCAATATCTTTGGAAGTTTGTATTTGTTTTTGGTTTGCAAAAACATATTTCAAGCTTACTCAAATATCTTGTGGAATTTATTGAACTATTTGTTAAAAGATATTTGTGCTTGCTACACTAATCTTTGTGGTAATATTTATACAAGTATATATATCATTTGTCGAAAACAAATATTATCTATTTTGCAATCCAAGCATATACACATTTGTGTGATTGAGATATTCTCTGATTGATATTCTTGAGGCTTGCTTGGTGTTTTGTGTAAACATGTTTGATTGAATATTTTGAGATACATAGATTATTATTGATACTCTCACATACTCACTACATTGATAGAATACATCTTTGAGAGTTAAACTACTTAGACCACATTGAGCTTACATTATTAAATCATCTGTGGTGTATGTAATATTGTGCGCATTTGTGGTACAAATTTGCTTTACATGAAAGCACCCATATATTGTACCTTCTGATTGTATATCTGAGAGATTCCAAGCATGGTCTGAGGGGGCGGTAATCCAGCCCGGTAAGGATTGGTGTAAAGGTTGAGGTCAGCCCTGTGATAATTTGATCTGGTTTGTATAGGTGCCGCTCCACCCGTTCAAGTGAGCAAGTTAGTGTGATAATCCTTGTGCTGGTTAGCCAAGGCGGGGACGAGGCAGTTGGCCGAACCTCGATAACATATCTGCGTGTCACCCTTTATTTACTACTTTCTGGTGCTTGTGCGATTAATTAAACTGCTTCATTTAATTTTTGATATATTTACATTATTCGCATTAGATTGACCATAGGGTTGTGAACATACTGCTGTTAGAAGGAACACCTAGGGGTTAAATTTTAAAAATACCAATTCACCCCCCCCTCTTGGCATCACGGTAAAGCTAACAGATGTTCTAAAGACACAACCTAAGTTCAAGAAGAATAAGTTTTTATAAAAACATAGGATGTGTGTAGTAATTTTGAGAAAAATTTGGTAGCATTTCGCCTAAAAATATGACTTTTCCCATAAATTCCTGCCAATAATAAACCATTTAAATATATGCACACACTTTAGATGATTCAAATAAAATTAAGCTAAGTGCAAAAATTTTGAAATCCAAAACAAGCACATCTATTAACGTCCTTAAAAAAAGTTTGAACAACTTTGGGAAAATGTCAAACAAAAATCCAGCAGCATACCATATGTAAACAGGACATTTCCCATATCAACCTGCACAAAAAGTTCTCAAGCGGACATTTTATAATATAGTTTTGAGCATGCACAAACCTAATATTTCTACTAGTAGGCAATACACAACATCCGCATCAGCTATGTAGGAGTCATCATCAGACAAACATATATATATAGAAGCATGCAAGCCAACAAACCATAAGATATATATACATATGTATGCAAAAGTCAAAACACCACATGATAGTATCTATAAGTATGTGTGTGTGTGTGTGTTGTGAGAGTGCATAACCAAAAAGCAAAATAAAAGGCTGTTTAGTTATTATGGACCCCAAATGTAAATGTATGCGTGTAGTAAAAGATGAGATAGATAAAAGGTAAAGAGCAGCTAAACTCCAAGGACTCCTCTAAGTCTCGCCGTCATCATGCTCGTCATCCTCGTCACCACTCACCTCCATCTGATCCTCGCCGTTGCCCTCATCATTCATGTCCCTCAAGCACTCACCGAGTATGTGGAAGTTCGCCTTCACATCAAACTGGAACTCGTTGAACTGAGAGTAGAACGCATCATGCCTGGTCTGGGAGGAGGAGGCCTACTTCCTGACCTCCCCCTAGATGAAGGTCTTAAGCTCCTCGATAGATGCAACGAGAATGATAAAGGCAGCCATGATCTCGGCATTCAATGGTATATGGGGCTACACCTGTGGAACCTCCTGAGGCCTTGGACCTCTCTCAGGTATTGTAGGAGGTTAGCGGCGACCTCGTACCCCATCAACTTTGGAGTAGTGGAGGAGAAGACGTTTGTGCTCTTGATTTTCTTTAGTACTACATATGGAGTCCTCGTGACTCTCTCTGACAAACTTCCTAGATAAGATGCCTCCATATGGCAGTATGGTCCTTTTCCTTATAGTCTTCATGAACATCCACCCGAGGATTAGTCTAGGGAGGTCCAGCTTCTTCCTTATGAATAAACACCACATCATAAAACAGTCAAGGTACAAGACATGATCCCTCGCCCCAAAAATCAGCAAGATATTATACGATATCATATGGTGTACCACATTTGCTTCTAGAGTCAACGACCTATAATTGGGTGTGTGATTCAGATCCACAATAGGATGACACATGACTAAATTCACAAATGTACTCATAGTGAAGTCCTACTCATTGATCCAGATCAAGGTGGAGTCAGGACAGTCGAAGTCACCTCTCTAGATATCCAATGTCTCAGCCAGGTATGCATCATCGAACCGAATGTCCATTTCAAACACCCTGGAGTAGCACCCCTGGTCGTCCTACCCAATGTTAGCATTGAATAGCCTGACACGCATGGGGTAGATCTCCTTGGGTTGGAAGCTCACAAACTCATACCATCCCTAGTATTTGAACATTTCTAACACATTATTGAAATACGTCTACATAAATTGATTGTCGAGAACGTTATCGAGAATGCGATCCTTTAGCCAAAAAACCTTCTCACACTTAACCCCTCTCTTAGGTGCACGGAACCATTGCTCTAGAGCAATCTCTGCCTCTGTGCATCTTTGATCTCTGGATATGGTTAGGATAGGGTTTTTCTTAGAAGTACTGGGCTAGGAATGAAAAATGGAAAGGATGGAAGACAGGAAAAATGAAAGAGCTCTCAAGAATGGAGAAAAAATGAGGTTTTTCTCACAGGTGAAGATATATATACAGTGTGGTTCGGGCACCTGAATAGAGATTCGGTTGCCTGAACTATAATAATTACCCCAGATGATGAGTCTATTCGGCTGACCGAACATAGCTTCGGTGGGCTAAATCTCATGTGTCTTTTCAGTTTTCCAATGCTCGGTAGCCCGAATCGAATTTGTTCACTTCAGTTCGGCTAGCTAAATCAATTGATTCGATTAGCCAAAAATAAGTTCGGTTACCCGAACCATGTTCGATTGCCCAAACAATTTTAAACTAAAAAAGTTCAGCAACCTGAGTGACGTCAACACGTTGATCAAACTTCAAGTTAGGTCGCCCGAATTATCAAGGCTGAAATGGTTCAACAAACTGAACTTGGTCAACATTTTTTCTTTTGACCTTTTCTCATATAGTATGACCCTCTATGATTTAGATATAAGACCTAGGGATTATGGAGTCTTCCTATTCTATCCTATTGACACTTAGAAAATCTTTGAGTCAAGGAAAGATGGATTCAGATTTCTCTTTCACTCTCCACACTTGTTTCATTTTGACCCCTTTCATTTTGAATGCACAATCAAACTTAGTGTGCCTGTTCTTTTTGCACAATGCACAATAAGTATGGGTATAAGGACCAGAGGAGGTATTAGCATAATTATCTGATTCTCTCACAAAGTACCCTATATACATATTTTTCCTGCTTTTATTTCTAACTCCATTATATCCTATTCCTTCCTTATCTATGGTCATCTTCTATGATCCTAACAACTCATTAAAGTTCTTTTTCTTCTTTTTTTCCGCCGGTGAACATATGGATGATCATAGATTGATCTTCTACGTTCTTTTCTAGCTTTTACATTTTTAAGTTCTTAATACCTTTGCAAACATCTTGTTATTTAATGAACTCTTTAGTCATGTTGTTTGCTATATATTCAAGTTCTGCAATGAGAAAATCTTTATTATTGTCACTCAATGTTTGAGATCTTACTACATTCAACTCTTTTTCTAACTTCTCATTCTTGTTTACTAAGTGTTTGATTTTTAAACCATTTTCCCTTTCAACAAGAACTTTTGACTCACTCTTTTACACATGCCTTATACTTTTTTCTCAAAGTAGTATATCTCTTATTAGCTTCAACAAGTGACTTATGAATTCTAACATATTCAATTTGCAGTTCTTCATAAGTAGACATGCTTTCACTATCAGAATTATCATATGATTGAGTATCATATGCATCATTCAATTCATCACATGAACCATATCCAAATTTATCGAATAAAATAGAAGGATTTGAGATTACCTCATCATCAGTTAAGGCAATAAAGCATGGTTTACCTCCTTCAAGATACGTAAAGCTTGAGTCACAAGGAGTGGTCACTTTATCTTGCGTAGTTGCTCCATATCTCCTCTCAAGTTCCTCCCAGATCTCTTTAGCACTGTTACATAACATAACCTCACAAAGAATATTAGAATCTTAAGCATGCAACAAGTTGTTCAAGGCATCAGAATTTATTTGCACTAAGTTCTTATCATTATCATTTAGCTCAAATTTAGACTTAGGAACATCAACACAATCAACGATTTTTATTGAAATACTATCTCCTCGTGCAATAACCTCCCAGAACCTCCAATTTAAATCTTTAACAAATACAGTCATCCTAAATTTCCATACAATGAAATTTTCACTACTAAATACTGGAGGGTTCGTGACTAACCTTCCCTCACATGAAGGGGATGAACCAACACGAGCCATCATGATATTTTTACTAATTAACTGTTAAGTCTAGGTAACAGGGCACCGATACCACTTGTTAGCCTTTGTGCAATCCCAAGGGGGGTGAATTGGAGATTAAAAATTTTGTCCTAGGTTTATATAATCCAACAATTAGTATTACGCAACCTAGGGGCAGTCTAAGCAATTTCAAGCCCAAACAAATATTTAACCAATAAACATAAACATATAGGTGCAGAAAATAAAGTGTGAAAAATAAACTGACACCAGATATGTTATCGAGGTTCGGCCAATACTGCCTATGTCCCTGCCTTGGCTCACCAGCATAAGGATTCCACTACGGCACACTTAATGAGTGGAGTGGCACTGGTTACAACCAAGTCAATTAATGGGGCTGACCGTAACCAACAACTGCACCTTACCAGAATTGTGCACCTAGCTTTTCTAACTGGGTCTAAGCCAATCCGAGACTATTCAACAGGGCTAGTGTCCTTCTTCAAGCCCATGCCTAGAATACAACAAATATGAAAATTTTTGTACAAACAAACGCTTCTTATACAAGGAGATATGTACTACGATACAGTCCAGATAATATGCAAGCACAGATGATAGTAAATATGCTCAGTGCTTAATATTGTGCTAAACACTCAGTCTAATGTAAATCAATAGTTAAGATCTAGAGTGTATTTCCAAGCAAACTTTGAAACAAACAATCAATGTAAATCAATCACTACAAGTTTCAAAGTGCTCTAACAATAATATTGAAAATATCTCAAATAAGTTTTTCTCAAAATTAATGGCTCAAAAGATACTTGAAAATGTATAAGCTTGTGTAAAAAATATTTTTGCAAATCAAATATCACAAGCTTGATGAGTCTTGCAATCAAGATGCAAAGACTCACTAGCTGTAAGGGTATTCCCACTCAAAGATTTATTATTTAAATCGAGGGAAGAACCCTAGCTAAGAACTCTCAATGAAAATAATAATCAATGCAAGCAAGGAGAGTTTTAGAAATATCAATCACTCAATAATACTCTTGGGAACTTGATCTATCATGGGAATAGTGAAATAAAGAGTGTATGGGCTTAGAATAGGAAAAATAAGCACTTGAGATTTGAGAGGATTTTTGGCTAATCTTATTTTCTATTCTCTCTTAATCTTTGCAAATGAAGACCTATATATAGGCTTGGCCAATTTAATGGCCGTTGGAGACTCATAGGGAATTATTAAAAATGTTTTAAATGAGTTTAAGGATTTTAACCCTGTTTAACCCCAAATTAACGAGGTAAAAATAAAACCAACCAGAGTGTTTCGTGTGCCTGAGCTGAAGTTCAGCCACTCGAACTAACACAACAAGAAAAGGTATTTTCGAGGTTCAGGTGCCTGAATTTTAGTTTGGTTTGCTAAATGAGGCAATTCCTTAAAAAGACTGTGATTTGGTCGCCTGGTCTAAAGTTCAGTATGCCGAACTTGGACTTTTGGTCACCCAAGCCATATTTGAATGTGGGGTTTAGGCTGTCGAGTTGGTTAGAAAGTTCCTAACATAGGTTGGTTGCTCGTGGAAGATATATTCATTTTTGGTTCAATTTGTCGAACTCAAGTCAACTTTTTGACCCGTCCATGGCTCGGCCAACCAAGGTAATTTGAACTGCAAGGTTCGGTCACCCGAATGCCTTCTAATTTTTACCTAAGGTCATATTTTTTTTTTAAATATCCCCTAATAACATGGGAATTATGTTTGGGCTTTGTGCACTTAAGTGTAGGAACCTAAGGTCCAACTAAGGTCATTTTGAGCATATCATCCTACCATGCATGATGTAGATTATTATAGACCACATTGTGGTACAGTCCATAATTAAATTACAATCCTGAGTGAAGAATAAAATAAAAAAATTACAAAATACAACACAATATTGTTCAACCTTCTGTGTGATCACCATACGCCATTATGGTATAGCAATGTGTTCAATTTTAAGCGTAGAGTGAATCTGCATCCAAGCTCATGACAAACATCAGTTCCAAGTGTATTTGTCATTATCAAAACCGCAATATGACCAACTAAGTCAACAACACGCATAGAGAGGGAATGACACCTGTAAAGGTAAATATTCCCTCTGATCTTTCGTAAGGGGAATTGGTGCCAAAGGCCATCACAAACTCCCTATAAATAGGGAGTCCCAACACTGTAGCAATACACTGGGGGGAGAGCATAGTAACACTCTGTCAAAATAGAAAAAAAAAAAGAAGAAGAGAAATTACGGAGGAGATAGGGAACTAGAGAAACTCTGCAGAATTTGAGAGAGATATTAGAGAGAGTTTTAGAGGAAGAGAATTGGTAATACCTTGCTAAATTGAGGGCTTCAGAGTTGAGAAAGTTATGATTTAAAGAGATGCATTTAGACATGGAGCCTTATTAACACATTGAGCAGTATTTAGAAACAAAACAATAGAGAAATAGACTACAGAAAGCTTACCACACACTCGACGCACTAGAATGGACACGTAGACTGACACCAAGGAGGGAGAAGAAGACTGAAGGAGAGAAGAAGAGAAGGGTAAACTTCATAACTTTATTTTTCCTACTGTCTAATCCATTGATGTTTGTGTGCGAATAAGTTTAAGTGTAGTTCATTCCTTCCTAAGTCTCGGGTCCATGTATGAACCTAAGAAGAGCACTCTGAGTTAAATGGGCTTTGTTTTCCAAAATCACACCCAGTTTGGATTTGAACCCATTTTGGAAAATACACGAATCCAAATTTTAAGCCCAAACACCTGATCAGGACATAACTTTGGGTTTGAGCCCCTGATACCCACCAAAAACCCCAAGCCCATTTTAGAAGTCATCCCAGCCCAACACTTCTTAAAAGATAAACTGGGCCTCCCTATTTTAAAACTCAAATAGGGCCGACCTGTTTTCAAAACCTTAAGAGGCCCTATTTTAAAACTCAAATTGGCCCGACTTGATTTTAAATTTTCAAAAGGGCCTGTTTTAAAATTCAATTTGGGTCGCCCCGTTTTTAAAATTTTCAAAAGGGCTTGTTTTAAAATTCAAATTGGGCCAGCTCGTTTTATAAACTTTGGCCCATTTCAAAAGCCAACCCCACCAAGCCCACTTACATGTCTGGGTCAACCCCGCAGGGGGCAACTCAAATATGGGTCGCTGAGTTGACTCGCATGAGGCAACCCTGGTTTGACATGCCCAATTCACTGAGTCATAAACAAGTTGACTTATCTTCTACCTCACTCCTGCAATCAAACCCAAACCTGCAAACTGAGTTCTAGCCTTGACGACATCAAAACCCAGATCACGAACAGCAAAAATCAATATCCCACCAGTACTGCACATATCACACATAGAAAATTAAGGGGAAAAGAAGTTATAGGAATACATAGTTGTTGGTTCGTGATCACGAAGGAGGTCACCTCCACTCTATAGACCTGCAGAGAGAAATAAAGAGGGTGAGAGAAGAAAGAGAGACAAGGGGAGTGAGAGAAGAAAGAAGAGAGAAGAGAGGATGAGAGACGGAAGGAACATAGAAAATGGGAGAGGAAGGAAACAGAGAGAGGATGAGAGATGGAAGAAATAGTGAGAATGAGAGTAGAGAGTTACAAAGAAACCCTGAAAAGCAGAGAGCTTGAGAGAAAAAGGGTGAGAGAAGAGAGTAAAGAGAGACATAATGGAGAGAGACAGAGAGAAGAGAGAAGAGAGAAGAGAGAGAAAGAGAGAGAGAGAGAGAGAGAGAGAGAGAGAGAGAGAGTATGCGAGAGATTGGCGAACAAAAAAATGAAGAGAACAGGAAAATTTGGCTTAAGTATCTTAGGCTCAGGAACCATAGGATTTCCTAACATGGCACGACACAATCCATTCCATCGAAGTGGCTTACGAGGTGCCCCCTAGCCATCGAATCTCTAGCCATGATCAACGACTGAGACAATGGGTGTCAGCTCATTCGATGCGTGCAGGCCTACCCCTTCATGTGCCCACTAACTCCTGGTGAAGTCCGTCTCCTCATCATCAATGCTGGCAGTGGCTCACAGAGGACCGTTGGATCTTAATACTTCAAAAACACTTCAGACGGGCACAATCTCTTCAACATCCATTTCTCTAACGTGTTCAGTTCCTACCGTTCCATGGAGATCAACGTGGACGGTCATGATTTCCCCAGCGTCGGCCCCTCTGATGCACTCAATCCTCTCCGTTCGATCCCTATAGAAAATCAACGATCCCTATCGCACATGACAAGAGCTATCATTAATCCCCGCATGCGTCCTTGCTGGAAGTCCAATACGTGGCCACCCTATCTGCTGACATTAAACATGCGAGCATTATCACTCCCTGGCCGTTGCATCTCCACGCCTTTGCATGGCTCAAAAGAGGCCACGTCATCAACCTAGGGTACTCCCTACTCTCCACCGCACAATCTGAGTCGACATGGATAGCTTGGATCACACCATTGCCCTCCACCATCAATGTCTAATAGCTTCCCCATGGTAGACGTTCGATCCATGCACCGATCAAGGCCAAGATCACCCCCTGCCAGATGTCTCCTTAGGCGCCTCTCCAGATCCTATGCACTCCTGACACATGGTAAGTCTTGTCCCTAGGCATTTAATGCCTAAAATCGTTGTCCCCCTTGGCAGACGCTCCCATACATGCCATGTGACATGTGGCCAATTCTGTCCACTCACATTAAGGATTGCAGCTGTCTAGCCGTCGGATCTCCTTTCTCCATGAATGCCCAGGATCAAACCACGTAGCCCATCCTTCACCCGTATGCATTCCCTGCTCGGATGTTGCCACGTCTCCAACAGTCCTGACCTAGACCTTAAATAGGTTTTCTTTAGACCGGTCAAAGTTTGATAGGTCCGCTCTATCCCCTATACCGATTTGGTCCGGTTTTCCTTTATTTTAATTTTTAAATAAACTCCTCTAAACATCAAATAAATCCATAAAAACTCATAAAAATTCAGGAAAAATGCCAAAAAAAATCTTGAAAAATAAGAGAAAATTCACAAAAATATTTTAAGTCATTTTGAAAATAATTCCATCATACATGTTCATTCACAAGCACTCTCACACCCTCTTGCTTACACACACACACACACATGCATGTACACACTCACACAAGCACACTTTCATTCTTGCATGCATTTTAACACTTCCATATGCACATACATGCATGCACATGCATGTACACACTCACGCAAGTACGCGTTCATTCATGTATGTATTCTAGCACTTATGCACACACATGCATGCATATGCGTGAACAAACTCACACAAAGTACACTTTCATTCATGTATGCATCCTAACACTTGCACACCCGCATGCATGCACATGCATGTACGCACCCACACACGTGCACACCCATGCATGTAACATACACTATAACACCCGCACACATTTACACACATTCCATGCACACACTAAAACACACGCTAACACGATCGCCCCGTAGGCACTGCATGTTGACTCGGTCTTGACTTGACCCTAAACAGGTTGACCTTTTAGATTTTCTCCATGAACCGTTCAGGTCTTCTAAACCGTGATTGAGCCGGTTCGGTTTGCATCATTACTACTTGATTAAAAAGCCAAAATGCTCCAAAATCCCCAAAAGCATAAAAAATCAGAAAAGTCACAAAAATGTTTTCAAGCTTTGATTTTCATGGTTTTTTTCTTAATTTTATTTGTGCTATTTTCAAGTTCAGGAAAAAATCACAAAAATGTTTTCACACTTAGAAAAAACACAAAAATGTTTTTGGCCCAGGAAACCGTTTTCATCCTGAACAAATTCTAAAAACCTCATGGAATATTATTTTTCGTACTTAAGAAATCCTATAAAAATATCAAAATCCCAAGAGTGTATTTTGGTAAACTATTTTCTCGATTTTCCATCCCAATGATTTCAAACGGTAGCATAAACTCTTCAGAGTACGATATGCCGCAGTTCTGAGGGAATACCTATATAGAACCTTCATTTTTTTTCAATTTTTGGAAAGGAGTAATCTTAAAGGCATATTACATGTTATTTGTTGGATAATCTTCAATTAATATGGTACCATTCATAAGAACGGACGTGTAGGGGGTGCTAATACCTTCCCCTCGCGTAACCATACTCTCGAACTCGACTCTGGTAATGCAGACTAATTCTACCCCTAACGGGGTAGAAATCAAGTGTTCTAATTACACTTCAAAAGGTTAGTGGCGAATCAATCACACATTGTTTTTTTCACGAAAAATATCATTTTCAAAATCACACACCTTTTCTAATTCGTGTACCCTGGGGGCAACACACGATGTTGTGTTCCCGCCCACTGCAGGGAGGACGTCGCGACAGTCACTATTAGCCCTTTATTAGTGATGGATTTTAGAACCGTCACTAATACTTCTTTTATTTTAAAAAATTAAGAAAAAGTTATTTCAAAATATTAGTGGCGAATTTGAAGATTCGTCATTATTAGCCCCTTATTAGTGAAGAATTTTAGAACTTTCACTAATACTTCTTTTATTTAAAAAAAATTAAGAAAAATTTATTTCAAAATATTAGTGATGAATTAGAAAATTTGTCACTATTAGCCCATTATTAATGACAAATTTTAGAACCGTCAGTAATACTTATTTTATTTCAAAAAATTTTAAAAAGTTTATTTCACAATATTAGTGACACATTTGAAGATTCATCACTATTCGCCCGTTATTAGTGATGGATTTGGGAATGACCACTAATATTTCTTTTATTTAAAAAAATAAAAAAAATTATTTCATAATATTATTGACAAATTTGACAATTCGTCACTACTAGCCCCTTATTAGTGATGGATTTGGGAGTCGCCACTAATACTTATTTTATTTAAAAGAATTAAGAAAAATTTATTTTGACAATATTGGTAACGAATTTGAAGATTCTTCCTTATTAGCCCCTTATTAGTGATGGATTTGAAAATTTGCCACTAATAGTTAGTTATTAGTGACGGTTTAGAGAACCGTCACTAAACGCTTTTATTTAAAAAATATAAAAATAAATTATTTAAGAATATTAGTGATGATTTTGAAAATTCGTCACTAATAGGGTACTAGTGACAATTTTTTAAATTCATCGCTAATAGTGTATTTTATTTTTAAAAAAATTTATGTAACTAATAGTGATGGTTTCAAAACTGTCACTAATACCCTCTTTGCACGATTTCCCTAATCTCCCGCCTTTCTACTTTCCCAATATCCCTTTTCCCCTCCTTCCTTCTTTCCTCCTCCCTTATTTCTTCTTCAGGTCTTGATTTCCGTCTTTCTGCATGATTTTCACATGTCCTTTCCAACCTTCCCATAAGCCTCATACGACTCGAACGAACAGAGCCCTAGCCCATTTCGTTGAAGCCTTTTTTGAGTTTGTCTTGCACATTCGAACCAGTAGGAGCCTTTGTGATCCTTCGAACCAACAACATGCTCGTCTGTGAGCCTTCGAGCTAGCCAAAAGCCTTCGCGACTTTGTCTTCGACCTTCGAGCCAACATCGTGAGCTTATATGCGGTTTTGATTTGATCTAGCTATAGCTAGGGCATAGCAATAGAATTAGGAATTTTTCTATACGCAGATGAAATCCACTGAGGAGAAAACCAAACAAGATCTCCTCTGAGCTAGGTAAAGTAGTCGCGACACTAAACGGAGCGAACTCCCACCGACGAGAGCATCAAATCTTCTGCTCAATGAACCACATCTAACCACGTGCTTCGGCTACTTGATGAATTATTTCTGCACTAGATTTGGGATTGGAGAAGACAAAACATCAATACTTTGATTTTGCAGTAATATGATCTTTAGGTTTCAGAGGATTGGTAAACAGAGTCTTAAAGAGGGCATATTTTGTCCGGACACAAGTCATCATGGTGTTCAATCAATGGAGGTAGAGGTAAATTATTGTTTTGAATTGCATTTTTCTTTTCTTCTTTTGGTGACCGAGGCTTGTTCTATCATGAAGATGATGAAAATTAGCCAAGTAGTTAAGCAGATTATGTGCGGTTCTCATGGGTATATTACTTCTATAGTTATCTTGACGGTGTGATTTCATTTTGTAACCTCTCAAAATCTGATATTTGATTGTAAGTTTGGCCAAAACTTAAGAGTATGCTTGCCAAAAATTCAATCATTATGTTCCAACGAAATTTCCTATAAAATAGCAAAATAGAACACAGCCACAACCTTCTAGCATCCTTGCCTTTTTCAGAACCAATAGAAGAAATGCTAAAATGCTCCTCCATTGACTTCATGGGAAGCCCAACTTTGTCAAGGACTCCAAGTAAACTACTTCACAAACCCCCAAGTAAATAAATAGTGCATAACAAATTGGGAACTTTCTTTGTACTACTCGCACACAAAAGCAGTCATTTGTAGCAGATTGCTAGTGTTTACTTTGTTAACAACCAATATTCAAACAAACACCTTTATCTTATAAGTGATTTTAGCTCCTCATATGGTGAGCAGTATTCAGTAGAAACCAAGTTAACCAACCAAACAATTGTTAGATCAGTTCTGTTAATTTTTTAATTAGGTTTGATCAGTATGAATTTTTTAACATTTCAGTTATTTAGTTTAAATTTTTTTTTTTTTAAGCTAGTCCAAATTCGGTTTACAAGATTTAACTGACTATTACATGCACACATACACATTTTAAAGTTTTTAACCGACTAAAACCCAATTCCATAAATCCCCATTTCTGCATTTGTCCAAATTCCCCTAACCCCTTCTTTCCCATTTCCTGCTCCTCATCCTAGACAATGTAGCCCTTGTCCACCACCTCAAATCCTATATATGTAATCTTAGGTAATCTTAAATCTTATAATATAATGAGATTTCCACACGGTTTTACAATTTTCGCAAATAAAGTCAACATGAACAACTCGTTTGAATCTCTTTATTGACATTTCCAAGATTTTGCTTCAACACCAAACACCCCTCAAAACTGGCCTCACATTAATTACAGATAGAAAGAAGAAAGAAAAGAAAAGAGAAGAAATGAAGAACCATTGGACATCTGAACTTGACTGCTTTCCTACTTATTTAGGATCCTGCTCAATCCATCCATCCTCCTATGCTAACAAACTTTGCATTCTTTGATCGGTCAACAACCTCTAACTATTGCATTGTATCATTCAAAGGTATGAAAAAAATTATAACATGCTTATCTTAACTAATGATCAACCTTAAGGTTGTGACACAGGAAATCTTATATGTAATATAAGGTAATCTTTAATCTTATATGTAATTGTATATGTAATATTAGTTGATCATCACCCCTTTTCTTCTCATTCACTTCCATGTTTTCCTCTAATAACCTCTAACAACATCTGGATCTATTTTTCTTATTAGAGCATTATTTGGTTTGCTTTACAAGTGCCCGAATCATATTATTGCCCTTCCCTTATCTTATTTTCTATTGGATATCACCAAGAAATGATAGTTAATATTTTCTTTTTAGGAAGATTTTGGAATACGAAACATGAAAACTAAGGTGCAACCCTAAGAGGGGGGGGGTGAATTGTGTTATTAAAATTTCTTTTAAATTCTTTTATGAATTCTTAACCTTTTATAATTCTTTCAAAGATTTCCTGACTTCTTTTAGCAATCACACAAAATATTAAGTCTTTTATTCATCCACAACCACAACACAAATAAACAATCAATTGACTACTCAAACCAATCAACCACAATATAAGCAACCAATGAAAATATGCTTTGCAATTCTTTTGGCAATATTCAACTCGATTGTTTGCAACCTTGTGTATATGAATATGTAAGCACTGTAGAGAATGTACTTGGCCTTTCAATTGATAATAAAAGTAACATCCAATTACTCTTTCCAAAATCAGAATTCAATTAAACCTTTAGTTAATTGGTTTTGGGTTCTTAACTAATCAACGTAATCCCTTACGGTTTCTGCAAGGTATTGATTAACCAACGTACTCCCTTCCGATTTCCACAAGCCAAAGAACAAATTAAGCTTTGGTTTATTTAATTTCCAATACACGTTGTTTTTTATGATTGAGAGAATTACAACATCCACACAGTTTATATTTTTGTTGGAATTTAAAGAGAATAAGGGAAAAAGAGTGACATTGCTGTTTTTACCAGGTTTGGCTTATCCCTAGCCTACGTCCTCGCCTTAGGCAAACTACCTAAGGATTTCACTATACCTGTTCCTTTCCGGGTGGAACAAAAACCATTACAAGCGAATTCCATGCTCAAACTCCTTGACTAAGTTGGAACAAAGCCTCTTCAAGTGATAACCCATGCTTGGGCAATGTTCCAACAACCTGGAATCGTCAAAAAACACTGCAAGAATACAAGATAAATGCTGCGTACAAGGACACTCTCTCAAAGAGTAGATTAGTACAATTTCACCACTATATACTTCAAATTTTAAATATTAAGATGAAGCTCAAGTATAGAATTCACCAAGATTCTTTCTTATAGATAAAGAAAACTTGGTTGCAAATCAGAACCAAGGCTTTTCGACCAACTAGCAATTTCGTAGAGTTCTTCCAGCAAGGATATGAACAAGTATGGACTTTTAGAGAGTATGAATGTAGGATGCTTGTGTTTCTTTCTCTCTCTCTCTCTCTTTCTCTCTCTCTCTCTCTCTCTTAATTTGATTCATAAGTCTAAAGAGGTATTTATAAAGTTTTCTTGAGAAAGAGTTTCCTTACTTACCAATTTGACTTGGAGTTGGTCAACTTTGCAAAAGATTTGAAATCCTAGATTTAAATTTGAAGATCTTCCTGTTAAGATCAAATTTAAAAATCTCCGTGGACTCAGTCGGTTGACTCATTCGATTGGGTCAATTTTGTGCAGGTCGGTCGGCTAGACAGGCGGCTGGCAGCGTTTTGTCTATCAAAAATTAATTCCAATAAATTGTAAGTCGGCTAACAGAACTTAATTCAAAAATGTCAGTCGATTGGACAAATTAGGTGTCAGTCGGCTGACCGATCACAAGTCAAAATAGTCAGCCGGCTGGGCAGTTTATTCATTCTGGTGTTTTGTCAGTCGGCTAAGGAAACCTTGGGCAAACTTGTCAGTCGACTGACCAATTCATTCTTCTGGTTTTTCATTTTTAGTTTTCAAAATTAATTTTGCTCTCTTGCTTTGATTTTTCATAAAACATTTTTTGTGATATTAAAATAGGTCTCTAAGTCCATAAATATCCCTTAAAGATTCCAAAGAGCTTCAAAATATTTCAAATGATATTTAAACATTAAATTACTTACATAAAGACTTGTAAGACATTTGGACATTCTTGGTGCTTGAGTCTTCATGCTTGTCTTTTCTTTGTGCTCACTTGTTTTTCTTCAAGCTTTGATATACTTTTAAGCTTTCTCTCACATTCTTCAAGCTTTAAAATATCATCTTGAAATCCATACTTTAAGCTTCTTTTGGTCATCCTTTTTATACATATTCTTGAGCTTCAAAAACTTAAATCTTGAAATATCATTACTCAACCAAATTTATTAAGTTCAATTTGTTTGTTAGCATCAAAATAGGATGTTAAGCCTTGTAAGGTACTTTAATGATGACAAACAAGGAGCAAAAATTTGAGTAAGCCTTAAAAGGACTCCCCCTTACAATAAGCATCATCTTAACAACATTTGTAGCAATTTCAATATCATACAATATCATGCTCATTACATCATTCAAGTTCAAGATAATTCAATATCAAATACTTCTCCCCCTTCTTTTTGATACATATGTCATGTTCAAATTTTTCAATACCATGCTTAATTTTTGCTCAATACTTCTCCCCCTTTTGACATCAATCAAAAAGAGTGAGATATAAAAAAAAAGATTAAGTTCAAATGAACATACGAACACACGCTTCTCAATATATTGCAATATAGTATAGGTAGTGTGCCTCAATAGTTAAATAGTCATGCATATTTCATATTTGTCATTCATATTGCATAAGTGTTGTGACATCTTTTACAATCAGGCATATGTTGTACAACATTCATATTAGCTAAAAATACTTTAAAAGTCATATTTGTCATTCATAATTCATCATTCTTTCAAGATTCTTTCCCTCTTTTACATTAATTCTTGATACCAATTGTTTATTTCGTGAAACCAATTAGATAATTTCAAATGAAAATTAGGGAAAAATCATATTACAAGTAATGAGTCATAATATTCCCCCTGAATTTAATACATTCAGATTTGATACCAATTATGCTTTTAAGTTTATCATCCCATGCTTCAAATATTGATTCATATCATGCACGTGCTCATAGGTACTAATATCAAATACCAATATCATGTCAATATCATTAATATCATAACATGCTCATGGATATAATTATGCTATCTTGCTTAAATGCCAGTTGATATATTCAAGGATACCAATATACTTCATAGATACTAATGTTGATTTCACATCATATATTGGTCATGGATACCAAATTATTTAGATGCCAATTTTTCAATTTAACTTTCTCTCCTTTTTGACATTAGTTAACATAAAGGAGATTTTCAATAAGCATATGTAGTTTAGTATAAGGAGCAGCATAAGACAAATAAGTTTATCTATGTGATCCATCATTAGCATGTACGGCCAAGAATTAATTTCATATTCATATATCAATGTCATATCAAAATTCATGCATCAAAATTATACTCAATAACTTTATGCTCAAATTTTCAATATATAGCGAGTCATAAATTATCAATATAAGTTAAATCATTTTCATGTCTTTGGCACTATCAAGATATCAGCATGTAAGCATGTAGCATATCAGTATAACATATAAGCATGTGAGTATAACAACATATCATATAGGCATGGAGCATATTATTGTATTAGGCTACAATTTTGCTCATGTTTCTTAAGTGTTTCTCATTTTTCTTAGCTACTTCTCATTTTGCTCAAATATTTTTCATATTGCCACAGATTTTCTTTCTTTTGACTTCATATGAACTCCAAAATTTGCTTTGCAAATCTTAATGTTTTCTAAGTTAAGCCTTGTACGATTCATTCATTGATTGAGACCAACAATTTTTATTAGTTTTTAATATGATAAGCATCAGTAGGCTTCTTAAAACTCATCTTTTCATTTCAACTGGTTCAATATCCTTGTAGAAGATGTGATTAAGTTTCTTTTATAATTTCTAAAAGGAATACCTAACATCTACGGAGTCCTTGATTTATGAACTTGACTTATCTTGGTACCCATATTTTCTTGGGTTTGGATGGTTTAACAAGAGAAGTTTCTTTTACTTTCCAAACTTGTTTAACTTTTACATCTTTCCTCTTTAATGGACATTCAAACTTTATATGCCCCTTCTTCTTACATAGGTAGCATATCGTGTGAGTATAGGCATTAGAAGAGGTGCTAGCATAATTTTTTGAGGCTTTTGTAAAGTATCCATGTAGAGATTCTTTTTTCTTTTATTCTCAATTCCATTAAATCCTATGTCTTCTTTATTTAAGGTCATTATTTGTGTTCCAATTAGTTTGTCAAAATTTTCTTTCCCTCTAGTAAAATTGTAAATTATCTTTTCTTTATCTTCAATTTGTCTTTTGAGATCATTTATCTCTATATCTTTCTTGCCATCAATATTCGCTTGTGATTTCACTATTTCTTGAGACAAGTTATTGATTTTACTTTTTAATTCATAAATATATATGTCTTTCTCAATTTTCATAGAAGTTTGAAATCTTAAATCTTCTATTTCTTTCATCAATTTTTCATTCTTGCTTTCTAATTTCTTTATTTCCAAATCTTTTTCCTTTTTAGCAAGATTTTTAGCTTCTAAATCTTTCATAACTCCTTCATTCTTGTTTTTCAATGATGTCTATCATTTAGTCACATTAACTAACATCTTATGAACCTTGAATAAATCATTTTGAAGTTCTTCATAAGTTAACATACTCTCATCATTGGATTCATTAAATGAATCACTACCATATTCATTATCCGATTTGGACGAGGAACAATGTTCTTCATCATCATCCCATGCCCTATAGCAAGTATAAGCAACCTTTTGTCACTTGATTCATCATCGGAACTACTTGTACTTAAATTATCCCAAGTAGTGGCTTTCATTGCCGTTTTCTTTTTGGAATCCTTCTTAAGTAGTGGACATTCCGATTTTAGGAATTTTATTTCTTGCTTTCTTCTTGCTAATTTCTTCTTCTTCTTCTTCATCTAATTCAGATTTTGATTTTCTTGTAAATTTATTCGTCCTTCTAAGGATTTTAACAAGTTTCTTGGATATGTAGGTTAATTCATGTTTATTCATCTCTTCTTCAGCATCACTAAAGCTTTTATTTGTTGTTTTAAAAACTATGGATTCTTGAGCTTTAGTATTTCCACTTCTTTCATTCATGGCCATTTTGCATGTGTGGAGAGAACTCATGAGTTCATCGAGGGAAGTGTTTTTAAGATTCCTTCGTTTAGTTATTGCTATGGTTTTTGGTTCCCATATTGGTGGCATCCCTCTAAGAATTTTTTGAATCATCTCATAGGTGGTGTATGTCTTTCCTAGTACATTGAGGGAGTTTATAATATGGGTGAACCTAGTGTACATACTAGTGATTGAATCTTCAGGATTCATCCTAAAGGCTTCATATTCGCTAGTGAGCATATCTATCATATTATCTCTTACATCTACCATTCCTTCATAGGTTACTTCTAGCTTATCCCAATTTTGTTTGGCTGTTTTGCAAGCTATGATTCTATTGAATTCATTAATATCTAGAGCACAACACAAAGCATTGATAGCACTTGAATTTACTTGCAGCATTTTGTGATATATTTTAGTCATGTCCTTTTTCTCCTTAGGGATTTTTTTTTTCATCTATTAGTTTGGTAGGAATTAGATCACCATCCATGACAACCTCCCAAGCTTTCCAATGCATAGTTTAAAGGTAGATCCTCATACGTTGTTTCCAAAATGTATAGTTTAAACAACAAAAGAGGGGAAGCCTAGTTGAGGATTGTCCTTCTCCAAAGGGAGCTACCCCTAACTGTGCCATTAAGATTTTGTATAGCTACTAATTAAGATTTGCGATAACCCCACTCTGATACCAATTAAAAACTAAGGTGTAGCCCCAAGAGGGGGGCTGAATCGGGTTATTAAAATTTTTTTAAATTCTTTTATGAATTATTAACCTTTTATAATTCTTTTAAAGATTTATTGACTTCTTTTAGAAATCACACAAAAGATTAAGTATTTTATTCAACCCACAACCACAACACAAATAAAAAATCAATTAACTACTCAAACCAATCAACCACAATATAAGTAACCAATCAATATATGCTTTGCAATTCTTTTGGCAATATTTAGCTTGATTGTTTGCAGTCCTGTGTGTATGAATATGTAAGCCCTGTAGAGAATGTAATTGGCCTTTCAATTGATAATCAAAATAACATCCAATTACTCTTTCCAAAATCAGAATTCAAATAAACCTTCAGTTATTAGGTTTTGGGTTCTTAACCAATCAACGTACTCCCTTACGGTTTTCGCAAAGTATTGATTAACCAACGTACTTCCTTTTAGTTTTTGCAAGCCCAAGAACAAATTAAGTTTTGGTTTATTTAATTTCCAATACACGTTGTTTTTTATGATTGAGAGAATTACAACATCCACACAGTTTATATTTTTGCTAGAATTTAAAGAGAATAAGGGAAAGAGAGTGACACCACTAAGGTTCGACTTATCCCCAGCCTACGTCCTCGCCTTAGGAAAACCACCAAAGGATTTCATTATAGCAGTTCCTTTTAGGGCAGAACAAAAATCATTAAAAGAAAATTTCACGCTCAAACACTCCTTCACTAGGCTAAAGCAAAGCCTCTCCAAGCGATACCCCATGCTTGGGCAACAATCCAACAACCTAGAATCGTCAAAAGTACTATAAGAATACAAGATAAACACTGTGTACAAGAACACTCTCTCAAAGAGTAGATTAGTATAATTTCACCATTATATACTTCAAGCTTTAAATATCAAGATGAAATAAGATGAAGCTCAGGTATAGAATTCACCAAGATTCTTTCTTATAGATAGAGAAAACTTGGTTGCAAATCGGAACCAAGGCTTTTGATCAACCAGCAATTTCGTAGAGTTCTCCCAGTAAGGATATGAGCAAGTATGGACTTTTGGAGAGTATGAATGTAGGATGCTTGTTTTCTTTCTCTCGCTCTCTCTCTCTCTCTCTCTCTCTCTCTCTCTATTTGATTCATGAGTCTAAAGAGGTATTTAAAGAGTTTTCCTGAGAAAAAATTTCCTTATTTACCAAGTTGACTTGGAGTTGATAAACTTTGCAAAATATTTGAAATCTTAGAATTAAATTTGAAGATCTTCTCGTTAAATTCGAATTTCAAAATCTCCATGGAGTTAGTCGGCTGACTCACTCAACTGGGTCAATTTTGTGTAGGTCAGTCAGCTGGACAAGCAGCTGATAGCATTCTGTCTGTCCAAAAATTAATTCCAATAAATTTTCAGCCGGCTGGACAGATCAGGTGTTAGTCAGCTGACTGATCACAAGTCAAAATAGTCAGTCGGCTAGGCAATTTATTCATTTTGGTGTTTTGTCACTCGGCTGAGGAAACCTTGTGCAAACTGGCCTGTCGACTGACCAGTTCATTCTTCTGGTTTTTCATTTTTAGTTTTCAAAATATATTTTGCTCTCTTGCTTTGATCTTTCATAAAACATTTTTTGGGATTTTAAAATCGATCTCTAAGTCTATAAATATCCCTTAAAGATTCCCTAAAGAGCTTCAAAGTATTTCAATTGATATTTAAACATTAAAGTACTTACATAAAGACTTCTAAGACATTTAGAAATTCTTGGCGCTCGAGTCTTCATGCTTGTATTTTCTTTGAGCTCTCTTCTTTTTATTCAAACTTTGATATACTTTTAAGCTTTCTCTCATATTCTTCAAGCTTTAAAATATCATCTTGAAATCCATACTTTAGGCTTCTTTTGATCATCCTTGTCTACATATTCTTGAGCTTCAAAAACTTAAATCCCGAAATATCATTACTCAACCAAATATGTTAAGTTCCATTTGTTTGTTAGCATCAAAATAGGATGTTAAGCTTTGTAAGGCCAACAAAATAAATGGGAAAGATGGTGATTAGGAGTGTGCTTTTTAGGGGGCGGGGGTTGTTTCTTGAAATAGAAGCAGACTTGGCAACGAATATTGTATCGTATAATCTGTTGTAGATTAGGAGGTTATTGGATGAGCAAATTATAATTCATATCCAATTCAACTAAGTTGTGGTACAAATTGAATAATCTATGGTGGTTGGTGGGTAATCTTTCTTCGTAAGAATAAATTATTTCCCATAGCGGATAAGTAATTTCGTAACATAATAATTGACCATGTGTGTGGTAAATTATAAACTATTTACTAAATTAGAAACTTAACTATTCTTAAAACTACAATCATAAATGTAAAATTCATCTAAATTTAAATATAAAAAAATTATTCTTGTAACATATTTCTAAAAAATTGACAAGAACTCACAATTTTCAAAATGTATTTTCCATATATATTTAAATATAAAAAGCATAAATATTTTAAAATTAATTGTTGGACAAATTCACTATTAATGTTTCTTAATAACTTCAAACCATGAATGTTTTCATTGCAATTTGTGGAAATCTAAATTGGTACAAGTGGATTGATCATTAACTCAAAGTTTTCATAACTAAATCCTTAGGGAGCTTAAGTGTGGGGGAGGCAGGAAGAAGGATTGGATGGATTCCAAAATTAGGTCATGGGTGATGATTAATTAAGATTGCATATAAGACATAAGATTACCTAAGATTCCAAAACTAGACAAGAAGGAATAGAATCAAGGATTAGATCTCTTGCAGATTGATCATTAACTCAAAGTTTTCAATAACAAAAATGGAGAAAAAATTAGCATTATACACACACCCTTGCTAAGTGATGGTATTGAAATTTAGTAGGTTTGAAATTTAGTATTTTTTTAAAAAAAGTTAATTTTGAAAGTTAAAACTTAAAAGAGAAATTAAAATTATGGAGTTAGGTTTAATGGAGTTGAAATAAGGGCTATGGGAAGTTAATAATAAATAATGGAATTAGGGTACAAATAAGTTGAGACAATTGGAGCTTTATCATGTCTAAACTTGTTAAATTTTTAATTGGACTGGAGTTTGAGTCTAACTTGAATTTGCTTGCTCAAACTAATGCAATTGAGTAATTTTAATTTAAACACGAATACATATAAGCATATAAACATGGAGCAATGTGGTGAATGGTGATGCTGTTGTGCTAGCATTCTTCTATTATTTTGATGATAGCAAATTTCCCACGTGAATGAGCCTCTCCCACTTTTAATTTCTATATCTTTATTCTTGTTTGAGCCTTTCAAAATGAGCCCACTACAATATAAGGAAATCCTACTTAAGACTTTATGCTCTTATTGAAATTATATTGCATCTTTTGTGAAATACAGGATTGAGTTATCATACTGGTTGTGAATATGTCTTCTGCATGGCTAATGCAGATTTGTGTATTGCACGCTGGTAGTGAATTTGGGTTCTCACATGCTTTTATATATAAACTCTTTTTCAGGTAAAATTTTGTTTGGAAATGTCACTTTACAGTTGGCATGCTGCTGAAATTTGTTAAAAACTTTTCCAAAATATAAGATAATAGATGTTGAAGTATATAACTAAATAAGCACCAAATGAGATGAGTAATGTTCTTGGAACCACAAATAGTTATTGCTTGTTGGAAATCAAGCTCAAAAGAAGAAACTATGTCTATAATTTTGGAAAATTGGCCATTTAGTGTATCATCTCATTAAATTGCTTTTGATCTTCCATTAAATATACCTTTGAATTCGAATTTCTCACCATTTTCAAGATTCATTATTATTTATGATTTTTTAATTCAATCATTATTATTTATAGATTTTTTAATTGAAAGTCACTAACTAACACATCTGTTGTATATTTTAGAATTGTGATATAATATAATGGATGCATGCCTTTGAATTTAGAACCCATCTGAGCATATATATGATTGCAATGTGGATACTTTCAAAAGATTACATTTTCAGTTTCATTTGCACAAAACTATGAGGAAAATCACATGGGCTGGACAAATTTTTAGTTAAGATTTGCATTAGTGTGTAGTCATTACTCCTATTATTGTTTTTTCTTTGTACAATTCTTCTAAATGCACAAATATGCTTAAACATTAACAAACACATACTTTTATATTCTAGATTTAGAAAAATATGCATACGATTATTTTCTTATTTATATTTTCAAGAAATATGTTAAGTACATTGTATTTGTCAAAGTTAAAAATGACAACTGTATGCATGTCTTTGTTTGAGCTAGCCACAGTTGATCACTTGAACACATCTGCACGTGTCTCCCATGGTATGAAAGGGGTGAGTTATACACGTTTGCCTACTAATTGAATTTTTTCTCATAATGTTATTGTTAGGTAAGATTACAATCAAGTCAGTCCAAATCGAGTTGACTTTTAACATACTTTACTTATTTAGTAAATGAGTTTTAAAATTAAATTTATGTTGAACTTTTTTAATAAGTAGGGGCGAATATTTTCTCGTATTGTTATTGTTAAGTATGCCCCTCTGAAAAATATTTTATTTTCAATATAAATCTTTGGGTTTTGTCTTTCCTGGCCAATGCCTCCACGAACGAAGCCTTGGGCTACCTCAAAGCACGGCCACTCGCCACAATGCGTTGCCAAGCGGTAGAGGGTCCATGCCCCGCCAAGAGGAGAGTCTTCTTCCAGGGGTCGAGTGGCCCTGAGTGAGCCCGAATGGATTTTGGATGAGACGAGAGCACCAAGGGTGACTCTTGAGGATGCGCAGTTGCCCCTGACAAATTCTACTGTGCCACCCATTAGAGAGCAGTCCCCGAATGTTACCCCAGTGCTTACAGAGGACATGCCCGCTCATCCGGTGCTGTTTCATATGAATAGGCTAACCATGCCACATGATGCTGCCGAAGGGCCTTTAGTGGAAACACTTGACAAGTTGGTGCTGCTCCATATCCTAAAGCCATGCAAACCACCACCCTCCCCTCTTGCCCCTAACTTGTGTCATATTCTAGAAGAAATGGCACGGGACCGAGACGCCACTAGAGCAGTAGCCGCCTCGCCTTGCTCGGCTATTTTCGATTCTGATTCTGACTCTAATTAGGACAGACTAGATGCTTGGGATATTTTGATGCGCTTTCTATTTTGCTTACGTATTGTGCTTATGTACGCTTTGCTTTTATTTTATTTTATTTTATTTTCTTCCCGTGTTCTATTTTACCATGCTTTGAATGGCTGTACATGTGCTTCGATGTTTCTGCCTACAATGTATTGCCTCTGAAATTAATGAAAATATATGGTGCTTTTGATTTCTACCTATATTTTGTGCTCCACTATATCATTACGTTTTTTTGGAAATTTTTAGATTTTATGTGGATGTTACTTACATAGATAAGGTAGGCAGATAAGTGTTCACTTTTTTTATCCTTCTTGTGCATTCATTTAAGATAGTGTCATACTTGTCCTTTATGAATTTATGATTTATATGTTGCATTAATATCCTCATAACAATAATGTATAAAATACAGTGAAAGGCCAAGAACTAAATGTCATATGAAGTAAACTGCCAAATTAAACACAGTCATTTCTCGTGTTCATTGAAACTTAGACCCATTCAAGAATTGTTACTATACATTCATGCCTCATCATACACGTGAGACAAAATAATTATTGAAATTCAATTGATTATTAGTCATACTATGTTGACTAATAATCAATTGAACATGCTATACATTCATGCCTCATCATACACGTGAGACAAAATAATTATTGAAATTCAATTGATTATTAGTCATACTATGTTGACTAATAATCAATTGAACATGTTAATTATTTGTTTCACTTACGATTTGTAATGTTTGTATTTCAACCATTCTTGGATTGTCTAATATGAACAGTTCAGGAAGTTGTATTTACATTGTTGTCATCGTTCACGATTTGTCAATTGTCATTATATATTTCGAGAGCATCTCTACTAGTGTTCTCTGGGTGCATGGTGGGGTGTCATGACAATTTGTTAGTGATGGAAAACTAGCAACATGTTCACTTCCCCCATCTCGTGTACTTGGAGAGCTATGGGGAGATATTGTCAAAATTTATAATGCAACGAAGGAATTTGAGCGATTGATCGCAATGTAAATGCAACATTCCTGAATGGGATAGGATCCGTACCCTTTAGAAGGAAGGTGGTTGATTATAGGATTCACGATGCATGCGTCATAAACATTATGAGAATGTAATCAAAACCATTTACTTGAATATGTTATAGGGTAATTAATGAACATGGATAAGAGTTAGATGAACACTCAAGGTAGGTTTTTGCTAGAATACGTGAAAGGGGTACATGATTTCATAGAGTTCGCGAGTCCTCATGCAGACAAAGCCAGTCGAATAAGGTGTCCTTGCAAGAAATGTGAAAACATAACATTCAAACACATTCATTTAGTTCATACACATTTATTAGACTTTGGAATGGAGAAAAGGTACACAGCATAGGTGTTCCACGGTGAAGATTATGCAGTTTAGAGCAATGATGATGATGATGAAGATGAGAGATAAAATATAGTAAGTGGTGATACACGTTCGGAAGGCTTAATCAAAATGTTAGATGACTTGAAAAGGGGGATTGCAGTGGACACGGACGATATCAGTCTATCGCGTACTGGTGATAAATCTACTTTAGTAGGTACCATACCTTGTGATCTTAGTACATTGAATCGACTTGGTAAATCATTTGCTAATCTCGTGAGGGATGCACTGGTGCTCTTATATACAAACTGTAAAAATTTCTAAAATTTGGAGTTTCTAATAAAATTGCTTCATGAAAGGACAATGCATGAGTTATCTCAGAGCACATTTAACATGCATTTAAGTCTCATTAAAACGGCATTGCCTTATGGTGAAACATTTCTGAAGTCCTCTTATGAGGTGAAGACATACATGTGTGAATTGGTTCTCGGTTACACTCTAATACATGCGTGTAGGTATGATTGTGCACTCTTTTATGGTGAACATGAAAATACGAACGAGTTCCAAAAATATGGTGAATTGAGGTATATTATTAATCATAAGAAAGGTAAAAAGATCCCCCAAAATGTTTTGTGATATTGTACATTAATCCCGCGGCTGCAAGATTGTACATGTGCAAAAAGACTGCTGCCGATATAAGATGGCATAAAAAGAAACGTCTTCAAAAGGAAAACACCCTTAGCCATCCACTGGGCTCGGAAGCTTGGGTCGAGTTTGATGAAATGCATCTGTGGTTTTCTAGTGATCCTTGGAACATCAGACTTGGCCTTACTTCAGATGGGTTCCTTTTAGTAACATGAACAACCCGTTTAGCATATGACCAGTTATGATGATTCCATACAATATGCTGCCATGGAGATGTATGAAAGAACCCTTCATTTATATGTCGCTGCTTATTCCCAAACCGAGGGCTCCCAGTAATGATATTGATGTTTACTTGTGCCCATTAATTAATGAGTTGAAAGAGCTATGGGTAAAAGGAGTGGAGACATTCGATGTGGAAACCAGGACAACATTTCAGATGCATGCTACACTGTTATGGATAATTAATGATTTCTCTGCTTACGGCACCTATCGGGTTGGAGCAAAAAAGGTCACTTAGCATGCCTAATGTGTAATATGGATGTTGGGTCCTTATCCTTGAAGCATAGATGCAAGTTTTGTTTTATGTGCCATTGTCGTTTTCTATGACCTAGACATCCTTAGAGAACTCATGGTGTTAGAAGCTTTAATGGAAAACCTAAACAAAGGTTGCAGCCAAACCAAAGAAGTGGGGAGGAGATATTAATGCAGCTTAGTTTGATCGAAGATGTGAAATTTGGGAAACCACCGAACAGTAGAAAAAGGAAACAAGCTGAGTGGGAGTTGAATTGGACAAAAAGAAAAGCATCTTCTTCGAGTTGCCATACTGGAAAGATCTTCCACTATGCCACAACTTGGATGTCATGCACATCGAGAATAACATTTGTGAGAATGTCATTTGTGCATTGCTAGATATAAATAGGAAGACAAAGGACAACACAAATGCTCACTAAGATACGAAAGATATTGGAATACGGCCTGAGTTGCACTTGTTTCGTGATGGGTACAGACTTCTCATGCCATCATCTTATTACACATTTTCAAAAGGATGAGAAGAATAAATTCTTTAAATGGTTGAAATCAATGAAGTTCCCTGATGGATATGCATTGAACATAGCTCAATGAATAAACACGAAGGAAGGGAAGATGTTCAAAATGAAAAGTCATGACTTTCACGTCCTTCTACAACGGGTTCTACCTATGTTCCTACATGGACACTTGACCGAAGATGTTCACTCGGTGCTGATTAAGCTGGGGATCTTTTTTCAACAGTTGTACTCCAAAAAATTGAGCGTAAACGTACTTGAACATTTAGAGGAGCACATCGTGATCATATTATGCAAGTTAGAGAAAATATTTCTGCCAACATTCTTCGATGTGATGGTCCACCTAGCCGTCCATTTACCAAGGGAGGCCATAATTGGAGGACCGGTCCAATATCGTTGGATGTATCCTATTGAGAGGTAAATTATAAAGTCCTTTTATAATGGTCATATGATTTCATCTTTTTTTTTTTTCTTTTTCTTTTTTGTGTCTACAAGTTAATAATGCTTTGTAAAATGCACAGGTTCTTATCAACTTTGAAGGGGTATGTGCAGAATAAGGCACGACCGAAAGATTCAATCATTGAGGCATATATTGACATTAATTGTCTTGCATTTTTCTATATGTATCTACATGATATTAACACAAGGTTCACTCGTTAGGAATGAAAAGCAGACGTTTATGCTATTAATACCGAAGATGAAGAGTCGAGGAGCTCTATATTTCGAGAAAATGTTTGGCGGTTTGGTGCACGAGTTTACGATTTCATTGATATGGACGACCTACAAAAGGCCCATTTTTATATCCTCAATAATTGTGATGAAACTGTTCCATATATTGAGTATGTGGTTCCAAACTCTTACTTTGCATTGTATTTACATATGCATATTTATATACTTAGTTGACATTCACATGTACTATTGTTGCATATAGCGAGCATAAAGCTGAACTTCTGGCACAAAATGAAAGGAATGTTGATGAAAGACATAAGAAGGAGTTTTTCAATTGGTTTGGGAGCCGTGTAAGTAACAAATACTGTCTAAATACGAAGCAATGTACATTTTCAATATTGACAATTTACTCATTTAAACTCCTGTTTATTTAATATATGAAAGTCATGTATTACAATAAATAATCCGGGACAAGTAAGGATTTGTACGTGTTGGCATGTGGTATCGATCAACGAGTTAACCACTATAGCGGTTGCATTGTCAATAGGCTACGATTTCATACAAAGTCCCTTGAATTGAATAGAAGAACTCAAAATTATGGGGTTGTGGTGTTAGGTACAGAAAGAGATGAAGAAATTGACTACTTTGGTGTCTTGGATGACATTATAGAGCTTAACTATGAAGCCAACAGACTCTTCCACCTATTCAAGCGTACCTAGTGGGACATTGACAATAAAAAGACTGGGATAAACACAGATGCCTACTTTACCAGTGTCAATTTCTGCAAGACATGGTATCAAAATAACCCTTTTGAGCTAGCGATACAGGAAGAACAAGTGTTTTACCTTAAAGACACAAAATTGAAGGGTGAATGGCATGTGGCCCAAAAGTTTCCTCCCCGAAGTTTGTATGCTATTACAAAAGTTGCAGATAAGGAGAAGAGTGCCAGTGAGGTTGCATTCCAAGAAGATGAGCCATCTGTCTGTGCAGCAGTGCAATCTGCTTTCAGTGTTGTCAAAGATGGAACCGATCCTACACCATTGAATAGGGTTGGTGCCACGACAGAACACATAGGGAATGTTGATATTACAATTAAACCTTCTGTACACATTGACGTATAGGGGGTAAGCATGGTATGTTATCACCATGTATCTAGTATGTGTAAATAACTTAAAATATATTTTTTATGCATCCATCAAATATTCATAATTCTTATATTTACTTGTCTAATATTTTGCAGACATGGCCCGAGGAGGTCGTCGTAGCCAACTTCATTCCAGGCTCTCGACTACATTATCGCATGAGGATGATCCGACGTCCTTGAAACTAGCGGAGCATGTCAATCTTGATGTAGCACCATCATTGTCTAAGCCATAAGGACCTCAGCCAAACATGGATACCACAGCTAGGAATGAAAAATAGGGTGAGTTGCCAACCATGATAAGTAGCGTTGGTAAGGTTACGATTAATTGATTTAGATTTAAACTATTGATGGTTATTAACATGTATGATTAAAATATTGTTCTTCGTTTAACTCTTCTTTCAGAATTGACATCCATGACGAGGTCAGGCCATTGTGTAGTGAAGAACACGGTGCTTAAGAAGTACCTCAAGAGGACGAGGCAGCAGATTCGGGTCGACATTTCTTTAGGTTTCATGGCCTCGCTTGACAATTAGCGCCCAACGTGGACACAGGAACTTGGCATTATATGCCAATAGTATGCTCCAGTCACCGCCTTTAGCTGGCCATAGGTGACTGAGGTGCAACGCATAGTTCCTTACATGTGCATCTTGGTAACTAATCCCAAACCTTTTTTTTTACTATTAATATACTAGCCAAACAACTGTCTAGCATTCTAATTGTATTACCTATGCCGGAGGAGTTCATTATGGACATTCTCCATGAAGACCATGTGAAGAGGGAAGTGGACAGGCAATTATACAATAAATTTAACACCAAATCATGCCAAAATGCACAAACGTTTTCAGGCGATAGGAGACCAAGCAGAAGCACACCGATACGATAAGATATCCTAAGAGGATTGGGAGGTGGTGTGTCGCCATTTCCCCGAGCCACACTATTAGGTGATGTGTTTGTATTCTACTAACTACTATTTCACATTGATGTGGCTAATAAAAATTCATTACATCTTTTTTGTAGGCTATATGTGAAAAAAATACTATGAACCGTAGCAAACTCCTACGACGCATTGCGGTGGGTCGATATTATTTGTAAATCATCGAAGGTTAATTGCTATATATAAAACTATCTGACCATTACCTAAATTAATATTAATGATGTTTTATATGATAATGTAGCGTCATCTCGAAACCGACATATAGGAGCCACCTCTGGATCTTTATTAGAGAACACACCAAAGGAGATTGGGGGAGTGGTGCGAGGGTACATATGTCAAATATGTCAGTCAAATAAAATATGTAGTTTATAATTTGATTCAAAACATCGAAGTTGCATTCTTATCTTTTCCTTTTTATCATTTTCATGACTAAAAATAGGCGAAGATGGTCGAGTTGAGGGATGCACTTGTTTCAAAGGGGAGTCAGCAAATGACGGATTACCAGATAACTGCTCATGTGCTTGAGGAACAAGCTGGGGGCTAGGTGAAAGGTCTTGGAAGTGGATACATTACCCCAATGCCATCATCTTCTATAGGTGTGGCATCTTATGCTGAGATGGAATGAGTGTGTTGAGACACCAAGTCTCGAGCGGAGGAGATGGCTCAGCGGATGCATATGATGGAAATGGAGAATTAGTAATTGAGAGACATGGTGTCTAACATTGAAGTGGAGAACCAGCAATTAAAAGACAAGGTATCCAACGTTGAAGCCATGCTCACATAAATTCTAAACAGACAAGTGTAGTTCGAACAAATGATGTGCATATCTCGACCAGATGATACAGGTGGCTCCTCTCATTGGAAGGTATATAAAACGTAGTTTGAATTGCATGCTAGTAGTTATGTTGCTTGTTTAATTCTATTCATATGCTGAATTGTGAGTTGTTGGGAGATACTGGAACTGTATTGCTTGTGCTGTTAGAACTTGATTTATCTTTTCTGCAATTTCATATATGCGTAGACAAACCCTAGGTTGTGTACTACCGAGGAAGAACTTTTGTGACTTGAACATTTGGGAAATGTTATATTTACGGACAGCATGCTACCAAAAATTTGTTAAATTCCAATGCTTTCTTAACCTCATCCCAAATAAATCTTCCAAACATTATAGCTTAGAATTAATACACGAGCCTCCTAAGTCCTTAACTGAAGATCTAACACCATTAAACTCCCAACTTAAGACCCAATTAGGGTAACAAAGATCATGAGCATACATAAAATCTAGTCAAGATAAAGATCTATATCCATAATAAGTAGGTCCATTGATTTAAAAGAAGGTGGCTCCTCTCATGAGAAGGTATGTAAAACGTAGTTTGGACTGCATGCTAGTAGTTCTGTGGCTTGTTTAATTCTATTTATATAATGAATTTTGAATTGTTGGGAGATACTAGAACTATATTGCTTGTGCTGTTAGGCTTGATTTATCTTTTCTGCAATTTCATATATGCATAGACAAACCCTAGGTTGTGTACTATTGCTGCTAGCTTAGCTAAACCTAGGAAGAACTTTTGTGATTGGCAAGTTTGGGAAATGTTCTATTTACAGATGGCATGCTGTTGAAAATTTGTTAAATTCCAAGGCTTTCTTAACCTCCTCCCAAATAAATCTTCCAAACACTATAGCCTATAAGTAATACAGGAGCCTCCTAACCCCTTAACTGAAGATCTAACAACATTAAACTCCCAACTTAAGACCTAATTAGGGAAACGAAGATCAAAGGCGCACATAAAATATAGTCAAAATAAAAATCTATATGTATGTATGTATGTATGTATGTTTCAAAGCTTACTTCTTTTTTTTTGTACCATTTATAAGATGCAGTCATTAATGGTTGGATTATTCTGAATTGTTTAGTGTAAACACCAAGGTTTGGAACATATCTCTATGGAAAATGTCCTATTTATAAGGGAAATGCTGCCAAAATTTTTCAAAAATTCTATAATTTTGGAAAACATAATCCTATGGAATTTCTTGCATATCATTGTCTTTATTTTTTATCATAAAGTTGTCTTGAGCACATTGAACATGTTGACTCTATGAGTCCAATCTGGTTTTGATAATGACAAATCACTTGGTATTTGATCTGTGCATTGAGTTTGTGAACAGGAACTATATTAAGCATGTACAGAAGGATAACGAGTCATGGAAGTCACAAAGTAAACCTAACAAATCTTGGCAAGCTCCAAGGAAATAAAAGAGTACAAGAATCAAGATGCAAGCGGCAAAGTTCAAGAACAACTTGGGAATGAGTATTTAGAACTCATGTACTTACATTTTCATATGCTTTAATTTGAGGCTCAACATAACTTAGAAAGACTTTAGGATTCATGCATTTCATATATATATAGATCTTTATGGGACATTCATGGACTTAGAAATGTTGTTAAAATCATGGAAAAAAGTTTTTATAAAAGAGCCAAGAAAGAAAGAAAAGTAGATTTTTAAGTTAGAAAGGAAAAATTGAGAAAAAAGGCACTTTGGCAGCCTGAACTCAACTTCATTCGCCTGAAGAATTTCTTCGGTTGCCTGAAGATTAAGTTTGGTAGCCTGAAGACTTAATGGGAAAAAAAGAACCCAGTTGAGGCACTGAACTGAGGACCTCAGGCACCTGAACTTGCCACTTCAGGAGTCTGAACCCCACTTCGGTTGCCTGAAGTTGCAGGAAAGTTTAAAAATCATATTTTTATTAAAAGGACTCGCGAGCTTTCTCTTTGATCCAATGATTGAGATCAATTATAAGGGTAAGACACTATATATATTGAATATCTAAACCCTAGAACATAGGTTAGACACACAAGAAAGAGAATAACACACCTTGTTGAAAGAACAATGAAAAATTGCTCCTATTGCTATACGATTGCCTACACTTCAATCTCTAATCTTCAAGCTTGGGAAAAACAACTCAGATTCTCAAAGGGAACTTGTTTACTCAACTGTACTTCGATCTAGTATTGAGGTTTGATCTTTCAATTTATTATTCTTAAGAACTTTTCATCTCATTACATGTTCTTGATTATCATTAGAAAAGTTTTGATCTTAAGTGTGCATATATGTATAAAAATTTATTTTTGAAAAGATCATTACTTGAGAAAGCTTGTTTAGCTTGGTTGATTGGTTTTTGATTCAAGAGTATAAATATACATATATATTTTTCATAGAGCTTATTATTGGAAAAACCTATTTTGATTACAAGATTGATCTTGAAAGTGCCTATACATATACATAGTTATTCTAAACAAGATCATTACTTGATTTAGGATGTGTGATTGATTGAAAGGTTTGATTCAAGTGTATGTTTGCTAAAGGATCTATATTTTAGATATATTAACGCTCGATTAAATATCCTTGGTACTTATACCTAAATATTCTATTGAGGCATATTTTCTAAAAAACAATATACTCAGTTTGTGATTGAATACTTGGAAGAAACACTTTGTGTTTTTGATTGATTTAATATTCAAGACAAAGTTTTTGTTAACAAGTTCACATCAAATAAATTTTGTGCATTTTTGCAAAGTGAACTAAAAACCCTAGTATACTCCAAAACATTTTAAATATATCATTACGTGGGAGTTTTGATTAAATAGGGATTTGTGTGTTAAAGCATATCATATGTAAAACGATTGTATTGTTTTCATAAATTCATAAGCTTCAAGTTTAATCATATGTTAATGTGTTAGGAATTTGATTTGTACTCACACGCTTTTGTTAGAAGCATTTTTGAGTGTTATTTTTTAGATTCTATTATACACACGGTTTGGTGTATGAACCGGTGTGTGAGGAGAGAGCTGTATCTCTTGTAAGTAGCGGAGTAAGAGGGAGTTGTGCCTATTGTAAGTAGCGGATTGTAAGGGAAGCTCCGTCCCAATTTAAGGAGCTAGGATTTAGAGAATCCTTGAGTGGTTGTTCAAGGCGAGGACGTAGGCCAAAACGGCTGAACCTCGTAAAACTGTGTTTCTCTTCTTTCTTCCCTTTACTCTTTATTTTCAGCACTACATTTAAATTGTGTATATTGTTTGTATACGTTGGATAGCCTTACACATAAGTAATTGAGTAACAAGAATTCATTGGTAAATATATAGGTAGGGTTTAAGATGTAAATAGGTGTCAAAGAATTTTTTTTAAACACCCAATTCACCCCCCCTCTTGGGATTACACTTGATTCAACATTTGGTATCAGAGCGGGTTTACATAGATTTGATAGTTAATTTGTAAAATGATCACATCGTACATATTGAGGTAACTCCATTCGGTGAGGGACACTCATCCACTAGACCACCCATTTTCTATGGTGTAAATTACACCTACTGGAAACGTAGGATGAGCATTTATCTATTGAACATAGATTGGAAGGTTTGGAAAATAGTGACTAAGGGAAATCACATTCCCATGAAAGTAATTGATAAGATTAATGTACCTAAAACTAAAGATTAATATACTAAAGAGGATTGGAAGTCAGTTCAAATCAATGCCACTGAAATGAACTTACTTTTCTGTGCATTAGATGTCAATGAATTTAATAGGGTAATAGCATGTAACTTAGCCAAAGAAATTTGAGAAAAATTATAAGTTACATATGAAGGCACTAAGAAAGTCAAGGATAGTAGGATAGACATGCTCACTAGTGAATATGAAGCATTTAAAATGACGGTTGATGAATCCATACAATCCATGTACACTAGATTCATACACATCATTAACTCTTTAAATGCTCTTGGAAAAACTTACCCTACTTATGAGTTGATTAGGAAAATACTCAGGGGATTACCTCTAGTGTGGGAAGAAAAAGCTAGTGCAATAGCAAAAGGGAGAAATCTCAAGGAGATGTCAGTGGACTAACTCATTGGATCACTCATCGCCTATGAGCTGGCAATAAACGAGAGGAAAAATGAGCAAAGCAAAGCTAAGATGGTCACTGCACTTAAGGCATCATCTAACTATTCAAGTGAAGGAAGCGATTCCGAAAGGCATGATAACATGGCCTTGCTAACAAAGAAGTTTGGAAAGTTCTTGAAGAAGAACAAAAAGTTCAACAGAAAATTTTGGAACTCTAAATCGAAAAGAGGAGAGCAAAGCATGAAAAAAAAGAAGGAGGATCCACCAACATGCTACAACTTCTGAGAAGTTGGACACATCAAGCCTGAGTGCCCCAAGCTCATAAAAGCTTTAAAGGAAAAGAAGAAGGCGTTGAAAGTTGGCTGGGATACACACAACACTAGCAGTTCAGAATCTGAATCCAACGACGACGAGGTTGCCAATCTGTGTCTAATGACACATGATGACCTTGAGGTACAATCATCTTTTTCATCATCTTCATTTTATTCTAGTGAATCTAAAAATGAAAATGATATGATTTCATATGATGAATTGAAACAAGAATACATGTACACTATCAAAATGCTTGAAAAGAAAACAAAGAAAATTTCTAAGTTAAGTGACTCACTCGAAAAATGAGCAGCTCGGAAGCTATCCCAAGTATAGGAGTTCTGTCGTGTAATATTAAGCCCAAGGGCTAGATCGTCTCATCAGGGAATGCGTTTTAATCTCAATTTCATGTTCTCCCAATCGAAAATAAAAATGTACTGAACTTTGTTCAGATTTGGGGTTTTTCAGAATTTTGGAGAGTTAAACAAAAACTTAAATTAAAGTCCTAAAATTAGCATGCTTCAATTTAAAGAGTACGTAGGAATGGAAACTCTAATCTACCTAAGGGAACATCGAAACACGCGCTTATTAAAAATGGTAACATTGATCATGGAATTAAAGCACATAATGGAAACTCAATTAGACACAAACGCACATACTAAAATCGAACCTTTAACAAAACTACAAAAATTAAATCAAGCATCATATTTTAAACGCAAACTCAAACTTAACGAGAATTCAAAACACACAAACAATACGGAGCGTGATAAAAATATAAACTTAAATAAAATGGACCCTAACTAAACCGGAACTCAACAGAAAGATTAAACTTTCTTGAAAAAAACAACTAATTAAATTCTTTAAAACAAAGAAAAAAAAAACACTTTTATTTATTTATTTATTTTTATTTCATAACGAACCCAAACTTAATCCGATTAAACAAATAACTTAAACAACAAAAACTAAATACTAAAGCAAAACACACTAACATCATATTTAATATTCAGTCAAATACTAATTAAAGAACAAAAATAGAGAAGCAAAACTGCATAACTTGATAACTTAAAAATTAGAATAACAATCAACTACATAAAAATTTAAGAGAGAGAGAAACAGAGAGTGGGGAAAACAAAAGATAAAATAAAAAAGAGAGAGAGCGCAGGGGAGGCTGGCTGTGTCTGGTGCGGAGGATGACTGCTCGGGTGGTTGCTGTTGTGATGGAGGTACTCCGGTGGGCTGCTGTGTTGCTGTATGCTGTGGTTGAGGGTGGAGCTGGAGGCTGTGTTGTTGCTGTTGTGATGGAGGTACTCCATTGGCTGCTGTGTTGCTGGTGTTGCAGCTGGAACAGAGAAGTTCCGGCTGCTGTGGTGTGGTGGTTCAGATGACTGCTGCTGTGGGGAGCAGTCTGTGGAGGTTGCTGTTGCTCGAATGTTAATGGTGCTGGTATGGCAGCACTGCTGTGGCCAGAGGAGAAGGTTGAGAGAGAAATAAAGACAAAGAGAGAACTGCTGGAAGAAGAGAACAAGAGAGAGTTCAGGAAGAGAAACAGAGGAATGAAAAGAGAGTAGTCAAGAGAAAAACCATGGAAGAGAAAAGAGAAAAGAGAAAAGAGAAAGGGAAAAGAGAGAAGGGGAGAGGGGGAGCCCTCGTGGGCTGCCTACGTAGGGGGAAGAAACAGAGGAACTTAAATAGGAGGCATTGGGTGCCCTAGACCCGGATGGAAAGGATTGACCCAGATGGGAAAGGGTTGACCCGGCAACTTGATTTTTTTTATTTTTTTCATTCTCTGTTCATCGCAAATCTGACTCTTTTGGAGCTCGTATCTCACAAAAATCAAAACACAAAAGTTGTAGATAGTCCTTTCAGTTTTCTCTAAAAATTTGAATCGTCTCGATCAGAGCTCAGACGGAAAAGTTATGCATGAAATACGAACAGGTATCGGTTTTGGTTCCTGGGAATTTTTTCTGCGACAAAAAATTACCAAAACTTCATAAATAGTGCAATAAAGTTAAAGAATGATGATTTTGGCACTTTATTAGAATATTGGACAATTTTGGACATTTAATTAAAAATATAAATCATAAAACTCAAGTTAAACGTTCAATTACGCAGTTTCGGCGCGTAATCATTAAGAAGCAAAGTTAAAGAACTTTCAAATCTAGTTGAACACCAAAATGAATCCCATGCATCTTTTATAAAAGATAAAGATTTGAAAATTGAGGAGTTAGAAAAGAATTTGAAAGATAAATTTAAAATTATTTGTAAATTTATTGAAGGGAAAAATAAATTTGAAAAGCTCCTTAGATCTCAAAGAAATTCCCTAGAAAAGGAAGGGCTCGGTTTTAATGGTAAGGAAAATATAAAGAAAAGACATCTTTACATGGGGTATTTTACAAAAGAATTAAAGTCATATGTTCCAACTAAGAATCATTATAGAAATACTACATGCTTTAAATGTAGAAGGTTGGGTCACATACAATTCGACTGTCCTTTCAAAAATAAAGATGTAAAAATAAAGAAAGTATGGAAGGTCAAAGGTCAATCTAGCACTAACCCTCCTGGACCGAAGACAATCTGGGTACCAAAGCTAGTTGTTTAATTGGGTCTTGCAGATTTACTTAAGATTAGCATCCTCAAAAGATAGATGGTATATGGATAGCGGATGCTCACGCCACATGACCGGGGATAAAGCAAAATTCACATCCATCATACTCAAGGATGAAGGGTTGTTACCTTTGGAGATAATGCTAAGGGAAGGATCACAGGTGTCGGTAAAGTCGGTAATGATTGCTCACTCATTATTGATGATGTTTTATTAGTTGAAGGTTTAAAGCACAATTTATTAAGTATAAGTTAACTATGTGATAAAGGCTACAAAGTATCATTTGAACATGACAAGTGCATAGTTGAACACAGAGCTGATAATAAGATACTGTTCATTGCTAAGCGTCATGAAAACGTATATACCACAAGCTTTGATAACTTAACTTCACAGAGTGTGACATGCTAATCTGCTATGAATGAAATAAGTTGGATTTGGCATAGGAGACTAGGACACGCAAACATGGATTTAATCTCAAAACTAGTTAAGAAAGAATTAGTTAAGGGACTGCCTAAGACTAAATTTTTGAAAGATAAAATCTGTGATGCATGCCAACTAGGAAAACAAGCAAGAACAAGCTTTAAGAAGAAGAAAGAGATCTCCACTACAAGGCCACTTCAAATTCTACACTTAGACTTATTTGGACCAAACTCAATTTAGAGTTTAGGAGGAAAATCATATGCTTTTGTCATAGTTGATGATTTCTTAAGATACACATGAGTACTATTCTTTGGTCACAAAGATGAAGCATGTGAAAAATTTATAAACAAAAGGGATATACAATTACTAAAATTCAAAGTGATAGGGGTAAAGAATTTAAAAATCAAGGCATGGAAGACTATTGTAATTCATTAGGAATTGCCCATAATTTTTTAGCTCCTAGGACACCACAATAGAATGGTGTAGTTGAAAGGAAGAATAGGTCTGTACAAGAAATGGCTAGAACTATGCTTAACGAACATAAATTACTTAAATACTTCTGGGCCGAGGCAGTGAATACCGCCTGTTATGTGTTAAATAGAGTTCTGATTAGACCATCACTTAGTAAGACTCCTTACGAATTATGGAATGGCCATAGACCAAACATATCATATTTTCATGTCTTTGGGTATAAGAGTTTTGTGCTTAGAGACAATGAGCATCTAGGAAAGTTTGACGTGAAATCAGATGAAGATATCTTCCTTGGGTATGCTTTAGATAGTAAAGCCTATAGAGTGTATAACAAACAAACATTGATGGTCATAGAATCTATTCATGTAGTGTTTGATGAGTTAAATCCCTTCTCCAAAAGAACTGATGAAGATGAAATTGAATTAAACAAGGAATTAGAAGAACTATTAATTGAGAATGATTCAGAAAAGAAAAATGAACTTAAAGAACCATCCATTGAAATTGATCAAACTTCAAATGAGGTTAAGGAACCACCTAGAGAATGGAAATACATAAAGAATCATCCCATAAATCAAATAATAGGTGAACCATTACGTGGAGTAGTCACTCGCTCCTCTTTTAGGAACATAGTTAGTCATTTTGCATTTCTATCTCAAGAAGAACCTACGAATGTGAGTGAAACTATAGAGGATGAATCTTGGGTGCTGTCCATGCAAGAAGAATTAACTCAATTTGAAAGAAACAAAGTATGGACTTTAGTTCCTAGACCTGAGGATAAGTCAATCATAGGGACCAAATGGATATATAAGAATAAGAAAGATGAAAATGGAGTAGTTGTGAGAAATGAGGCTAGATTAGTAGGTTCGGGATATAATTAAGAAGAAGGTATAGATTTTGAAGAAACATTTGCCCCTGTAGCTAGTATGGAAGCCGTACGAATGCTTTTAGCATATGTAGCTTTTAAGGATTTCAAGTTATATCAAATGGACGTCAAAAACGCATTTTTAAATGGATAAATAAATGAAGAAGTGTATGTAGAACAACCCCCAAGTTTTGAAAATCATAAGAATCTAGATCACGTGTATAGACTGACGAAAGCCTTGTACAGTTTAAAACAAGCTCCTAGAGCTTGGTATGAAAGGCTAAGCGGTTTTCTATTAGAAAATGGATTTATAAGAGGAAAGATAGATACTACCCTGTTCATGAAGTCTAAGAAAGATGATATTCTCCTAGTGCAAGTATATGTAGATGACATCATATTTGGTGCTATAGATAAAGAATTGTGTAATGAATTTTCCAATACCATGCAAAATGAATTTGAGATGAGCATGATGGGTGAACTAAACTTCTTCCTAGGACTTCAAATCAAGCAAGCAAATCATGGAATATTCATAAATCAATCAAAGCATGTTAGAGACTTACTCAAAAAGTTTAATATGGAAGACGGAAAGATACTAGGTACACCTATGAGCGCTTCATTGAAATTAGACAAAGATGAACTAGGTATACTTGTAGACGTCAAGCTATATCGTGGAATGATAGGTAACTTGTTATACCTGACTGTCAGTAGACTAGATATAATGTTTAGCGTATGTTTGTGTGCAAGATTTCAATCTGCTCCAACAGAGTCTCATTTTCTAGCTGTTAAATGGATACTTAGATATCTGATAGGAACCGTGGACATTGGGTTACGGTATCCTAAGTACACATCACTTGAAATTCTTAGTTATTCAGATGCTAATTTTGCAGGTAGCAAAGTGGATAGGAAGAGCACTAGTGGTACTTGTCATTTCTTAGGACACTCCTTGGTCTTTTGGTTTTCTAAGAAACAAAATTCAGTTGCTCTTTCCATAGCTGAGGCTGAATACATACGTAGGTAGTTGTTGTGCTTAAATGCTTTACAGGAAGCAACAACTGAAGGATTTTGGATTAAATTATGAAACAATCCCTATAAGATGCGATAATACGAGTGCAATAAATATCTTAAAGAATCTCATATTACATTCACGAACTAAGCACATAGAAATACGACATCACTTTCTTCATGACCATGTGCAAAAAGGGGATGTAACACTAGAGTTTGTATGCACAGATGAACAATGAGCAGATATATTCACCAAACCACTTACGGAGGATAGGTTTATCCAAATTAGGCATGAATTATGTCTCATGCATAGTCGAGAGGTTGCTTAGAATCATGTTAGATGATATAACTCACGGGGAGCAACATCATTTATGATATAATCACTTGGTAGTGCATTAATCAACAATTGGACACATTCAAAACCTCAAGATCTCTAAGGGGAGAAGAACATGAGGGTACGTCTGCTCATGTTTTTATTTGTTTACACCTTTTTTTTTTATGTCCAAAGGGGGAGAAAATTTGGAAGCAAAAATAATACAATGGAACCAAAGGGAAAAACAATTGGTTGATATCATGGTTGAAACATTATGAGCATATTTCAAAATTCATTTGGATTTAGGCTAAACACTTTGTGTATGAACATGAGCATATTGTCATTCATTGATGATTTGATGCATTAATTAAGGGGGAGCCTTGTTAGGTGTAACCCATTATATATTTTTTGATCTCATGGTTGAAACATTATGAGCATATTTATTATGAGCATATTTCAAAATTCATTAGGATTTAGGCTAAACACGTTGTGTATGAACATGAGCATATTGTCATTCATTGATTATTTGATGCATTAATTGAGAGGGAGCCTTGTTAGGTGTGACCCATTATTTATTTTTTCTCGTGCATTTGTCATCATCAAAAAGGGGGGGATTTTTGACTCTATGAGTCCAATCCGGTTTTGATAATGACAAATCACTTGGTATTTGATCTGTGCATTGAGTTTGTGAACGGGAACTATATTAAGCATGTACAGAAGGATAACGAGTCATGGAAGTGACAAAGTAAAGCTAACAAATCTTGGTAAGATCCATGGAAATCAAAGAGTACAAGAATCAAGATGCAAACGGCAAACTTCAAGAACAACTTGGGAATGGGTATTTAGAACTCATGTACTTACATTTTCATATGATTTAATTTGAGGCTCAACATAACTTAGAAAGACTTTAGGATTCATGCATTTCATATATATATATATATATATATATATATCTTTATGAGACATTCATGGACTTAGAAATGTTGTTAAAATCTTGGAAAATTTTTTTTATAAAAGAGCTAAGAAAGAAAGCAAAGCAAATTTTTAAGTTAGAAGGAAAAATTGAGAAAAAGGGCACTTGGGTAGCCTGAACTCAACTTCAGTCGCCTAAAGAATTTCTTTGGTTGGCTGAAGATTAAGTTTGGTAGCTTAAAGAATTAATAGGAAACACAAAACCTGACTGAGGCACTTTGGTTGCCTGAACTGAGGTCCTCAGGTGCCTAAACTTCCCACTTCAGGAGCCTGAACCCCACTTCGGTTGCCTGAAGTCACAGGAAAGTTTAAAAATCAGATTTTTATTAAAAGGACTCGCGAGCTTTTTCTTTGATCCAATGGTTGAGATCAATTCTAAGGGTGAGAGACTATATATACTGAATATCTAAACCCTAGAACATAGGTTAGACACACAACAAAGAGAAGAACACACCTTGTTGAAAGAATATTGAAAAATTGCTCCTATTGCTATACGATTGCCTACACTTCAATCTCTAATCTTCAAGCTTGGGCAAATCAACTCAGAGTCTCAAAGAGAACTTGTTTACTCAACTGTACTTCAATCTAGTATTGAGGTTTGATCTTTCAAGTTATTATTCTTAAGAACTTTCCATCTCATTACGTGTTCTTGATTATCATTAGAAAAGTTTTGATCTTGAGTGTACATCTATGTATAAAAATTTATTTTTGAAAAGATTATTACTTGAGAAAGCTTGTTTAGCTTGGTTGATTGGTTTTCGATTCAAGAGTATAAATATAAATATATATTTTTTATAGAGCTTATTATTGGAAAAACCTATTTTGATTACAAGATTGATCTTGAAAGTGCCTATACATATACATAGTTATTCTAAACAAGATCATTACTTGATTTAGGATGTGTGATTGATTAAAAGGTTTGATTCAAATGTATGTTTGCTAAAGGATCTATATTTTAGATATATTAACGCTCGATTAATATTAACGCTCGATTAAATATCCTTTGTACTTATACCTATATATTTTGTTGAGGGATATTTTCTAGAAAATAAGATACTCAGTTTGTGATTAAATACTTGGAAGAAACACTTTGTGTTTTTGATTGATTTAATATTCAAGACAAAGTTTTTGTTAACAAGTTCACATCAAATAAATTTTGTGCATTTTTGCAAAGTGAACTAAGAACCCTAGTATACTCCAAAACATTTTAAATATATCATTGCATGGGAGTTTTGATTAAATAGGGATTTGTGTGTTAAAGTATATCATACATAAAACGATTGTATCATTTTCATACATTCATGAGCTTCAAGTTTAGTCATATTTTAATTTGTTAGGAATTTGATTTGTACTCGCACGCTTTTGTTAGAAGCATTTTTGAGTGTTATTTTTCAGATTCTATTATACACACGGTTCGGTGTGTGAACCGGTGAGTGAGGAGAGAGCTGTATCTCTTGTAAGTAGCCAAGTAGGAGGGAGTTGTGACTCTTGTAAGCAACAGATTGTAAGGGAAGCTCCATCCCAATTTAAGGAGCTAGGATTTAGTGAATCCTTGAGGGGTTGCTCAAGGCGAGGACGTAGGCCAAGACGGCTGAACCTTGTAAAATTGTGTTTGTCTTCCCTCTTTCCTTTACTCTTTATTTTCAGCACTGCATTTAAATTGTGTATATTGTTTGTATACATTGGATAGCCTTACACATAAGTAATTGATTAACAATAATTCATTGGTAAATATATAAGAAGGGTTTAAGAGGTAAATAAGTGTCAAAGAATTTTTTAAACACCCAATTCACCCCCCCTCGCCTCTTGGGATTACACTTGATTCAACAGAGCATCTGTATGATGTCAAAATCTTATGAATTGCATGATTTTGTGACTTGTAGGTTTGGAAATCATTCTATTCATAGATGGCCTGTTGCTGAAAATTTGTTAAATTTCCTCCAAAATAAGCAAAACCATATACCTTATTTGTGAGAATGATTATAGTGTGCTAAATGTCAAAACATTTTTGAAAAGATGAGTAAAATTCAAATGAAATTTGAACTTCATCTCTAAATTTACTTTTGCATATGCTAAGTCAAAATGCTATTGAAAATGGTCTCATTTGCATTATTTGATTATTATTGTTGTTTTTTAGTCATAAAGAAGCCATGTAAACCATTATCAACATCACATTCTATTTTTTTCATAGAATTATAGTCTGATATAGATTGTTTGTGGGATGCATAAATACTTTACATTATTTAATGTTGATTATATAAAGATCTTGTGCACTAATGAAATTCTTTAATTACTAGTTGGATTATTGTGAACTATTTAGTGTAAACACCCAGGTTTCGAACATATCTTTATAGAAAATGTCATATTTACAGGGGAAATGCTGCCAAAATTTCTCAAAATTGATAAAACTTCTATATTTAAAATAGTATCATTTTTTTTTTTTTAAATGTTGTCCAAATGTTGGATTATTTTCTATCAAATCATTGATACTTATAGTACATACATGGTAAAAAATAGTATACTAATTTTTTTATAATTCTTAATTTGTAGGATTCGCAACTATTACAACATCAACATGATGCCATGCACTACAGTCGGCTGCAACTTTTAATTTTCTTTTGTATTTTTTTTTTTTTTTTTGTTATCTGAACATATGAGATTCAGGTATAAAACATTCAGAATTTGTATAATGTATTTGCATTTGATTTTGAATTAGAATTTTTAATAATTTATGAATCCTTTTAATAATTATGGTTTAATGTTATCTATGCGAATATGTAATTATAGATTTTCACAAGAATTAATGATTAAACAAATATTAATTTTAAAATTGCCTACAAATATTAGTGAAGGATCAAAACAGTCACTAATACTATACTATTATTAATGAATTTTGATCATTCACTAAAGGCCAAGTATTAGTGATGGTTTTGGATCCTTCACTAAAGCCCAACTATTAGTCACGGATTTAAAATCGTCACTCATACTACACTATTAGTGACAAATTATGATCCTTCACTAAAGGCCAAGTATTAGTGACGGTTTTGATCTTTCACTAATACTCTACTATTAGTGACGATTTCAGGATTCATCACTAATTGTAGAGTATTAGTGACGGTTTTGATCCTTCACTAATACTACACTATTAGTGATGGTTTTGATCCTTCACTAATACTACACTATTAGTGACGGTTTTGAAATTCGTCACTAATACCCTACTATTAGTGACGAATTTGTGCCGAGCCAATATAGAATTTATAGTGACGGTATTGGGATTTTAGTGACGGTTATAATTCGTCACTAATACTACATTATTAGTGACAGTTTCAAATTCGTCACTAATAATTAGTAGTAATGGCAGGTATAGCAACTAATTTAAAACCTTATTTTTTGTAGTGGGGAAAGGGTAGTTAAACAAAGATTAAGGTTAGAAATGAAGATCTGAGAGAATCAATTTGGCTTATGCATAGGAGATCTACCACATAAGCTATTTATTTTTAAGAAGATTAAAGGAAAAGTTTAGGGAAAAGAAGAGGGACTTGCATATGATATTTATTGACCTTAAGAAAGCATATGATAGGATACCTAGGGAAGTTCTATGGTGCGTTTTAGAATTAAAGGGTGTATTTTGTAGGTATACCAATGTCATTAAGGATATGTACAGTGGAGTAATGACTAGTGTAAAAACTATTGATGAAGAAACTAGAGAATTTCCAATTACCATAGGTGTACATCAAGGATCTGTTTTGAGTCCTTATCTTTTTACTTTAATTATGGACCAATTGACTAGGAGTATTCAAAAGGAGGTTCCATGGTGTATGTTGTTTGTAGATGATATTGTATTAATTGACGAAACTAGGGATAGAGCTAAGGATGAGTTAGAATTATGGAGAGAAGCTTTGGAATCTAGAGGCTTAGGATAAGTTAAAATAAAACAAAATATATGAAATGTAATTTTAGTAATGATAGGAGGAATATTAGATACAAAATTAAACTTGATGATGAATAAATAAGTAGCATTTTTAGATTTTGATACCTTTGATCTATTATGCAAGCTAAAGGAGAAATTGAAGATGATGTAATGCATAGTGTTAACGCAGGTTGGGTAAAATGGAGAAGTGCTTCAAGTGTGCTATGTGATCGTATAATACCTATAAAATTAAAAGGGAAGTTTTATATGACAGCTATAAGATTAGCTATGCTATATGGATCAAAATGTTGGGCGACGAAGAAACATAACATCCAAAAAGTAAAAGTTGCCAAAATAAGAATGCTTAGATGGATGAGTGGTAAAACATTGAAAGATAAATTAAGGAATGAACATATTCGTGGTATGTAACGCCTCGAACCCACCAAGTGGGGTCGGGGGTGTTATGAGACCATCCCTACGTCTCTAATACCATTCCTGCAGTAGAACTAATTGAACAACCTCAAATAAAATACTGGAGTCCTATATACATATATACAACCCCATAAAGGAGTATAACCAAATTCTCCATATTACATATCCATAAAAGAAAAGAAATTAAACATAAAACTTTACATATATTCGTTCTTTTAACCACTCATAAAACTAAACCCCGCCTCAGAGCTTTCCAAGCTCGATCACCTCAATGACTTGAAAAGAATAATAAGTCACTGGGGTGAGAAACCTCTCAGTAAGCAAGAAATAAGCTATAACTTTGTGTGGCAGAAGAGTTTTCTGTCATTTAATAATCAATAACAACCAATAAAGCGCATACATACTGTAGTCATGCAAAGAAGCCAATATTTATAGCAAAAGTTCCCAAGAATTGGGGTGATTGCCCACCTATACAAGTAGCATCCCTCTGCTCTGATATCGTTTGTAGCCTTACCCTTTTATTTGGGTGCAACCACAACTGATACTGATCAGGGCACTCAATTCTTAGTAAGCCCTTGGGCGGAGAGTGTTACTTTGCAATAAATATTCATGCAATTAAATTTACACACATCTAGTGCTAATCATTTCATAGAGATCCACGTATACACGCATATCACAACCCATCCACACAAAATACACACACACACACACACTTCATTCACAGCCACACAGGATCCATATCCACACTAGAAATACAGTCCACACAGGACTCACATCCGCACAGGAATATCGTCCATACAAGACTCACAACCACACAGGTTACTACACAAGCTTCCCAACCACACAGATTACAAATCCTCACACACAACCCCATTCAAAGAAACTTGGTAAAACAAACTCGTCATTCCACTCCCAATGTTGTACCCTCTTACTACAAATGCCTATATAACGACCTCTTCATACCACTGCCAACGTTATATGGCGATTTATATCAGGTACGATATAACGACCTCCTCATATCACTGCCAACGCTATATCACAATTTATATGAACCATAGAACAATACACATCCCATTCGTGTAAACACATCATTGCATTCATGATGACAGTATTTATTCATCCAAACCACAACACAACCAATCAGAATTTGCAACCCAAATAGTAACCACAAGCAAACAATAATCGTAATCAAGAAGTGCTCACAACCATTTAATTATGAAACTTATTTTCATGCCACAGGGTTTTTCCCCAAATATGATATATAAACAAAATCATTTTTGATCCAAATGCCTAAACCGTTTAGAAAATTATGCATAAGTATATAGAATTGTATACTCGAATTTAACCTATTCAAACTTAGTAAAAAGTTGTTATAACGTATTCCCCTTACCTACTTCTCGAAATTTTTCCCAAAACGAATAGAAAATGAAACCCTGTATTCCAAAAATCCTAACTTAATTAGTTTAATCTCAGGATATTTAGCATTTAACATCTCTTAGGCCCACACACTCCTAATACTAAATTTAATATTAAAAATATCCTACTTACCCTAGTTTTGGAGTGGTGACCAAGTATCCCAAATCAAGTTTATGCTTCGGCTAACTTGAAGAGAAACTCCCTAAGAACCTCATGGTGGTTTCTGATCATTGAATCAGACTAAATCCGAGCTGGATTTGAATAAAAAGGGTAGAGAAACCAAAACCTAACGAGTGAGAATGAGAGAAGAAAGAAATTTCATGAAAGAAATAATCCAAGGTCACTTTATAATTGGGCCTTCGTTGACGAGTTTAAAAGGTTCATCGATGAAGCCAAGAAGAACATTCATCGACAAGGTAATCATGTTCATCAACGAAGCGTTAAAAAAAAACCTAAATTTCTCCTGCTTTTGGTAATTCCTCGTCGACAAGACAGTTGTACTCATCAACGAAACTCAGAAAGATGTTTGTCGACGAGTCCCTACTTGATGCCCTATTTAAATTTCTTCTCCCTTTCTTTTTTTTTCTCCTTTTCCATTTATTTTATAAGTTCGGGTTACTACATGGTAAGTTAGGTGTAGCTCCTATAGAAGATAAGATAAGGGCGGGACAACTCAGATGGTATGTACACTTGGAATGTAGGCCACATAGTGCACCTATAAGGAAGAGTGACTTAGTTATTGTGGGGCGTAGTAGAAGGGGTCGGGGTAGACCTACAATAACATGGGAAGAGATAGTGAGTAAGGATTTAATATCCTTGAATCAATCAAAAGAAATGGTCCATAATCACATAAATTGGCAGAAAAGAATTCATATAGTCGACCCCACTTAGTGGGACTAAGGCTTGGTTTTGTTGTTGTTCTTGTTGTTGTTGTTGAATAAAAGCTCGCTCAATGCAGTTACATAATAAGAGTTCTACAAATCAAAATCTTGCCCCCCAGAATTGCTCGCATTCTCTGCCTCATCTTCCACTTCATCCCATTCCTCATCTCCCTCTCCAGAGGTGGGGGCTCACATTGCTATACCCGCAAAAACAGATGCCGAATACATCAATGTTGGGGTACTTCATTATAAACTGCTCCAAGCACCTATAGAAGCCCCCACTATGACATGACTCTTAATTTCTTCATATCCTATTGAAGCTCCTTTGAGTTCTAACAGCTAGCTATAGCGGAGTCAATAGTTGCCAGGATTTCTACACTCCAAATCAAGGAAATCTCATATTGAAGAGCTTTCTCTCGTGTGGCACTAGCGTTCAATTGCGTCTAAAAGTCTACAACTTTTTCTTGAGATTTCGAGGACACCCTCTGTATTTCACCGACTTTATCCTCTAGGGTGAGATTAATCACCGCAACATGAAAATATATATATATATACACTCACCTGCTACATACTTGGTAAGCAGCCACGTGGTAGAGGTAAAGGCCTTGGGGAGCACCATTTTTAGCTTATATAAATCCTTCAAGAGTGTGGCATGACAAAGGGAAATACTAGAGTCACCAAGATCATGTAAACCTGACCCCTCAAGTACAACAACTGAGGGTGGCAGTGTAGGAGCCTTAACTAGAGCCTTATGGATATTATGCATTTGGGAAGATTCACCCTTAGAAGCCTTCTTCTTGGTGTTGCCTTTTTGTTTCTTCTTTTTGGAGATTATCTACTCAAATTCAATCTAGTTCATGTATGCAAAAGAAGAAAAATAATTCAAAAGCATATATAAAAGGGAGCAAATCCCAACAATGAAAGACAATGTGGCAAGACTAGATGAAAAGGATCTAAATCTGCAATGCACAATATTTTCCTTTTTGAGTAGCTCAGTGCAAGGGATGAATCCTTAACGAGCCCCATGATAGGGCTCTTAATAATAGTTGCTCCATTGGTGATAAACTAGGGAGCAATTTGTGCTTGTAGGTTGCAAAGGGGGTAGGGATAGATGCTAAGAAGAGAATATATATATATAAAGAAGGTAGGAGAGGAGATATCACCGTCAAGAGGAGTTGACCAAGTGAGAGACCCATGAAAGTTCAACTCCCTGGAAGCAAAAAAAGAACCTAGACTTCCATTGGTGAATAGAAGAGGTACTAGGGGTGAAAAGCTTGAACTCTGAGAGGCATTTAAAGGAGAAAAGCTCCTTTTCAAAAGAATGTTTTCTCATCGTATGATAGGATAAAAATAACTTGACCGTAGGTTTGTGACCCTTTCAGATGAGCAAAGCTGTAAAGCAAACCACGGTAAGATAAAAGTCGAGGGTCGTCGGGATAGATGATAGGTTGTAGAATCACAAGATACTGAAGATGAAAGGGTGGAAGGGCAGCCGAAGCCCGGTCTCAAAGTAGTTAGCATACGAGCAGACTTCATCTAGACTTGGCTAAAGGGTCAATTCTATGCTGGTGGGAACCCTAAGGCAAATAATAAACAAGATAAAATACAAGTTGCACAGACAAGACAGATCATCTGAGGAAAGTAAAGATCTGCCGCTCCTTATAATAACTACCATTGAAGATTGAGCTCAGAAGTTTCCATTTTTACAAGGCTCCAATGTAAAGACCCGAAAATTATAATTATGAAATGATAGAGAAAAGGAAAATTCCAAAAGGACAAAGCAAGGTTCGTCGACGAACACCCTGGTTTCATCGATGAACTCCTTGTAGGATTCGTGGACGAAGTTCAGTATCTCATCAACGAGGAGACACCGAGACCCATTGGTTCATTGATGAGCTCTTCACTTTCATCGACGAACTCCCATATTCGATTTGTCAATGAGTATGTGTCTCATCGACGAAGCCACATGTCAAGTCACCTATATATACGTGAAAATCTGGTTTTCAGTGAAGGACTCAGTCTCTCTCTCATTTTCTCTCTCAAGAAATGGATTCTATTACTTCTCTCTAAGACTCTAACCCTGCTTTTCCCTAATTCGACGATCAGAAGCTACCATGATGATCCTAAGGAGATTCTCTACAACTTAACCGAAGTAGAGTTTTGGTTTAAGAAGTTTGGGCAACATCCCAAAATTAGGGTAAGTAGGTTTTTTAAGAGTTTAGTAGTTATCAGGCTTTTCTGAACCCATATTTTGGGTTAAATGGAAATATACTGGTGTTCGGGTTGATTAAATTAGGATATTGTGATTGCAGGGTTTGTGTTTCCAAATGTCTCAGGCATAAGTTGAGGATCCCAGTAGGTGTTTTCTTAAGAACTGAGATAATATTGATAAATAATTAATAGTTTAGGAATTTTATGAATAAAAGATAAATATGAGCCTGTGGAAAAGGCAGATATGGTTATTATTCCAAGATGGGTTAATTGAATTGGTTGGTGCGACGGTCATAGGAATATAATTGGAGTCAGATCTCCAAACCAGTTAGGTAAGGGAAATATGCTATGATAGTAAATTCAGAAATTCTATTAGTAAATTATAGTATTTTGATTATGAGATAAAGAGTATAAATTATAAAGTTATACAAATTTCGGTATATAAGTTATATTTGTTAATTATGTGGCTAGAGTCAGTATTTTTTCTGTACAGTATATCTACACTTTTCAGAATATCATGATCTACAATATTTATGCTCAGAAATATGTTTTACTAGATTATAGAATCATGATATACAATGTATACATAGACAAATATTTTACTGTATTCATACAATACCATAATTCTCAGAATTACAAAACCATAACACTCAGATATTACAGTTTATTCAATACAGATATTACAGATCATACGGATCAGATATTACAGATATTTTAGCTCAGACAATTCAGTATATTGAGATCAATTTTATAGTGTTATGGTTATTTTGGAATCATGATGAAACAGTAAGATATATATAAAGAGTAGAATTATACAGTATCAGATCCTGATGAATCAGATCAGTACTAGAACACGGTACTGTAGCCATTTCAATTCAGAGTGCAACCACATTTCTTAGATAGTATGTAGATTTTATAAGTAGTCAACGATGCCTTAGGAGAGATTGCAGGCTTCTCGGTAGTCCGAGTTGAGGCGGTTGGTATGACGATAAAGGGTTTTAGTTGACTTGTCCTGGTAGGCCAACCAGTGTTAAGTCCCGCCCATGGGCCAAACAACCCTCTCAAGAGGGGTTAAATCATAACATACAGTTTTCCAGGGGAGCTTTCACAAATTTTCGTATGTATACAGATTTATAGAATAACAACTTATATATTATAATACTAGAAGTATAAAAAAAATAGCGAGCTCAGTTATTACAGTTGTATTTTAAGCCATATAGGTGTGAGTTATATTGTATATTATGTGACATGCTATCTCAGTTTCAGTTATTTATCAGTATATTATTCATGTAAACTCAGTTACCACACACTGGTAATAGTATATTTCCTCTTAGTGAGAGTTGTCTCATCCTAGTAATTTAACACAATTCAGGTGATCCAGCTAGATGAGTAGATCAGGCTCGGAGGTAGAGGGGATAGTTATACTACCCTATCAAAAGGGTAAGTGATTTTAGGGAGATGTATTTATTAGCAGTTTATAGGGGATATGGTGGAAAATTTTTTGGTAGATATGCATGTATTAATGTTTGAGAAATTATTGAATTCTAGTATTGTAAATATGGGTGTATAACTTTATGTTTTCCACTGCACAGGAATGTTATCATGTGAACAGGAATTTCCTCGGTGCCCACCTGGGGTCTGCAATGTTATAATAGATAATACGGGGGTATCAGAGTAATTATAATTATTAAAAATATTGTATGAATTTTTAGGTCATTACATCTTGGTATCAGAGCCTAGGTTGCTAGGTTCTGTAGACTCTAGTGTACAGTAGGAGACAATACCAGAATATAGGAATAGAGCTTTGAGGAGAGTAGAAATTTGGATAGAAAATAATTTCAGTGAATTAATATTAGGAAATTAGGATGAGAATTTAGGGTTCTTTTCTGCAGTCTGGAAGTGGGAACTTCAGGGTGGTTTATGTTCTTTTCCTAGGGTGAAGATTTCAATAAAACCATAGTAAACTATCGTCGGTTTCTATTTCCATATGGTAAGACCATACTTTAAATTAGTAATAGGAGGTATGGGGGTATCTTGGTTAGATTAATGTAAGAATAGCATTGTGAGGATTTTTAGAATAATTTGGTGTTATTGTAGAATGGACCCTGGAGGTAGTAGTGCCCACGCTAGTGGCAATGATGGAGTAGGGCCTTCTGGCATGGGAGGTGGGGATTTAGATGCTGTGTTACGCAGCATAGCTTAGCAAGTTATGGTTGAGATTGCATAGAGCTCTAGGGAGCAGGGAGGTCCATCTGTAGTTTGGGGGCATATGATAGACAAGTTCATAAAGATGAATCCTCCAGCATTTTCTGGAGAAGCCAATCCTGTAGCTGCTGAGAACTAGATGCAAAAGATTGAGAAAATATTGATGGTGCTCCACTGTGTTAATGAGCAGAGGGTTCTCTATGCCACGTACAAGTTGACAGGTGAGGCCGAAAGATGGTAGACGGCTACGAGATTATTAGAGGAGTAGAGGCCCATACCAGTGGCTGTGACTTGGAGCCACTTTAGAGATGTATTGTATAACAGATATTTTCCTACCACTATCAGAGAGGCTAAGGTAGTGGAGTTTCCGATTTTGTCCCTAGGAAATCTTACAATTCAGTAGTTTGTAGCGAAGTTCATTAAACTGTCATGCTTTGCCCCCGATGTCATTCTAGATGAAGTTAAGAAGGCGAGGATGTTTGAGAGGGGCTTAAGGTGAGAAATATATAAACAAGTGGCAGTTCTGAAGATGCAGGATTTCTCTGAGCTAGTTGACAAAGTTATAGAGCCATAGTAGCTGAGGAGAGCGAATAGAAAGATGTGGGAGTACCAAGCCAGAGGAAGAGGCCTACACCTCTAGGTTTTTAGGCTTGTTCCAATCAAAGCTTTTGGAGAAGAGATTGGTACGGAGCAGGTCTGAGGCAGATTATGGGACACAGTGGTTCTCAGGGTGGGCAAACTTATGTTATCTGCCCTAGATGTGGCCAGGGGCATCCAGAAGAATGTAGAGTGGAAGAGAAAGTCTGCTATCAGTGTGGGAGATTTGGCCATATGTCATGATCATGTCAGGGACCTATGACCCATGCACTAGTTCATAGACCATTTTGGGGAGGTTATAAGGCACCCCGAGGAGGCCAGCAGTGGAACGCAACTCTGGTGAGGGTGTATGCGCCGATGCTGGGAGATGCTGAGGCTTCTAGAGACATTGTTTCAGGTATTTTTATTACTTTACCATATAACTTTGTTGTTTTGTTTGATTCAGGTGCCACCCATTCTTTTGTATCATCAGGATATGTTAAATTGTCTAGGGTGGAGGTGCAGTTGTTAGATGCTGAATTGTCAGTTGCCATGCCGACTAGATTAGTAGTGAGATATAGGAGGATACTTAGAAACTATCTAGTGAGTATTCAGTATAAAGTGTTACCAACCGACCTGGTAGTACTAGATATGTAGAGGTTTGATATGATATTGGGTATGTGCTGGCTGGCAGCTAATTATGCCAACATTGATTGCCATCGAAAAAAAAAATGATCTTCAGATTCTCGGTTGAGCAAGAATTCAGATTCGTGGGATCACGTGTGCATTCCTCACCACAATTAGTATCAACTATTTAGGAGAGGAGGTTGCTTCAAGGTGGTTTCTAGGGGTATGTAGCCTACATAAATGAGCTTCCAAAGGAAGAATTGAGAAAAGATGATATTCCACTTGTCAGAGAATTTCTAGATGTTCTTCTTAAGGAATTAATTGGCTTACCACCAGACCGAGAGATTGAATTTACCGTATATCTAGTACCAAGGTCAGCACCAATATCGAAAGCACCGTACAGAATGGCTCCAATTGAACTGAAAGAATTGAAAGACTAGTTGCAGGAGTTGTTGGATAAAGGGTTTATTAGACCTAGAGTGCCATAGTGGGGAGCACAAATTCTACTTGTAAAGAAGAAAGACGAGACTATGAGGATGTGTATTGATTATAGAGAGATAAGTAGAGTAACAGTTAAGAATAAATATCCTCTTCCTTGAATTGATGATTTATTTGATTAGTTTGAGGGGACTCAGGTCTACTCCAAAATTGACCTTCGGTCGGGATATCACGAGGTGAGAGTTAAAGTAGAGGACGTCTCAAAGACAGCTTTCCAAACCAAGTATAGGCACTACGAATTCCTGGTAATGCCATTCGGATTGAGTAATGCACCGAAAATGTTTATGGATTTGATGAATCGGGTGTTCCATCAGTACTTAGACAAGTTTTTAGTAGTATTTTTTGATGATATATTGGTCTACACGAAGAGTTTTAAGGAACACAAGAATCTTCTGAGGCTAGTCTAGCGGGTATTGAGGGAAAAGAAATTGTTCGCTAAATTTAAGAAATGTGAATTCTGGTTGAGGCAGGTTACTTTTCGTAGGTATGTAATCTCGAGGGACAACATATCAGTAGACTCGAGCTAGATAGAAGCAGTGGTGAGTGGGTGAGATTGGGGAAAGTTCAAAAGGTTAGGAGTTTCCTAGGTTTGGCAGGGTAATTTAGAAGTTTTGTGGATGGTTTGTTCAGATTGTCAGGTCCACTGATATGACTCACAAGGGAAAATGTGAGATTCAAATTGACTAACGAGTGTGAGCAAAGCTTCCAGGAGTTGATGTAGCAGTTGGTCACTGCACCCGTATTATCTATTCAATCAAGAGGGGATGGATTTGTCATATATAGTGACGCATCATTGAAGGGACTCAGGTGTGTGTTGATACAGCACGGGAAGGTTATTGCTTATGCATCTTGGCAGCTTTAAGAGTATGAAAAGAACTACCCAGTACATGATTTAGAATTAGTTGCAGTGGTGTATGCTATAAAAATCTAGAGGCATTATCTTTACGGTGGGATATGTGAGATCTTCACTAACCATAAAAGTTTAAAGTGTTTCTTCACTTAAAAAGAACTGAATATGATGTAGCGAAATGCCTAGAGCTCATTAAAGACTATGATTGTACCATCAGTTACCATCTAGGGAAAGCAAATGTGGTGGCTGATGCGCTAAGCCAAAAGTCAGTGGGTGTAGCATTGTCAACGGTAGAGGTTCAACATCAGATTTAGATGGATTTAGAGAGGTTCGGTGTGGAGCTAATAGAGGGTGATTCCTAGGCATTCATCGCTAGCTTAGTATTATAGCCTACCCTACAGGAGAAGTTTAAAATTGCTCAGAGAAATGACGTAGAATTGGTAGAGTTAATAAATAAAGTGCAGGACAGTCAAGGAGAGGAGTTTGCTATATCAGATGATGGAGCTATACAGTTTCATACCAGATTGTCTGTCCTTGCAAATGTTGATATTAGAAGGGCTATCTTAGAAGAGGTGCACAAATCCCTTTATACAGTGCATCCTGGCTGAATAAATTGTATTGGAACCTTCGGGAATCCTTCTAGTGGAGCGATATGAAAAGGGAGATAGCTAAATTCATGGAATAGTGTTTCATGTGATAGCTGGTAAAGGTTGAGCACCAAAGGCCAGTAGGACAGTTATAGCCACTCAACATCGCCGAGTGGAAATAGGACCATATATCTATGGATTTTATCACGGGATTACAGTCAATGCTGCACAGGCAAAATGCCATCTGGGTGGTGGTAGACCGGATGACAAAGATGACCCACTTCCTACCTATTAAAGTTAGTTATTCTATGAATAGAGTAGCAGAATTATACATTAAAAAGATAGTTTGATCTCTTGGTGTGTCAGTATCTATAGTTTTAGACCGAGACCCACAATTTACATCACGATTTTGGAGAAGTTTGTAGGAAGCTTTGGGGTCTCAGATGTCATTCAACATGAAATTTCATCCTAATACTGATGGGTAGACAGAGAGGATGAACCAGATAATTGAGGATATGCTGCGCACATATGTGCTAGATTTTAGGGGTAGTTGGACCCAATATTTGCCATTGGTAGAGTTTGAGTATAATAATGGCTACCAGGCCAACATCGAAATGGCACCATATGAAGCATTATATGGTTGAAGGTGCCATTATCCACTGTACTGGGATGAAATAGGTGAAAGGCAAGTTTTGGGGCCAAATTTGGTGCAGCAGGCGTATGATAAAATTCGACTTATTAAAGACACAATCAGTTCAGTTCAGAGTCAGCAAAAAAGTTACACAGATACTCGCCGGCAAAAATTGGACTTTGAGGTGGGGGATCAGGTGTTTTTGAAAGTAACATCACTAAGAGGAGCTATAAGGTTTGGGAAGAAAGGTAAGCTGAGCCGTAGATTTCCTGACCTATTCAAGATACTTGAAAGAGTGAGGCTAATCGCTTACAAGCTAGCAATACCACCAGCACTATCCAGGATACATGACATATTTCATGTTTTCATTTGAGGAAATACGTCCCAGATCCCTTCCACATAATTAGATATGAAGAAATAGAGCCTAAAAATACTTTGGAATATGAAGAAACACCTGTGCATATCTTAGATAGAAAAGAACCGGAGTTGCGCACTAAGAAAATTCCGCTAGTAAAAGTCTTGTGGAGGAATCATGCAGTGGAGGAGGCCTCGTGGGAGTTAGAGGAGGAGAGACAGCAGAAATAACGACATTTTTTTAGTGGGGATCAGCATTAGATAGAGAATAAATAGCAATAGTAAGATAAAGTAAATTTTATTTTGATATTGTACATAGTAATTGATGAATAAGTTGTATAGTAGAATATAGGATAGGTAGTGTTTTGGTTTTGGGAGAATTTTATTTTATGAGTATATTTGTAATCTCCTAGAACCTTAATTGCAACCATGGTATTCCTCCGCCATAAGTGAGGGTAAATAATAAAATCAATAGCAAGTTTTCCTCATAGGATGGTGTATAGCACAAATAGCAAATTTCGAGGACAAAATTTTAATAAGGAGGGGAGAATGTAGAGACCTAAAAATTATAATTATTAAATGATAGAGAAAAGGAAAATTCTAAAAGGACAAAGCAGAGTTTTTCAACGAACGCTTGGGCTTCATCGACGAAATCTCTATAGGATTCATGGACGAAGTTTAGTGTCTCGTCGACCAGGAGATACCAAGAGGGGGTGTCTCGGACCCATTGGTTCATCGACGAGTTCTTCACTTTCATCAACGAACTCCTTTCTTCAGTTTGTCGATGAGTGCATGTGTCTTGTCGACAATGCCACGTGTCAAGTCACCTATAAAAACATGAAAATTGGGTTTTCAGTGAAGGATTCAGTCTCTCTCTTTCTCTCATTTTCTCTCTCTAGAAATGGATTCTCTGACTTCTCTCTAAGATTCCAACCCCATTTTTCCCCGGTTCGACAATCATAAGCTATCACGATGATCCTGAGGAGATTCTCTACAACTTAGTTGGAGCAGAATTTTGGTTTGAGAAGTTTGGGCATCATCCCAAAATTAGGGTAAGTAGGTTGTTTAAAGGTTTAGTAGTTATCACTCTTTTTTGAACCCAGATTTTAGGTTAGATGGAAATATACTAGTGTTTGGGTTGATTAAATTAGGGAGTTGTGATTGTATAGTTTGTGTTTCCAAACACCTCAGACATGGGTTGAGGATCGTAGGAGGTATTTTCCCAGGAACTTAGGTAATATTGATAAATAATTAATAGTTTAGGAATTTTATGAATAAAAGATAAATGTGAGATTGGGGAAAAGGCAAATATGGTTATTATTCCGAGATGGGTTAATTGAATTGGGAAATGTATATTATTACATGATTTTATGTTTGGTGCAGCAAGCGTAGGTGTATAATTAGAGTTAGATCTCCTAGCCAGTTTGCTAAGGGGAATATGCTATGCTAGTAAATTCAGAAATTCTATCAGTAAATTATAGTATTTGATTATGAGATATAGAGTATAAATTATACAGTTATACAAATTTCAGTATATGAGTTCTATTTATTAATTGTGTGGCTTGAGTCAGTATTTGTTCAATACAATATATATACAGTTTTTAGAATATCATGATCTACAATATTTATGCTCAAAAGTATGTTTTATCTGATTTATAGAATCATGAAATACAGTATATACACTGATAGATATTTTACTATATTCACAGAATACCTTGATTCCCATAATTAAAAAATCATAACACTCAGATATTACCGTTTATTCAGTACAGATATTACAGATCATACAAATCAGATATTGCAATAATTTTAGCTTAGATAATTCAATTTATTCATATCAGTTTTACAGTGTTATGGTTATTTTGGAATCATATTGAAGCAATAAGATATATATAGAGAATAGTATTATACAATATCAGACCCTAATGAATCAGATTAGTACCAGAGCATGGTACTGTAGCTATTTTAGTTTAGAGTGCAACCACATATCTCAAATAGTGTGGATTTTATGAGTAGTCAACCATGCCTTGGGAGAGATTGCAGGCCCCTCGGTAGTCCTGGTTGAGGCGGCCGGTCTAACTATAGAGGTTTTTAGTTGACTTATCCTGATAGGCCAACTAGTGTTAAGTCCTGCACACGAGCCACACAACCCTCTCAAAAGGAGTTAAACTATGACATACAGTTTTCCAGGGGAGCTTTCACAATTTTTCATATGTATACAGATTTACAGAATAACAGCTGATATATTATAATACTAGAAGTATGAATAAATTGAAAACTTAGTTATTATAGTTGCATTTTAAGCCATATAAGTGTGAGTTATACTGTATATAGGGGCTGAATGACTTTAGGGCACCTTGAAAGTCGACCTTTGGTTGACTGACGCCGGATTTTTGGGATTATCTCAAAACGGCCCTTGAAAAGGCCCTAATGAGACTCTAGGTCCCAACACTCACACACATAGCATATAATATATAGGAGTGTTGAAATTGTGCTTGAATTGAAGATATTGCTTGTGTTGATTACAGTTTAGATTCCAAGATATTGCTTGTGTTGATTACTCCTATGCATCATACTAATTATACTGTGTTGGATACTCTTGGCTTCGTATTGATTATATTGCGTAGAGTATTGATTGAACAAATATTGCATCACTGAACTTACACTATGTCCATGCTATTGATGTGTATGTGATTGTGCGTTTTGATTACGCACCGAAAATGCGTAATTGAACGTTTAACCCGAGCTTTACGGTTTATACTTTTAATTAAATATCCAAAATTTTTCAATATTTTAATAAAGTACCAAAATCATCATTCTTGAACTTTATTGCACTATTTATGAAGTTTTGGTATTTTTTTTGTCATAGGAAAATTCCCGGGAACCAAAACCGATACCTGTTCGTATTTCATGAATAACTTTTCCGTCTGAGCTCCGATAGAGACGATTCAAATTTCTAGAAAAATAAAAAAGGATTATCTACAACTTTTGTGTTGAGTTTTGTGAGATACGGGCTCCAGAAGAGTCAGATTTGCGATGAATAGAGAATGAAAAAAATGAAAAAAATATAGCAATTCGGGTCAACTCCAATTGGGTCAAGTTGTCGGGTCGAGTCTCTTATCCGGGTCTAGGGCTTTCCCCCTTATCCTATTTAACTCTTCTCTTCCTCTTCCTGCCAGAGGCAGCCCCCAGGGCTCCCCATTCTCCTTTTCCCCATTCTCCTATTCTCCTTCTTCTTCTCCTTCTCCTTCTTCTTCTTCTTCTTCTTCTTCTTCTTCTTTAGTTTGTTTTCTTTTTGTTCTTTTAAATTCTGCTTTACTCTCTTTCTCTTTTCTCTATTCTCTGTTCTCCTTCCCTTTATCCCTCTCTCTCTCACTCAAACCTCGTTTGCCCATTGTTGTCGCAGCACAAAAAGCTCCTACTGCACTTTGTTGCTCTCTCCGGCGGCCGCCAACAGCACCAGCAGATTCGTGAGCCACTCTCCCGTTGTTCCTTGCTCCATGCCATAGCCGCGAACCAACCCACACATAGCCACAGCTGCTGCCACGGCTCTGTGGATTTTTTTCTCTCTTTCCCTCCTTTCCTTTCTTTCTTTCTTTTATTTACTTTTCTTTGAATCTTGGAATATTGAAGAAATTTTAGTTTTTTTTAATGTTATTGGAGTTTTCTTTCTTTTTGTTTAAGTTGAGTAATGTTGAGTATTTCATTATTGTTAAATTAATCTCTTTGTTTATCTAATTGATAGTTATTTTAATTTAGCATTCTTAATTAAATTCAGATATTTTTTTTGTCGAAATTCGATTTAGTTAGGGTCTATGATTAGTAAAGGTTGTGTTTTTATTGTGTTCCGTTATTTTTTATGTCTTTTAAATTTCCATTCAGTTCATGTTTACATTTAAATTGTGAGTCTTGATTTGATCTCTTAATTGTGCTAAAGGTTCAATTTTTAGTAGGTTTGGTTTTTTTTTAGTATGTGTCTAGTTTAGTTTCCATTGTGTGTTTTTAATTCCATGTTCAAGGTTGCCATTTTTAATTAACGCGTGTCCCAGTGTTTCCTTAAGTAGACTAGGGTTTTCATTATTGTTATTTTAATTCCATGTTTAAAGTTTCCATTTTTAGTTAGTACGATCCAATGTTTCTTTAAGTAAACTAGGATTTCTATTCTCATTTCTTTTATTTAGTACATGTTAGTTTTAGGGTTTTTAAATTACGTGTCATCTAATTCGGCAAAAGTGAAATTGAACCATCTTGAAAAACCCGAATCTGAACTAAGTTCAGTGCATTTTTAATTTTAATTGGAATAACGTAAAATCTGAGATTAAACGCATTCCCTGAGGAGACGATCTAGCCCTGGGCTTAATATTACACAACAGAACTCCTATACTTGGGATAGCTTCCGAGCTTCTCATTTTTCGAGTGAGTCAAGTTTTTGGCGCTATTGCCGGGGAATGTCGGTCTTAGTCTCAAATTTGTGTTTTTCCCATCATTTTTATTAGTTTTATAAAAACAGAAAAAAAAAACAAGAAGAATAGAAAAAAAAAATTTTGAGTTTTGAAAAATGGCTGCACCTGCACCGCGCACGATAATGGATTTTTTTCAGCTTGAATATGCTAGTGCATCCTCTTCCACTATTTTGCCTTATGATGAGCTTAATTTCATGATGCAGCGCAGGATGACGTCATTGCTACCCAAATTCTACGGGATGGAATCTGAGTGCCCATATCAGCACTTAGCAGAGTTTGAATTAACCTGCAACATGTTTTTCTCTCATGCTAAAACTGATGAATCTATTCGACTGAATTTATTTCTTGCTACTTTGCAGGATAGGGCACTGATCTGGTTTCATTCTATGAGGCCTTATTCTATCACTAATTGGACTAATATGGAGCGTGAATTTCTGCATGCGTTTTGTCCCTTACAGAGAACTCAATTTTTGCAGGAACAGATTCTTAATTTTGTGCAGTAAGATGACGAGACATTTCGGGCTTGTTGGGAACGATTCAAGGATCTGCTAAGTACTTGCCCACATCACAAGTTTGACTCATGGAGGTTAGCTGATTATTTTTATAGTGCTCTTACCCCTGATTGCAAGTGTTTTGTCCAGAATATGTCTAATGGAGAACTCGTCAGCGAGGATCCAGATCAGGTATTATCATTCTTTGATTACTTAGCTGACAATGTCCCACAGTGTAACGCACGATGCACTCAAGCACCCATAACTGCACAACCTATCAGCACAATCAGTGGTGGAGATGTATACGAGCCACCAAACTGCCCAAACAACCCTCCGCCTCAATATCAACCACAACAGATCTCTCTGAGCTGTACGCCGTCAGAATTTCTAGAGGATAACATAACACAGATGGAAAACATGCTCCAACAATTCATGCAAACTCAAGTCGATCATAATAATGAATTGCGAGATACCATTAATGCGATAAGCACACAGTTGGATATCTTAGAAAACGAAGAATTGCTCGCAGAACCTCAGCCTAGTCCTCAAGAGTACCAGAAACCACAACAACAAATGTACGATGATCTCTTTGAGGTAGCAGAGGCCACCACTACTTCGAGAAGCGAGAAAGAATTTCCCCAACCTGAGATGCTCATCGTCGGACAACCAGTTGTCCCAAGACTAAAAGTCAGGGCTGAACTAGAAGAGGTCAAAGAAAAATCAGAGGAAATGGGGCCATAAGCGGAGCAGTTAGTTGATGAAGAGACTGATACTCATACGGAGTACCAACCTATGGTACCTCATGCTCCAAGCTCAGAAACCATGGAACCGTCACTCCCGCCTGAATCAAATGTTAAGGAGCCTAGTGTGGAGGCAGACTTTTGCAGTGGTATGATGATATGTACACCAGATCAAGAGGGTGACTAGTCTGGTGAGCATATAATTTTCAAAGAACCAGGTAAAACCTTTAATGTTAATGCTTCTGAAGAACTGCAGGTAATTATTCCGATCACTTTCTCTCAACCATTAGTTCGTAAAGAAGCAAATTTCCTGGAAACAATGTTGAATAAAGACCCATTCTTGTCAACACAAGAGGGTCGACCTGCACACAAATTGTTTGGTATTTTGACACGCATTAATTTATCTGAGGTTGATTTTCGTGCAGGTATGAAGACTGATCCACTGTGGCGGCTCAAATTTGGAGACCCGCCAATGCAATTTATAGACCTACGGCCACCAGACGAAATTCCTCCTGAGCCTCCGCCAGACAATTGTGATGTTTTTCTTTCCCTTATTTTCCTTTTATTTTACCTTATTTTATTTTTAGTTAGTTTTCAGGGCCATTTTCTCGTAGTTCGATTTTTGTTATTTCGCCACTCAGGTACGCTTTACTTTTCCCGTGCACAGTCCTTTCTATTTCCCCTATGCTTTCACATTGAGGACAATGTTCCATTTTAGTTGGGGGGGATGAGCATTCGCATGTGACATTGTGCACGTACATGTATCGGGTTTTTAATTTTAAAAAAAAACAAAACAAAACAAAAAAAAAATCAAAAAGATAAAAAAAAAAAAGAGAAATAAAGAAGGAGCACTGAGGGATTACATTGCATTATGCCATGCTTAACACTGTGTATACCTTTCACATACTTGCGTATAACTTAAGAATGACACACTTGAGTCAATTATGCGTAGTTTCTCCCTATATGATCTTATGACTCCATGAAGAAGCAATTGGTAGTACATTCGTGTTAATTTGACTATATAATTTCATGTATTTATATGGCATCTCACTAGGCTGAATAAACGCATTAATGTGATTCATTGCACTTAGGGTTTCCTGTGAGCACTGAGAGAGCACCCGTGGAGACTATGACACCTTGTGAGATATCCTTGAGTTATTTATTGTCCTTTTGAGCATTAATATCAAATCAGAGTTCATGGAACTCAATTCTCTTTTTTTGGATGATTCCTTTGTATACTAGTCTATGTTTTGATTTGCTAGCCTAGAAGTGACACCTAGTGGGGAGATAGAAACCTAGGTCTTGTAGCCTACTCAAGATGTGAAGGCTGAGCCACCCCTAGAGATAGACTTAATTCATGAACTCCTATTCGAGCTCAATTCCCATTGATTGTTTGAAGATTACAAAAGAAGTGTTATATTGTCCTTATTGCTCAAGAAAAGACAGAAAATAAAGAATGAGCAGGGAAAAAAAGAATAAGCAATACATATGCGCATGAAATTAAACGTCAATGCCAGCCCAAATACATATCACAAAGAATCAAGGACATGACACATATTTTTCCACGTATGAAGATTCTTCAACCGGTTAATGCCTCAAATGTATTCACGACAAGTTTGTGAATGAGTTGATCTAGGGTGGTCTTAGTTGGATATGGCGAGTAGGTGAGAAGATGCTAGGGTGAAGGACCCGATACCTTATAGATAGGCTAGATCCTTTCCAGACTAGTCCACTCCATATACTTAGCGTTGTTCCTTTTAATATGTGGGATGTTTGATCGCGACACTCCTCCTCAGATATGACGAGTGAACCCATTTTCTTTGAGTGTTTTTAAGGGTATACCAGTTAGGCTGAGTCAAAGTGACTGTTCTGTAGGTGTCCACTGGCGTCCTAGGTGTATTGAGTCACACACATCACACACACCTCGAGAGTTTACCTGTTTATACTCGAACTTATATGATTGCATTAACATTGAATGTGCCACTGATTAACTTCATGAGAGTATACACTCTCAAATCACATATAAACGATGAAACTTGCATGAGTGACGTGCTTTGGAGTTGTGTGCATTGATTTCATGATCATCGGAGTATGTAGTTCTAGACACCACCTTGAGATTCATTCACGTCATTTGCTAGAGACTAGCAAAACGTTAGTTGGGAGGTGTGATTACGCACCGAAAATGAGTAATTGAACGTTTAACCCGAGCTTTACGGTTTATATTTTCAATTAAATATCCAAAATTTTCCAATATTTTAATAAAGTACCAAAATCATCATTCTTGAACTTTATTGCACTATTTATGAAGTTTTGGTATTTTTTTTTGTCACTGGAAAATTCCTGGGAACCAAAACCGATACCGGTTCGTATTTCATAAATAACTTTTCCGTCTGAGCTCCGATCGAGACGATTCAAATTTCTAGAAAAATAAAAAAGGATTATCTACAACTTTTGTGTTTTGAGTTTTGTGATATATGGGCTCCAAAAGAGACAGATTTACGATGAATAGAGAATGAAAAAAATGAAAAAAATATAGCAATTCGGGTCAACTCCAATTGGGTCAAGTTGTCGGGTCGAGTCTCTTATCTGGGTCTAGGGCTTTCCCCTCTATCCTATTTAACTCTTCTCTTCCTCTTCCTGCCAGAGGCAGCCCCCAGGGCTCCCCATTCTCCTTTTCCCCATTCTCCTCTTCTCCTTCTTCTTCTCCTCCTTCTCCTTCTTCTTCTTCTTCTTCTTCTTCTTCTTCTTCTTCTTCTTCTTCTTCTTTAGTTTGTTTTCTTTTTGTTCTTTTAAATTCTGCTTTACTCTCTTTCTCTTTTCTCTATTCTCTGTTCTCCTTCCCTTTATCCCTCTCTCTCTCACTCAAACCTCGTTTGCCCATTGTTGTCGCAGCACAAAAAGCTCCTGCTGCACTTTGTTGCTCTCTTCGGCGGCCGCCAACAGCACCAGCAGATTCGTGAGCCACTCTCTCATTGTTCCTTGCTCCATGCCACAGCCGCGAACCAACCCACACATAGCCACAGCTGCTGCCACGGCTCTGTGGATTTTTCTCTCTCTCTCTCTCTCTTTTCCTTTCTTTCTTTCTTTTATTTACTTTTCTTTGAATCTTGGAATATTGAAGAAATTTTAGTTTTTTTTAATGTTATTGGAGTTTTCTTTCTTTTTGTTTAAGTTGAGTAATGTTGAGTATTTCATTATTGTTAAATTAATCTCTTTGTTTATCTAATTGATAGTTATTTTAATTTAGCATTCTTAATTAAATTCAGATATTTTTTTTGTCGAAATTCGATTTAGTTAGGGTCTATGATTAGTAAAGGTTGTGTTTTTATTGTGTTCCGTTATTGTTTATGTCTTTTAAATTTCCGTTCAGTTCATGTTTACATTTAAATTGTGAGTCTTGATTTGATCTCTTAATTGTGCTAAAGGTTCGATTTTTAGTAGGTTTGGTTTTTTTTTAGTATGTGTCTAGTTTAGTTTCCATTGTGTGTTTTTAATTCCATGTTCAAGGTTGCCATTTTTAATTAACGCGTGTCCCAGTGTTTCCCTAAGTAGACTAGGGTTTTCATTATTGTTATTTTAATTCCATGTTTAAAGTTTCCATTTTTAGTTAGTATGATCCAATGTTTCTTTAAGTAAACTAGGATTTCTATTCTCGTTTCTTTTATTTAGTACATGTTAGTTTTAGGGTTTTTAAATTACGTGTCATCTAATTCGGAAAAAGTGAAATTGAACCATCTTGAAAAACCCGAATCTGAACTGAGTTCAGTGCATTTTTAATTTTAATTGGAAGAACGTAAAATCTGAGATTAAACGCATTCCCTGAGGAGACGATCTAGCGCTTGGGCTTGATATTACACGACAGAACTCCTATACTTGGGATAGCTTCCGAGCTGCTCATTTTTCAAGTGAGTTACGTTTTAGAGTACAAATCTGCTTTACGTGAAAGCACTATTTATGTACCGTTTGATTGTAAAATTTGAGTGTTTCTAGGTATGGCTTGAGGGGGTGGTAATCCATCCTGGTAAGGATTGGTATAAAGGTTAAGATCAGCCTTGTGCTAATTGACCAGGTTTGTTTAGGTACTGCTCCACCCATTTAAGTGAGCAAGTATAGTGGTAATCCTTGGGCTTGTTAGGCAAGGCGGGGACGTAGGTAATTGGCCGAACCTCGATAACATTTCTGTATGTCACCTTTACTTTACTATTCTCTAGTGCATGTGTATTTGATTAAATTGCTCTATTTACTTTCCAGTATACATTTTCATTACTTGCACTAGATTAACCATAGGGTTGTGAATATACTGATGTTAGAATATTTAGAATATTTAGCTAGGGATTAAATTATTATAATACCAATTCGCCCCCCCCCTGTTGGGATCACGACAAAGTTAGCAATTGGTATTGGAGCCTCTTTACCTAGACTTAAACGTTATTTTGTAAAAGATTGAAATGCTTCATGTTGGTGTATCCCAATCATGCGAGGGTAGGTTCTCTGCAAACCCTCCAATGTTTTCTGGTGAAAATGTTTCTGATTGGAAACTTAGAATGACTATCTTTATAAAATCATGGAATTGGATGACTTGGAGAGTCATTACAAGGGGAAATTGTACCTATGAAAAGTGTCAATAATTTTGAATTCCTCAAATTAGAAATTGAGCTGAATGATAACGATATGAGTTTAATTCAAATAAATTTTGATAGCTAAATGATAATGATATGAGTTTAATTCAAATAAATTTTGATGCCCTGAATGTTTTTATTTTATACTTTAGATACTAATATCTTTCGTGAAGTAAGGGCATGTCAAAACACTAAAGAAATATAGGAGGAACTTGAAAAGAGATATGGAACATCTAAGCATGAAAGTTCTATAGCTCCATGTGACTCCAGCTCAAAAATCCATGAAGGAGGTAAATCGTGCTTCATAGCTCTAACTGATGATGAGGTAAACCCATCTCCTTCTATATTATTAGATAATCATGTTAATGATTCATGCGATGATTTGAATGATGCATCTGATTCTGAATCATGTGATAGTAGTGATAGTGAGAGCATGCCTACTTATGAAGAACTGGAAATTGAATATGTTAGAATTCATAAGTCACTTTTTAAAGCTAACAAAAGATATACTGCTTTGAAGAACAAGTATGAGGCATGTGAGAGAGAATGCGAATCAAAAGTATTTTTTGAAAGGGAAAATGATTTTAAAATCAAAGAGTTAGTAAACAAGAATGAAAAATTAGAAAAAGAATTGAAAGCAGTAAGATCTCAAATTTCAAATAATAATAATAAAGATCTTCTTATTGCAGAACTTGAATGCAAAGAAAATGACATGACTAAGGAGATTATTAAATTACAAAGTGTTTGCAAAGACTTGAAAGATTCAAAAATGCAAGATCTGGAAGAGAAAATAGAAGATCAATCTAAGATCATCCATACATTCACTAGAGGTAAAGAAAATTTTGACAAACTTTTAGGTTCACAAAGGATGACCTTAGATAAAGAAGGCATAGGTTTTAATGGAATTGAAAATAGGAAAAATAAGAACCTATACATGGGGTACTATGTACAAGAATCGAAACACTTTGCTAGCACCTCCTCTAGTCCATACATTCACACTATATGCATCTTATGTAAAAGAAGAGGCACACAAAATTTGATTGCCCATTTAAAAGAAAAGGTGCAAGCAAGTATGGAGAGTCAAAGTGCCACCTAGTCCTAACCTATCGAGACTCAAAGATAGAAAAATGGTATGGGTTGTAAAGAAAGTAAACTCATTAGAACTTAAGGAGGAACATATTCCAATTAGAGTTACATAAATACTTTTCTTAAGTTCTAGGCTTTGGGGGAGTGATGTCTATTGGCCTATGAAGTGATCTATTCCTAAAATGTCAAATCTTAACATATTCATTCCACCTTTTATATACTAAGTACTTTGAAAAATCAAGCCAATCTACAAATCCAAGTACATAACCAATCTGAACTTAATGCATACATTCATTGGTTAAAATATAAAATCAATGGTTATTTGAATAAAAATTCACTTCCAATTGGACATGGCTTGTTTGCCTTGTATTTAAATTTCAAATTGCTTAACGCAAGCTTATTCATGAATATCTAAAGCTAAGCATATTATGTCCATTGATCACATTTGAGTTTTAGGGAATCCATCTTGATATATCTATTAAACCTCAACTCATTTTTGAATATAAAAGCCTTAACCTTAGTTTAGTCATCACTCTAAGCTTAAAGCACTATTGATCATAAATTCCAAATATTTTCGGTGCTTATTAAAAGACATTTTTTTTATCAAAACTAGATGCATCCATTAGGGGATTCAAGTTTCACTGTTAAATCAAAATATCCCTATTGTGCTTAAAATACAAAAATCTTCTAATTTTGGTTCACCATATCTTCCATAGGGAATCTTTACCAACCACAATCACATCAGGTAAAGATCCACCATTTCATTGGTTCGTATCCTTGCTCCAAAATTGTGATCATAACTAAAGGATACTTTCCAATCACTAAAGAGCAATGTTCCAAAATTCTCACTCTTCTAGTTGCTCTTTATCTAAATTGTTTGGACATTTCCTCTTCCATGCAAATATCTTGAATCATGTCCATTCATAATTAATACTCTTTGAACATAACTTGAATTTTAATTTTCCAAAAGTATTAATTCAAAACTTCTTTTATAAGCTCTCAAACATTAAATAAAATCTATTAGAGCTTCATCCTCATGAATTAAGTTAAATCTCTAAAATGATTAATATAGGGTTCAATCTAGAAAATAGAACAAAATTCAAAGAAACCTATGCATGAACCTTAACATTCAAAGCCATTTGAACTTAGGCCTCTCACATGCATTGAAATTCATATCAGTAGAGGCAATATTGGCTTAGAACTCTCAAAGAAATAATCATTGTGACCTTTGGGTCTTATAAGCCTAAAGCATTTATCCCAAGTCTAAATTCATTGAAAATCTTAATAACCTTAGCTAAAGAAAGTTGATAATTAAGAAACAGCATAATTTGAATAGGTGCATAACTTAGGGGAAGCATTCATCTTTCATGTCTATATTCATTAAAATGCTCTCAATTCTTATCTATGCTTATATGTATGTATGCTCCTGTGAGAACAACTCTGCACTAATCTTATAACTATCCATTGTTAGTTATTGTTCATATAATCTATTGGGTAGTTCATTTCTTTTATGAGTTGTTGATTGAACTACTAGAAAGCATGCTTGTGTTGAAAGCCTCCTACATGACGGATGCAGTGATATAATTTGCATGCTAGTTGTGGATATTAGGTTGTTGCTTACTTTTTATGATTAATTTGTTGAAAACAACCCATTGTTAGGTACAGATTTTATGGGAAAATGTCCTATATACAAATGGCATGCTACCAAAATTTCGCTAGGATTTTCCTATATAAAACCTCATTTTAAAGATGATTATGATAAAATTAATGTTAAAATATTTTTGAAAGGATTAATGAACACTAATTGAAAATCAAACTTTCATCCTTGCATAATCATCACATATTTAAAGGAGCTCAGCTCCATCCCTAGAGAAAGAAAATAATGATCTCATATGCATCAATTCATCTTTTGAATATAGGCTCTTTAGAAAACCTTGAACATCATATCATGTGTTTAATGGTCTATGAATATATATGGATTGGTCTAGGTTAAGTGTATCATTTCATGCCTTAGTATATCTTTTCTTATGCATGTGCAATACATAGGGATAGCTACACTGGTTGCATAAAAGAGTAAATTAATCTTTACCAGTATATTTATTTCAAGAGATTTAAAATGATGGCTTATACTACTAAACATAATGAAATTAATCTTTAGTTAGTATAAGTAGGTAAAGAATCTAAGCACGTACTAAAATTGATAGGGGGAGCATCTTGACATAAATTCCTATGTTTTTTTGCTCACAAATCTTTTTAGCTTAGATCTATTGTGAACTCACTGTGGCATGTGCTTAACTAAAATGATGTTGGTGAAAATCTTACGTTGATATATATTTTTCTTTGCCACATGTTGATTGCGCTTGCCATGTGATCTTTGCTTTAAATTGTTTGACATCTTTAGGATCTATATGGTTGTTCTTTCTGGTTATATTCTTGTATGTGCTTAACTAACAAACTAGAAAATTGTTGCTTGCTTGTTTCAAAAGTATAGTCTCATTTTCAGCAAGCACCCTTAACACAATTTTGCAAACATCATAAAAGGTGAAAAGTAAGGTGTAGTCCCAAGAGGGGGGGGGGTGACTTGGATTTAAAAATTTTCTTTTAATTCCTTTTGAGAATTCTTCAACTTATTTTATTTCTTTTAACCAATTCTTAACTTGTTTGTTTAACTTTTTAATCACAAAAGAACTTAAATTCTTTTATCCAATCAACAACACTATTGCTTAGCCAAACAAGTAATCAATCCTTCAACCAAACTAATCAAGCACAATGTTTAAACCAAACAACCAAATCATTTGTCAAGTATAAGTTAATTGCAGCACTATTTGATTAATGGAAGATTCAGCACTCTTTGGAATATAAACACAAACCACTCAATATCAAACCTTACACCATTCAATCACAATATAGCTTATGTTATCAACCTTGGATATAAAATTGAATTAAGCCTTGTATATATGAAATGTTATGCTAGTTGATATAAAGCCCTGTATGAATAGATTTGCCTCTTCAATATGATGTGTAAGATAGAATCCAACACTCTTCCCAATATTCAAATCCAAATAAACTCTTAGTTAATTTATCTTTGGGAGTTTAACCAAGTAACGTACTCCCGTATAGTTTCTGCAAAATATGGTTTAACCAACATACTCCCTTTTGGTTTCTGCAACCCAAATCAAAATCAGACTTCAAGTTTACCTGATTTCCAAATATATGTAGTATATTTGATTTCCAGACCATCCACGCAATTTAAATATGTACTAAAAATAAAGAGTAGGGAAAGAGAGAGTAAGACAGAGATTTTTAAGAGGTTCGGCTTATACCCAGCCTACGTCCTCACCTTTGGCAAACCACCAAAGGATTCACTAAACCTGTTCCTTTGACAGGCAGAACAATATCTTTACAACACTCCTTGGTTAAGGATAGAGCCCGCCTTCTCCAAACGATATCCCCTTGTCCGGTCACTCCTTAACCAGGCTAAAGCCCGCCTCTCCAAGCGATATTCCCTTGCTTAGCCAATGATCCAAACAATCCTTGTAATCAACAATCTACAAGAAATACAAGCACAATATGTGTACAAAAAATTTGCTCCTCAAAGAGCTGATTAGTACAACAATTCGAAACTATAACATACTTGAAAGTAAATAACAATATGGAATATAACTTGAAGATCAATGAAGTATATCATCAATTAATTCTTTCAATGATCGAAAGATATAGAATTTGTAGCACAATTTTGGTGGAAGAATATTAGCAAAACTCAGTTGAATCCGTGCAAGTTAAGAGCAAGAAAGAGCCTTGAGAATTTGAGAGCAATTAAGAAAGATTTTGAACTTTTGCTGGATTGAATTCTTTGTTCCATTGATTCAATGATCTTTTAATCTTATTTATAGACTTCAAAAAGTATGTAACTTGATCCCCAAGTGGCTTGAAGTATTCCACAAGTTTCCACGAAGTTTGAGTCCTAGGCAACCTCATTTAAAAATTTGACCGCTATGAAAAAAATTCAAAACAACCGCGTGACAGATGACTGTCCATTTTTGGCAGTCATTTTCCTATTAAACCAAAGGGGCAGTAGGGTGTTCATCCTCTACCCAAACATGGATAGGCGTCTCAAAGTGCACTGGCATTCATCTGTCAAGTTCTTGACAATCGTCTGTCATGCTGTCAACTTCGAGCACCCTTTAGTATTTTTATCATAACTTTTTCTATGTAACTCCAAATTTGACGTTCTTAGTATAAAATGAAATCTAATAAAAAATAATAAAACTTTCATGTTGAACACATTTTAAAATAAATATTTTTTGATGGAGAAAAATACACATTAATGTAGATGTATAAAAATTGTCTGCATTTGAGAAATCCTCTTTTTGGTGGTTTTTATTCCAAAAATGATTCTAACCTTTTAGAAAAAAAACATTTTACCTTATAAAAATATTTTCCAAGTATGTTCAAAGGTATCTAGGTCCAAGAAATTAACCTAAGAGTTTCATGCATCCATATTGAAATTCTTTGAAGTATTTACATGAAATTTCCTAGACTCTTTCAAATTTTAAATCGTTGAATTCCTTGAGGTCTTTATGCGTGCTTCATCTTTCTTTGATCTTTCCATGTTGATCACTTGGGCTTTCATTCTTGAAACTTTTTCTTTAATATCAATGCTCTCATGATCTTCAAGTTTTAATCCATGCCTCAAACTTGATATAATCATCCTTCTTTGAAGTACAAGCTTTCATGAATTCTTTAACCTTGCATTCATCATTGAGTCCTAAAAATAAATCACTTAACCAAAGCATGTTAAGTTCTACTTGTTTGTTAGCATCAAAACAAGAGATTAAGCCTTGTAAGGCCAACAATCTCACCCTTTTTTATGATGACAAACAAGAAGCAAAAATTGGAGTGAGCCTTAAAAAGACTCCCCCTTTCAATAAACATCATCTTAACAATATTTGTAAGATCAATATCAAATTCAAAACTTGCAGTGAGTCTTAAAAAGACTCCCCCTTTCAATGAGCATCATCTTAGCAATATTTAGAAGATCAATATCAATTTCAAAAGCTCTTTTACAATCATGCTCATCACTATCAAATACTTCTCCTTTTGATATATATTATGTTCATGCTCAGTTTTTGCAATTTGCAATACCATACTTAATTTTTGCTTTAAAACTTCTCCCCCTTTTGACATCCATAAAAAAAAAAAAAAAAATGATTAAGTTTAAGTAAAATCACATGTTGAGCATATCATCAAACATACATATCAACATATGTACACACTCAATTTATTTGTCAGTATAGCGTGCGTAGTGTGTTTTAATAGTCACATCTTTACTAACAATTTTTTCTTCCTATGACATTATTCAAGATTTTAATTGTTGATTTTATGATACCGATTTAAAATTGAATTCATGATATCTATTTAAAATTCATGATACCAATTGAAAATTCTTTGAATTGATTAATAGGGAAACAATCATAATATAAGCAATATGACATAACACTCCCCCCTGAATTCAATAGATTCAGTTTTGTTATCAATTTTGTTTTCACCATCCCATGTTTCAAAACATTGATTCACATCAAGCATCAAATATCAATATCATGTTAATATCATCAATGTCCTACTATGCTCAAAGATATAATCATACTTGTCATCCTTAAAAGATAAATTTAACTTTTAGATTGTGATACCAAGTGAGCTTTGTAAAATTGTGATACCAATTAAAATTTTTAAAATGTGATACCAAAAATATTCATGGATACCAATATAACCATTATATCTCTCATAACTCATGGATATCAATATAAAAAGCAATAAGTCTATCCATGTAATTTCATCAATAGCATGCATGATCAAGAATTAATCTCATATCAAAATTCATCCTTATACTCAATAACCTCATGCTCAAATTTTCAACATAGTGAGCCATAAATTTTCAATATAAGTCAAGCATATCATATAGCATAGGTATGTTAGCATGTAGCATATAACATATCTTATAAGCATGTAAGCATGGAGCATATAGCATTTCATTCTCAAATATCTTTTAAAAAAAAATTATGCAGTCGCCTGTCAATAAGGGCCAATCGTCTGTCACTAAACAACCAGGTTTTTTAAAAATGAACAGAAGGGTGACAGATGTCTGTCCATATGGTGATAGTTGTCTGTCCATGAACAAATCAGTTTTTCAATATACACATAAGGTTGACAGTCGTCTGGCAGAACAATGATAGATGGCTCACTAGTTACTAGCAGTCATCTATCCATTACTTGACAGTCATTTGTCAGTCTTTTGACTTGTGTTAAAAACACTTCAAAAACATGCCAGTCGTCTGTCACTAGATAGACAGTCGTCTGTCAACTAGTTGTTTGACATTTTTTATTTCTCTCCCTTTTGTTTAATTAACCTTGGCATTTTAATTTGTTTTAAGTTTTGAAAAACATGTTCCAAGACTTAAAACTAAGGTTTCTAAGTCTCTATTCCTAGTGAGCTTAAAAAAAATCATACTTGAATCAACTTGAAGTACTTATGTAATAAGCTCAATTTGATATTTTCTTAATATTTTCTTAAGTTAAGCTTTGTAAAAAATCATCCTATGATTTTTGCCAACAATGTCATTTTGAATTTGTTATAATAAGCTCTTAAACTCATCTTTAAGTTTTTCTATTTCAACTAGTTCATTTGTTGATCATGAATTAAGTTACTTTCTCAATTTTTTAAAGGGGAATGACTTAATCCATGGATTTTTTTGTTTATGAGCTAGTCTATCATCTCGGTACCCATACTTTCTTGGGTCCAGTTGGTTTGATAAAGGATATTTCTTTTACTTTCCATACTCGTTTAGTTTTTACATTTTTTCTTTTAAATGGACAATCAAACTTGATATGCCCCTTTTTCTTTCATTGATACCATATTGTATTAGTGTAGGAATTACTAGATGTAGTAGCATCGTGTTTGGATGCCTTTGAAAAATATCCCATGTAAAGATTTTTTTTCTTTGTATTTTCAACCCCGTTAAACCCAATGCCTTCTTTTTAAGTCATCCTTTGTGAGCCTATTATTTTGTCAAAGTTTGTTTTTCCTTTTGTGAAGTTATAAATGATTTTTTCTTTATCTTCAATTTTATTTTTAAGATCTTTTATTTCAATGTCTTTCTTGTTATCAACCTTCTTTTGTGAATTTTTAATTCTAGAGATAGTTTTCTTATCTTATCCTCTAATTCAGAAATATATATATCTTTCTTATATTCTATAGAGGATAGGGATCGAAGGTCTTCTATCATTTTTTCATTCTTGCTTTCTAATTCTTTGATTTTCAAGTCTTTTTCTTTTTCAGCAAGATTTTTACATTCTAACTCCTTTGTTATAGCTTCATTCTTATTTTTCAATGAGGTATTTTGTTTAGTTACTTTAATTAACATCTTATGCACCTTGAATAAGTCATTTTAAAGTTCTTCATAAGATGGCATGCTTTCATCCTTAGATTCATCACTACAAGAGTTATTTGAAGATTTAGACAAGAAGCTTTCCTCATCGTCCCAAGCCATAAAGCATGTATAAGCAACCTCTTGGTCACTTGATTCATTTTCTGAACTACTTGTACTCATTATGTCCCAAGTAATGGCTTTCATGGCCTTTTTCTTTTTCTTCTTAGACTCTTTCTTAAGTAGAGGACATTCCAGTTTTAAATGACTAGCTTTGTTGCAATTATAGCATGTAGGAGTTTTACTTTTAGATTTCTTTTTGCTGATTTCTTCTCCATATTCATCCGATTTGGAGTCTTAGTTTCTCCTTCTTACTATCCTTGCTAGCCTTTTAGATATGAAGGCTTCTCCATCTTCATCCATTTCACTACTTGAGTTTTTTTTAAGGCTTTAAAGCCTATTGATTCTTGGGCTTTGGTTTTTCCACTCTTTTCATTCATTGTCATTTCATATGTGAGTAAAAAACCTATAAGCTCATACAAGGAAGTGGTTTTCAGATTTCTTCCTTCCGTTATAGCAGTGACATTTGGTTCCCATTTAGTTGGCAGGCCTCTAGGAATTTTCCTTATCATCTCATAAGTAGTGTAGGTTTTTCCTAGTGCATTTAGGGAATTGATTGTGTGAGTGAACCTAATAAACATATTAGTTATGGATTCATCCGGGTTCATCTTAAAAGCTTTATTTTCACTTGTGAGCATATCGATCCTATTATCCCTAACATCTATAGTGCCTTCATATGTTACTTCTAATTTGTCTCATATCTCTTTAGACGATTTGCTAGCCATTACTTTATTAAATTCACTACCATCTAAAGCACAATATAGAGCATTCATAGTACTAGTGTTTATTTGCAACATTTTATATTCTATTTTAGTCATGTATTTCTTTTCCCTAGGTATTTGTTTTCCATCTACTAATGTGGTAGGAATTAGATCACCATCCGTGACAACCTCCCAAGCTTTCCAATCCATGGTTTGAAGGTATATTTGCATTCTCTTTTTCCAAAATGTATAGTTGTGTCCACAAAAGATTGGTAGCCTAGTTGAAGATTGCCCTTCTCCAAAGGAAGCTATGCCTAATTGAGCCATTTAGATCTTTTCCTAGCTAATAATTAAGATTTGCTATAACCTCTCTCAAATACCAATTGAAAAGTAAGGTGTAGTCCAAAGAGGGGGGGGGGTGAATTGGATTTAAAAACTTTCTTTTAATTCGTTTTGAGAATTCTTAACTTCTTTTATTTCTTTTAACCAATTCTTAACTTGTTTGTTTAACTTTTTAATCACAAAAGGACTTAAATTATTTTATCCAATCAACAACACTATTGCTTAGCCAAACAAGTAATCAATCATTCAACCAAACTAATCAAGCACAATGTTTAAACGAAGCAACCAAATGATTTGTCAAGTATAAGTTAACTGCAGCACTATTTGATTAATGGAAGATTCAACACTCTTTGGAATATAAACACAAACCACTCAATATGAAACTTTAAACCATTCAATCACAATATAGCTTATGTTATCAGCCATGGATATAAATTGAATTAAGCCTTATATATATGAAATGTTATGCTTGCTGATATAAAGCCGTATATGAATGGATTTGCCTCTTTAATATGATGTGTAATATAGAATCCAACACTCTTCAAAATATTCAAAATCCAAATAAACTCTTAGTTAATTTATCTTTAGGATGTTTAACCAAGTAACGTACTCCCATATAGTTTCTGCAAAATATGGTTTAACCAGCGTACTCCCTTTTGGTTTCTGCAACCCAAATCAAAATTAGACTTCAAGTTTACTTGATTTTCAAATATACGTAGTATATATGATTTCCAATTTAAACCATCCACGCAATTTAAATATGTGCTGAAAATAAATAGTAGGGAAAGAGAGAGTGAGATGGAGATTTTTACGAGGTTCGGCTCATACCCAGCCTACGTCCTTGCCTCTAGCAAACCACCAAAGGATTCACTAAACATGTTCCTTTGATGGGAGGAACAATACCTTTACAACACTCCTTGTTTAAGGTTAGAGCCCACGTTCTCCAAACAATATCCCCTCGTATGGTCACTCCTTAACTAGGCCAGAGCCTGCCTCTCTAACCAATATCCCCTTGCTTAGCCAACGATCCAAACAATCCTTGGAATCGTCAATCTACAAGAAATAAAATCACAATTTATGTACAAAAATTTTGCTCCTCAAAAAGCTAATTAGTACAACAATTCAGAACTATAACATACTTCAAAGTAAATAACAATATGCAATATAACTTGAAGCTCAATGAAGTATATCACCAATTAATTCTTTCAATGATTGAAAGATTTAGAATTTGTAGCACAATTACGGTGGAAGAAGATCAACAAAGCTCAGTTGAATTCGTGCAAGTTAAGAGAAAGAAAGAGCCTTGAGAATTTGAGAACAATTGAGAGAGATTTTGAATTTTTGCTGAATTGAATTCTTTGTTCCATTGATTCAACGATCTTTGAGGCTTATTTATAGACTTGAAAAAGTATGTAACTTGATCCCCAAGTGGCTTGAAGTATTCCCCAAGTTTCCATGAAGTTTGAGCCCCAAGCAACCTCATTTAAACCAAAGGGGCAGTAGGGTGTCAATCATCTGTCCGAACACAAACAGGTGTCTCAAAGTGCACTGGCAGTCGTCTGTCAAGTTCTTGACAATCTTCTATCATGCTGTCAGTTTGGAGCACCCTTTAGTTTTTTTATCATAACTTTTTTCTGTGTATCTCCAAATTTGACGTTCTTGGTGTCAAATGAAAGCTAAGGTAACATCCAAAAACGTTAATGTTGAACACATTTTAAAATAAATATTTTTGTATGGAGAAAAATGTACATCAATGCAGATGTAGAAAAATTGACAGCATTTGAGAAATCCTCTTTTTTGTGCTTTTCATTCCAAAAATGATTCTAACATTTTTGAAACAATTTTTTTACCTTATAAAAATATTTTCCAAGTATGTTCAAAGGTATCTACGTCCAAGAAATTAACCTAAGAGCTTCATGCATTCATATTGAAATTCTTTGAAGTACTTACATGAAATTTCCTAGACTCTTTCAAATTTTCAATCCTTGAATTCCTTGAGGTCTTTATGCTTCCTTCATCTTTCTTTGAGACTTCCATGTTGATCACTTGGGTTTTCATTCTTGATGTTTTTTCTTTAATATCAATCCTCTCATGATCTTCAAGTTTTAGTCCATGCCTCAAGCTTGATATAATCATCTTTCTTTGAAGTACAAGCTTTCATGAATTCTTTAACCTTGCATTCATCATTGAGTCCTGAAAATACATCATTTAAACGAAGCATGTTATGTTCTACTTGTTTGTTAGCATCAAAACAAGATGTTAAGCCTTGTAAGGCAAACAAGAGGGATATATATTTATATGTATATACATATATATTTGTTATAATACTTTATGGCAAGAACTAATTTCAAAACTAAAAAATTTTCTCTTGCCTCATTACTAGTACATACATATATGGTTTTCAAGTCATATAGCTGGTTTAGTAATTTCACATGAAAATGCATGTGAACTAGTTAGACTGTTTTATGCTCAAACCTTCTATTTGGTATCATGTGCCGTGTGTTTTAAACTCAAATCTTTCATGGGTCTTATGATATGCATCAATTGCCATGGTTTGTGCATTTTTATGATTTAATTTATTTTTCATGTCATTTAAATTTTTAAATGACTAGTTATATTGTTTTTTTGTGTAATTGCTATATTTCATACTTTGTCATTATTTGTGCATTGTATGATTATATCATCTTCTTGGATACTGAAAGTAATAATTCTTGGCCATATGGAATTTTTTGAGTTGCCTAGTTGTTGATAAATTGTTAGGTGTTAAATCCTCCAAATAAGTCATTTTTATACAGGAATTTTTGGGAAATGCCTTATTTTCAAACGACGTGCTACCAAAATTAAAAAAAAAAAAAAATTCCCAAACTTCTCTTGTATACGAATGATTCTCACTCATGACCCTTTTTATTGTTTCCAAAAGGGGGAGATGGATAAGTGAGGGCAAAAATTGGGTTAAGCTGAAGTTGAACTTAAATGAAAAATTATTTAAAGTTTTACGTAATGCACATTGTTTGGGGGAGCCTTTTAAGGCCATACCAATTTTTGCATGATGTATTTGTCATCATCAAAAGGGAGGAGACTGTTGACCTTATAGCTCACACCCGGTTTTGATAATGACAAATACTTAGGTATTTGATGGTTTTCAAGTGTTTGTGCAGACTTAGATGAGCATCTCAAGGAATGACACTTGAAGTAACAAGAAGACCTGAAGACTTGTAATTTGTAATTGTAAATTTAATGTCTATAATATGGGTCTGTAATAGTAACCTAGGCTGTGGTTTGTATTTATCTTACCTGTACATCATGCATGTTGGATATATGGTAAGCTCAAAATTACCATAAGGGCTAAAAAGGCCCTAGTGAGAATCTAGTCCCAACACTTACACACATAGCATATAATAAATAGGATTGTTAAGATTGTGCTTGAATTGAAAATTTCTTAGCAACTTGAGAGAGCTCGAGCGACTGAACCCTTGGAATACAAAACCCCTTGGGTGCCCGAATGTTGACAAATCAACATGTTGACCAGGCTCTCAAGCGACCGAATTAAAATGTGCTTATCTTCCTCAGGCGCCCGAATGCCTCAAAAAGGATAGTTCACCAACTCAGGCGACCGACTGTTTTAGTTCAAAACAGGCCCTAGGCGACTGAACACATGGATTCAGACCACCAAATATTTGACTGTGCACTCGAAGTTACGAAGCTTTGCTACTGAATTTGATTTGGGCTGCAGAAGGGTAATACAAGTGACCAAACTGCATTGAAGACCTTTTTAGCATGTGTTTGGTCGAGCGACCAAACTTAGGTTCAGCCACCCGAACCCCAATCAGTTAAAATTAGTTTAACCGCGGGTAAATAGGGTTATTTCGAGTTAATTATATCTTAATCATTTGGGAGTTTTTAAGTTATTCCTATCATATCCCAAATGGCTATATTTTTACCCCTGCCTATAAATATGACTTTGTTAACCTTATAGGACACGCCTGGTTTTGATAATGACAAATACTCATGTATTTAATGAACATCTAGTTCATGTGTAGGTCTATATTAGCAGATACATTGATAGCACGTGAAAGCTTAAGGCTTGAAGACCAGTTCATGTTTTTCAGTTGTAATATATATTCAGTGGTGAAATTGGTCTGTAATAGTAATTAGGACATTTGGTTTGTAATAAGCACACACAACACATGCATGGTTTATTATTTAAGCTCAAACCAAAATACGAACTAAAAGTGACCTTAGAGTTTACCCTTCCGTCGATCGACACCGGACTTTTTCGATGTCTTCAAAATTAGACCCTAAGACACACACATTTGCAGCTATGTTTGATAGGCACTTGATTAGGGTTTGTGTGATGTATAACAGGACCAAAATGCACACATTGTGCATTTTCGGTTGACCAGCCAAGGCAGTTTATTTTGCCTTGGTCGACTGAAACAGGCCTGGGTCAACAGTTGACCAAGGCCTTGGCCAACCAAACCAGTGTAGTTCAAAATTCCTAGTTGACCGAAACCCTCTCTGGTCAACAATTTGACCATCTAGTCGACTGAGCCAATATTGTACTCCAACTACTTGGTCGACCAAGGATCCTTGGGAAAAATCCCTGCGGTCTGGTCGACTGAACTAGCCAGTTCAAAATGGCCTAGTCAGCCGTACCTTGGCAAAATGGGAAATCACCCACTTTCGGTCGACCGAGCCCTTAGTTCAAAATACTCCTGGTCGACCGAACCATATGAGACCTGGCCGACCGAAATTGTTCTGGTCGACCGGACCTCTCGGGTTGCCCTGATTTTTACCTTAGTTAAATATTTTCTAAACAGGGTTAAAATATTTAAAAGGTCATTAAAGTTTTCTAATAATTCCTAATAGGACCCCAACGGTCATAATTCATGGGGTGTCTATATATACCCCTTCATTTGGGAAAATTAGCAAGTTGATTAGCAAATATATTCAAAAATTCTCTCTCAAGAAAAATACACCCCACTGCTCATACTCTTTCTAAATCCACTCAAACTTGCCTTCTTCATCTCTCTATATCATTTGTAAGTGTATAAAGTGTTATTGCTTAGAGGTTTGCTCTCTCTTTTGTTTAGTGATTGAATCAATTTTCTTTGAGAGCATAACCTGAGTATTCTTAGGAGGCTTTTCTAATAAGCCTACCCTAAGAAGACTTGTGTTAAACTTCCTAGTGTTGCATTCTCGTTGCAATAGCTTAGGAAATTTGTATTTGTTTTTAGCTTGCAAAAATATTTTCAAACTTACTCAAATATCTTGTGGTATTCATATTGACATTTTTGTGGAAAGATATTTGTTTTTGATATACTAATCTTTGGGGCAATAATTATCCAAATTCATATCACTTGCTGAATATAAAGATCGCTTAGCTTTTGCAAACCAAGCATATACACTAGTTGAAGTGATTGACACATACTACTATTTGAAATATTTGAGATTTACATGATATCTTTGTTTGAGCATCTTGATTGAGAACATATTGAAATACAAAGATTGCTTGTTGACGCTCTCACGTACGTATTATACTGATAGAAAATATATTTGAGATTTGAACTATTTAGACCACACTGAGCTTACATTTTAAATCATCTGTGGTGTATGTGATTGAACGCATTTGGGTACAAATATGCTTAACGTGAAAGCACTTTTATATTGTACCATTTGATTGTATATCTGAGTGATTCCAGGCATGGCCTGAGGGGGCAGCAATCCAGTCCGGAAAGGATTGGTGTAAAGGTTGAGGTCAGCCCTGTGCTAATTGACCTAGTTTGTATAGGTGCCGCTCCACCCGTTTAAGTGAGCAAGTTATTGTGATAATCCTTGTGCTGGTTAGCCAAGGCGAGGACGTAGGCAGTTGGCTCAACCTCGATAACATATCTGCGTGTCACCCTCTCTTTACTACTTTCTGGTGCATGTGCTGTTAATTGATCTACTTTATTTAATTTCTGATATATTTATATTACTTTCACTAGATTGACCATAGGTTTGTGAATATACTGTTGTTAGAAGGAATACGTAGGGGATAAATTTTTAAAATACCAATTCACCCCCCCTCTTGGGATCATGGTAAAGCTAACAGACTTCATTTGCAAGATTAGTAGAAGATTAGCAAATGGATTAGCCAAAATATCCTCGTTTTTGAAAATACATCTTTTGGCCAAATACTCTCACATCTCCATTTCTTTTATATATTCTGAGATTGTGAGAACATTTCTAGAGTGATTGTGATTTCTATTCTTTGCTCAATACTCCCACTTGTTTATGTGATTGAGATCATTTTTTTAGGGATTTTAGCTTAGGTTTATCATACATATTTTCATATTATAAATCTTGTGTGGCATTAAACTAAGGAAGCTTAGGATATTTGCATCTTTGTTGCAAGTGTCCAGTAGTTTGGTTTTTATTGTGCAAAGATATTTTTTTAAACAAACAAATATTTTCAAACTAGTATTGTGCATCTTTCATTAAGGAAAATCTCATTTTGAAACTAGTTTGATTATCTGTTTGGTATGTTTGGAATATTGATGCGCTACTGAAATATCCTGTTTAGATTCCAAGATATTGCTTGTGTTGATTACTCATGTGCATCATACTGATTGTATTGTGCTGAATACTCTTGAGCTTCATATTGATTATACTGTGTAGAGTATTGATTGAACAAATCTTGCATCATTGAGCTTACACTATATCTTTGCTATTGATGTGTATGTGACTGTGCGTATTTGGATACAAATCTACTTTACGTGAAAGCACTATTTCTGTACCGTTTGATTGTAAAATTTGAGTGTTTCCAGGTGTAGCCTAATGGGGTAGTAATCCAGTTTGGTAAGGATTGGTGTAAAGGTTGAGGTCAGCCTTGTGCTAATTGACCTAGTTTGTTTAAGTGCCACTCCACCCTTTTAAGTGAGCAAGTATAGTGGTAATCCTTGTGCTTGTTAGCCAAGGGGGGGACGTAGGCAATTGGCCGAACCTTGATAACATTTCTACGTGTCACCTTTACTTTACTGCTTTACTGTTCTCTGATGCATGTGTGTTTGATTAAATTGCTCTATTTACTTTCCAGTATACATTTTCATTACTTGCACTAGATTGACCATAGGGCTATGAATATATTGGTGTTAGAATATCTAGCTAGGGATTAAATTTAAAAAATACGAATTCACCTCCCCTCTTGGGATCACGACAAAGCTAACCATATATTATGTTACATGCTATTTCAATTTCAGTTATTTATCAGTATATTATTCATGTAAACTCAGTTGCCACACACTCGTAATAGCATATTTCCTCTTACTAAGAGTTGTATCATCCTAGTAATTTAACATAATCCAGGTGATCCAGCTAGAGGAGCAGATGAGGCTCAGAGGTAGAGGGGATAGTTATACTACCTTGTCAGAAGGGTAAGTGATTTCAGGGAGATGTATTTATCAGCAGTTTATAGGAGATCTGGTGGAGAATTTTTGTGTAGGTTTGTATGCGATAATGGTTGAGAAATTACTGAATTCTAGTATTGTAAATATGAGTGTATAAATTTATGTTTTCCTGCTACATAGGAATGTTATCGTACGAATAGGAATTTCCTCGGTACCCACCTGGGGACTGAGATGTTATAATAGACAATACAGGGGTATCAGAGTAATTATAGGTTCAAAAAAATGGTATGAATTTTCAAGTCGTTACATCCTAGGTAAAGGATAACAACAAAAGATACAACACTTTTACTTGTCAGACAAAATCAAACGGAACAAATTTTTGGGAAGTTTTGATGAACTCATAAAGAAATAAAAGAACACATGAAGAACAAAAAGAACATGTGAATAAAATGAAGAAGAACATATGAAAATGCATAAAGAAGAATAAAAATTTACTAGCAAAAACTCAAACGAATAGGCTAATCATTAAGGTATGAAGAGGAAATGAGAGAAAAGGGAAAGGATACATACCTTCTGCAAAAGTAGCTTCCTTCAAAGATGATAGAAATAAGGATTATATGGAGGCTACATATATACTCACTGTGGCATGAATCACAACGATGTGAATCAAATGGCACAGATCATGATGGCGCAGATAACGATGCTTAAATCATTATGGCTCGAATCTTGATGCTATTATAATATCTACCCACTAGATGAGCGCCGCTTCAAGGCAACCAAGGTGTGAGCACTACTTAACAACGACCCATCTAATGAGCACCACTCATGAGGCCCCAAAGACATGGCCATCTAAAATGCATAGCTCATGAGGAAATCTAGGAGTGAGCACTGCTCACCAGCAATGGCCCATCTGATGAGCACTGCTCATGAGGCCTTGAAGACATGCCCATCTATCGAACATAACTCATAAGGAAACCAAGGAGTGAGAATTACTCACTAGTAATGACCCATCTAGTGAGCACTACTTATGAGGCTCAGAAGACATATCCATCTGATGAGCATAACTCACGAGGCCACCAAGGAGTGAGCACTGCTCACCAGCAATGGCCCATATGATGAGAATTTCTCATGAGACCCCAAAGACATGCGCATCTGATTAGTACATCTTAAGTGGCAACCAAGGAGTGAACACTGATCACTAGAAGTGACCTGTCTGATGAGCACCGCTCATGAGGCCTTGAAGACCTGCCCATTTGATGATAAAAGCTCATGAGATAACCAAGCAGTGACCACTTCTCACCAGTGATGGCCTATCTGATGAGCACCATTCATGAGGCTACAAAGAACTTGCTTTACAAAGATTGTTCGGAAGAAGTCTATTCAAATAAAGGCCCGATGCTTGATTAAAAATTAGCTTTAGAGCATATTCACTGGCTCAAATTGTGCCGAATAAGAAAATAGTTGGTTTATATTGTGTCGAATCAGAAGACAATTAGCCCAAATCCGGTTGAACAAAGACAACCGGCTCGAATTAAGCTGAATAGAAGGGAAGTTGCCTCAGATTTTGTCAATAAAGAAGCTAACCTACTTGGATTGAGCTAAATAGGAGATCAGTCAGCTTGGATTGAGCCTAATAATAAAGCAATTGGCTTGGATTGGGTCATTAAGAAGGAAACTAGCTCAGATTGAGAAGAATAATCCAACTAGCTTAGGTTGAGCATTAGGCTTGGTTTGAGATCAGATTGTGCCAAAGAGTGAAGTAATTGAATCGAATTGAGCCAAAATGCACTATAACTGGCTCAGATTGAGCTGAATGAGCCAACCAGCTCATAATGAGCAGTCTACTTGGTTTGAAACTATATTAAGACAAATCATTCAAAATCGGCTCAGAGTGAGCCAAATAATAAAAAAGTGGCTTAGCTTGAGCCAAGAAAACACCGTAACCAGCATGAATAAAGCTGAATCATTTAGAAACCAGCTCGTACTTAGACAAAGAGCACTGTAATCACCTCAAATTGAGTCAAATCGTTTAGTAATCGGCTTGGATTGAGCCGGGTTGCTTTATAACTAGCTCAAACTATGTTGGAAGCTCCCAAATTGGCTTGAGTGGGGGACCTCAAAACACTAACGAATAAAAGAAGCTTGCTTCAAAAATTATGGAGTAGGGGGCGGGGGGGCAACTGATATACCCAAACCTAATAGGCACATTCATGAGGGACTATGGTTATAAAACCATCATTAACACCCCTGTATAACTAATATACTGAAAGTAAATAAGCATATTCATAAAAGGCTACTATTATCAAACCACTATTAAAACCCCTGTGTAAATGCCCTTAAATTATCTATAACCCCCCATAATTATAATAATATTCCCATAAATACTAAATTAACGGAGGTTATGCCTCCACCACTATAAAAGGGGACTCCAAGAGGAGGTAAGCATCTCACTTTCATTCTCTTCTCTCTTACTGTTGCAATCTAGAACCTCCCGTAGTCCCTAACTTAGGCATCAAAGTGATCCCTCGGAGCACACCCTAGGTCCTCTAAGCCATTTTTGCTTGATTCCTTTCAAATGGTCGCAGTTGAAAGACGACCTATGAAAGGCATTCGATTTTTGACAGCAACAAAATTGTATATATTTTTTTTCTAAATTTTGCAACAAAATTGTAATAAATATTTTTCTAAATTTACACAAATTCAAATTCAGATTTCAAAATCTATACTTCTAAACACTATCATATAGTGTTACTTTAAGAATTTGAGAACCAAATGGGTCAAGGCTACTATTCATGCCTTATTCACATGATATTGCCAATATACAAAAAAAAAAAAAAAAAAAAACCAACTCTATTCAAACACCTCAAAATTCAATATTACATTTCCAATAGAAGTTTAAATAATATAAAATTTAAGAAGATAAAAGGAAAAAATGAATGTTATACATTTGAATTTATTATTTTCCTTAACTTTATTGAGGGAAACTCAAATCTAGCTACATGGAATATGATAGAAATGGCGGCATGGTGTATGCAAGGATCTACAAAAGTAATTCAATTGTCAACATGTGCTAGTGAAAAACCTGTACCAGAGTGAATCTTTGAACTATCTCAAAATGGATGGTGAACTCAAGATGAAAATTTTAAATAAGGTTGAGATATGGGCTCAAAATGTGTATTAATGGAGTAGCCATTAACCTACTTTACCTTGTGTACAGTTATAATTGTTAATTAATTACTATTGATTGATTGATTGATCGACTAAGTACAAGTAGGGTCCAAGGAACCAACAAACAAAAGTCTATGCACCAGAGTCAAGTTTGTGAGTGGTGTTATGTGAGGAGAAGGTACTAGCACCCCAACACATCCATTCCCTAAATGATATTCAATTAGCCAATGAGTAACTTTGAGTTTAATCTACTAAGACTTTAATCCCTTCATTTTAGCACTTACCAACCTTTGAGATATTGTATAGTCCCACACATGACATCAACTTTCTTCATGTCAAGATCATCGAAGGTATACACAAGATACTATCTTGAATTCTGTCTACAGGTGAATTTTATTATTCAAGAGTGCCTTAGTGTAAATTTACCCATGCATTAAATGTTGGGCCCGCCCTACACAAGATAGCAACTACCCATAGCTCAAGATCCACGAAGGCCTTCACAATATATCATCTTGTGGTCCATCGTTAGATTGATCAAAGTATTTTACTGTTAAGCCAGACACCATGTAAATGGACAACATAAAATAAAGAGATATCTTCCCCGATTATACAACGAGAGGAACACTAAGTCAAGCAACCAACGATAAAAACATTCATTCCAAGTTATCAAGATATAAGAAATTAAAAAAAAAAAATGTCTAAAGGGAGCAAACCGCATGTAATATTCATATAACCTATAAAAGACAACCACATACTAACTAATCTTACTTTCCTATTATTGAAGGATCCATTTACCTAAGTTAAGAAATAAAATTTCACCATTTATGTATAAGGAAAACTCCTATTCATTTTTTTGACTTTTATTTTTTATTTTTATTCTTTTCCTTATTTTTGTGTTTCTTAATTAAGTTTAAACTCTATTCTAATGCACGAGACAAATGCTTAAGGTCTTAATTTTTTTCACACACAGCCGGTCCCAAGCCCAAGTAAAGGAGGAGGATTGCGTTAGGTAGCTGATAGTTAGTGCAAAATTTGTTAGATCATTATGACAAGAATCCTTACCGATTATTTACTGTTTGTTCCCCTACGGGCGATGTGTTGCACTTATACCACTCGAGTGTAGCAAAAATTGGGTGAGGGTGGGCTAGGTTATCACCCCAAGTGATGCGTCATTTTAGTGCCCGTGTATAGTGTCAAATCTGCGAGGGTTCCTGCATCATTTTGGACATGGGTAGGTAAAGAAGTTAGTTCAAGATACTAGGATTAGATTAGCAACTTGGAATATAGGGACACTTACAAGTAAAAGTATGGAAATTATGGAAACAATGATTGAAAAAAGAATTAATATAATTTGCCTTCAAAAAACTAAGTGGGCGGGGAAGAATGCTAGAGAAATTGATAAATCGAGATTTAAAATTTGGTGTAATGGAAAATAAAAATATAAGAATGGAGTAGGAATTATTATAGACAAAAACTTAAAAGATAGTATTGTCAATGTAAACAGAGTAGGGGACAAAATTATAAAAATCAAGATGGTATTAGGCCTAAAGATAATAAATATCATTAGTGCTTATGATCCTTAAGCAGGCTTGAGCTTGGTGCTTGCGTCTTCATTCTTGTACTTTTTGAGTTCCATAGATATGCCAAGTTGTGTATACTTTTTTCTTTATGACTTCCATGACTTGTTATCCTTTCCGTGCATGCTTAATATAGTTCATGTTCACAATTTTAATGCACAGATCAAATACCAAGTGATTTATCATTATCAAAACCGGATTGGACTCATAGAGTTAACAATATATATATATATATATATATATATATATAGAGTCAACAATATATATATATATATATGTCACACGCTTTAAATTCAAATCTTTTGCTGGTCTTATGTTGTGGTTAAATTGAAATGATTTGTGTATATTTCTAATTTGGTCTTGTTCATCATGTCATTTTTATCTTTGATATGACTTGTTAAATTGTTTTGTGTGCTTAATTGTTTTTTTTTTTTTTTTTAAACAGTTCAACATTTTCTATGCCTCAATCCAATACCAAAAAGGGAGAGAGTTTTCTAAAAAAAATAAAAAATATTTTAAAAAGGGGGAGTTCTTTTTTAAGCTAAGTTTGTTTTAAATGATTTTTTTTTTTTACTTAATTTTACCCTTTTTTCTAATGGCAAAAGGGTGAGAATTTTATAAGCAAAATGTTTATGACCAAAAGGGAATTTTTTCTTAGGGGTAAATAATATAGTTATCTGAGTTTGTGTGCTTTAATGCAAAAATTTAAATGCATAATTTGTTGTAATATCTTCTTTTGTGAATATGCTTGAGCTTTACTGTCTATATTTTACATTATGCATATTCTTAAGGGGAGCCTTTTCAGGCTGTACCCATTTGCTCTAGTGCGTTTGTCATCATAAAAAAGGGAGAGATTGTTAGAATTTTGAGTCCAATCCCTATTTTGATGCTGACAAAGCATAAGTTACTTATGTGTGTATTTATCACATGGATAAGTTCATTAATTTAACACACACATAAGGAAAAAAAATGGAAGCCATAAAGGCGCATAAAGCTCATACATCCGGTGTTTTCCATGAAGAGGAGCAAAGAAGATAAGGAAGACATTTAATTTTATTTGTATTGCATTTAAGTTTTTATCTTTGGTTTGTAATAATGCATGCATTTGCATGATATGATTGAATACTATGATGACCATAGGTTGACCATAGGACACCTAACATTTCCCCAAAAATCGTTTTCTAAAAATGGTAATATCACACAAAGTTTTTGAAACAACTTTAAAGTCAAATTAGGGATTACAAAGACTACGCTCGACTTTCGGTTGACCAATGTTGGATTTTTAGGCTTAATTAAAAAGCCTAGGTCAACCGACCACACATCAGGCCAAAAGTCAAACATTTGACTTGGTTCGGTCGACCGACATGCTTATGCTTTTTACCCCTTGGTCGACCGACTGCACTATTCATCGAAGTTAAAGTTTTGACCAAGGCTTGGTCGACCAACCCAATCTTGAACGTAACTTCCATGGTCGACTGACCTTCAAGAATTTGACTTTTTGCCTACCTCATTCGATAGGCCTCTCAGTTAAAAAATGTCACGGTCCACCAAACCTTATAAGTGGCCGACCGGCTATTTGCCTTGGTCGACCAAACCTACGAAGGGTTCTGTGTCGCCCAACCGACCCATGCTTAGGTTGACGAAACCTCTTGGTTGCAGTAGTTTTAAGCGCTAAACAAGTTTAACTTTTTAATTAAACAAATCTAAAAATAGCAAGTGTATCCTTAACGGTCATAATTTGCCCGGACTCTATATATACCCCTTCCATAAGTTAGATTAGTAACTTTAATTAGCTATAATTTTTTCTCTAATGCTTTGTTAATCAAAGTTTCCCCAAATCACTTTTATTGCAAAAATATATTTTTTGGGGCAAATTTTTTTAAACAAAACTCTCCAGCTCTCTTTCCATTTATTTATTTTAAAATCATTTTGGAAGAGAGTATATTTATTTTGGGCATTTATTTTTGTATTCACATGCATATACTCACTTATTATTTATCTTTTTGAAAAATCATTTTTGTGTGTATAGCTTTGGTTTCTCCTAGTTATTTCTTTTGATGAATATTTTTGGGAGAAATTATTTACTGCACAAATATTTTTCTTAAACTTAAACTCTAAATTCTCCAAATATTTTTCTTGAGCTTAAACTCTAGATTCTCCAAATATTTTCTTGTGCTAAAGATGATTATGATGAAATTAATAATAAAATATTTTTGAAAGGATGAGTGAAAACTCAAATAGATAATTAAACTTCATCCTTACATAATCATTATATACGTATGGAGAGCTGAGCTCCAATCATAGAGAGAGAGAGAGAGAGAGAGAGAGAGAGAGAGAGAGAGAGAGAGAGAGAGCATAAAAGACTCATATGCATCATTTTGCCTTTTGAAATATTGAGGCTTTTCTGAAAAACCTTGAACATTACATCCAACACTTAGAGCTTCATGATCAGATATGCACTATTATTGGTTTATGGGCATCATATCATGCATTAATATCACTTTTCTGATGCATGTGTCAGTTATAGGGATAATAATACTGGTTGCAATTTTTGAAATGAATTAATCAATATCCAGTATAATTATGATAAAATATTTAAGATGTGTACTTATACTCTTGACGTACTTAGTGAGATTAATCTTGATTAGTGTAAGCAATGCACTTAATCTAATTTGTTAGCTTTGGTGCAATCCAAAGAGGGGGGTGAATTGCAGATTTAAAAATTACACCTAGGTTCAGCTAATTTAGTAGGCAATATTTCACAAAGCTAAGGTCAACTGTGCCTACATCCCCGCCTCTAGCTCACAAACCCAAAGATTCCACTAATGTTCATTTAATGGGTAGAGCAGCACTGGTTACAACTAGGTCAACTAGCGGGGCTGACCTCAACCTACACCTTACCAAGATGGTGCACCTAGCTTTCCTAACTGGGTCTAAGCTAATCCGAGACTATTCCACAGGGCTAATCTCCCTCTTCAGGGCCACGCTTGGAATACAACAAATATGTTAAATTTTGTGTACACGAAAATATTCTTCTTCAAACAAGCAGATATGTACCACAGTATAGCTCAAATAAAAACACAAGCACGAATGATAGAAAATATGGTCAGCGCTTAATGATGTGTGCTAAACACTCAGTCAAGTATAGATAAGCAATCAGGATCTAGAGTTTATATCCAAGCAAGCTTTGAAACACAGTATTGAATATCACAATATCAGTTTAGGGTTTCAAAAGATGCTAGGAAGATGATTCAAACAACCTCAAAAATATGTTCTCAATAAATTAAGACCAAGAGATGTTTGAATGCAAACTTGAAAAAAATATGTTCCAACACAAGATCTATTAAATAAAATTAGTGGGAGAACTTTATGCTTTATTCTCAAAAATAAAATCAAACAATAAGCACAACAAATGTGAGTTTTAAGCTAATGGGAATGAAGTACAAAACTCTAAGCACACTCATAACTCTTGGATAATCAAGAAAAATGAAGTTTTTTGTTGACTCTATGTGTCCAATCCTATTTTGATAATGACAAATCACTTGGTATTTGATCTGTGCATTGAGATTGTGAATAGGAACAATATTTAGCATGCACGGAAGGATAGAAAGTCATTGATGCCATGAAGACTAAAGTCTATACATCTTGGAAAAATCCATGGAACTAAAGGAGTTGAAGAATGAAGATGCAAGCGGCAAGTTCAAAATTTTCATAGGAATGGGTATTTAGAACTAAATGTATTTACATATCTCATATGATTTAATTTGATGCTCAAAATATGCCGTAGACTGACCTTAGGACACATGCATCTCATGAACATCTTTAGGAGGATATTTATGGACTTAGAGAGTTTTTAAAACCCCAAGAAATATTTTATAAAAGAGCAAAGAAAGGGAGCATAAGCAAATTTTTGAAAATAAAAAGAAAAATCCAAAAAATGTTCAGTTTAGAAGACTGAACTCCCTGACTAGTCGTCTAAAGATTCAACTTCAAAAGACCGAAGTTAAGCTTAGTCATCAGAAGATTTTCTCCAAAAGACCAAAGATCAAGTTTAGCCATCTGAATAATTATTGGAGAAACACAAAAACAGGCAGAAGCACACCAGAAGACTGAACCCTGACTTCAGTTGTCTGAACCCACAACTTTAGAAGTTTGAACCTAAACTTCAGACGTCTGACCCTGTGTCCAAGTTTAATTTTTTGAAGCTCTAAGAAACTTCAGTCGTCTGAGCTCTAATCCTTAGTCATTTGAACTTATGTGAAGATTAAAATTTTCATTTTTAATAAGATAACACGTGAGTTATTTCAACATCAAGTTGATCAAATGGTTAGAAATCAACCTAAGGGCAAGGTTACCTATATAATCAACATCTAAACCCTAGTTCCCCCAAGAGAAAATGACCTTTGGCATACGATTGAGCATATTGTACATTTTAGCTCAACTTGGGAGAACTTTGATCAAACTACTGAAGTTTTTGCTTGTGATTTCAAAGTTTATACGTCAAATCTGAGCTAAGGCTATCTTGATCTTCAAAAGGCAATCTAGCAATCGTTGTGCTTTCATTTTGGTATTGAGGTTTGGTGAATCGATTTTCTTGTTAATATTCACTCGCATAGAGCTCTTCATCTAAGTCTATATGCTTGTTAATATTTATTCTCAAAAAGTTTTTGATCTTAAAATCCATTATTGAATATTAGTTGAGGGATTGATTTTGAGTGTGCCTATATTAAATTTTTTTGACAAGATCACTATTTGAAAAAAGTTTTCGCCATTGGTTAAACGTTTTTATTCAAGTGTGTATTTAGTTAAGGACTTGATATTTTTGATATTACAAAACCATTTGATTAAATATCCTTAGTGTTCCTAACTGTATATATTATTGAGGGATATTTTCTGAAAAATATTATGTTAGGTTTTTTGATCTTTGGAACTCATATCATATATATACATATATTTGCATATTACAAAGATCATATTGTGTTTGGATACTTGGAAGAAATCTTATTGATTTAGATCTTTACTGTATTCAAGACAAACTTTTTAATAAGATAATGCTTGGTATTCGTGCATCTAATAAGTTGAACTAGAATCCTAATTTCTCCAAAGCCTTTATTTTGACCATTATTTTGGGAGATTTGATAGAAGGGAAATTGTGTAAGTGTATCATTCATATAATGATTATATCGTTACATACATATTGTGTATCAAGTTTCATCATATGGATATGTGTTAGGTTTTCAATTGTATTCACTAGCTTTGTTACAAGCAATATTGAGTTGTTTTGCAGATTTGAAATTCTATATTATAATCACAGTTCGGGTTGTGAACCAGGCGAGGAGGAAGTTGTGCCTCTTATAAGCAGCGGATGTAAAGGAAGCTGCATCCCGATTAAAGGAGCAGGGATTTTGTGGAATCCTTGAGTGGGTTGCTCAAGGCGAGGATGTAGGCCAGGTTGGCTAAACCTTGTAAAAACTGTGTTTGGCTTCTCTCTTCCTTTACTCCTTTTATTTTACGCAACGCATTTCATTATCTATCTTGCATGTGTGTATGTTGAATAACCCCACTCACACTAGGTAAAAGGAATTCATTGATATAATAATTTAAATTAGTCTCAAACCCCTACAAGAAATTTGTTAAATATAGAAATAAGGATTAAGTGGTAAAAGATTTTAAAGCTTTTTAAAAATACCCAGTTCATCCCCCTCTTGGGATTACACCTGAATTAACATTTGGTATCAGAGCGGGTTTACATAGACTTAATTCTTCATTTGTAAAAAGATCATTTGACACACATCGATGTAACTCCATTCGGTGAGGGACACTCGTCCACTAGACCACCTATTTTCTGTGGTGTAAATTACACCCACTGGAAAAGAAGGATGAGTATATATCTTCTAAATCTAGATTAGAAAGTGTGGAAAATTGTTTCCAAGGGAAACCATGTTCCTATGAAAGTAGTTGGTAAGGTTAATGTACCCAAAACTGAAAAGGACTGGAAATTAGTGCAAATAAATGCTACTGTAATGAATCTGTTATTTTGTGCACTAGATGTAAATGAATTTAATAGGGTAATGACATGTAACAATGCTAAAGAGATTTGGGAAAAATTAGAAGTTACATATGAAGGTACTAAAGAAGTAAAAATAGTAGGATAGACATGCTCACTAGTGAGTATGAAACTTTTAAAATGATTGCTGATGAGTCTATTCAATCCATGTACACTAGATTCATACACACCACAAATTCTTTAAATGCTCTTGGTAAATCTTACCCTACTTATGAGTTGATTAGGAAAATAATCAGGGGACTACATCCAGTTTGGGAAGTTAAAGATACTAAAATAGAAGAAGGGAGAAATCTCAAGGAGATGTTTGTTAATGAACTAATTGGATTGCCCATCACCTATGAGCTTGCAATAAATGAGAGGAAGAATGAGTGAATTGAAGCAAAGAAAACCACAACACTTAAGACATCATCTAGCTGCTCTAGTCAAGGAAGTGATTCAGAATCAGATGATAACATGACACTTATCACTAAGAAATTTGGAGAGTTCATGAGAAAAAACAAGCAATACACCAAAATATTCAAAGGGCTCAAAAGTAGACAAGGGAGAGTCAAATAGAAGGAAGCAAAAATAAGATCCCCCTATGTGTTGCAACTGTAGAGAATTTGGACACATCAAAACGGATTGTCCCCAGCTGAAGAAAGTGTCTAAGAAAAAGAAGAAGAAGGCTCTAAAAGTGGGCTGAGACACTCACAGTACCAGTAGCTCAGAATCTCAATCCAGTGATGACGAGATTGCAAATTTATGTCTGATGGCTCACAATGACCACAAAGTACAATCTTTTTGTTCTGCTTCATCTTACTATTCAAGTGATGCCAAAAATGAAAATTCCATGCTTTCTTATGATGAATTGCATCAAGAATATTTGTATACCCTTAAAATGCTTGAGAAAATGAATAACAAAATTTCTAGTTTGAAATTAAAATTGAAAGAATTTTCAATGTTAGTTGAATGTCAAAATGAATCTCATGCATCTCTCATGAAAGACAAGGATTTGAAAATTGAGGAGTTAGAAAAGATTTTGAAAGATAAATCTATGATTATTTGTAAATTTACAAAAGGTCAAAATAATTTCGAAAAACTCCTAGGAGATCAAAGAAATTCCCTTGAGAAGGAAGGTCTTGGTTTTAATGGGAAGGAGAATCTAAAGCAAAAACATCTCTACATGGGATATTTTGTAAGAGAGTCAAAATCATATGTTCCAACTAAAGACTATCATAGAAATATTACATGTTTTAAATGTAAGAGGTTGGGTCACTCAAAATTTGACTATCCTTTCAAAAATAAAGATGTCAAACTTAAGAAAGTCTAGAAAGTCAAAGGAGAATCTAGTACTAACCCCAATGGACCCAAGAAAATATGGGTACCAAAAGTAGTTATTTGATTATGTGCTGCAAATATGCTGGAGATCGTCTTCCTCAAAGGACAAGTGGTATATGGAAGGTGGATGCTTGCGACACATGACAAGAGATAAAGCTAAATTCGCATCTATCATATCCAAAGATGAAGGTTTCATTACATTTGGGGATAACTCTAAAGGTAAAATCATTGGAGTTGGTAAAGTTGGTAAGGAACCGTCACTTGTCATTGATAATGTATTGTTAGTTGATGGATTAAAACATAACTTATTTGAGTATAAGTCGACTATGTGATAAAGGTTATAAAGTCTCATTTGAATATGACAAATGCACTGTAAAGAACAAATCTGAAAACAAAATATTGTTTATTGCTGATCGTCGTGAAAATGTATACACCACAAGCCTTGATAACCTTGCTTCTCAACATGTCACTTGTTTTTCTGCTATAAATGAGATTAGTTTGATTTGGAATAGGAGCCTAGGATATGCAAACATGGACTTAATATCTAAACTTCTTAAGGAAGAATTAGTTAAGGGATTGCCTAAAACTAAATTCGTGAAAGGTAAAATCTGCGATGCATGCCAACTAGGAAAATAAGAAAAAAGCTTTAAGAAGAATAAAGCAATCTTTACTACTAGACCACTTCAAATGCTACACTTAGATTTATTTGGTCCAAACCCAATTCAGAGTTTAGAAGGAAAATCATACGCATTCGTTATAGTTGATGATTTTTCAAGATATACAAAGGTTCTATTTTTAGGTCACAAAGATGAAGCGTGTGAACAATTCATAAATCCGTGTAAGAAAATTCAAAATGAAAAGGGTTATATTGTTACTAAAATCTGAAGTGATATGGGCTGAGAATTTAAAAATCAAAGCGTGGAAGACTACTGCAATTCATTAGGAATAGTTCATAACTTTTCGACTCCTAGAACACCGCAGCAGAATGGTGTAGTTGAAAGGAAGAATAAGTATGTACAAGAAATGGCCAGAACTATGCTTAACGAACATAAATCACCAAAGTACTTTTGGTCTAAGGTAGTAACTAGCACCTACTATGTTTTAAATAGAGTTTTGATTAGATCGTCTCAAAATAAGACTCCGTATGAATTATGGAATAGAAATAGACCAAACATGTCATATTTTCATGTCTTTGGCTGTAAGTGTTTCATGTTTAGAGACTATGAACATTTAGGAAAGTTTGATGTGAAATTAGATGAAGGTATCTTCCTAGGGTATGCTTTAGATAGTAAAGCCTACAAAGTATATAATAAACGAACACTAACCATTATGGAATCTATTCATGTAGTGTTTGATGAGTCAAATCCCTTCTCTAAAAGAACTGATGAAGACAAAATTAAGATAAATAAGGAATTTGAAAAACTATCCATTAAAGATGATTCAGAAAAGAAAAATGAAATTAAGAAACCATCCACTGAAACTAGTCAAATTGAAAGTTAAGTTAATGAACTACCTATAGAATGGAAGTACATAAAAAATCATCCCATTGATCAAATAATAGGTGAACTATTACGTGGAGTGGCCACACCATCCTCACTTAGGAATATGATTAGTCATTTTTCTTTCTATCTCAAGAAGAACCTAGGAATGTGAGTGAAGTAATTGAGGATGAATCATGGGTGATGTCCATGCAATAAGAGTTAAATCAGTTTGAGAGAAACAAAGTATGGACATTAGTTCCTAGAACTAAGGATAAGACAATTATTGGAACAAAATGGATATATAAGAACAAGAAAAATGAACATGGGATAGTTGTTAGAAATAAGGCAAGACTAGTAGCTCTGGGATATAACCAAGAAAAAGAAATAGATTTTGAAGAAACCTTTGCACCTGTAGCTAGAATGGAAGCCATTCGAATGCTTTTAGCCTATGTTGCTTTTAAGGATTTCATGCTATATCAAATGGATGTCAAAAGTGCATTTTTAAATGGCTACATAAGTGAAAAGGTATATGTAGAACAACCCCCAGGCTTTGAAAACCATGAGAATCCAAATCACGATTATAGATTAAAAAAAGCCTTGTATGGTTTAAAATAAGCTCCTAAAGCTTGGTATAAGAGACTAAACAGATTTCTACTGGACAATGGATTTATCAGAGGGAGGATAGACACAACACTTTTCATAAAGTCTAAGAAAGATGACTTGCTCCAAGTTCAAGTATATGTAGATGATATCATATTTGGAGCTACAAATAAAAACTTGTGCAATGAGTTTGCAAGTACTATGCAAAATGAATTTGATATGAGCATGATGGGTGAATTAATTTCTTCTTAGGACTTCAGATTAAACAAGAAAAACATGGAATCTTCATAAATCAATCAAAGTACATTAGAAACCTGCTCAAAAAGTTTAATATGGAAGATGAAAAAATACTAGGGACATCTATGAGCTATTTTTTGAAATTAGATAAAGATGAACAAGGTATACCAGTAGATGTCAAACTCTATCGTGGAACGATTAGTAGCTTACTATATCTGACTACCAGCAGACCTGACATAATGTTCAGCATATGTTTGTGTGAAAGATTTTAGGCTGCACCAAAAGAGTCACATTTGCTAGCTATCAAATGAATACTTAGATACCTGATTGGAATAGTGGAACTTGGGCTATGGTATCCTAAGTATACATCTTTTGAGATTATCAGCTATTCAAATGCTGATTTTGCTAGTAGCAAATTGGATAGGAAGAGCACGAGTGGTATATGTCATTTCTTAGGACATTTTTTAGTTTCTTGGTTTTCCATGAAGCAGAATTCAGTTGCACTTTCCACAGCTGAGGCAGAATACGTAGCGGTAGGAAGTTGTTTGGTTAAACACTATATATGAAGCAACAACTGACGGATTTTTGATTAAGCTATGACACAATTCCTATAAGTTGCGACAATACGAGTGCAATAAACATCTCAGAGAATCCTATATTACATTCATGAAATAAAAGTATAGAAATAAGACATCATTTTCTTTATGATCATGTGCAAAATGGCCACAGATGAACAATGGGCAGACATATTCATGAAACCACTTACGAAGGATAGGTTTATCCAAATTAGGCGTGAATTTGGTCTGATGCATAGTCGAGAGGTAGCCTAAAATTATGTAAGATGTTATAATTCATGGGGAGCAACGTCATTTGATATTCACAATTGGTTAAAAATTTCAAATTCGGCTCATTTTTTCCCATTTGGTATCACATTTGTGCACATTTGGTATTAAACTCATATCATGATAAGGGCATATTAACTTACACATGTTAATCCTTACATAATCATTGAACTTTAGTGAATGTGTTTTCTTATCCATGTCTATGAAATTTGATACACTGTGTATGGTCACATTGTAATTTACATTCAACAACACAACTTTCTACATTAGCAAGGGGGAGAAGTAAATTGAATTAACACAAGGAAACATATTTCACAGTACAATTTTTTTTTTAAAAAAACTGATGGTTGGACTAATTTAAACTTTAATATTTGAAGGAGGAGAAGAATATTAGGTTATGTCCACTCATGTCTTGTTATACACCTTTTTGTTGATGTAAAAAGAGGGAGAAGAATTAGGCTATAGCAAAAATGGTTTGAACAAAAATGGTTGACAAAACAAATTGTGTATGAGCATATTTCATATTGCTATATATTTGTATAAGCATATTTCATATTGTTGCATATTTGTATGAGCATATTTCATATTGTTGCATATGTGTTTGTGCATTATTTGAGAGGGAGCCTTCTTAGGCATAACCCATTCTATATTTTTGCTCGTGTATTTGTCTTCATAAAAAATGAGGAGATTGTTGATTTTATGAGTCCAATTTTGTTTTGATAATGACAAATCACTTGGTATTTGATTTGTGCATTGAGATTGTGAACAGGAACAATATTTAGCATACACAGAAGGATAGAAAGTCATGGAAGCCATGAAGTCTAAAGTATATACGTCTTGGAAAATCCATGGAACTAAAAAAGTTAAAAAATGATGATGCAAGCGGCAAGTTTAAGATCGTCATGTGAATAGGTATTTAGAACTGAATGTATTTACATATTTCAAATGATTTAATTTGAGGCTCAAAATATATTGTAGACTGACCTTAGGACTCATGCATCTTATGAACATATTTAGGGGATATTTATGGACTTAAAGAGTTTTTGAAATCCCAACAAATATTTCATAAAAGAGCAAAGAAAGGGAGCATAAACAAATTTTTTAAAATAAAAAGAAAAATCCAAAAAATGTTTAGTTCAAAAGACTGAACTTCCTGACCAGTTGTCTAAAGATTCAACTTTAAAAGACCGAAGTTAAGCTCATTCGTCTGAAGAATTTCTTTAGAAAACCGAAGATTAAGTTCAGTCATCTCAAGAATTATCGGAGAAACATAGAAATAGGCAGAAGCACACGAGAAAACTGAACCCTGACTTCAGTCGTCTGAACTATCAACTTCAGAAGTTTGAACCCAAACTTCAGATGTCTGACCCTGTGTCCAGGTTTAATTTTTCAAAGCTTTACGGAATTTCAGTCGTTTGAGCTCTAATCCTTGGTCACTTGAACTTATGGGAAGATTAAAAATTTGATTTATAATGAGCGAACACGCGAGTTATTTCTACATCAAGTTGATCCAACGTTTAGAAATCATCCTAAGGGCAAGGTTACCTACATAATCAACATCTAAACCCTAGTGCCCCCAACAGAAAATGACCTTTGTCATACAATTGAGCATATCGTATGTTTTAGCATAACTTGGGAGAACTTTGATTACATTGCTGAAGTTTTTGCTTGGGATTTCAAAGTTTATACGCCAAATCTGAGCTAAGGCTATCTTGATCTTCAAAAGGAAATCTAGCAATCATTGTGCTTTCATTTAGGTATTGAGGTTTGACAAATTAATTTTCTTGTTAATATTCACTCTTATAGAGCTCTTCATCTAAGTCGATATGCTTGTTAATATTTATTCTCAAAGAGTTTTTCATCTCAAAATCCATTATTGAATATTAGTTGAGATATTGATTTTAAGTGTGCTTATATTAAATTGTTTTGACAAGATCACTATTTGAGAAAAGTTTTCATCATTGGTTAAACTTTTTGATTCAAGTGTGCATTCAGTTAAAGACTCGATATTTTTGATATTACAAAACCACTTGATTAAATATCCTTAGTGTTCATAACTATATATATTATTGAGGGATATCTTCTGAAAAATATTAGATTAGGTTTTTTGATCTTTGGAACTCATGTCATATATATACATATATTTTCATATTACAAAGATCATATTGTGTTTGGATACTTGGAAGAAATCTTATTGATTTAGATCTTTACTATATCAAGACAAACTTTTTAATAAAATCATGCTTGGTATTTGTGCATCTAATTAGTTGAACTAGAATCCTAATTTATCCAAAGCCTTTATTTATACCATTCTTTTGGGAGATTTGATAAAAGGGAAATTGTGTGAAGCATTTCATTCATATAACGATTATAATGTTACACACATACTGAGCTTCAAGTTTCATCATATGGATACGTGTTAGGATTTCAATTGTACTCACTAGCTTTGTTAGAAGCAATATTGAGTTGTTTTGAAGATTTGAAATTCTATATTGTAATCATGGTTCGGGTTGTGAACCAGGTGAGGAGGAAGTTGTGCCTCTTATATGATGTGGATGTAAGGGAAGCTATGTCCCTATTAAAGGAGCAGGGAATTAGTTGAATCATTGAGTGGGTTGCTCAAGGCGAGGACGTAGGCTGGATTAGCTGAACCTTGTAAAAACTTTTTTGCCATCTCTCTTCCTTTACTCCTTTTATTTTCCGCAACACATTTCATTTTCTATCTTGCATGTGTGTATGTTGAATAACCCCACACGCACTTGATAATTAACTAGGCAAAAGGAATTCATTGATATAATAATTTTAATTAGTCTCAAACCCCTGCAGGAAATTTGTTAAATATAGAAATAAGAATTAAGTGGTAAATAATTTTAAAGATTTTTAAAAATACCCAATTCACCCCCCTCTTGAGATTACACCTGAATTAACACTTTTTGAGTGTATGGAAGTGTATGAGAGTAGTACAAGCTAAAATAGAAATTTGGAATTTTGAGAGAATTTGGCCTCAATGATCTCTGCTAATCCTTTTTAATTTTTACAAATGAACTAGGATTTATAGGCAAAGGGCAAATTACAACCGTTTGGGACATATAGGGTATTATTAATTTATTTTGAAAACCAATTAAGAAAATTAATCATGTTTACCTCATTTAATCTCAATAAAAATAAATTAAATCCGAGAGTTTCGGGTGCTTGAATAGACACAGCACAAAAAGTCATTTTAACGGTTTAGGTGCTTGAATTTTACTTTGGTTTGTTGAATGGAGCGATTGCTAAAAAATATCGCGTTTCGGGTGCTCGATCTGAAGTTCAATTAGCCGAAATCACAAGTTCGGTCACCCGAGGCTAGAATGAACATAATGTTTGGGTGCTCGGGTTGGTGAAAACGTAACCTGACACAAGTTCGGTCAACCATGGAAGATGTGCACATTTTGGTTCAATTTGTCGAACACAGGCCAACATATTGACTGGTCCACGGTTTGATTAACCAAGACAATTTGAACTACTAGGTTCGGTTGCCCGACCACTCACAAAATTTTCCCTTTTAGTCCTAATTTTTTCCAGTTAATTACCTTGAAAAATTATGTGATATTGGGGACTTAGTGCACTATGTGTAGAAACCTAAAGTCCAACTAAGGTCGTTTTGAGCATTCCTACCTATCATGCATGATGCAACTTATTACAAGCCATATTGAGGTACAGTCCATAATTAAATTACATCACAAAATGAAGAAAATGAAAATAATTACAATTACATAACAATTTTTTTCAATCTTCTACTTGATCACCGTACGCCATCATGATATGGCTTTCTGTTCGAATACACGCGTAAGGTAAACCTGCATGCAAGCCTCAGTACAAAAATTAGTACTAAATACATTTGTCATTATTGAAATAGGGATATGACCAACTAGGTCAATATTCTCCCCTTTTTTGATGATGACAAGTGATTTATGCAAAAGTGGGTATAGCCAAGAAAGGCTCCCCCTGACTATATGCATAAAAAGAATTAAAGCTCAATTTAAATTTTTAAATTTATCAACGTACCCAATTTTTCCTTTTCCCTGGCAACAACAAAAAGGGCTAAGAAATATTGTATGAAGGCAAAAAATAATCATTTAGATACAAAAGATATATTGGGAAGATTTTTGAAGAAGTCGGCAGCATGTTGTTTGAAAATAGAGTGTTCCAAAAATAACTTTGTACACAAGTTACCTATTTTGAGTTGCAACAAACAATATATAGCAAATTTTATTCAATCAACTCAGACAATACATAAGTCAAGAGGCTAATATTATCATGTAGCACAAAAGACTTAGGGCATCAACTGATACCAATTATGAGTTGTTACCACTTTGTTTAATTGCATTTTCTCCCCCAATTGAAGATTATGTAAGGATGAAGATTAATTTTTCATTTAGCCTTCACTCATCCTTTCCAAAAGATTTTAGTATTTAACCAATCATAATAACCTTTGATTTCTGCTTGTCAACAAAAGCCTACAAGATATAAAGCAAGAAGAGAGATGTGGTACTTATTTATATCACTTGTAATAACCACTTATTAGAAAAATATGATACCAATTGTTATTGTTTGCACATGTACGCATTGATACCAATTGTTAATGTATTTCCACAAGATATAGAATTATAGTACTAAATACATTTCATTTTCTCAGAGCCATATGTTTTAAAGTAAAGTGGCTCCTCCTAAGATTGTGCATTTTCTTTAAACTTATACCTTGAGCACAATAAAAGTATGTTATTCTAGAAGCACAACTTAAGTTTTAAGATATACAACATTTATAAAAGATATAGGATATGTGCAGTGATTTTGAAAATTTCAGCAACATTTTGTCTAATAAAGTGATTTATCCCACAAAACCTTGCCAATTTCAAAACATTCAAATTAAAATGAGCTAAGTGCAAACATTTAAAAATCCAAAAACAGATTTTTCATGCACATCCATATTCATTTTAGAAAACATTCCAATATTTTTTCGGAAAATGTGTACCAAAAATCCAGCAGCATGCCATCTATAAACATGAAATTTCCCATATTAAACCTACACAAAATAATTCTCAACCAGACAGTATATCACAAGTTTTGAGCATGTGAGAACCTTAAATATCTACTAGCAAGCAATTTCACATTAATTGCATCCACTATGCATGAGGCTTTCAATCAGATAAGCATGTATATATATCAAAGCATGCAAGCCAATAAACTATCATATATATATAAGCAAAATGACAATCACCACAAAAAAAATATCTAGACTTATCTGTCTATGTGTGTGGTGAGTGTGTACAGTGGAAAAACAAAATAAAAAATTTGTCTTAAGTATTACAAACCCCAAATATAAATGCATGTAAATGAAGCATAAGATAGGACAAATGTAAAACAGCTGAACTCCAAGGACTCCTCCAAGTCTCACCATCATTGCGGTCGTCTTCCTTACCATCACTCATCTCCATCTGGTCCTCACCGATATCATCATCATTCATCTCTCTGAAGCACTCACCAAGGATATGGAAGTTCACCTGCACATCAGACTTAAACTCCTAAAATGATGCTGTGAGACCAGTGATGGCTGCCATGATCTCGGTGTTTGACGGCGCATAGGGATGCTCTTGTGGAATTTCCTAAGCCCTAGTCCTCTCTCAAGAATAGTAGGTGTTGGCCTTACAAGGCTTAAAATATTGTTATCTTGTTTTGATGCTAAAAAAAGTGTGGAACTTAACATATTTGTGTGAGTAATGTTATTTTTAGGCTTATATATGAGAAAACAAGGTCAAAGTGCTCACAAGGATCAAATGAAGCTTAAAAGAGTCAAAGCATGGATTTAAAGATGATATTTTAAAGCTTGAAGAAAATGAGGACATGGTTGATTTGTTGAAAGCCAAAGAAAAGTTAGAAATCAAAAGAGCAAATGAAAAGCAAAGTGAGAGAGCTTAAAGAAAGACAAAGCATGAAGACTTAAGTACCTAGAATGTGAAAAGTCTTAAGAGTCTTTATGTAAGTACTTGAATTTTGAAATATCGTTTTAAATATTTAAAAACTCTTTAAGGGGATTATATAGACTTAGAGACCTATTTAAATACTCTGGAAAAAGTTTTCTAAAAAGAATAAATAAAAAGAGCAAACCATGTTTTGAATTGGAAATGAAAAATCAGAAAACAAATTGTTTAGTAGACCGAAGTTTCTGCTCAGAATCTTGAAGTGGCAACTTTAGAAGACTGAACTTTAAGTTCAGTTATATAAAGAATTTTTTGTGAAATACAGAAACTTGCAGAAGCACCTTAGAAGACTGAAGTCGAACATTAGTCATCTGAACTCAACACCTTAATCGTCTAACCCTTGACCTCGGTCATCTAACCCTATATCCAGTTCAAAATTTTCAAAGGCTAAAGAATTTCAGAAGACTGAACTCAAAGGTTCAGTCGTTTAAACATTGTTAATGAGCAAACTTTTCAAAAGTTTAATATTTTAAAAATCAGTTGCTTGTGCCCCAAATTTTCTAAAAACTTGGGAAATACTCCATGTAAACTTGGGCAACATGAAAACCCTTCTGAAAGCCTATAAATACCTGGTTTTGCAAATCAAAACTAACAAAGAATTGAAAAATATGATTGATAAGCTGAAAGCATTCTTGTTCCCTCAAAGCTCCCTTGCTCACTCATTGATATTTTGAAGTGCTAATCCTTCCTCCTCTGAATTCTTACTGTTAATCCTCATCTAAGAAGGATATTGATAATTTCTACACTTGAGCTTCATTCTATTGTATATTCATATTTTACATTGAAGTATATAGTGCTTAACTTGTACTAACCTGCTCTTTTTAGAGAGTGTTTCTTGTACGCAGAAATTCTTTTTTTTTTCTTCTCGCACATTGACGATTCCAAGGATTGTTTGGATCGTTGGCTAAAGTAAGGGGATATTGCTTAAAGAGGTAGACTCTAGCCTATTTGAATAAGTGACCGAATGAGGGTACATCGTTTGGAGAGGTGGGCTCTAGCCTACTGAAGGAGTATGTAAATAGTGTTGTTCCACCCAGCAATGGAACTGATTTTAGTAATCCTTCGGTGGTTTTCCAATGGTTAGGATGTAGGTTGGGTATAAGTCGAACCTCGTAAAAATCCTGGTCTCACTCTCTCTTTCCCTTACTTTTAATTTTCAACACATTTAAATTGTGCAAATGATTTAATTTGTAATCATATATACTACGTATATTTGGAAATCAAGTAAACTTAAAGTCTAATTTTTATTTGGGTTGTGGAAACCGAAATGGAGTAGGTTGGTTAAACCATACTTTGCGGAAACCATACGAGAGTACGTTACTTGGTTAACATCCCAAAGATAAAATAACTAAGAGTTTATTTGAAATCTGAATCTTGGAAAGAGTGTGAATGTTTTTGTTGAAGATCATTTCGAGAAAGTTAATTCATTTATCAAAATGATTGCAAATAACCACAGGGCTTGAATCAAACCTTCATATGTTCAGGGCTGCAAACAAACAAGAGTTGAAATCTTGTATCTTATTTATCTTGGTTTGAATATTGTGTTTTGGATAATTGGTTTGGTTGATTGATTGGTTACTTGGTTTTTAAAATAGTTGTGTTGTTGATTGCATAAAAGAAACTAAGTTCTTGTGTGATTGACAAATTAAACGAACAAGTTAAGAATTGGTTAAAAGAAATAAAAGAACGTTAAGAAGTTTTAAAAGGAATTAATAGAAATTTTTAGAAATCCAATTCACCCCACCTTTTAGGACTACATCTTAGTTTTCAATTGGTATCGGAGCGGGGTTATAGCAAATCTTAATTAGTAGCTATAAAAAGATCTTAATGGCGCACATAAGTACACTTTTTGGAAAAAAAAGAAATGAATGCAAATCTATCTTCAAACTATGAATTGGAAAGCTTGGGTGGTGTCACAGATGATGACCTAATTCCCTTTAAACTAGTAGATGGAAAACAAGTTCCTAAGGAGAAAAATGATATCATAGACTTAGATCATAAGATACTACAAGTTAATTCTAGTGTTATGAATGTTTTGTATTGTGCTTTAGATGCCAATGAATTTAATAGACTAATGGCTTGCAAAATGGCTAAGGAAATATGGGATAAGTGAGAAGTCACTTACACACTATAGATGTTAGGGATAATAGGATTGATATGCTTATAAGCGAATATGAAGCTTTTAAGATGAATCCAGATGAATCTATAACTAGCATGTACACTAGCTTGAATCATATAATAAATTTCCTAAATGTCGTAGGAAAAACCTACTCTACCTATGAGATGATTAGAAAAATTCTTAGAGGGCTGCCACCTATATGGGAACCAAAAGCCACTGCCATAATGGAAGGAAGAAACTTGAAAAACACCTCCTTAGATGAGCTAATAGGTTCTCTCCTCACATACAAAATGACAATAAATGAAAGGAATGGAAAAACCAAAGCCCAAAAATCAATAGCCTTTCAAGCCTCCAAAGAAAACTCTAGTAGTGGAGAAGAAATGGATGAAGATGAACTAGCCTTCATATCTAAGAAACTTGCAAAAATACTAAGAAGGAAAAAAAAAATTCAATAGAAGAAAAAAAGACTTCGAATCAGAAGAAGAAGAAATTAGTAAAAAGAAATCTAAAAATAAAACCCCTACATGTTATAATTGCAACAAAGTTAGACATATAAAACCGGAATGTCCATTACTAAAGAAAGAATCTAAGAAGAAAAACAAAAAGGCCATGAAAGCCACTACTTGGGATAGTACAAGTAGTTCAGAATAAGAATCAAGTGACCAAGAGGTTGCTTATACTTGCTTTATGGCTTGGGACGATGAGGAAACCTATCTCATCCAAATTCTTAAATAATTCTTGTAATGATTCATAAAATGAATCCAATGATATGTGTATGCCATTTTATGATGAATTAAAAAATGATTTATTCAAAGTATATACGATGCTAATCAAAGTAACCAAACAAAACACATCATTGGAAAACAAGAATGAAGGAATGGTGAAAGAGATAGAATCAATTAAGATTACTGAAAATGAAAAATATTCAAAACTCAAGAAAATAGAAAATAAGTATGAAGTTGCAATAAAAGAATAAGAAGCTAAAAAACTTACTGAAAAAGAAAAAAAACTTGAAAATTAAAGAGTTAGAAAGTAAGAATGAAAATATGATAGAAGACCTTCGATCCCTATCCTCTATGGAATATGAGAAAGATATATATATTTATGAATTAGAGAATAAAATCAGAAAATTATCTCAAGAACTAGAGAAATCACTAAATAAGGTTGATAGCAAGAAATACATTGAAATAAACGATCTCAAGGATCAAATTAAAGATAAAGAAAAGATCATTTACAGCTTCACAAAAGGAAAGGAAAACTTTGACATAATGATAGGCTCGCAAAGGATGACCTTAAACAAAGAAGGCATTGGATTTAATGGGGTTGAAAATAAAAAGAAAAAAAAATTTTTACATGGGTTATTTTTCAAAAGCATCCAAAGATTATGCTAGCACATCTTCTAATGCCTACACTAACACCATATGCTACCTATGAAAGAAAAAGGGTTATATAAAGTTTGAATGTCCATTAAAGAGAAATGATGTAAGAATATGAAGAATAAAAGAAAAATCAAGTCTTATGAAACCTTCTGGACCCAAGTAAGTATGGGTACCTAGATAAAAGACCTTAAAAATCTCAAAGAATTTATTAGAACAAATAAAAACACAAATAACATTGTTGACCAAAAATCATAGGATGATTCATACAAGCTTAAAATAGATAGTTTTAAAATTTGGAAAGAAAATTCACATGAAAGAAAAAATCAAGCATATTACATGAATATTTTGATAAGAAACAGTTTAAGAGTGAGAGATACTTGAAGACAACTTGAGCATTATGACAAAGCAAATGAAAATGAAATACATGTTGTGCTAATTTGCTATACTACATGTATGATCATGACTTGACTCATATTAATAATGTATGGCTCATTATATTGCAAACTTGAGCATGAGATTATTGACCATGAGCATGAATCTTGATATAAAACTAATTTTTGACTATGCATGCTAATAATGAATCAAGTGGATAAATTTGTCTTGTGCTGCTATTTATATTGGTATCCATAAGTTATAAATGATATTTTTGATATCCATGAACTATACAAGATGTGATATTAGCTTCGGTATCTATAAATTATTTTTGGTATCACATTTTTAAAATTTTAATTGGTATCACAATTTAAAAGGCTCAATTGGTATCACAAATTGATATTTAAGAATGATAAGTATAATTGAACTCACGAGCATGTTATGATATTGATGATGTTAACATGATATTGGTATTTGATGATTGTGTTCATGAGAACATACGTGATATGAATCAATATATGAAGCATGGATAATAAACTTAAAAGCATAATTGGTATCAAATCCAAATGTATTAAATTCAGAGGGAGTATTATGATTTATTGCTTGTATTATGTTTCTTCCCTAATTATTAAATTGGAATCATGGAATAAATAATTGGTATCATGAATTATTATGTATGTTGAAGTTTAAAGTACTATACTTTTCATGGTTGCTCATAGCCTTAGTACTTAAAGTCTTACTATTTTTTATTGATGTCAAAAGGGGGAGAAGTTTTGGGCAAAAATTGAGCATTATATTAAAAATTGGAAGCTTATTGAAATGATATATCAAAAGAAGGAGGAGTACTTGATATTGATTGATATTGATATTGAATAATGTGATGAGCATGATAGTACAATTTTTTTTAAATTGATCATGATATTGTTAAGTTTGTCAATATGATGCTTATTGAAAGGGGGAGCCTTCTTAAGGATTACTCAAATTTTTGCTTATTATTTGTCATCATCAAAAAGAGGGGGATTGTTGGTCTTACAAGGTTTAAAATCTTGTTATCTTGTTTTGATGCTAACAAACAAGTGGAACTTAACATATTTGTGTGAGTAATGTTATTACAGGGATCATATATGAGAAAGCAAGGTCAAAGTACTCCCAAGGATCAAATGAACCATAAAAGAGTCAAAGCATGGATTTAATGATGATATTTTAAAGCTTGAAGAAAGTGAGGACATAGATGATGCATTGAAAGCCAACAAAAAGTTAGAAGTCAAAAGAGCCAAAGAAAAGCAAAGTGAAAGAGGTCAAATAAAGACAAATCATGAAGACTCAAGTACCTAAAATGTGAAAAGTCTTAGGAGTGTTTATGTAAGTACTTGAATGTTTAAATATCGTTTGAAATATTTTGAAGCTCTTTAAGAGGATTATATAGACTTAGAGACCTATTTAAAAACCCTGAAAAAAAATTATTATTAAAGAATAAATAAAGAGAGCAAACCATGTTTTGAATTGGAAATTAAAAATTAGAAAACAAATTGTTTAGTAGACTGAAGTTTCTGCTCAGAAGCCATAAGTGGCAACTTTAGAAGACTAAACTTTAAGTTCAGTCATTTGAAGAATTACTTTAGATAACTGAAAAATAAGTTCAGTCGTCTGAAGAATTTTTGGTGAAAGACAGAAACTGGCAGAAGCACCTCAGAAGACTAAAGTCTAACTTCAGTCGTCTAAATTTGACACCTCAGTCATCTAACCCTTGACCTCGGTCGTCTAACCCTATATCTAGTTCAAATTTTTCAAAGGCTAAGGAACTTCAGAAGACTGAACTCAAAGGTTCAGTCGTCTGAACACTATTAACGGGAAAATTTTTCAAAAGTTTTATTTTTTAAATATCAGTTGCTTGTGCCCCAAATTTTCTAAAAACTTGGGAAATACTCCAAGTAAACTTGGGTAACACGAAAACCCTTTTGAAAGCCTATAAATACATGGTTTTGCAAATCAAAACTAACAAAGAATTGTAAAATCTAATTGATAAGCTGAAAGCATTCTTGCTCTCCCAAAGCTTTTCTGCTCACTCATTGCAAATCTCTTTTGCTGAAATATTCTCAAGTGCTGATCCTTCCTCCTCTGAATTCCTACCGCTAATCCTCATCTAAGAAGGATATTGGTGAATTCTATACTTGAGCTTCATTCTATTTCATATTGATATTTTACATTGAAGTATATAGTGCCGAACTTGCACTAGCCTGCTCTTTTTAGAGTGTTTTTCTTGTACACAAAAATTCTTTTGCTTTTCTTGTAGATTGAAAATTCCAAGGATTGTTTGGATCATTGACTAAGCAAGGGGATATTGCTTAGAGAGGCGGGCTCAAGCCTATTTGAAGGAGTGACCGAACAAGGGTACATCATTTTGAGAGGCGGGCTCTAGCCTACTGAAAGAGTGTGTAAACGGTGTCGTTCCGCCCAATAAAGGAAATGATTTTAGTAATCCTTTTGTAGTTTTCCAAAGGCGAGGATGTAGGCTGGGTGTAAGTTGAACCTCATAAAAATCTCGGTCTCACTCTCTCATTCCCTTACTCTTTATTTTCAGCACATTTAAATTGCGTGAATGATTTAATTTGTAATCATATATACTACGTATATTTGGAAATCAAGTAAACTTAAAGTCTAATTTTGATTTGGGTTGCGGAAACAAAAAGGTGGTATGGTGGTTAAACCATACTTTGCGGAAACCATACGGGAGTACGTTACTTGGTTAACATCCCAAAGATAAATTAACTAAGAGTTTATTTGAATCATGAATCTTAGAAAGAGTGTGAATGTTTTTGTTGAAGATCATTTTGAGAAGGTTAATTCATTATCAAAAGGATTGAAAATTACCACGGGGCTTGACTCAAACCTTCATATGTTCAGGGCTGCAAATAAGCAAGAGTTGAAATCTTGTATCTTATTTATCTTGGTTTAAATATTGTGTTTTGGATAACTGATTTGGTTGATTGATTGGTTACTTGGTTGTTTAAATAGTTGTGTTGTTGATTATATAAAAGAAACTAAGTTCTTGTATGATTGACAAATTAAACAAACAAGTCAACAATTGGTTAAAAGAAGTAAAACAAGGTTAAGAAGTTTTAAAAGGAATTAAGAGAAATTTTTAAAAATACAATTCACCCCCCTCTTGGGACTACATCTTAGTTTTCAGTAGGAAACCACATGTTACCTGCGAGCTCATACCCCATCAATTTCATTGTGGCGGAGAAGAAGTCGGTGCTCTTAATCTTCTTTGATACTGCATATGAAGTCCTTGTTATTCTCTCTCTATGAAACATCCTAGATAGGATGCCTCCATATGGTAGTATGATCCTCTTTCCTGCAGTCTTCACAAACATCCACCTGAGGATCAGTTTAGGAAGATCCAACTTCTTCCTCATGAATAAAGACCACATGACAAAGAAGTCCAAGTGTGAGACCTGATCCTTGGACCCTGACTTTGGCAAGATATTATATGAAATCAAGTGGTGTGCCACATTTGCCTCCAAAGTCAATGATCTGTAACTAGGGGTATGTGCAAGATCTTCCATGGGATGAGTCATCACAAGATTCATGAAAGTGTTCATAGTGATGTCCTACTCATTTATCTAGGTCGAGGTGGAGTCAAGACAGTCAAAGTTTGCTTGCTGGATATCAAACACCGCAGCTAGGTATGCCTCATTGAACTGGATGTCTGTCTCAAACACCCTCGAGTAGCAACCCTGGTCATCCTTCCCAATGTTGGCATAGAACAGCCTGACAAGTATGGGGTAGACCCCTCTAGGCTAGAAACTTATAAATTCATACCATCTCTGGTATCTGAACATGTCTAATATATTATAATACGTCTGCTTAAATTGTATGTCCAGTACCTTACTGAGGATTGGATCCTTGAGGTAGAAAACTTTTTCATACTTGATCCGTCTATCAGGCGTGTAGAACCACTGATCAAGTGCAATGCTTGCCTCAACACGTCTCTAGTCTCTAGACATAGTAGGAAGAAGTTTTTCTAAAGGGTGCTAGGCTAGAGATGAAAATGGAGTGACTGGAAGAGAGTAAAAATCGGAGGAGCTCTCAAAAATGGAGTGAAAATGACGGTTCTTTCGTGGGTGAAATTATTTGTACAATGTGGTTCAGGCGCCCGAATAGGAATTTGGTTCCCCGAACTGCAATGATTATCCCAGGCATTGAATCTGTTCAGCTGATTGAACAAAGATTCGGTTGGTTGAATTTCAAGCATCTTTTCATTTTTTCAATGCTCGGTAGCCCGAACTCGTTTGTTCATCAAAGTTCAATTGGCTAAAATACTGATTCAGTTACCCAAATATATATTTCGTTACCCAAACCATGTTCAGCTGCCCAAATGATTTTGAACTGAAAAATTCAGCAGCTCGAATAAGGTCAACATGTTGGTCAACATTCTAAGTTTGGTTGCCCAATGAGAATGAGCTGAAATGGTTCAGCCAACTGAACTATGTTGATTTCTCTTTTTTGACCTTTTCTTAATATATAAGACCCCATATGATTTAGATATAAGGCCTAAGATTTATGGAGTCTTCCTATTCTATTTAATTTGCACTTGGAACAACTTCAGGTCAAGAAGGGATGGAATCTGATTTTTCTTTTACTCTCCACACTTGTTTCATTTTAACCCCTTTCCTTTTGAACGCACAATCAAACTTGGCATGTCATTTCTTTTTACACAACACATAGTTGATATGTGCATAAGGACCAGAGGAGGTACTAGCATAACAATCGAATTCTTTCACAAAGTACCCCATAGACAGATTTTTCTTCTTTCTCTTTAGCATTGCTACATGCCATAACCTCATATAAAATATCATAATCGAAAGCATGTAGTAAGGTATTCATAGTATCAAAATTCACTTGCACTAAGTTCCTATCATTATCATCCAACACACATTCGAATTTAGGAACAATAACACAATCAATGGTTTTTGCAGGCACAATATCACCCTGGTTAATGACTTTCCAGAACCTCCAATTTAAAGCTTTCACAAATATAGTCATTCTAAATTTCCATACAACATAATTTTCACCACAAAATGCGGGAGGGTTCGTGACCAACCTTCCCTCACATGAAGGGGATGCACTAACACGAGCGATCATGATCTTTTACTAAGTAATGTTTAAGTGTAAGTGACGAGGCTCTGATACCAAATGCTAGCTTTAGTGCAATCCTAAGAGGGGGGTGAATTGGAGATGTATAAATTATTCCTATGTTCAACTAATTCAGCAGGAAGTATTTCACAAACCTAGGGTCTTTCTATGTATTCACAATCCCAATCAAATATTTAAATGATAAACATAAAAGCACAAAACTCTAAGCAGACTCACAACTCTTAGATAATCAAGAAAAATGAAGCTTTTGAGTGTATAGGAGTGTATGGGCGTAGTATAGGCTAAAATAGAATTTTGGAATTTTGAGAGAATTTGGCCTTAATGATCTTTGCCAATCCTTTTTAATTTTTGCAAATGAACTAGTATTTATAGGCATGGGGCAAATTATGACCGTTGGGGACATATAGGGTATTATTAACTTTGTTTGAAAACCAATTAAAAAAATTAATCCGTTTTACCCCTCTTTAATTTAGTAAAAATAAATCCAACCCGAGAGTTTTGGGTGCCCGAGCCTAAGTTCAGTTGCCCGAACAGACACAACACAAAAAGTCATTTTAATGGTCCGGGTGCCTCAATTTTACTTTGGTTTGCTGAATGGGGCAATTCCTAAAAAAGAATGCATTTTGGGTGCCCAGTCTGAAGTTCAGTCGCCCGAGGCCAAATGAACGTAATGTTCGGGCGCCTGGGTTGGTGAAAAAGTGACTTGACACAAGTTTGGTCGACCATGGAAGATGTGTACATTTTGGTTTAGTTTGCCAAACACAGGTCAACATGTTGATCGATCCACGGTTCGGTCGACCGAGGCAATTTGAATTGCTAGGTTCGGTCGCCCAACCACTCACAAAATTTGGCCTTTCAGTCCTAAGTTTTTTCCAGTTAATTCCCCTAATAAATTATGTGATATTAGGGATTTAGTGCACTATTTGTAGGAACCTAAAGTCTAACTAAGGTCATTTTAAACATACCTACCTATCATGCATGATGCAACTTATTACAAGCCATATTGAGGTACAGTTCATACTTAAATTACATCCTAGAATGAAGAAAATGAAAATAATTACAATTACGACACAATTTTCTTCAATCTTTTGCTTAATCACCGTACGCCATCATGATATGGCTTTCAATTTGAATACACGCATAAGGTGAACCTGCATGCAGGCCTCAGTACAAACATTAGTACTAAATGTATTTTTCACTATGAAAACCAAAATATGACCAATTCGGTCAACATAAGCTATGATTCAAATTGATAGTGGGAGAATCTAAATTCAAAAAAATTCCATCTTATTATGCTCACCAACATGTTTAGCTTAGATTTTGCTTTGAACTCACTGTGCTTAACTATGATATTTTTATTGAGTATCTTAAATGAAATTATATTGCTTAGCCACAGGTTCTTTGGTCTTACCATATGATCCATGTTTTCTATTTTCTAATATCTTTGGGATTTTTGTGGTTTCTTATTCTGAGTGTATTTTGAATTGTGCTTACATATTTAATTAGAATAATGTTGCTTGCTTTCTTTAAATTAAAGTTTCTTTTTCAGCAAGCAGACCCCCAATACTTCTTGATAATATCATAAGGGGGATGTATATTTATATACACAAATATATTTATATTCATATATTTTTCATGGCAAGAAATGATTTTACATGAGACATATCTTGCTTCTTGCTTGCGTGCTTTAAATGAATCATGACTTGCACTATTCTGTTTTAAAAGTATTAAAATATTATTTTTAAGAGCACTGCATAATTGGTTTGGTATTTACATATGAAAATGCATGCGAACTAGTTAGACTAAAATCTTTCTCAAACCTACTTTTTGCTATCATATGCTGTGTGTTTTTTAACTCAAATCTTTCACAAGTATTATGATATATTTCAATTGTAATGGTTTGTGAAAATTTTTGGTCTTACTTTGTTTATCATGTATTTTACTCTTATGGCCAATTATATTGCTTTGTGTGATAAATTGCTATATTTTCCAACAATTATAAATTTTTATGCCCAAAAATTTTATATCAAATAGGGGGAGTGTTATTTTTTTTTTTTTAAAGCTATGTCTCTCAATCAATTATACTAAAAAGGGGGAGAATTTTCATGCTCAAATGATCTTATAGCTTAGCCCTTTTGTTGATCACAAAAGGGGGAGACTTTATTTTTTATGAGCAAAATGACAAGGTTTTTAATTGCCAAACAAGGGGGAATCTTTTAAGGGCAATATTTTAAATGGGGTATGTATCTGAGCTGCATGCATGCCTGTATGTGTGCCATATTGCTAAAACTTAATGCATATAATGTGAAATGCCTTCTTTAGTTAATATGCTTGTGCCATACTAGTTATAATCTTTCTTATGTATATTCCTAGGGGGGGCATTTTAGGCTAAACCCCATTTTTCTCTAGTGCATATGTCGTCATCAAAAAGGGAGAGATTGTTGACTTTTTGAGTCCAATCCCTGGTTTTGAGAATGACAAACTACAAATTACTTATGTGTGTATTCAGTGCATGAGCAGATTTAATATTTTAGCACATACATAAGAAAGAGATGGAAGCCTGGAGGAACATAAAGACCATATCATCTGGCATTTTCCATGAGGAATCTAAGGAGCAAAAGGAGAAGAAGAAGAAGACATTTGTTCTATATTGTAAATGCATTTTGTTTTATATTTTGAAGAAACTCATCATATATATTGTTATATATAAGGGTCATATATTCTATTACAAATGTCATATTGAGATCAACACATTTACTCCATTGAGCTTCAAGTTACATCTTAAAAGAGTATTTAGGATTTCTTCATACACATAAGCTTGTTTAGAATCACCTGAGTGTATTCAAAATTATCATTCATCACTTGTATTGACGGTTCAGATTGTGAACTGGGGAGGAGGAAGCTACGCCTCTTGTAAGTAGCAGATTGTAATGAGGAAGTTATGCCTCTTATAAGCAACGGACTGTAATGGGAAGCTCTGTCCTAAGTTAAGGAGTGGTATAGTGGAATCTTTTGGTAGTTTACCCAAGGCGAGGACGTTGGCCGAGTTGGCCAAACCTTGTAAAATTTGGAGTGTGCATCTCTCTTCCCTTATCTCATTTTTATTTTTGCTTGCATTTGATAATTAATTTCATATATGCCTATTGTGTATGTCGTAAATAATTCATGTACATAAGATTGATTAGGAAATACTAATTGGTTGTGGAATACATCACTTGAATCTATTAGGTTGTGTAATACTAAAATCTGTGTATCTCCAAACTTGTGGTTGTGTCATTTTAAAATTATGACTCGAAGACTTAGAAATTTTAAAATACCTAATTCACCCCCTGCTTGGGATTACACCTAATTTCACATTTGGTATCAGAGCCTCATTTCATTTGACTTAAACATTCTTGTAAAAATCAGGATGCCTAATATCGGTGTAACCCCATTTGGTGTGGGACACCCTTCCACACATCCACATATATTTTGTTGTGTAAATTACACCTACTAGAAATAAAGAATGGGCATTTTTCTTCAAAATGCTGATTGGAAGGTGTGGAAGACTGTCTTTAAAGGAGATTATGTTCTAATGAAAATTGTTGAAATAGAAAATATACCTAAGACTAAAGATGAATAAACAAATGATGACTGGAAAGTTGTTCAAGTAAATGCTATTGCCATAAATTTGTTATATTTTGCATTACATGTATATGACTTTAATAGAGTCATGGCTTGTAAAAATGCTAAAGAAATATGGGAAAGCTTAGTAATCATATATGAGGGCAATAAGGATGTAAAAGACAGTAGGATAGACATGCTCGCCAGTGAATATGAAGCATTCAAAATATCTCCCAATAAATCAATTTAATCTATGTACACCAAGTTCACCCACATCACAAATTTTTTGCATTCTCTTGGTAAGACTTACACTACTTATGAGATGATCAAGAAAATTCTTAGAGGTCTACCTGTAGAGACTTTGGAAATTTAAATAATAATAAATAAGGAAAAGGAGGAAATTTGGTTTGGTGAAGACCAAATCGTTGATAGTTTGGAGAGGGGCACAGAAAAACGTCAACGGTTTTGTGTTTACTGCAGGCTGGTTACAAGTAAATCGGTAAAATGTCGTGTTAAAAACCCAAGGACAAAACCGTCGACGATTTTGTGAGGGGTGGACAAAACCGTCGACAGTTTTCTCTACAGTTATGAAATCAAAGAAGAACCCACGAGTTATCTTTTATTAAATCAAAACCTAATCTCTCTCTCTCGCTCTCTCTCTCTCCTTCCCTCTCCTGCGGAGCCCCCTCCCTTATCTCTTTGATTTCATTTGCATTTAAATCTAATTCGATGATCAGGAACAACCAGAAGGATCTAGGGAGAATTCTCTTCAACTTAATCGGAGTGTAATCAGGATTTGGGGTTCCGGAGCACCACTCCAAAACCAGGGTAAGTAAGGTATTTTAGGGTTTAATTGTTTATTTGGAGAATATAAGGCTTAGGAAATGCTAAATGAGATATATTCTGGGGGTTGATTTGATCAATTTGGGGAAAATGTAATTTCAGGGTTTTGAGTTTCAAACGTCGTAGAGCGTGGATTTAGGGTTGTTAGCAGGCCTCTCTATAAGCCAGGTAAGGGGATAGATTAAGTCAAGTATTTTCAGTAAATTAATCATTGAATATACACTATTTGATTCAGAAAAGGTATATATATGAATTAGTATAGTTTTTGGAAATACTGATATTGAATTGAGGAAACTTCCACAATAGATTTTATATTATTTTGTCAGCAAAATATATTTTCTCATGCTAGATAATTTATTACAGAGTAGTACTCACTTGTGTGTGGCATGAGTATAAATTTTATTGTAAGTAATGATATGTGAGAATATTTTTTGAATTTAGAGTACAAGTATGATTTGACGACAATTTTAGAAAATTTATAAACAGTACATAAATTATATTTTCAGTATATTATGATATTTCAGTTGGTGCAGATGCCGTGATTATTTCAGCCGGCACAGATGTCGTGATAATTCATCCGACGCAATGTCGTGATAATTCAGCTGGCGCAGAAGCTGTGATATTTTAGTCGCCCTAGATGTCGTGATTAGATATATTTATAACAGATATTCAAAAATATTATTATAATGACAGATTCTACACAAAATCATGAAACAGTATTATTACAGTTATATTGAAATATACTATATGATAGCGAAAATCGGTTGGACTAAGTATGTTATGAGCACGGTACCATAGCTAGCCAGCTATATCAGAAAGTGTAACCCCTGTGTGCTGACTTGAGAAGTGTTGCAGAGAGTAGGATGGGTGGACCAAGTTGGTGTTAGCCGACAGTGTAACCACTGTTAGCTTTACCGTGATCCCAAGAGGGGGGGTGAATTGGTATTTTTAAATTTTATCTCCTAGGTATTCCTCCTAGTAGCAGTAAGTTCACAAGCCTAGGGTCAATCTAGTGCAAATAATGTAAATATACCAGAAATTAAATAAAGCAGTTTAAACAACCATACAAGCACCAGAAAGCAGTAAATAGAGGATGACACGCAGATATGTTATCGAGGTTCGGCCAACGGCCTACGTCCCCGCCTTGGCTAACCAGCACAAGGATTATCACAATACCTTGCTCACTTAAACGGGTGGAGTGGCACCTATACAAACTAGGTCAAATTAACACAGGGCTGACCTCAACCTTTACACCAATCCTTACCGGGCTGGATTACCGCCCCCTCGGGCCATGCCTGGAATCTCTCAGATATACAATCAAAGGTACAATACAAGAGTGCTTTCACGTAAAGTAGATTTGTACCACAAATGCGCACACACACAAACACCACAGATGATTTAAATAATGTAAGCTCTGTGTGGTCTAAATATGTCAACTCTCAACAATGTTTTCTATCTGTGTAGCAAGTACGTGAGAGTGTCAATAATAATATGTGTACTTCAAAATATTCAGTCAAGAGTGTTCACATAGAATATCAAACAAGCCTCAATATTATCAATCAATAGAATGCGTATATGCTTGGATTGCAAAATAGATAATCTTTGTTTTCGGCAAATGATATATATACTTGTATAAATAATACCACAAAGATTGATATATCACACACACGAATATCTTTTCACAAATATATCAATATGAACACCACAAGATATTCGGATATGTTTGAAAGTATTTTTGCAATCTCCAAACAAAAACAAACTTCCTAAGATATTGCAACGAGAATGCAATACTTGGGATGTCACAACAAGTCTTTCTTAGGGCAGGCTTATTGGCGAAGCCTCCTAAGAAAACTTAGGTTATGCTCTCAAAAATCGATTCAAATATGCAACAATATGGAGAGCTAACCTCTAAGTAAAAGTACTCAATACACTTACAAATGATTTAGATGGATGAAGAGTGTAAGCTTGAGTAGGTTTCAAAAGAAGTGTGACTAATGAGAGGCAAAAATGATTATTTTGGTTTGAGAGAGAACTTTTTTAATCTTTTTGCTAATCACATCTTAATCCACCAAATGAAGGAGTATATATAGATATACTAAAAATTTTGACCGTTGGGGACTTATTTGGGATTTTTGGAAAAGCTTAATGACCCTTAAGACAATTTAACCCTGTTTAAAGAAATTTAACCACGGTAAAAAATACGAACAACCTGAGAGGTCCGGTCGACCAGAAATGGTTCGGTCGACCGGGACTCAAGTGGCTCAGTCGACCAGGGGCATTTTGAACTGGGTGGTCGGTCGACCGGGCAAGGGCGATTTTCCAAAAACTCTGAGGTTCGGTCGACCGGGCCCTTTTGAACTGCATGGCTCGGTCGACCAGATTGCTGGAAATCCTCCCAAGACCCTTCGGTCGACCAGGTAGTTGGAGTTCAAAACTGGTCGGTTGACCGGGAGGTCAAACTGTTGACTCCCAGGTGGTTCGGTCGACCGAGGTCAAATGACCTACAAGGGCTTGGTCGACTGGGCCAAATTGAACTGAGTTGGCCGGTCGACCGAAAGTGCACCAAGTGTGCATTTCGGTCCCTTCTTGCAACATATAAACCCTATTCAAGTGCCTATTACATACAAGTGCAAAGGTGAGTGTCCTAAGGTCACTTGGGGTCCAATTTTAGATCACCGAAAAAGTCCGGTGTCGGTCTTCCGAAGGTTCACCCTAAGGTCTTTCTATAGTTCGGTTTGAGCTTGCAAATTAAATCATACGTGTGATGTGTGTGAGCTTATTACAAACCGAAAATCCTAATTACTATTACAGACAAATTTCATTTAAAAACTATTACAATTAAGAGTATGAAATTGTCTTCAAGTCTTTGAGCTTTTCACGTGCTACTGAAGATATGCTAATATGAACCTGCACACATGAACTAGATATAAATTAAATACAATTGTATTTGTCATTATCAAAACTAGGGTGTGACCTATAAGGTCAACAACCACACTATTCAAAAAGTGTTGGTTCGGTAGCCGATTAGCCTTGAAGTGTTGTGGAGAGCAGGATACCCACTGTGTGCCGACTTGAGAATTGTTGCGAAGAGCATGATGGGTGGACTAGGTTGGATGGGAAATTGTGCATAGTTATGTCATGTTTAACTTAGCATGGTAGGCGAGCCAAAGTTAAGTCCAGCCTATGGGCCGCACAACCCAAATCATGCAGGGTTAATTCATGATATACAGTTATCCTTCTAGGTTATAATTTCAATAATATTCCGATATAGCAAATGATTTATATGTATACAAAAATTTAGTATGCTGCAGTATGTTATGTTGAGCTACAAATTATTCAGATTTATACAGAATAGTTTTACTTGACTTGTCAAATGCAGCTAAATTATGTACAAATTTTCCTTACTTATCAGATACAGTTTATCACGAACAGTATATGTTTAAAACACAATAATACTTATGTTACCACACACTGATATTAGTCTATCTCCCCTATTGAGAGGTGCCTCACCCTAGCAATACAAATATTTCAGGAAACCCAAATAGATGAGCTAAGGTCTGAGATAGAGGAGGCTAATTGTGCTACTGTGGCTGAAGGGAAAGTAGTTGGATTGAAATCAGGATGGATTTTAAAGAGTACGACCGTAGGGTTTTTATGGTCCTTTTTGGGATGTATTTGTGTATTTTGGTTACAGTAAAACTCTGGTATTGTATATACGGTTGAATATATCATGGTTTCCGCTGCATAGTTGTCATGTATGTATGGACAGGTATATCCCCGGTTTCCCTAGAGGTCCGGGTTGATTTAGTGTGTGTTTTATGGTATCAGAGTTATTATTGACATTATCATGTGGAAAAAAAATATATAGCACAATTTTTAGGGCGTGACAATTGTGGGATCAAAGCCTATGTTGCTAGGTTCTATAGGCTTCAGTGCACAGTGGAAACAATACTAGAGTATAGGAATAGATCTTCAAGAGGATAGTAAATGGGGTAGATCAGGATTTTAGTGAGTTAATGTTGGGAAGTTAAGATAAGAATTTAGGGTTTTGTTCCACAATTTGGAAGCAAAATTTCCGTAGAGGTTTCTGTGTCATTCCTGGGGTGACGATTTCGGGAAAGCCATAGTAAACTATTGTCGGGCTGTGTTTCTAGATTGCTGGAATGAATCTTAAATTGAGAATAAGGACGTCAGGCTAATTGATGATGTTAGATTTTAGTTAGATTAATATATTAGTTTTATTATGAAGATAAGGTCCTCAGATTATGTTTATTTTCTTTTCAGGATAGACCCTGGGGGTAACAATCCTCAAACTAGTGGTGATGATGGTGTAGGGCCCTCTAATATGGGTGGAGGTGATTCAGATGCAGTTCTGCGCAGTGTAGCTCAACAGGTTAAGGCTAAGATTGCATGGAGCTCTAGAGAGCAGTGAGGCCCATCAGCAGACCAGGGCTACACTATAGAGGACTACACCAAAATGAAGCCTTCAAATTTTTAAGGGAGTGTGGGCCCAATTGCCGGCAAAGAACTGGGTACACAAAATGGAAAAGATACAGACCATACTACACTGTACCGATGAGCAGAGAGTATTGTATGCCACCTTCAGACTTACAAGGGAGGCTGAGCATTGCTGGTCGGTTGTTAGACTTCTAGAGGAGCAGAGATTGATACCTAAAGCTCTGACATAGAGCTAGTTTAAAGAGATGTTCTTTGATTGATATTTTGTTGCCACCATAAGAGAAGTAAAAGTGGAGGAATTCTTGAACCTAACTCAGGGGCATCAAACAATCCAGCAGTACGCAGAAAAATTTATTGAACTGTCCTACTTTGCCTCACATATCATTCCTGATAAGGAAGAGAAGGCAAGAAAATTTGAGAGAGGCTTAAGGCAGGAAATTTATGAAGAGGTGGCAGTGTTGAAAGTACAGGATTTCATCGATCTAGTAAATAGGGTAGCTATGGCAGAAGCGAGCAGGCAGAGGGGTGTTGAGGTCTAGGGCCAGAGGAAGAAACCCACACCTCTTGGATCTCAGGCGGGTTATAGTCGAGGTCTATGGAGGAGAGGTGGATACAGCAGAGGATAGAGGTAGGAGATGGGGAGCCGTGAGATGCAGGGCTAGCAGACTTATCCTGTTTATCTTAGTTACAATAAGAGACACATGGGAGAGTGCCGAACGAGGAGAATTGTCTACTACCGGTGTGGTAGACCAGGTCACTTGGCATGAGATTGTCATGCACAGTGGAGTAATTCTCTCTCTCCTAAACCATACCGAGGAAATATCTAGGTGCCCTGAGGAGGCCACCAGTGGAACACGGCCCCAACAAGGGTCTATGCATTGACATTGGGAGACACTGAGGCAAATGGAAATGTGGTGACAGGTACAATTTATATGCTTTCAATTAAAGCTATTATTTTATTTGACTAAGGGGCAACACATTCTTTCATGTCTATGGAGTACGAAAAATTATATGGGGCAGACACTCAGCTATTAGACACCGAGTTGTTAGTAGCTACACTGACGAGGTTAGTATTGAGGTGTTGAAGGGTGCTCAGAGGCTATCCAATAGATATTCAGGGGAGAATATTATCAGTTGTTGGCCTTACAAGGCCAAAAATCTTGTTTTGATGATAACAAATCAGAGGAACTGAACATATTTGGTTAAGTGATGATATTTAAGGACTCAAGTATGAAAATACAAGGTCAAGTACTCACAAGAATTATTAAAAGCTTATACACCAAAGAAAGATGATCAAATGAAACTTAAAGAATATTAAGGCATGGATTCAAAGATGATCTGATAAAGCTTGAAGATCATGAAAGCATGAATATTAAAGAGAACTTGCTAGAAGCTTAAAATATATTAAAGCTTGAAGACGAGATGGAGTCAAAGAAAGACAAACATGAAGACTTAAGTGCTTAGAATTTCAAAGTCTTAAGAAGTTTTTATGTAAGTACTTCAAAAAATTTCAATATAAATGTATTGAAGCTCCTTAGGGACAATCAAAGACCTAGAAATCATTTTTTTAAAGACCTTAAAATATAATTTCCAAAGTTATAAATTATAAAGGTCCCAGGAGAAAAGAGTTTTTAAAATAAAAATCTTAAAAAACAAGTGTTTAAAGTGATCAGACGCCTGATCTAAAATCAATATGCGACTGACCTTTTTATGTTTTTTAAGATTGGCAAATAGAATGGTGACAAGCGTCGCAACTTAGCTAGACAAGCGCCTGTCCTTGTCAACTAAGGCGACTGACCTCATCTGGACAGGAGTCTGCAAATACATTGACTTTCAAAATTGAACTATGACAAGTGCTTGACCCCTTTAAAACAAGTGACTGCCATTCGAAAGCTTTTAAAAAGATACGATAGGGGAAAGTTTCAAAAATTAGTTTCTTGGGCTCCAAACTTCATGCAAACTTGAGATACACTCCAAGTAAACTTGGGGAATAGGGAATTCACTTTTTAAAATCTATATATATCCCCCAAGGCAAAGATTTTCATAACAAGAAATATTTTCAGCAATCAACATACTCTCAAGTGCTCTTAATTCTCAAATGCTATCTTGCTCACATCTTGCCGATCTTTCAACTAAGTTTTTTCTAAACTTCTCACATCAAAATTGAGCATCAATTCTGAATCTTTCAATCATAGAAAGATTATACCAGTGATAGATTTACACTAAGCTTCAATTTCATTATGTTGAGATTTACGTTGAAGTATATGTTGTGCTTACACTTGTACTAACTTGCTCTATCTGGAAGTGATTTTTGTACACAAACTCCTTCTTCTTGTTTCTTGTTTCTTGACATTTCAGCACTATTGGATCGTTGTAACCGAGCATTGGGTATCGCTTGGAGAGGGAGCTCCACCCTATTTGAATGAGGGTTTGTAATGGTGTGTTTTACTCGTAAAGGAACGTGTTAATGGAATCCTTAGGTTGTTGCCTAAGGTGAGGACATAGGCTAGGTATAAGACGAATCTCATAAAAACTCAGTCTCACTCTCCTTCCCTTATTCTTTAATTCTCTGCATACTTATTAATTGCGTGGTTGAATTAAATTTCTTGATCATAAATACTACGTAGATTAGACTTTAAATAAACTAAATATTAATTTATTTTTGGGACTTGCAGAAACTGAAAGGAAGTATGTTGGTTGATCAATATAAATTGCGGAAACCATAATGAAGTACTTTGATTGGTTAACACCCAAAACCTATTAAGTGAAGGTTTATTAGAAATCTGAATTTGGAAAGAGTGTTGGATATTATATTGCTGATCATTTTGAAAGATCAATTTCATTAATACATGGCTTAATCTCTGCGGGCATTCATATTCAAAATTTGCTAGTTAATCACCAAATCTTGATAGTTAGGTAGTTCATACATTAACTTGTGTTTAATAAATCAATTGGTTGATTTTCATTAAGAATCATTACTTTGTGTTGATAATAAATCAATTAGTTAATTGGGTGTGATTTGTGATTGGCCTATACAAGCATTGAATATCTAATTATTCTTGAATGATTGCTAAATATAAAATAAGTTGGAAATTTATAAAAGGAATTAAAAGAAAAATTTTACAAACCCAATTCACCCCCCTCTTGGATGCACACCTTAGTTTTTCAATTGGTATCAGAGCGAGGTTATAGCAAATATTAATTAGAAGCCATATAAATATCTAAATGGCACACCTAGGTGTAGCCCCCTTTGCTGAGACCAATCTTCAATTAGGCCTCCTATCTTTTGTGGACTTAACTATACATTTTGGAAACAAAGAATGAAAATCTACCTTCAAACTATGGATTTGAAAGCATGGAGGGTTGTCACACATGGTGATCTTATCCCTACCAAACTTGTAGATGGAAAAGAAGTACCCAAAGAGGAAAAAGACATGAATGAGAATGATCATAAGATGTTGCAAGTTAATTCAAGTGCTATAAACGCATTATATTGTGCCCTTGATATAAATGAATTCAATAGGGTCATGACTTGCAAAATAGCTAAGGAAATATGGTATAAACTAGAGGTAACCTATGAAGGTACCGTTTATGTTAGAGAAAATAAAACTAATATGTTGACTAGTGAATACGAAGCTTTTAGGATGAATCTCGATGAATCCAACACAAATATGTATACAAGGTTTACACATATCATAAATTCCTTAAATGCCTTAGGAAAAACATACTCCACTTACAAAATGATCCACAAAATATTTAGAGGACTTCCACCTATTTGGTAACCCAAAGTCACAACCATAACAGAAGGAAGCAACCTTAAGAATACCTCACTAGATGAACGGATGTGTTCTCTCCTTGCATACGAGATGGCAATAAATGAAAGAAGTAGAAAATCTAAAGCCCATAAAATGTTGCATTTAAAATCTCACATGAAAGCTCTAGAGATGAAGATGAAGAGGAAATTGATGCAAATGATATTGCCCTCACAACCAAGAAACTTGCAAAGATCCTTAGAAAGAAGAATAAATTTACAAGAAAAATCCAGAACTCAAAATTAGATGGAGATGAAAAAGAAAAAATCAGTGAGAAGAAAACAAAGGTTGAACTTCCAACATGTTATAATTGTAAGAAATTTGGACACATAAAGCTGGATGGTCCCCAACTCATGAAAGATTTTAAAAATAAAAATAAAAAGGCAATGAAGGCCACTACATGGGACAATCTAAGTTCTAGTAGTTCAGAGATTGAATCAAGTGAACAAGTTTTTGAAAATGGTTGCTTTATGGCATAGGATGATGATGAAGAACAAAGCTCCTCATCCAAATCTTTTAATGAATCATGTTGTGAATCTACCAACGATGAATCCAATAATGAAAGTATACCATCTTATGAAGAACTACAAAGTGAATTAAGCTTCACAAAATTCTAGTTAAAGTAACTAAACGATACACTTCATTGAAAAATAAGAATGAAGTTGTTATGAAAGAATTAGAATCTAAAAATCTTGCTGAAAGAGAAACGGATTTAAAAATCAAGAAATTAGAAAGCAAGAATGAAAATGTGATAAAAGAATTAGAAGATCTAAGATCCCAAACTTCCATTTATAATGAGAAAGATCTATATCTTTTTTAACTAGAAAACAAAATCAGCAAGATATCTCAAGATCAAGTAAAGCAGTAAGAAAATGGTAAATGTAAAGACCCGGGAAAAGAAAATAATAAAAGAAATGGGAAAAAGAAGGTTTTGGGCCAGTTAAGGGGAAAACCAGCAATAGTTTTGGATTTACCACGGAACAGCAAAAGGTAAACGGTGAAAAACAAGCCGGTTAAATAGAAAACCGGAGAGGGTTTCTGGAGGCTTAAGAAAATCGGCGATGGTTCTCTACGTAGAGGAGATATAAAGAAAGTCTTGCGAGCATTTTCAAAGGAACTTAAATTTTTTTCTTTCTTTCTCTCCGAAACCCTATAGTTTCTCCCTCCTATTTCTTTGATTTTAGCTCCATTAAGGTCCGTTTTGGTGATCCGAAACCATCACGTGGTTTGTAGGATCATTCTCTGCAAAGTAGCGAGAGTGGATCGTTGAGTTTGGATATTTGGGCACCATCCCAAAATTAGGGTAAGTAGGATATTTTAAGTTTTACTGTTAATATGAAGCATAGAGGGCATAGGGAATGATAAAATAGCATTTTATTGAGATTTAAGTTAATAAACTCGGATTTTTGAATTAGGGTTCGAGTGAGTGTCGTTGATATCGTTTGGGGTCTTTGCGATCGTAATCTATGAAACTAGGTTTTTAATAATTATAAACAGGTTAATTCGAGTATACTAATATATATGTAGATATGATTTATCTGAATGGCTAGACATTTGGAAAAATGGTTACTTTTGATATATAATACATATGGGACAAATTTGTGTGGCATAAATAAAACATTCATAATTTAATTGACTATTGTGAGTATCAAATGATGAAATATATTGTTGGATTGTGAACATTGGCTAGCTATGATACAATCTACTTGTGAATAAAGATTGGTTGTGAATACTGGCTGTTTGAGATTACTGTGTGATGAATAATGTGATGTATGTGTGTGTGGGTCATTTCTTGTGGTTATTCGTGTATATCACAATATAATGTTGGCAAGCCTGAGGAGTTTGTTATATTGTCTAGATGTAATCACAATATACGTTGGCAGGCCTGAGGAGTTTGTATATTGTCATTATATATTTGGGTAGAGCATTGGTAGGCCTGATGAGGTTGTTCTACTGATATACTATGGGTAGCTCATTAGAATTGGTACTATGATTAGTGGTGCCTGTGTGGGTTATGTTATATTCTATGTGAAAGTCCTGTGCGGTTAGGAGTCCTATGTAGACCGTGTATTTTGTATGGATGAGAGTCGTGTGTGGACCATGTTTCCTATGTGGATGTGAGTCCAGTGTGGACGATGTTCTTTAGTGTGGATGACTTACATGGAATGTGATCTGATAAGATAAATGGTATATGAACTTAATTGTATGTATATTTATGGCAAAGTAAAACTTTTTGCCCAGAGCTTGCTAAGAAAGGCAAGTGCCCTGGTAATTATCAGTTTGGTTCCAGAGCAGAGGGAAGCTACCTGTACGGGCGGATAGTCTTCCCTATTCTGGAAGACTTTGCCTATATACATAGCCCGAGAGCTTATTGAGTAAGGTGAGTGCCTTGATATTAGTATTAGAGTAGAAGGAAGTTACTTGTATGGGCGAGTAATCTTCCCTATTATTGGGTATTGTCATTAAAAATAATTATAAATGTGTGTTTGATATCAGAGGTTAGTGTTGTTATTAGTGAGGCATTTTCTTAGCTGCTATAGATCATGAAATACAAATGAATGTATATTCTGTATTTATCTAAACTCTCTACCACACACTGCTATGATTTATTCTTGCTTAGTGAGATGTGTCAAACCCTAGTGAATGATTATATTTTCAAGTCCATTAGGCGATCGATCTTAAAGCTTCGGGTGGGGTAGAAATTTTGCTAAATTCTTGGGATGTTTGTAATAATAGTTCGTGTATAGTTTATGTTATTTTTAAATACTGGGTTGTAATATAAACAAATATATGTTGTTGCCTTTGGGAGTTATAGATAAACTTTGGTATTCAATTTGAGGTTGTTTATTTCATTTTTACTGCATGATTGTGGTGTATGGTATCAAAAACATGTGAATGAAACACGTAACCTTTGCACCCCACTTGGTGGGTTTGGGGGCATTACAATTGGTATCAGAGCCTAATGGTTCTGTCGACTTTAAGGATACTTAATAACATAGTATAGGTTTGAGTTAGGATAGGGATAAGAGTGGGTAGGTTAGGTGGAACAGTGGTTTGGAATCTTGGAGGCGAAAATCCTTTGATGGTCTTTTGTATTTTTCCAGGGGTGATGATTTCTGGAAAACTAAGGTAAAACCATTAATGGTTTCATTTCTGAGTTGAGAGACTGGAACTTGGGCATGTAAGTCAGAACGATAGGTCGGTTAAGCACATTGTTGTGTTGGTGTTACGATTTTGTAGTAAGACAGTACGAATGAATTATGGATGAGAACTTATATGTTATAATAACTTTTCGTGTTTAACTTGTTTTAGTTATAATAAATTAGGGATTTTAAGCCTATTTTTATTTTATTTTCAGGATGCATCTAAGGGGGAAGGACGTTGATACTGAGGGAGATATACACGTGGATACCTCCAATGAGGAAGACGTTGATGTCTTGGCAGTGCTATGTAGCATAGCACGTTATGCTAAGAAGGAAGCTCAGAGAGATTAGGGTATGCCATTGGCAGACGGGGACTACACTTTTCAGCAGTTCACCCAAACGAGTTCGTTGGATTTTGAAGGAGGTGCAAACCTAATTGTAGCTAAGGACTGGATTCAGGAGATGGAAGAGCTCTTGACTATTTTGCACTGTACTGAGGAGCAAAAGGTACAATACGCCACCTTTAAACTAGTTGGGGAGGCCAAGAGGTGGTGGTGGTCGGAAAAATTGGTGGAGGAGCAACATCCTAGGTATACACCTATTACCTAGAGCCATTTCAGGGAGGTTTTCTTTGGAAAATGCTTCCCCGCTGCCACTCGAGAGGTGAAAGAAGAGGAGTTTCTACATCTGACCCATGGGTCCATGACTGTGCAACAATATGCAGCCAAGTTTGTGGAGTTATCACGCTTTGCTCCACACATGGTCCCGGACTAGCCACTAAAAGCCCAAATGTTTAAGAAAGGATTGAGGTCAGGGATATGTGCTTAGGTGGTGGCATTGTTGCCTCAGAGTTTCTCTGAACTGTTGGACAGGGCCATGGTAGTTGAGGTTAGTATATAGGAGAGTGAGGTAGAAGCGAAATTGAAGAAGAGATCCATACCTTCCAGCTCACATACCAATGTCTAATAGGATTCCTATAGGGGAGATTGAGATGTTGAGGGTCAGAGGTCATATAAGACTGATCGAGCTACCGGAGGAACACATTTCTCCCCTATTGTGCCAGATGTAATCGGATGCATTAAGGGGAATGCCAGGGCGGGAATACGTATGCTATAGGTGTGGCAGGCATGGCCACATAGCTCGTGATTTTTGTGCTTTGCTGAGCAATGCACCCGCTCATGATCAGAATAGGAGAAACAACTCAGTATTGTGTGGCGGCAGCGGCCCGACGCATATCTATATGTTTGGTATGGCTGAAGGGGACAATGCTAAAGGCGTAGGTAATATATTCATGATTGTATAAATGATAGTCTTGATTGATTTTAAGTGATTTGATGGTTCATTTGTTGGCATAAATTGAACTGTGTAAATGTGGTTAATTAGCTTTTAAAATGTGAAGAATGATGGATTAACAAATGTCGAGGAAAAATTTTTATAAGGAGGGGAGAATGTAAAGACCCAGGAAAATGAAATAATAAAAGAAATGGGGAAAAGAAGTTTTTGGTCTAGTTAAGGGAAAAACCAGCTACAGTTTTCTGCAGGAGATAGAAAACTGACCACGGTTTTGGATTTACTGTGGAACAATAAAAAGTAAATGATGAAAAATAGGCTAGTTAAATATAAAACTAGTGACGGTTTTCTGGAGGCTTGAGAAAACCAGCAATGGTTTTCTACGCAGAGGAGATATAAAAAAAGTCCTATGAGCATTTTCAAAGGAACTTAAAATTTCTTCTTTCTTTCTCTCTGAAACCCTACAGTTTCTCCCTCATATTTCTTCAATGCTCACTCCATTAAGGTCCATTTTGGCGATCCGGAACCATCACAAAGTTCGTAGGATCATTTGGTGCAAAGTAGTCAAAGTGGATCATTGAGTTGGGATTTTGGGGCACCATCCCAAAATAAGTGTAAGTAGGTTATTTTATGTTTTATTATTAATATGGAGTATATAGGGCCTAGGGAATGATAAAATAGAATTTCATTGAGATTTGAGTTGATAAAGTCGGGTTTTTGAATTAGGGTTTGGGTGAATACTGCGGATATCATTTAGGGTCTTTGCGAGCGTATTCTTGGAAACTAGGTAAGGGGAATTAATTATAGATTTTTATTAATTATAAACTGGTTAATTCGAGTATACAAATATATATATATATATAAATTTATATATTTAGGTATGATTTATTTGACCGGTTAGACATTTGGAAAAATGGTGACTTTTGATTTATAATATATATGGGATAAAATTGTGTGGCAGAAATAAAGCTTTCATAATTTAATTGACTGTTGTGACTATTGAATGATGAAATATATTGGTGGATCATGGAACATTGGCTAGCTGTGTGTACAGTCTCCTTGTGAATAAAGATTGGTTGTGAATAATGGCTGCTTGAGATTACTGCATGATGAACAATGTGATGTGTGTGTGTGTATGGGTCATTTCGTGTGGTTATTCGTGTGTATCACAATATAACGTTGGTAAGCTTACGGAATTCATTATATTGCCTATATGTAATCACGATATACATTGGTAGGCCTAAGGAGTTCGTATATTGTCATTATATATTGGGGTAGAGCGTTGGCAGGCCTAAGGAAGTTGTTCTACTGATATACTACGGGTAGGTCATGGGGATTGGTGCTGGTGGTTAGGTGTGCCTGTGTGGGCCACATTATATTTTGTGTGACAGTCCTGTGTGCACCGTGTATCTAATGTGGTTGTGAGTCCTGTGTGGACCGTGTATTCTGTGTGGATAAGAGTCCTGTGTGGACCGTGTATCCTGTATGGATGTGAGTCCATGTGGAAGGTGTTCTTTTGTGTGGATAACTTATGTGGAATGTGATCTGATGAGATAAATGGTATATGAACTTAATTGTATGTATATTTATGGTAAAGTAAAACTTTTTACCAAGAGCTTGCTAAGAAAGGTGAGTGCCCTGGTAATTATCAGTTTGGTTCTAAAGCAGAGGGAAGCTACTTGTATGGGCGGGTAATCTTTCCTATTCTTGAAGACTTTGCCTATATGCATAGCTCATGAGCATACTGAGTAAGGTGAGTGTGCTGATATTAGTATTAGAGCAAAGGGAAGCTACTTGTGTGGGCGAGTAATCTTCCTTATTCTTGGGTATTATCATTAAAAATAATTATGAATGTGTGTTTGATATTAGAGGTTAGTGTTGTTATTAGTGTGGCATTTTCTTAGCTGCTGTTGATAGTGAAATACAAATGAATGTATATTCTATACTTATTTAAACTCTCTGCCACACACTGCTATGATTTATTCTTCCTTACTAAGATGTGTCTCACATTAGTGGATGATTATATTTTCAGGTCCATCAGGCGGTCGAGCTTTAAGCTCCGAGCAGGGTAGAAATTTTGATAAATTCTTGGGGTGTTTGTAATAACAGTTTTTGTGTAGTTTATGTTTTTTTTTTAAAAAAAATACAGGGTTGTAATATAAACAGATAGATGCTTTTGCTTTTGGGAGTTATAGATAGACTCTGGTTTTTAATTTAAGGTTGTTTATTTTATTTTTGCTGTATGATTGTGGTGTATGGTATCAAAAACAGGTGAATGAAACACGTAACCTTTGGGCCCCACTTGGTGGGTTTGGGGGCGTTACAGTAAAAATATACAAAACACAGAAATCTGTGATCTTAAGATAAAAATTAAGGACCAAACCAAAATCATCTAAAATTAAAGGAAAAGAAAATCTTTATAAAATGATAAGCGCACAAAGCATGTCCTTGAATAAAGAAGGCATAGGATTCAATGAAGTTGAGAATATAGGGAAAAAGAACCTCTACATAGGGTACTTTACAAAAGCCTCCAAAGATTATCCTAGCACCTCCTCAAATGCTTACACACATACCACATGTTTTCTATGTAAGGATAAAGGAAATATAAAGTTTGAATGTCCATTAAGGAGAAAGGGTGTGAAAACTAAACAAGTTTGGAAAGTAAAAGAAACATCTCTTATTAAACCATTTAGACCCAAGAAAGTATATGTACCAAGATGAAAGCCTAGTTCACAAACTAAGGACTCCAAAGACATTAGGATTAGTAATTCCCTTTTTAGAAACTAAGAAAGCTAAAATTATGCTAAAATGAAACGGATTAGTAATGACTCAACAGCCTATAGAGTTTATGTTAGCCAATCCTAAAAAGAAATAAAGTAATAATTATAAATGTGCTCTGATAATAGACATGCTTAAGTCATAAAATATTAATAGATATGTCTACCTTAAAGATCTAATGCATAATCTGAAAGTCTATATTAACTATGCATATCATGGTAAATATTTCAGTTATAACTAAAGGGATAAAAAAAGCATAACCTTAGTTGAACTGTTATAATTACTTAAGGTTAAAAATTTTTAAAAGCACGACATATGATATTATTTGCACATACTTGAGATTTAGAAGACCAATCACTAACAAAGCTCACAAGTGAAAAATATGAATGACAGCTGATTAAAGTATTGTAGGTGGAATAAAATTATTTGATACTCACAACATATGGCTGATTCAAGAAGAAAATTTTCCTTATTCAATCTATGAAAAATAATTTAATAATACAAGGATATTGAACAAGTTGAAATGAGGCATAAGGATAAATTTTCGAGCTTATTGATGGTTATCATATTGAAACAAATGAAAACGAGAATGATATTGTTGGCCACAATCAAAGGATGAATTATACAAGACTTAATTTAGAAAGTATTGAGATTTGGAAAGCCATATGAATTTTGGGTAATCATATGCAAAAGAATTATGTGAAGTCAAAATAAAGAAAATTTGAAGCAAATTGAGCTTATTGCATAAGAATTTTGAATAAGGTATAGGGATAAGTGCTTGAAGATAGCAGAAAAGTCAAAAACACTAAATTGGGTTGAAATGTTTGAAGCTACTATTTTTTATTTTTTATTTTTTGCTTATCTCTTTTGTTTGTCTCCATTGAACATCTTAGTTCACATGCTGATGTTGGATTAAGTTATATATTTTTTGGCATGATGAATAATGGATGAACATGTTATGATTGAAATATATGCTAGCTTCAGGGGGAGTTAAATTTGTTAAATAGTGATATCATGATTTATGTTCATTGCTAAAAATCATTGAAAATTATGATATACAATCTTTTTCATGCTACTTTGGAAACTTGTTATCTATCTTTTTATGCATGATGAATGTAAAGTTTCTTTTTTGTGCCTTCACTTGATATATACTTTTGCTTATGGTTGCTCGATGCCTTAGTATTTATATGTTTTTCTTGATATCTTACTCTTTTCGATTGGTGTCAAAAAGGTGAGAAGTTTTAGGCAAAAATTGAGCATAATAATTGATCTTGATCTCAAATGATGTCATCTTGATATATGAGCATGATATTGAAATTAATATTCAAATATTATTAAGTTGATGCTTATTGTAAGGGGGAGCCTTTTTAAGGCTTACTCAATTTTCACTCCTTGTTTTTCATCATCAAAAAGGGGGAGATTGTTGGCCTTACAAGGCTTAAAATATTTTTTTGATGATAACAAATCAGAGAAACTTAACATATTTTGTTAGGTGATGATATTTCAAAACTCAAGTATAAGAATACAAGGTCAAGTGCTCACATGGATCATTTAAAGTTTATACTCCAAAGAAAGATGATCAAATGAAGCTTAAAGAATATTAAGGCATGGATTCAAATATGATCTAATAAAGCTTGAAGATCATGAGAGCATGAATATTAAAGAGAACTTGCTAAAAGTTTAATATATATTGAAGCTTGAAGACAAGACAGAGTCAAAGAAAGACAAGCATGAAGACATAAGTGCTTAGAATGTTAAAATCTTAAGAAGTCTTTATGTTAGTACTTCAAACAATTTCAATATAAATGCATTGAAGCTCCTTAGGGACAATCAAAGACCTGGAAGCCATTTTTAAAAGACCTTGAAATATAATTTCCATAGTTATAAATTATAAAGGTCCCAAGAGAAAAGAGTTTTAAAAATAAAAATCTTGAAAAACAAGTGTTTAAAATGATTAGGCACTTGACCTAAAGCCAACAGGCAACTGACCTTTCTATGTTTTTTAAGATTGTGGTAGCTTTACTGTATTCCTAAGAGGGGGGGGGGGGTGAATTGGTATTTTAAAGATTTCTCCCTAGGTTAATCAACTAGCAGTAGTATTACACAATTCTAAGGTCAATCTAGTGCAGATAGAATAAATCAATATACATTCAACTGAAATTAAACTGCATAAGTAAACTAATTAACCATGCACAATAAAGCAGTAAAAAGAGATAACACCAGATATGTTATTGAGGTTCGACAATAGTGCCTACATCCCTGCCTTAGCTCACAAGTATAAGGATTACACTAAGGCTCACTTAATGAGTGGAGCAACACCTAAATACAACCAGGTCAATTAGCTTAGGGTTGATCTCAACCTTTACAATCAATCCTTTCGGCTGGATTAACACCCCCTCTAGCCATGCTTGGAATGCAACAGAATCACAATACAATTTGTGTACAAATTTTATGCTTCTTGATCAAGTAGATTTGCACCACTAATATCAAACACACTACAGTATGATAGGATATGATAAACTCAATATAGTTTTAATGTCTACTCTCAAAAATAATGCTAGTATATCAATGAAATTGTGAGAGTGTATGTATTACAATCTTTGTGTCAAGATAATAATATCAATCACAAGATGCAGCAACAAAGATCTTCACTACACAAGAAAATATCTCAAAAATATTTTTCTTAAATAATAAGCGCAAGAGATATTTAAAATCGGTTAGTAACAAATTATTTCACAAAAAAAAAAAAAGCAATACGAGCTCTTGAGTATTGCAATGATGATGCAAAACTCACAAGCTCTAAGAAGTTTTCCCAAGGAGGACTTATTGATAAAGTCTCCGAAAAAAACTCTAAGCTTACTTTCAAATGAAAATATATCTCAATCAAGTGGAACAAAGAGAGTATAAGCTTAATGAGACAATCACAAGAACACTCTTACTAAACGATTTTTGCAATATGGATGAGTAAGAATGGATGTATGGAGCTTGAATATGAGAAATGGGATTTTTGAATTTAAGAGAAAATCTGCTAATTGTATTTTCTAATTAGGTCCTAATCAATGCAAATGAGGGGGTATATATAGACACCCCAAGCATTATAACCGTCTGGGACCTATCTGGTATTTCTGGAAAAATTTAAGTACGGTTAATAAAAATTAACCTCGCTTTAACCTCGGTGAAATTGGAGCATCCCGAGAGGGTCAGTCAACCATTTTTAAGGTTCGGTTGACAAGGTTGCTCAGTTTGGTCGACTAGGGTGTATTTGAACTGAGGAGATGGTTGAATTGACTTGAGGTGATTTCAGAACCTCAAAAGTTTGGTCGACCATACCAAGTTAGGTTGACTGAATTAGGATGTTCAGTCGACTAGACCATTTTTCTTCTTCAATTTCGGTCGACCACGGCATTTGGGTTTCCCCATATGCCAGTTTGGTCGACCAAGGCGTTGTAGTTCGTTTTAGAAATGGTTGACCAACGAGTCAACCTTTTGACCCTAGAGAGGTTTGGTCGACCGAAGTGCTCTGTGTGTTGGGCTTCGATCGACCGAACACACAAACTTTGTGCAATTCAATCCTATTCTTCTTATGAAGTCACCCCTATTCACATGATAATTAATTCTAAGATTATAGGTGACTTTTCAAGCAATATTTTGGGTCCTATGGTTAGTATAATGTTTTTTAGCTTATCTATCACATCATGCATGCATTGCATTAAATATTACAGACCCAAATAAAACATAATATTTAAATTACAACAAATGAATCTTCTGGGTCTTTATTCTTCATGTCTTCACATGCCATCAAATGATCTTGCAAATATGAACCTGCACATAAGCTTGATAGACATTAAATACATGAGTATTGGTTATAATCAAAATAGGGTATGACATATAAGGTCAACATTCTCCCTTTTTTAATGATAACAAATACCTCATGCAAAAGTGGGTGTAGCCAAGAAGGCTCCCCCTGACAATATGCATAGTGAGAATGTTAAAGATTTAAAAATGTAAACATTTTTCAAATATCCAATTTTGCCTCTTCTCTCCCTTTTGGCAACAGCGAAAAGGGCTATTGTAAATATAAGGCATGTAAGTAAGGCATTGAGTATGAATAATTTATATGCAATATAAGATCAGGAAAAGTTTTTGGAAATTTTGACAGCATGCCATTTGAAAATAGAGCATTTTCCCAAAAATACCTGTATGGAAATGACCTGATTGAGTTTTAAATTAACAATTTATCCACAACTACCAACTCAAATAGTTTAGTATGATCAAGATGGGAAACATAAACATAACTATCAACATGCAAGAGATATGATAGCCATGCATTTGCAAAACATATACAAACTCAAAAGTATAAAGCAATGATAGACTTAAAGTTCAGAGTCGTATGTTTTCTATGTTAAGAAGCTCCCCCTAAGTTTGTGCACTTTATCAAAAATATAGGAGGCATCTCTACTATGCATTAGACCTAGCTCTCATCTAATCTATATGAGCCTATATTCCTGAAGGGGTTTGGTGAAGATATCAGCCCACTGCTCATTTGTGCACACAAACTCAAGTGCCACATTCCCTTTCTGCACATGATCATGAATGAAGTGATGTGTAATCTCAATATGTTTTGTTCGTGAGTGTGAGATAGGGATTTTAGAGATTTTGATTATACTAATATTATCAAATTTAGTTGGAATCATATCATAGCACAATCAAAAATCTATAAGTTGTTGTTTCATATAGAGCATTTGAGCATAACAACTCACAGCCATAATATATTCTTCTTCGGCTGTGGATAAGGCAACTTAGTTATGTTTCTTGGAGAAACAAGAAACCAGAGATTGTCCTAAATAATAAAAAGTGTCGCTAGTACTCTTCTTATCAACCTTACTACTGGCAAAGTCAGCATCAGTATAGCTAACAATCTCAAATGTTGTATGCTTAAGGTACCATAAGCCTAATTCTATACTCACAGCTAGGTACCTAAGAATTCTTTTGACTGCTAATAGATGAGACTCCTTACGAGTAGCTTGCAACCTAGCATACATACACACATTAAACATGATATCAGGATGACTAGCTATAAGGTAATAGAGGCTACCTATCATGCCATGATATAGTTTCACATCAATAGGGATGCCTTACTAATCTTTATCAAGTTTTGTGGAAGAACTCATAGTAGTACCAAAAATTTTACCATCCTCCATGTAAAATTTATTTAGCAAGTCCCTAACATATTTAGATTGGCATATAATGATTCCATGTTTAGCTTCAGTTCACCCATCACGCTCATTTTAAATTCACTTTGCATGCATTTGGCAAACTCATTACACAAATAATCATTAGTTACTCCAAAAATAATATCATCAACATAAATTTAGACAAGGAGCATTTAATTATTTTTAGATTTGATGAAAAGTGTAGTGTCAATTTTGCCCTAGGTAAACCCATTTTCTAATAGGAAACCACTAAGCATCTAATACCAAGCTCTAAGAGCTTGTTTCAATCCGTACAAGGCTTTGGACGACCGGTATACATGATCGGGATATTTATGATTTTCAAAACTAGGAGGTTGTTTTACATACACTTCTTAATTTATATAGCCATTTAAGAAGGTGCTTTTAACATCTATTTGATACAATTTAAAGTTCTTAAAAGCGGCAAAAGCAAGCAACATATGAATGGTTTCCATTCTAGCTATAGGAGCATAGGTTTCTTCAAAATCTATCCCTTCTTCTTGATTATATCCCTGGGAAACTAGTCTAACTTTAAATCTAGTTACTATCCCATTCTCATCCTTCTTATTTCTATATACCCATTTAGTTCCAATAATTGTACGATTATTAAGCCTAGGAACTAGGGTCCACAATTTGCTTCTTTCAAATTGGTCAAGCCCTTCTTGCATAAACATTACCCAAAACTCATCCTCTATGGCTTCCTTAATATTTTTGGGCTCTTCCTGAGATAAGAAAGCAAAATGGCTAACTACGTTTCTTAAAGAGGACCGGGTTGCTACACCACATGAGGGTTCACCTATAATTTGATCTAAAGGGTGGTTCCTAATGAATTTCCAATCCCTAGGCAATTCATGAACCTCACTTTCAACTTTATTATCTTCAATTGATTTATCATTGATTTTTGAATTTTTGTCCACATTATTTTCAATAGATAGCTTATCTAATCCCATTCTAATATCAATATCATCTTTATCATCTCTTCTATAAAATGGATTTGATTTATCAAACACAACATGAATAGATTCAATAATAGTTAATGTTTTTTTATTAAAAACTCTATATGTTGTACTATTAAGTGAGTAACCTAGGAAAATACCTTCATCAGATTTAGAGTCAAATTTCCCTAGGTGTTCATTATATCTAAGTACGAAGCTTTTATAACCAAAAAAATGAAAATAAGAAATATTAGATTTATGGTTGTTCCACAATTCATATGGAGTCTTATTAAGTGAAGGTCTGATTAACACTCTATTCATGACATAACATGTAGTACTCACAATTTCTACCTAGAAATATTTGGGTAATTTATGTTTATTCAGCATTGTTCTACGAATTTCTTGCAAGGACCTATTCTTTCTTTCTACAACTCCATTTTGTTGTGGGGTCCTAGGTGCAGAAAAATTATGTGAAATGCCCTCTAAGTCACAATAGTTTTCCATGCCATCATTTTTTAATTCAGTTCCCCTATCACTTTTTATGTGTGTGATTTTGTAGCCTTTTTCATTCTGAATTCTTCTACATAATTTAGTGAATCGTTCCCGTGATTCATCTTTATGAGACAGAAATAGCATCCATATGAACCTAGAATAATCATCCACAATAAAAAAAGCACACAATTTTCCACCTAGACTTTGAACTTGATTAGGAACAAATAAATCTAAGTTTAGCATTTCAAGTGGTCTAGTGGTAGATATAAATTTCTTTTTCTTAAAACTTGATTTTGTTTGTATACCCATTTGACATGCATCACAAATCTTATCTTTCACAAAATGTGTTTTAGGTAGTGCTTTAACAAAATCCCTTTTGATGATTTTTGACAGACGATACATACTAGCATGTCCTAATCATCTATGCCACAACAAACTAGCTTCATTTATTGCAGAAAAAAAATTGTAACTTGTTGAGAAGTTAGATTATCAAAACTAATTGTGTATACATTTTCATAACGTTTAGTAGTGAAAAGTACATTATTATCAAATTTACTCTCAACAATGCATTTATCATTTTTAAAAGATACTTCACACCCTTTACCACATAATTGGCTAATACTCAACAACTTATGTTTCAATCCATCAACCAATAATAGATTATCAATAACTAGGGAAGGTTTCTTACCAACCATACCTACACCGATGATTCGGCCCTTGGCATTGTCCCCGAATGTCACATATCCTTAATCATGGGAGTGATAGATGTGAACTTAGACTTGTCGCCGGTCATATGTCGTAAGCACCCGCTATCCATATACCACTTGTCCTTGGAAGATTACGATCTGAAGCACACCTGCAAAATAACTTAAGTAACTGACACTGGTCCCCAAATTTTGTTGGGTCCACAGCCGTTAGTGCCTGGATCACCTTTGACTCTCCACACCTTTTTAATTCTTACATATTTATTTCTAAGTGGACAATCAAACTAGATATGACCAATTTGTTTACATTTTAAACATATCATTCGACACCGAGGGTCTTTAGGTTGAATTTGGGATTTTGATTCTCGTGTAAAATGTCCCAAATAAAGATTAGGTCATCTCACATTTTCAATACAATTAAATCCAAGACCTTCTTTGCTAAGTGAGTTTCTTTGGACCCCAAAGAGTTTTTCAAAATTTCGTTGGCCCTCAGTAAATTTAAAAACAATTTTGGAGCTATCCTCTAATTTTCTCTTAAGCTCGGCAATTTTCAAATCTTTTTCTTTAAGAATCGATGCAAGAGAATTCTTTGCAATTTCAAATAGTTTTGACCAATTTTCACACTTCTTTTTTAAAACATCATTTTCCTTGGTCATTTTGTTCAACAATTTAGACACATGAATATATTCATATTGCAATTCTTTAAAAGTAGGCATGTTATCAAAATCAAAATCATCATCAGAATAATACGAAGATAAGGAACAAGAAGACAATACCTCATCATCCCGTGCCATCAAGCACAAGTTTGGAATCTCACAGTTGCTACAATCTGAATCTAAATCGCTACTGTTTTGTTTATCCCATGAGGTGCCTCCTTTCATGGCTTTCTTCTTTTTCATATACTCCTTCTTCAGCAATGGGCAATCAGGTTTGATATGCCCAACCTTGTTACAATTATAGCATGTGGGAGCATTCAATTTTTCTTTTATTTTACTAGGCTCTCCCTTCTCAAATGCTGAATCTCTAAATTTTATGTATGGCCTACTCTTCTTCATGAAGATCGTGCTAAATTTCCTAGTGAGCATAGCCATGTCACCTTCAAATTCAGGTTCACTACACTCACTAGAAGTATTAGTAGATGTTTTTAAGACAGTCACTTTCTTCATTCTATTGTACTCATTTAGTCTCTCATTAACAGCTAACTCATAGGTGATAAGTGAACCTATTAATTCATCTAGTGACATAGCCTTAAGGTCTACACCCTTAGATATGGTTGTAGCCTTTGCTTCCCAAATAGGAGGCAAACCTCTAAAGACTTTCCTAATCATTTCATATGTAGGATATGTCTTACCTAATGCATGCAGTGAATTAATGATGTGTGTAAATCTAGTGCTTCATACTCACTAGTCAACATATCAATTATAGTATCTTTCACATCCCCAGTACTCTCATAGGTGACCCCTAACTTATCTCATATTTATTTTGCAGAAGAATATGCCATAACTCTATTAAACTCATTAACATCAAGACCATAGTAAAGATTATTCATGACGGTACCATTTAAACTAACATATTTCATATCCTCATCAATATATTCATCTTTAGTCTTAGGAACTTTAGTTTCACCCTTAGTTTTCATGGGAACATAGTTTCCCTTAGAGCAAACTCTCCACACCATCCATTTAGTATTCTGAAGATAAATACACATCCTTTATTTCCAGAAGGTGTAATTGACACCACTGAAAACCAGAGGACATGTGGAAGATGGTCTCTCAGGGAAAGAGGTTACAGTGTTATGAACCATCTAGATCCTTTGCAGAAAAACATTTAAGTCTAAGCTACTAGGATTTGATACCAATTGTTAGCTTTATAGTAATCCCAAGAGAGGGGATGAATTGGTATTTTAAAGATTTCTCCCCCAGGTCAATCAACTAGCAACAGTATTACACAATCCTAAGGTCAATCTAGTGTAGATAGAATAAATCAATATATATTTAGCTGAAATACAATACAATTTTTGTACAAATATTATGCTTCTTAATCAAGCAGATTTGCACCAATAATATCAAACACTACAGTATGATAGGATATGATAAGCTCAATGTTGTTTTAATGTCTACTCTAAAAAATAATGCTAGTATATAAATTAGAATGTGAGAATGTGTGTGTTATGATCTTTGTGTCAAGATAATAATATCAATCACAAGATGCAGCAAAAAACATCTTCACTACACAAGAAAATATCTCAAAAATATTTTTCTCAAATAATGAGTGCAAGAGATATTTGAAATCGATTTGTAAAAATTTATTTCACAACCAAAATGCAATACGAGAATATCATACATAAAACGATTGTATCATTTTCATACATTCATGAGCTTCAAGTTTAATCATATGTTAATGTTTTAGGAATTTGATTTGTACTCACGCTTTTGTTATAAACATTTTTGAGTGTTATTTTTTAGATTCTATTGTATACACAGTTCGGTGTGTGAACTAGTGTGTGAGGAGAGAGCTGTATCTTTTGTAAGCAACGGAGTAAGGGGGAGTTGTGCCTCTTGTAAGAAGCGAAATGTAAGGGAAGATCCATCCCAATTTAAGGAGTAGGGATTTAGTGAAATCCTTGAGTGATTACTCAAGGCGAGGACATAAGCCAAGTCAGCTGAACCTCGTAAAAACCATGTTTGTCTTCTCTCTTCCCTTTACTCTTTATTTTCAGCACTGCATTTAAATTGTGTATGTTGCATGTATAGGTTGGATAGCCTTACACATAAGTAATTGAGTAACAAGAATTCATTGGTAAATATATAAGAAGGGTTTAAACGGTAAATAAGTGTCAAAGAATTTTTTTAAATGCCTAATTCACCCCCCCCCCTCTTGGGATTACACCTGATTCAACACATAAGCATTCTACAACACATGAGTATATAGGATCTGCACAAAAGTAACAAACTCACAATTCATAGTTTTCAAAGTAAAAGTGAAGAGTTTGCCAAAATAATTTTATACTCAATTAAATTTTCAAAATGGGACAAGTGTTAAGTAATATATGAGTTATAAACATTTTCATAACTTGATCCTAGTTTTGCAAAACTAGTTGTATGTCCTAAAGTCCTAAAAGTCAAGAATATTTCTATAAAAGACATATTAAGCATATAAGATATCAAAATAAATTTTAAGTGTGTTTTCATAAAACAAGATATCTTATATTCAAGAAAAAATCATTTGTACAAGTATTGATCTTCATTAGGCTTAATATATTTTATATACTTTTATCCAAGAATGTTTTAAGTCATTAAAATGCTTTTTGACAAGGAAAAACAAACCAATCGTCACTGACATAGTGCAGCCTTGAGTTCTGAACACCCTTCGGTATTTGGGGCACAACTTTTTCTAGTAAATTCCAAATGGATCGATCTTGGTGTCCTTGGAAAGCTAATACAGAAAGAAACAACTTTCATGTTGATTGCTTTTCTAATTTAAGGACCTTGTCAATGAACACAGGGTATTTGAGGATGAGTTACTGTATGTGATTAGTCAACAAGAGCAAGGGCTCGTCAACGAGTCCAATGGGAAGAACCGCTCCAACGGGCTGTAAATGGCTAGTTTACCAAATAAAATAAATTTTCTTCCCCCCAAGGGCTAGTTAATAGCTCCTTTGGCTATTGGGCTATAAATACAAGCTATTAGACTTGTATTAACATGGTTTTGAGCATTGTTGATCATATTTGTGAAAAATATCATTTTATTTAAAACCTAAGCACTTTGCACTTTGCATTTTAGTTATTCGTCACAAGTGCTCAATCCTCTCTTGCTCATTTATCTTGTAAGATTCATTCCTTGATAAAATAGAGTGAGGATTTGGTTGTATTTCATATTGGCTCATTTAATGAGCATTAAATTGTATTTCCAATCTCTTGTAAGGTTATTTGTGAACCATTGTTGTAAGGTTCTTTGTAAACCAAAGTGAAGGCTCTTGGTGAGCGCAGTAGGGATTTGTTCCCGAGTGTAGGGTTTGTTCTCAAGTAGTAAGGCTTCTCCACCAGTCAAGGAGTATCTTTAGTGGATTGTGGAATCATTGGTTTGGTGCTAAGTTGTGGACATAAGCTTGGTGCCGAACCACATAAAAATATCGATCTTGTTCTTTCTCTCCCTTACACTCTTTATTTTATATCTTGTGCATGACTTATATTTATATTGCGATATAATTTCTTGTATTTTTCCAAGAGTTCTTATTTTGTAGAAAAATACGTGTTCCACGAAAAGAGTCTATTCACCCCCCTCTAGACTATATACTCTGGGTTGGGACTTCCAACCGAAGACTTATTGATAAAGTCTCCAAAAAAAAAACTCTAAGCTTACTTGGATGAGTAAGAATGGAAGTTTGGAGCTTGAATATGAGAATTTAGATTTTTCAATTTCAGATAAAATTTGCTAATTGTATTTTCTAATTAGGTCCTAATCCATGCAAATGAGGGGGTATATATAGACACCCCAAGAATTATAAACATTTGGGACATATTTAGTATTTTTGAAGAATTTTAAATAGGGTTACTAAAAATCAACCTCATTTTAACCTCAATGAAATATGAGCAACCCGAGAGAGTCGGTCGACCATTTTTAAGGTTTGGCCGACCGGGTTGCTCAATTCGGTTAACCAGGATGTATTTGAACTGAGGAGATGGTCGACCGAACTTGAGACGATTTCAGAACCTCTGAGGTTTGGTCGATCGGACCAAATTAGGTTGACTGAATCAGGATGTTTAGTCGACGAGGGCATTTTTCTTCTTCAAGTTCGGTCGACTAGGGTGTTGGGGTTTCCCTACATGCCAGTTTGGTCGACCAGGGTGTTGCAATTCATTTTTTATGCCGTCGACCAACTGGTCAACTTTTTGACCCTGGAGAGGTTTGGTCGACGGACGTGCTTTATGTGTTGGGCTTTGGATGGCCGAACACACCAACTTTGTGTAATTCGGTCCTATTCTTCTTATGAAGTCATCCCTATTCACATGATAATTAATTCTAAGACTATATGAGACTTTCCAAGCAATATTTTGGGTCCTATGGTCAGTTCAATCTCTTTGAGCTTATCTATCCTATCATGCAAGCAATGCATTGATTATTACAGACCTTTCCTACCTAAATATTACAAAACCAAATAAAACTTAATATTTAAATCACAACAAACGAATCTTCTAGGTCTTTATTCTTCAAGTCTTAGCATGCCATCAAACGTTCTTTCTAATATAAACCTGCATACAAACTTGATAGACATTAAATACCTGAGTATTTGCCGTAATCAAAATAGGGTATGACCTATAAGGTCAACAGATTGGCAAACAGAATGGTGATAGGCACCTCAAATTAGCTAGAATGGCGCTTGCCCTTATCAACTGAGGCGACTGACCTCGTTTGGACAGGAGCCTGTTAGTACCTGTAGACTGACTTTTAAAATTGAACAAGGATAGGCGCTTGACCCCTTTAAGATAGGCGGCTGCCATTCGAAAGCTTTTAAAAAAATACAATACTGGAAAGTTTCAAATATTGGTTTCTTGGGCTCCAATCTTCGTGCAAACTTGAGAAACACTCCAAGTAAACTTAGGGAACAAGGAATTCACTTTTTAAAATCGATATATATCCTCCAAGGCAAAGATTTTCATATCAAGAAATATTTTCAGCAATCAACATACTCTCAAGTGTTATCAATTCTCAAAGGCTATCTTGCTCACTTCTTGCTGATCTTTCGACTGTGTATTGCTGAACTTATCACACCAAAATTGAGCATCAAGTCAGAATCTTTCAATTATAGAAAGATTATACCAGCGATATATTTTCATTGAGCTTCAATTTCATTATATTGAGATTTAAGTTGAAGTATATTTTGTGCTTACACTTCTACTAACTTGCTCTATCTGATAGTGATTCTTACACACAAAATCTTCTTCTTGTTTCTTGTTTCTTGACAGTTTAGGGCTATTGGATCGTTGTAACTGAGCGTGGGTTATCACTTGGAGAGGGTGCTTCATCTTATTTGAAGGAGTTGTAATGGTGTGTTCCGCCCATAAAGGAACGTGTTAGTGGAATCCTTAGGTTGTTGCCTAAGGCAAGGACGTAGGCTGGGTATAAGTCGAACCTTGTGAAAACTCAGTGTCACTCTCTTTCCCTTACTCTTTAATTTTCTACATACTTATTAACTGCGTGGTTGATTTAAATTTCTTGATCATAAATACTACGTAGATTGGACATTAAATAAACTAAAGATTAATTTGTTTTTGGGAATTTTGGAAATCGAAAGGAAGTATGTTGGTTAATCAATATAAACTGCGGAAACCATAATGGAATACATTGTATGGTTAACACCTAAAACCTATTAACTAAAGGTTTATTTGAAGTCTAAATTTGGAAAGAGTGTTGGATGTTATATTGCTTATCATTTTGAAAGATCAATTTCATTAATACAAGGCTTAATCGCTGCAAGCATTCATATTCAAAAATTGTTATTTAATCATCAAATCTTGATGGTACTGCAATTCGTACATTAACTTGTATTTGTTAAATCAAATGGTTGATTTTCATTAAGAATCATTACTATGTGTTGATATTAAATCAATTCAGTAATTGAGTGCTATTTGTGATTGGCCTATACAAGCAGTCAATATCTAATTATTCTTGAGTGATTGCTAATATAAAATAAGTTGGGAATTTATAAAAGGAATTGAAAGAAAAATTTTATAAACCCAATTCACCTCCCTCTTAGGACTACACCAAAATTTTTCATCAGCTAACCTACTAGTGTTAGATATACATGGATTTGATATGATTTTGGGATGGATTGGTTAGCTGCTAATTATGCCAGCATCAATTGTCATTTGAAAGAGGTAATATTCAAACCTCTTGGAGAGCAGGAGTTCAAATTTTTGGGGTCGCAAGTGCGCTCCTCACCACAGTTAGTTTTAGCCATTCAAGCAAGGAGGCTACTCCTGGATGGATGTTAGGGATATATAGTCTTTGTAAAGGAAGTGCTAGAGAAATAATTGAAGCTTACTGATATTCTAGTGATGAAGGAATTTTCAGATGTCTTTCTAGAGGAGCTACCAAGATTGCCTCCCGACTGTAAGATTGACTTTGCTATTGATTTACTACCAGGGACGGCACTAATTTTTAAAGCTCCCTACAAAATGGTTGTAGCAGAGTTGAGAGAGTTAAAAGATTAATTGCAGGACTTGTTAGGTAAAGGATTTGTCAGACCCAGTGTATTACCTTAGGGAGTGCCAATTCTACTCGTAAAGAAGAAAGACAAGACGATGAGGATGTGCATAGACTATAGAGAAATAAATAAAGTAATAGTTGAAAATAAGTATCCTTTTCCCATATAGATTACTTGTTCGATTAGCACCAAGGTACACGGGTCTACTTAAAGATTGATCTATGCTCTAGGTACCATCAAGTGAAGGTCAAGGTAGAGGATATCTCCAAGACAGCAACCCAAACTCAGTATGGCCACAATGAGTTTTTGGTCATGCCATTCAAACTGAAGAATGCTTTGCATTCATGGATTTGATGAACAGAGTCTTCCATCAATACTTGGACCAGTTTGTAGTGGTTTTCATTGATAATATACTAGTCTATTCGAGGAGTTTTGAGGAGCACGAGACAAATTTAAGGCTAGTACTTCAGGTACTCAAGGAAAGGAAACCGTAGACTATCAAGGCCTCTGACATGTCTAACAAGGAAGAATGCAAAGTTGAAATGGAATGATGATTGTGAGCAGAGCTTTCAGGAGTTGAAATAGCGACTAGTCATCGCACCAGTTTTGATCATTCCATCAGGGGATGGAGATATTGTGATCTACAGTGATGCATCCATTAATGGACTTGGGTGTGTATTGATGCAGTAAGGAAAAGTAGCGAAATACACTTCTCGGCAACTCAAGGAATATGAAAGGAATTATCCGACTCATGATTTAGAGTTGGCTGCAGTGGTGTACGCCTTAAAGATCTAGAGGCATTATCTATATGGCAGGAAATGTGAAATCTTTACATATCATAAGAGTTTGAAATATTTCTTCACATAGAAAGAGTTGAATATAAGGCAGAGGATATGGTTAGAGTTACTTAAAGATTATTATTACACCATTAGTTAGCACCCGAGAAAGGCTAATGTAGTAGCTGATGCTCTGATCCAGAAATCACTAGGACCAGTAGTGTCAGTAGGGATGATTTAGCATTCGATTTAGATGGATTTAGAATGACTTGGGGTGGAACTCATATAGGGCGATCACTAGGCATTTATTTCCATTGTGGTATAGCCAACCCTACATGAAAGAATTAAAGTTGCTAAGCTGAAAGGCGTGAAATTAATGAAAATTATGGATAAAGTATAAGATGGTCAAGAGACAGAATTCTATATCTCAAATGATAGGGCATTGAGACTCCGTACCAAACTTTTTGTGCTAGTTGGTGCTGAAATTAAGAAAGATATTTTAGAAGAAGTATATATTGTACACCCTGGTAGCACTATAATGTATAAGGATCTTCAAGAATCTTTTTGGTGGAGCAATATGAAAAGAGATATAGTTGAATTTTTTAATCAGTGTTTGACATGCCCGCAAGTGAAAGCTAAGCATTAGAGACTCATAGGATCATTGTAACCACTTTATATTCCTAAATGAAAGTGGGAGCATATTACAATGGATTTTGTCACAGGGTTACCGCCAGCACTACATGGACAAGACACCATTTCGGTTGTCGTAGATCGACTCTCAGAGACGACCAACTTCCTACCTATCAGAGTAACTACTCCACAAGCAGACTGGAAGAGTTGTACTTTCAAGAGATAGTTTGACTACATGGTACGTCAGTGTCCATAGTATTGAGCTGAGACCCAAAGTTTGCATCTCATTTCTGGAAGATTTTGCAAGGAACCGTGGGTTCTCAATTGTCGTTCAACACACCATTTCATCCTCAGACATATGGGTAGATGGAGAGGACAATACAGATACTTGAGGATATGCTACAAGCATGTATGCTAGACTTTGGGGGCGGTTGGATCAAGTTCATACCACTAGTTGAGTATGTATGCTAGACTTTGGGGGCGGTTGGATCAAGTTCATACCACTAGTTGAGTTTACTTATAATAACAACTATCAGGCCATCATTGGGATGACACCATATGAGGCGTTATATGGCGAGAGGCACCGATCCCCGTTGTATTGGGAAGAGATTGGGGAAAGATGGATTTTGGGGCCAGAGTTGATACAACAAACTTATGATAAAGTCAGGCTCATTAGAGATAAGATCAGAACAACACGTAGTCGGCAGAAAAGCTATACAGACACTCGCAGATGAGGGTAAGAGTTTGACACAGAGGATCATGTATTTTTGGAAATTGTACCGATGTAAGGGATTATGAGATTTGGGAAGAAGGGTAAACTGACCCATAGGTTCATTGGAGTTCAATGGACCATTCGAGATTCTTGAGAGAGTCGGTCTAGTGGCCTACAGGTTGGCATTACCACTGGTGCTATCCAGAATCAACGATGTATTTCATGTTTCCATGTTAAGGAAATACTTCCAGATTCCTCCCTTGTGATAAGTTATGAAGCACTAAAGATTGGTAAGACTTTGTCTTATGAAGGAATACCAGTTTAGGACTTAGATTATAAAGAGTAGAAATTACGCACCAAGATGGTCCTACTAGTGAAAGTACTTTGGAGGAATCATGCGGCTGAGGAGGATTCGTGGGAGTTGGAGGAGAAGATGTGTCAGAAGTACCAACACCTATTCAGTGGGGGTCAGGCAGTAGTCAGAAAGGAAAGGTAATGGTCCAGGTAAGAAATCATGTATGTAGTAGATTTTTGTGCAAGTTAATCAGTTGTATGTAATAGTTTTGTGTTTTGGATGGTTTTGAGAGAGTTTTGGTTTAGTTATTGTAATCTCCCAGAATCGTATATGTAACCACAATATTCCTCCGCCATAAGTGAGGGTAATTAATAAAATTACAGTGGGGTTTTTCCTTATAGATTGATACATGAGATAAATAAAAAATTTAGAGGATGAAATTTTTTATAAGGAGGGGAGAATGTAGAGACTTGAGAAATTTAAATAATAAGAAAATAAGGAAAAGGAGGAAATTTGGTTTGCTGAAGACCAAACCGTCGACGGTTTGGAGAGGGGCATAGAAAACTATCAACAGTTTTGTATTTACTATAGGGTGATTACAGGTAAAATGATAAAAAAGGCAGGTTAAAAACCCAAACCATTGACCGTTTTATGAGGGGCGTAGAAAACCATCAATGATTTTCTCTGCAATAATGAAATTAAAGAAGAACCCGTGAGCCATTTTTTATTAAATCAAAACCTAATCTCTCTCTCTCTCTATCTCTCTCTCTCTCTCTCTCTCCTTCTCTATCATGTGGAATTCCCTCCCTTATCTCTTTGATTTTAGATCCTTTTAAGTCGGATTTAACGATCAGGAACAACCACAAGATTCTTTAGAGGAATCTTTTCAACTTAACTGGAGCGAAATCGCGATTTGAGGTTTAGGGGCATCACTCCAAAACTAGGGTAAGTAAGGTATTTTAGGGTTTAATTGTTATTTTGAAGTATATAAGGCTTAGGAAATGCTAAATGAGAAATATTCTAGGGGTTGAGTTGATTAATTAGGGGAAAATGTAATATCAGGGTTTTGAGCTTCGAATGTCATGGAGCATGGATTTAGGATTGTTAGCAGGCCTCTCTATAAGCTAGGTAAGGGGATAGATTAAGTCAAGTATTTTCAATAAATTAATCATTGACTATACAATATTTGATTTAGAAAGGTATATATATATATAAAATAGTATAATTTTTGGGAATAATGATGTTGAACTGAGGAAATTTTCAAAATAGATTTAATATTATTTTGTCACCAAAATATGTTTTCTCACGCCAGGTAATTTATTACGGAGTAGTACTCACTTGCGTGCAGCATGGGTATAAATTTTATTTTCAATAAAGATATGTCAGAATATTTTATGAATTCATAGTACAAGCATGATTTGACGACAGTTTTAGAAAAACTATAAACAACACAAAATTTATATTTTCAGTATATTATCATATTTCAACTGGCGCAGATGCCGTGATTATTTCAGCTGGTCTTGATGTCGTGATAATTCAAGTGGTGCAGAGGCTATGATAATTCAACTGGCACAGATGTTGCGATATTTTAGCTGGCCCAAATGCCATGACTAGATATATTTATAACAGATATTCAGAAATATTATTATTATGGCAGATTTTACACAGAATCGTGAAATAGTATTGTTATAGTTATTAATGAAATATACTATATGATAGCAAAACCATCATGGACTAAGTATGTTGTGAGCACAGTACCGTAGCTAGCTAGCCAGATCAGACAGTGTAACCCATGTGTACCGACCCGAGAAGTGTTATGGAGAGTAGGATGGGCGGACCAGGTTGGTATTGGCCGACAGTGCAACCACACTATTCAAAAAATATTGGGTGGGTGGCCAATTAGCCTTGAAGTGTTGCGGAGAGCAAGACACCCACTGTGTGTCAACGTGAGTTAAGTCCATCCCACGAGCCGCACAACCCAAATCATACGGGGTTATTTCATGATATACAGGTATCCATCCAAGGTATAATTTCAGTAATATTCCGATATAGCAGATGATTTATATGTGTACAAAAATTTAGTATGAAACAGTATGTTATGTTGATTTACCAATTATTTAGATTTATACAGAACAATTTTACCTAACTTGTCAAATGCAGTTAAATTATGTACATATTTTCCTTACTTATCAGACATAGTTTATCACAAACATTCTATGTCTATAACATAATAATACTCATGTTGTCACACACTAACATTAGTCTATCTCCCTTACTGAGAGGTGTCTCACCCTAGCAATACAAATATTTTAGGAAACCCAAATAGATGAGTGAACCGAGTTCCGAGATAGAGGAAATTGATTGTGCTACCTTGGCTGAAGGGTAAGTAGTTGGGTTGAAATCAAGATGGATTTTTGAGGGTATGACCCTAGGGTATTTATGGTCCTTTTTGGGATGTATTTGCATACTTTGGTTAGAGTAAAACTCTAATATTATATATAAGGTTGAATAAATCATGGTTTCGAACGCATAGTTGTCATGTACAGATGGACAACTATATCTCCGGTTTCCTTTGGGGTTTGGGTAGATTTAGTTTATGTTTTATGGTATCAGAGTTATTATTAATACTATCATGTGGGAAAAAAAAATATAGCAGAATTTTTGGGGCGTGACACTACCATGAGTCTAGGAGGCAAAAGCTACTACTATAGCTCAAGGAAGGGACTTAAAGGCAATGATGGTGGATGAGCTCATCGGATCGTACATCACATATGAATTGATGATAAATGAAAGAATTACTAAGTAGAACAAAGCAAAAAAAAGTAGCAGCTCTCAAGGCATCTACCAGTAACTCCAATGAAGATAGTGATTCGAAGTGAGATGAGGATATCTCCCTCCTAACTAAAAAATTCAGCAAGTTCATGAAAAAGAACAACAAGTACAACAAAAAATTTTGAGACTCAAAAAAATAAAAAAGTGAGTCGAGCAAAAGGAAACAAAAGGGATGATCCTCAGATATGCTATAATTGCAAAGAGGTTGTGCATATCAAGCTGGTCTGTCCTTAACTAAAGAAAGTGTCCAAAAAGAAGAAGAAAGCACTGAAAGTCAGTTGAGATACACATAGTTCCAACAGCTCTGACACTGAATCCAACGATGATCAGGTTGCTAATCTGTGCCTAATTGCACACGAGGATCACGAGGTACAATCTTTCTCCTTTGCCACATAATATTATTCCAGTGATTTTGAAAATGATAATAGCATGAATTCATATGATGAATTACAACAAGAATATCTGTATACTCTTAAAATGCTTGAAAAAATGTCTAAGAAAAATTCTAATTTGAAAACTAAGTTAATGGAATTTTCAAAGCTTTTGGAAAAATAAAATGAATCTCATGCTTCTTTAATAAAAGAAAAGAATATTAAAATTATTGAGTTAGAAGGAAATTTGGAAGACAAATCTAAAATTATTTATAAATTCAAAAAAGGTTAAAATAATTTTGAAAGACTCCTTGGAGTTCAAAGAGATTCTCTAGACAAGGAAGGTCTTAGTTTTAATAGGAAGGAAAACCCAGAACAAAAACCTCTTTACATGGGCTACTTTGTGAGAGAGTCAAAATATTATGCCCCATCTAAAGACTCCTATGGGTATAGTACATGTTTTAAATGTAAAAAGCTAGGTCACATAAATTTTGACTGTCCTTTTAAGAATGAGGATGTTAAAATTAAGAAGGTCTAGAAAGTCAAAGGAGAGTCAAACACTAACCCTATGGACCCAAGAAAACATGGGTACCAAAATTAGCTACCTAAATGTCTATTGCAGATATGCTTGAGATCGTCCTCTTCAAAGGAAAAATGGTACATGGATAGTGGATGCTCGTGACACGTGACAGGAGATAAAGCAAAGTTCGCATTTATCACACCAAAGGATGGATGGTTTTTCACCTTCAGGGACAACACAAAAGGAAAAATCATAGGAATAGGTAAGGTTGGTAAGTAACCATCTCTAGTTATAAATAATGTTTTCCTTGTTGATGGATTGAAACATAATTTGCTGAGTATAAGCCAGTTATGTGATAAAGGATATTTGGTTTCTTTTGAACATGATATATTCATGGTAGAAAAACATATCTGAGAATAAGATTCTATTCACTGTTGAACGAAATGAAAATGTTTATACTATTAGTTTGGTGACTTAGCCTCTCAACATGTGAAATGTTTTTTTCCTATAAATGAGACTAGTTAGCTTTGGCATAGGAGACTGGGGCATGCAAATATGGATTTATTTTCTAAAATAGTTAAGGGAGAATTAGTTAAGAACTTACCTAAGACTCAATTTGTAAAAGATAAGATATGTGATGCATGTCAATTAGGAAAAAAAAAACTAGATCTAGCTTTAAAAAGAAGAAAGTTATCTCCACTACTGGACCACTTCAAATGTTGCACTTAGATCTATTTGGTCCAAACCAAATTCAGAGTCTAGGAGGTATGTCATATGTTTTTGTCATTGTTGATGATTATTCTAGATTCATATGGGTACTATTTCAATTACGCAAAGATGAAGCATGTGAAAAATTTGTTAAACTTTGTAAGAAAGTTCAAAATGAAAAAGGTTATACAATCAAAAATATTCGGAGTGATAGAGGTAGAGAATTTAAAAATCAGGACATGGAAAACTACTGTAACACTCATGGCATATCACATAATATTTTTGCACCTAGGATACCACAAAAAAAACGGAGTAGTTGAGAGAAAGAACATATCTCTACAAGAAATGAGTAGAACAATGCTGAATGAACATCAGTTACCCGAATACCTCTGGGTTGAAGTAGTGAGCACTGAATGCTATGTATTGAACTGAGTTTCAATTAGGCCCACTCTAAATAAAACTCCTTATGAACTATGGAATGGTCATAGACCTAGTATTTCCTATTTCCATGTCTTTGGATACAAATGTTTTTTTCTTAGAGATAATGAACACTTAAAAAAATTCAATGCAAAATTTGATGAAGGTATCTTTCTAGGCCATGCCTTAGGTAGTAAAGCCTACAGGGTGTATAAAAAAAGAATGATGACTGTTGTAGAATCCATCCATGTAGTGTTTGATGAGTCCATCCATTCTCTAAAAAGTGTGATGATGATGATCTTGAAATAAGAAATAAATTAGAAAAAATATACATTGAAAATAAAGCAGACAATTGCACTGAAATTAAAGAACCAACTACTGAGGATAATCAAGTAGAAAGTGAGGAACGTGAACTACCTAGTGAACCATCATGTGGAGTAGCTACCCGTCCTTCACTTAGAAACATGATTAGCCACTTTGCATTCTTATCGCGAAAGGAGCCTAAAAATGTAAATGAGGCCATTGAGGAAGAATCTTGGATGTTATCTACGCATGAAGAATTAAAACAATTTGAGAGGAACAAAGTTTGGACCTTTGTTCTTAGACTTGATGATCACACTGTTATTAGAACTAAATGGGTTTATAGGAACAAGAAAAATGAAAATAGGATAGTAATAAGAAACAAAACCAGACTAGTAGCTTAAGGGTACAACCAGAAAGAAGGTATAGGTTTTGAGGAATCCTTTGCTCGTGCAGTTAGAATGGAAGCCATTCAAATGTTTTTAGCATATGCTGATTTTAAGAAATTCAAATTATATCAAATGGATGTTAAAAGCGCATTTCTAAACGGAATTATAAATGAGGTGGTACATGTTGAACAACCTCCAGGATTTGAAAATCACAAACTTCCAAATCATGTTTATAGATAACTAAAGCCTTGTATGCATTGAAGCAAGCTCCTAGAGCTTGGTATGAAATACCTAGTGGTTTTCTACTAGATAATGATTTTACAAAGGGAAGATAGACACAACACTACGTTGGTTTTTTGAGTCCAATCCCTATTTTGATATTGACAAAGCACAAGTTACTTATTTGTGTATTTGGCACATGAACAAGTACATTAATTTAACACACACACAAGGGAATGAAAATGGAAGCCATAAAGACACATAAAGCTTATACATATGGCATTTTCCACAAAGAGGAGCAACGAAGATAAAGAAGATATTTAATTTTATTTGTAATGCATTTAAGTTTTTATTACTTTGGTCAGTAATAATGAATGCATCTGCATGATATGTTTAAATGCTCAGATGACCATAGGTTGACCATAGGACACCTAACATTTCACCAAAAACCTTTAAAATTAGGATAGCTTCCCAAAAGGGGGGTAAATTGGGAATTTAAAAGCTTTCTTTTTAATTCCTAAGAATACTTAACTTCTTTTATTGTTTAACCAATTCTTTTACTTGCTTGTTTAATTTGTCAAACACATAATAACTTGGGTTCTTTTATACAATCAACAAAATAAGCACTTAAACAACAAAATCACCAAACAACCTTTCAATCAACCACACTATCTAAACTAATCAAACACAATTTGAAAGCAAACAACCAAACCAATATTAAGATATATAGTAGTAAGAAATTAGGATGGTTGTTTGTTTATGTATACCTTATAAATATGAATCAAGCCCTGTAGTCGAATGATATGCTTGTTAAAATAAATTTGCTTCTTTTATATGATTTACAACCACACATCCACACTCTTCCCAAAATTCAGAATTCAAGTAAACTATTAGTTAATTTTCTTTGGGTGTTTTAACCAAGTAACGTACTCCCGTATGGTTTGCGCAAAGTATGGTTTAACAAACTTTAAGTTTGTTTGATTTCCAAATATACGTGGTGTATATGATTTCAAATTTAAACCATCCACGCAATATAAATATGCTGAAAATAAAGAGTAAGGGAAAGAGAGAGTGAGACACAGGATTTTATGAGGTTCGGCTTCAACACAGCCTACGTCCTCGCCTTTGGCAAAACCACCAAAGGATTCGCTAAATCTTTTCCTTCATCGGGTGGAACAATACCTTTACACACTCCTTTAGAAGGCTAGAGCAGCACCTCTCTAAGCGATAATCCCTCACCTAGCCAACGATCCAAAAAATCTGGAATTGTCACAATCTACAAGAATATAATATAAATTCTGCATACAAAAAACACTCTCAAAATTTAGAGCAGGTTGTACAAATTGAGATGTAAATTGTACTTCAAAAAAAATAAAGCAAATTAGAATATATGAAGCTCTAAAGTTTTTAGAAGTCACCAATGGTTCGTTTAAAAAAGAAATGGAATTGCAAACCGAAATCGAGCTTTGAACCAAAACCGTAAATTCCTCTCCAGCAAAAGATGTGAGCAAAGAAGAACTTCAGGAGAATTTCAGTACAAGATGAATTTCAAATTTTGTCTGATTTCTCCCTTTTCTTGTGTTTTCTCTTTCTTGTTTTTTTCATTACCCAGAGAGGTATTTATAGGCTTTTTCAAAGAATAATGTCCTCATTAAATTAGGTAGCATTAAATTATTGAAATAATTTTGAAATTCAAAAATTTTCAAAAAAACAATTTTCTCATTTAATTAGGTAACAATAAATTATTGAATTAATTTTGAAATTTAAAATTTTTCGAAAGAACAATTTCCTCATTTAATTAAATTATTGAATTAATTTTGAAATTCAAAATTTTTCCAAGGAACAATTTTCTAATTTAATTAGGTAGCATTAAATTATGGAATTAATTTTGAATTCAAAATTTTTCCAAAAAACAATTTCCTCATTTAATTAAATTATTGAACTAATTGTGAAATTCAAAATTTTTCTAAAGAACAATTTCCTCATTTAATTAAAATTTTGAATTAAACTCTTCTTTGCTTAATTAATCTTGGAATATTAACTTGTTTAACCTTGAAAAATGTGTTCCAAGACTTAAACTAAAGTCTCTAAGTCTCTTTGCCTAATGAGCTTCAAAATAAAAATAAAAAAAACATATTTTAAGCTCTTTTAATATGGTGTTTCTTAGTTTCTTTTGACTTATGAGAGCTTCACATATATAACTAGCATTTGGCTTTGAAGTACTTACAACAGTTCTTCTAATTATAATCTTCTTAAATTCTTCAGCCTCCTTCAACCTTTTGAGGTCACTTTTGACTCTCGGTTTGCTTGCCCTTAAACTTCTTCATTTGTCATTCATTGCCTTCAACATTCTGAGGAGCTTTCACTAGATTAACATTGAGCTTCAACCTATCAAATTTGAGAGTTCTTTTACCTAAAACACATCACTTAATATCATATGTTAAAGCATCCTTCATTTTGTTATCATCAAAACAGAATTGAAAAGCCTAGTTAGGCCAACAATTTCCCCCTTTTTGATGATGACAAATGAGGAGCAAAAAATAAGAATAAGCATAAAAAAATATCTTCCCCTTACAACTTGCTTTATTCTACTCACTATTACGATAAGCATTTCTTTAACAATTTGTAGATTCAAGTCCAATCATGCTCATTGCTCAATTTTCTTATTGCTTAAATTTTTCATTCTAATCATACTCAACATGCTCAAGTTTCAATATCATGCTTTATTATGCTTTTAATCAATTTAATCTTTATCATGCCCATCAAGCTCGCAATCATGCCAAGATTTTGCTCTCAAATCCTACTCCCCCTTTTGACATCAATAAAAAAGGGTAAACATTAAAATGTACATATGACCACACACTCCTCAATCATGCCAAGATTCAATATCATATTTCATATTAGGCATTCTTATTTCATATGTGTTGTGACATCTTGTAATTTTCAATCATGTATACAATGCTCAACATTCATATTTGTGAAAAAAAAAACTTACAAAAATTGTCATGCATAATGCATCATTCAAATACCAAGATCATGACAATATTACCAATGCTCATAATCATGTTGTATTGCTTAAAGATCAAGTGATATATTCATGGATACCAATATACATCTTAGTTATTCATATTGAAATTTTAACACGCACTTCTCATAAATTCTAATTTTTCATTCTTTCATGTGATCATAAGCATACATGGTCAAGATATTTAAAAAATAACTTTATGCTTAGATTTTCAAAATACCAATTTCAAGATGCCAATTTTTCAAACATCCACATGTAGCATACTGCATATCACATATCATGAGTCTATTTTACAAGCAACAAGGAAAGCAATTCAAACTCAGTGTTGAATTATACAACACATCAAAGTACATGCCAAAACAAATTTTGATCACTTAAAAGAGACAAACCCCATGTGATCCTAGAGATTGTAGATATTTCTTTAAGTCTGGTTCCTTTTAGTTTACTTCTCTACTATGTAGTAGACCAAGTTCTCTTCTTATGGTTATAAACTATCTTCTGAGAGTGGTTTAGTAAAGATATCAGCCCATTGGTCATTTGTATTGATGAATTCCATATTTATGTCTTCTTTTTTAACATGATTTTTAGGAAGTGGTGTCTTATGTCAATGTGCTTTGTTCTTGAGTGTGAAATGGGATTTTTAGATATGTTAATCGCACTCGTGTTATCACACTTAATTAGTTCAGTTGTGTAGTTTAAATTGAAATCTCTTCATTGTTGTTTCATGTAAAGAGTCTGCGCACAACAACCACCAGCTGCTACATATTCGGCCTCAGTAGTTGACAAAGCCACGAAATTTTGTTTCTTAGAAAACCAAGAAACTAAAGATCTACCTAAGAAGTGGCATGTGCCACTTGTACTTTTTCTATTTATCTTACAACTGGCATAGTCCGCATCTGAATAACTGATCATTTCAAAATAAGTGTCTTTAGGATACCATAGTCCTAAGTCCATTGTGCCTATTAAGTATCTTAGGATTCTTTTAATGGCAATTTGGTGTGATTCCTTAGGTGCTGATTGAAAACATGCACACATACACACACTAAACATTATATTGGGTCTACTCACTGTTAGATATAATAGACTTCCAATCATGCCTTTATAGTGCTTTGTGTCTATGAATTTTCCCTTTTCATCTTTGTCTAAGCTGATGGAGGTACTTGTAGCTGTGCCTATGGGTTTACTATTTTCCATACCAAATTTTTGTATCATATCTTTTATATATTTTGTTTGATTTATAAAAGTCCCATTTTTTGCTTGTTTAATTTGAAGTCCAAGAAAATAGTTTAATTCCCCCATCAAGCTTATTTCAAATTCTTCTTGCATACATTTTGCAAATTCTTTACATAGATGTTCATTTGTAGCACCAAATATTATATCATCTACGTAGATTTGAACTAAAAGTATATTATTTTCTGTATTTTTAATGAACAAGGTGTTATCAATTTTTCCTCTTAAAAATCCCTTCTCAATTAGAAATCCACTAAATCTTTCATACCAGGCTCTAGGGGCCTGTTTAAGTCCATACAAAGCCTTAGTTAGTCTAAATACATGGTTAGGATTTTCAATATTCTCAAAACCAAAGGGTTGTTCAACATATACCTCTTCATTGATATATCCATTCAAGAATGCACTTTTGACATCCATTTGGTATAACTTAAACTCTTTGTAGGAAGCATAGGCTAACAACATTCTAGTAGCTTCCATTCTAGCTACAGGGGCAAAGGTTTCATCATAGTTTATTCCTTCTTCTTGGTTGTATCCCTTTGCTACAAGTCTAACTTTGTTTCTAGTGATTATACCATTTTCATCCTTTTTATTTCTAAATACCCATTTAGTTCCTATGATCGAATGATTTTCCGGTTTGGGTACTAATTTCCACACTTGACTTCTTTCAAATTGATTTAATTCTTCTTGCATTGCAACTATCCAGGATTCATCCTTAAGGGCTTCTTCAATATTTTTAGGTTCATTTTGGGATAGGAATGCATAATGATTGCAAAGGTCCTTTAGTAAAGATCTAGTAGTCACACCTCTAGATAGTTCACCTATAATCTGTTCTTGAGGGTGATCTTTCTTATATTTCCATTCTTTTGGAAATTCCATATTTTCTATGAGTTCATCTTTTGACTTTTCTTTAATTATTTCATTTTCCTCCTTGATTTCTATCTCATCCTCCTTTTTGAATACATCATCTTTTTCTTCATTTTTAATCTCTCTCGAAAGAGGGCTACATTCATCAAAGTCTACGTGAATTGATTCAACTATGGTTAGAGTTCTTTTGTTGTAGACTCTATAGGCTTTACTATTTGTGGAGTATCCTAGGAAAATGCCTTCATCCAATTTAGTATCAAATTTTCCTAAGTTGTCGTTGTTATTTAGAACAAAACACTTACATCCAAAAGCATGAAAGTACTTTATGTTAGGCCTTCTTCCTTTCCACAATTCATAGGGTGTTTTGTTTAGGTTTGATCTAATGGAGACCCTATTAATTATATAGCTAGCTGTATTTATAGCTTCAGCCCAAAAATATTTGGGTAGGTCATTTTTATTAAGCATGGTCCTTGCCATTTCTTGGAGTGTTCTATTTTTCCTTTCCACAACTCCATTTTGTTGTGGGGTTCTAGGTGCCGAAAAGTTGTGATTTATGCCATATTCATTATAAAAATTTTCAACATTTTGATTCTTAAATTCTCTTCCTTGGTCACTTCTAATATTTGAGACATAATACCCTTTCTCATTTTGAAGCTTCTTACATAAAGTGATGAATGAGTTGCAAGCTTCTTCTTTGTTAGCTAGGAACAACACCCATGTGTATCTTGAGTAGTCATCAACAATTACAAAGGCGTATTGTTTTCCTCCTAAACTTTGGGTTCTAGTAGGATCATACAAGTTTAAGTGTATGAGTTCTAGGGGTCTGCTAGTTGATATATGTTTATTCTTTTTGAAACTTTTCTTGGTTTGTTTTCCTAATTGACAAGCATCACACACTTTATCTTTGACAAATTTTGTTTTAGGCAAGCCTTTAACTAAATTCTTTTTGGAGAGTTTGGATATAAGATCCATGCTAGCATGTCCTAACCTCCTATACCAAAGCCAACAATTTTCACTCATGGCTGCTAGGCAAGTTATGTCTTGAGAGATTAAACTATCAAAATTTATGTAATAAACATTGTTCATTCTAAGTGCAGTGAATAACATTTTTTGATTCTTAGAATCTCGTATTATACATTTTTCTCTCTTAAACATTAGTTCACATCCTTTGTCACTAAGTTGACTAATAGTTAGTAAATTATGCCTTAGACCATCTACTAACAAGACATCATCTATAGAAAATAAAGAGTCTTTACCTATTTTACCTATTCCGATGATCTTGCCTTTTGCATTGTCACCGAAGGTTACAAATCCTCCTTTTTTTGGAGTGAGAGAAGTAAACTTAGATTTATCTCCCATAATATCCTTATACCGAGTGCTCCTAAAGCAATCCTACAAGAAATGATTCAAGTTGTTACTTTAACCCAAACCTTCTTAATTTTCTTTAAATTTTGTCTATTTTTAGTATTTATCTTCCACTCATCTTTTACATTAGTATACTTTTTCTTAAGTGGACAATTAAACATTATGTGTCCTTTCTTTTTGCACATGTGGCAAGTGGTGTGCTCATGAATATTTGTTGATGAAGTACTTGTATAATATTTAGATTGATTTACAAAATATCCCATATACAAGTTTTTCTTTCTTTTGTTTGAGGCTCCATTATATCCAATTCCTTCTTTGTTGTTTGCCATCCTTTGTTGTCCTATCATCTTTTCAAAATTATCCTTTCCTCTGGTAAAGTTGTAGATGACCTTTTCTTTCTCTAGAATTTGGTTTTTGTGATCATTCATTTCTTGCATTTTCTTGCTATCTTCATTCTCTTGAGACTTAGCTAGTTTTTGAGATAAATGATCTATTTTCTTCTCAAGTTCTTCAATTTTTAAGTCTTTTTCTTTTTTAACATGTTTTGCAGATTCAAGTTGATTTTTAAGTGCCTCATTTTTTTGTTTCAAGCTAATGTTTCTTTTTGAGACTTTAATAAACTTGTTATGTAGAAAGAGTAATTCATTTTGAAGTTCTTTGTAAGAGGACATACTTTCACACGAATTACTACAAGATTCATTACACGAATCTTTAGAGACGGAATAATGAGAGTTTACCTCTTCGTTATGTGCCATGAAGCACATGTTTGCTATTTCTCGATCACTTGGTTCACTTTCCAATTCACTCGAACTAGTGTCATCCCAAGTTGCCTTCATTGTAGGCTTCTTCTTCTTCTTCTTCTTCTTCTTCTTCTTCTTCTTCTTCTTCTTGTCCTTCTTGAGTTGTGGGCATTCCGGTTTGATGTGCCTGACCTTTTTACAATGATAGCAAGTGGGAGGATCATTTTTATTTTTGTATTCTTTTTTATTGCTTTCTCTTTTTTTAGCTTTTGATCCATTAAATTTTCTAGTGAATTTTTTGTTTCTACTTAAGAATTTTCCAAGCCTTTTAGTTATTAGAGCTAAGTCATCGCCTTCTAATTCACTAGATTCATTATCTTCCTCACTTGAATATTCTTTTAAAACTTTTAGAGCTATAGACTTCTTATTTTTGTTTTTTGTGCTTCTTTCTTTCAACATCATTTCATAGGTTAGAAGAGATCCTATGAGTTCATCTAAAGAAGTTGTTTTAAGATTTCTTCCTTCCGTAATGGCTGTGGCTTTTGATTCCCAAATAGATGGGAGTGCTCTTAGAATTTTACGGATCATCTCATGGGTGGAATAAGTTTTTCCTAAGGCACTAAGTGAATTTATGATGTGAGTGAACCTAGTGTACATACTTGTTATACTCTCATTGGAGTTCATTCTAAAGGCTTCATATTCATTGGTTAACATATTGATTCTACTTTCCCTAACATCTACTGTGCCTTCATAGGTTACTTCTAATTTATCCCAAATCTCTTTGGCAGTTGTACATGCCATTACTCTATTGAACTCATTTGCATCAAATGCACAGTATAAAGCATTTATTGCACTTGAGTTAATTTGCAACATTTTATAATCTGAGTCATTTAGTTCTTTATCTTCTTTAGGTACTTCTTTTCCATCAACTAGCTTAGTGGGGATTAAATTTCCATTTGTTACAATGTTCCATGCCTTCCAGTCCATAGTTTGAAGGTAGATTCTCATTCGTTGCTTCCAGAAGGTATAATTTAATCCACAAAAAATAGGTGGCCTAGTTGAGGATTGACCCTCACCAAAGGGAGCTACTCCTATTTGTGCCATTTAGATCTTTATATAGCTACTTGTTAGGTTTTGCTATAACTGGGCTCAGATACCAATTGAAATTAGGATAGCTTTTCAAGAGGGGGGTGAATTAGGAATTAAAAAATTTCTTTTTAATTCCTTTTAAGAATACTTAACTTCTTTTATTGTTTAACCAATTCTTTTACTTGTTTGTTTAATTTCTCAAACACACAATAACTTGGTTTCTTTAATACAATCAATAACACAAGCACTTAAACAACTAAATCACCAAACAACCTTTCAATCAACCACACTATCTAAACTAATCAAACACAATTTGAAAGCAAACAACCAAACCAAAATTAAGATATACAGTAGTAAGAAATTAGGACGGTTGTTTGTTTATGTATGCCTTATAAATATGAATCAAGTCCTGTAGTTGAATGATATGCTTGTTAAAATAAATTTGCTCCTTTTATATGATTTACAACCACACATCCACACTCTTCCCAAAATTCAGAATTCAAGTAAACTATTAGTTAATTTTATTTGGGTGTTTTAACCAAGTAACGTACTCCCGTATGGTTTGCACAAAGTATGATTTAACCAATGTACTCCATTTTGGTTTCCACAACCCAAATCAAATTTGAACTTTAAGTTTGTTTGATTTCCAAATATACATAGTGTATATGATTTCAAATTTAAACCATCCACGCAATATAAACATGCTAAAAATAAAGAGTAAGAGAAAGAGAGAGTGAGACATAGGATATTACGAGGTTCGGCTTCAACACAGCCTACGTCCTCGCCTTTGGCAAAACCACCAAAGGATTCACTAAATCTTTTCCTTTACCGGGTGGAACAATACCTTTACACACTTCTTCAGAAGGTTAGAGTAGAACCTCTCTAAGCGATAATCCCTCGCCTAGCCAATGATCAAGAAAACCTGGAATCGTCACAATCTACAAGAATATAATATAAATTCTGCGTACAAAAAATACTCTCAAAATTTAGAGCAGGTTGTACAAATTGAGATGTAAATTGTACTTCAGAAAAACAAAGAAAATTAGAATATATGAAGCTCTAAAGTTTTTAGAAGTCACCAATAGTTCGTTTAAAAGAGAAATGAAATTGCAAACCGGAACCAAGCTTTGAACCAAAATTGTAGAATTCCTCTCCAGCAAAAGATGTGAGCAAAGAAGAACTTCAGGAGAATTTTAGCACAAGATGAATTTCAAATTTTATCTGATTTCTCTCTTTTCTTGTGTTTTCTCTTTCCTGTTTTTTTCATTACCCAAAGAGGTATTTATAGACGTTTTCAAGGAATAAGATCCTCATTAAATTAGGTAGCATTAAATTATTGAAATGATTTTCAAAAAAACAAATTTCTCATTTAATTAGGTAGCAATAAATTATTGAAATAATTTTGAAATTTAAAATTTTTCAAAAGAACAATTTCCTCATTTAATTAAATTATTGAATTAATTTTGAAATTCAAAATTTTTCCAAGGAACAATTTTCTCATTTAATTAGGTAGCATTAAATTATTGAATTAACTTTGAAATTCAAAATTTTTCCAAAGAACAATTTCCTCATTTAATTGAATTATTGAACTAATTTTGAAATTCAAAATTTTTCCAAGGAACAATTTCCTCATTTATTAAATTGTTGAATTAAACTCTTCTTTGCTTAATTAATCTTGGAATATTAACTTGTTTAATCTTGAAAAATGTGTTCCAAGACTTAAACTAAAGTCTCTAAGTCTCTTTGCCTAATAAGCTTCAAAATAAAAAAAATAAAAAAATATATTTTAAGCTCTTTTAACAAGGTGTTTCTTCGTTTCTTTTGACTTATGAGAGCTTTACATATCTAACTAGCATTTGGTTTTGAAGTACTTACAACAGTTCTTCTAATTATGGTCTTCTTAAATTTTTCAGCCTTTTGAGGTTCACTTTTGAATCTAGATTTGCTTGCCCTTAAACTTCTTCATTTGTCATTCATTGCCTTTAACATTCTAAGGAGCTTTCACTCGATTAACATTGAGTTTCAACCTATCAACCTTGAGAGTTCTTTTACCTAAAACACATCACTTAATATCATATGTTAAAGCATCCTTCATTTTGTGATCATCAAAACAGGATTGAAAAGCCTAGTTAGGTCAACAATTTTCTAAAAAGACTAAAATCATACAAAGTTTTTGGAATAGCTTTAGGATCAAATTAGGGGGTCGACCGACATTGGATTTTTGTCTTAGTTAAAAAGCCTCAGTCAATCGACCCATTTCATTTGTAATCACCTCGATCAACCGACCAGTTTGTTCTCTAGAAGTCAAATTGTTGACTATGCCTCGAGCAACCGACTATAAAATGAACATACTACCCTAAGTTGATTGATAATTAAATTTTAACTTCCCTACCGCCCTTGACGACCGATCCTTCAAGTCAAATATGCCTTGGTTGACCAACCTTTAAAAACGGGCAGATCGAAACGAAGGTCGAGCGACCGAAATGATGAAGGAAAAGAAATCGCCTTTCCTCAGTCAACTGACCCCTAGCTCGGCCAACTGAACTCCCTTATAATTCAAAATATGCTGTGAGTGATCAACTGACCGGCCCTTTAAGATGGACGACTGAACCTCCTCGGTTGGGTTATTTTCTAGCACTAATCACGTTTAATTTTTTAATTAAATAATTTGAAAAATACCGAGCGTGTCCCCCACTGTCATAATTTCCTAAAAAACTATAAATACCCCTTCATTTGCTTTGATTAGCAACTTTGATTAACCTCAACTTCTCTCTAAACATTTGTTAATCAAAGTTCCCCAAAACTAATTTTTATTACTAAAATCATTTCTTTGGGGCAATTTTTTCACACAAATCTCCCCAACTCTCTTTCATTCATTTATTTCAAAAATCATTTTTGAAGAGAATATTTTTATTTGGGCACTTATTATATCATCTCACATGCATATACTCTCACTTAGTATTTATTTTTGAAAATCATTTTTGGGAGTATTGCTTAAGTTTCTCCTAATTATTTTCATGATAAATATTTTTGGGAGGAATTATTTATTGCACAATTACTTTTTCTTGAGCTTAAACTCTAGATTCTCCAAATATTTTTATCTACAAAAGTCTTTGTTCGAGATTATATATTTTATACACACACATATATTTGTTGTGCAAAAATTATTTGATAAACACCCTTTCTCTACTGAGCATATTTCATATCATACTAGAGTGTGCATTTTATGAGCTTAAATGCGTACATCCCAGCTTATTGTTTGAAGCATGTAATATGTACAAAAATGTTTTTAATGTATCCGCTAGGTTCAGCCTAGAATTAAACTTGGAGTCTCCGCCCCGTAAGGGAGACTAGTTGGGTTCAACCTATTAATTGAATTGCGGTGTCTCCGTTCCATAAGGGAGACCGGTTGGGCTCAGTCTGGTAATTGAGCTGGGGTTTACCTTGCCCTATAAGGAGAGGTTGTAACGGCTTCTGCTCTTCTTGTTTAAGTGAGCAATGATAGTGTAATCCTTAGGGAGTATGCCCAAGACAGGGACGTAGGTTGGTTTGGTCGAATTTCGATAACAAATATCGTATGTCACTCTCTCTATCTTATTTAAATTCCTACACTTTAATTTCTGCAAGTGTATGCCTATTCATATTTATTGTAATAACAATTTACATACATCCATTTAATATAAATAAGATACTGCAAACATGTGTGCTTGTTTTCACTGCTTGAGTTAATTTACATACACATGTACATTCTGAATGGGATATGATATGTGGTGAATCGGCAAAAGTTTAAATTAGCCAAAATGTTTTAAAACCCAATTCACCCCCCTTCTTGGGATCACACCAAATTCCAACAGTTGTGTTAGCTTTACCGTGATCCCAAGAGGGGGGGTGAATTGGTATTTTTAAATTTTATCTCCTAGGTATTCCTTTTAGCAGCAGTATGTTCACAAGCCTAGGGTCAATCTAGTGCAAATAATGTAAATATGCCAGAAATTAAATAAAGCAGTTTAAACAACCATACAAGCACCAGAAAGCAGTAAAGAGAGGATGGCACGTAGATATGTTAATGAGGTTCGGCCAACTGCCTACGTCCCCTCCTTGGCTAACCAGCACAAGGATTATCACAATACCTTGCTCACTTAAACGGGTGGAGCGGCACCTATACAAACCAGGTCAAATTACCACAGGGCTGACCTCAACCTTTACAACAATCCTTACCGGATTGGATTACCGCCCCCTCAGGCCACGCCTGGAATCACTCATGTATACAATCAAAGGTACAATACAAGAGTGCTTTCACATAAAGCAGATTTGTACCACAAATGCGCACACACACAAACACCACAGATGATTTAAATAATGTAAGCTCAGTGTGGTCTAAATATGTCAACTCTCAACAATGTTTTCTATCTGTGTAGCAAGTACGTGAGAGTGTCAATAATAATCTGTGTACTTCAAATATTCAGTCAAGAGTGTTCACACAGAATATCAAACAAGCCTCAATATTATCAATCAATAGAATGCGTATATGCTTAGATTGGAAAATAGATAATCTTTGTTTTCGGCAAATGATATATATACTTGTATAAATAATACCACAAAGATTGATATATCACACACACGAATATCTTTTCACAAATATATCAATATGAACACCACAAGATATTCGGATAGGTTTGAAAATATTTTTGCAATCTCCAAACAAAAACGAACTTCCTAAGATATTGCAACGAGAATGCAATACTTGGGATGTCACAACAAGTCTTTCTTAGGGCAGGCTTATTGGCAAAGCCTCCTAAGAAAACTTAGGTTATGCTCTCAAAAATTGATTCAAATATGCAACAATATGGAGAGCTAACCTCTAAGTAAAAGTACTCAACACACTTACAAATAATTTAGATGGATGAAGAGTGTAAGCTTGAGTAGGTATCAAAAGAAATGTGAGTAATGAGAGGCAAAAAAGAGTATTTTGGCTTGAGAGAAATTTTCTAAATCTTTTTGCTAATCCGTACTTAAATCACCAAATGAAGGAGTATATATAGACATACTAAAAATTTTGACTGTTGGGGACTTATTAGTGATTTTTGGAAAAGATTAATGACACTTAAGATAATTTAACCCCGTTAAAAAATTATTAACTACGGTAAAAAATAGGAGCAACCCGAGAGGTCTGGTCGACCAGAAATGGTTCGGTCGACCAGGACTCAAGTAGCTCGGTCGACCAGGGCAATTTTGAACTGAGTGGCTCGGTCGACGGGAGAGGGCGATTTGCCAAATTTCTAAGGTTTGGTCGATCGGGGCCCTTTTGAACTATAGGGCTCGGTCGACCAGGCAGTTGTGAATTCTCCCAAGACCCCTCAGTCGACCAGGTAGTTGGAGCACAAATCTGGTCAGTCGACCGGGAGGTCAAAAAGTTGACTCCCAAGAGGTTCGGTCGACCGAGGTCAAATGACCTATAAGGGCTCGGTCGACCGGGCCTGGGTCAAACAGTTGACCCGGACCGGTTTCGGTCGACCAGGCTAGATTGAACTGAGTTGGCCGGTCGACCGAAAGTGCACCAAGTGTGCATTTCGGTCCCGAATTGACCCAAATAAGTATATTTCAAGTGCCTAATAAATATATGTGCATATGTGCGTGTCCTAAGGTCGCTTGGGGTCCAATTTGGAAACACCGAAAAAGTCTGGTTCACCCTAAGGTCTTTCTATGGTTCGGTTTGAGCTTACAAATTAAATCATGCATGTGATGTGTGTGAGCTTATTACAAACCGAAAACCCTAATTACTATTACAGACAAATTTCAAAAACCCTAATTACTATTACAGACAAATTTCATTTAAAAACTATTACAATTAAGAGTATGAAATTGTCTTCAAGTCTTTAAGCTTTTCACGTGCCACTGAAGATATGCTAATATGAACCTGCACATGAACTAGATATTTATTCAATATAATTGTGTTTGTCATTATCAAAACCAGGGTGTGACCTATAAGGTCAACAAGTTGGTATCAGAGTCTGGTTGCAATAAGCTTAACCACTATTTGCATAAAGATTGCAACAACTCATTTTTTCAGTGTGTCCCCATTTTGAGGGCAGTAACGTACTCCCGTATGGTTTCCGCAAAATATGGTTTAACCAATGTACTCCCTTTCGGTTTCCACAACCCAAATCAAAATTAGATTTCAAGTTTACTTGAATTCCAAATATACATAGTATATATGATTTCCATCCACGCAATTTAAATATGTACTGAAAATAAAGAGTAGGAAAAGAGAGAATGTGACGGAGATTTTTACAAGGTTCGACTTATACCCAGCCTACGTCCACGCCTTTGGCAAACCACCAAAGGATTTACTAAACCTATTCCTTTAATGGGTGGAATAATACCTTTACAACACTCCTTGGTTAAGGCTAGAGCCCGCCTTCTCCAAATGATATCCCCTTATTTGGTCACTCCTTAACTACGCTGGAGCCCGCCTCTCTAAGCAAAATCCCCTTGCTTAGCCAATGATCCAAACAACCCTTGGAATTGTCAATCTACAAGAAATAAATCAAATATTTGTGTACAAAGAATTGCTCACACAAAGAGCTGATTAGTATAACAATTCATAACTACAATATACTTCAAAGTAAATAACAATATGAAATTTAACTTGAAGCTCTATGAAGTATATCACTGATTAATTCTTTCAATGATTGAAAGATTTTGAATTTGTAGCACAATTCCGGTGGAAGAAGATCAGCAAAAACTCAGTTGAATTAATGCAAGTTGAGAGCAAGAGAGAGTCTTGAGAATTTGAGAGCAATTGAGAGAGATTTTGAATTTTTTCTGAATTGAATTCTTTGTGCCATTGATTCAGTGATATTTTAGGCCTATTTATAGACTTTAAAAGGTATGTAACTTGATCCCCAAGTGACTTGAAGTATTCCCCAAGTTTTAACAAATTTTGAGCCCTAAGCAATCTCATTTAAAAATTTGACCGTTATGAAAAAATTCAAAACAACCGTGTGACAGATGATTGTTCATTAACCAAAGGGACAATAAGGTGGCAGTTGGCTATCCAGACATGAACAGATGCCTCAAAGTGAACTGTCAGTCGATTGTCCAGTTCTAGACAGTCATCTATCAGGCTGTCAGTTTCGAGCACCCTTCAGTCGTTTGATTATAACGTTTTCTTTGTATCTTAAAATTTGACGTTCTTGGTGAAAATGAAAGCTAAGATAAAATTCTAAAACGTTCATGTTGAAAATATATATTAAAATAAATATATTTTGATGGAAAAAAAATATATACATCAATGTGGATGTAGAAAATTTGACAACATTTAAGAAATCCTCTTTTTGGTGCTTTTCATTCCAAAAATGATTCTAATATTTTTTGAAACAATCTTTGACCTTATAAAAATATTTTCCAAGTATGTTCAAAGGTATCTAGGTCCAAGAAATTACTCTAAGAGTTTTATGCATCCATATTGAAATTCTTTGAAATACTTACATGAAATTTCCTAGACTCTTTCAAATTTTCAATCCTTGAATTCCTTAAGGTTTTTATGCTTGCTTCATCTTTCTTTGAGCTTTCCATGTTGATCACTTGGGCTTTCATTATTGAAGCTTTTTCTTTAATATCAATGCTATCATGATCTTTAATTTTTAATCCATGCCTCAAGCTTGATATAATCATCCTTCTTTGAAGTATAAGCTTTTATGAAATATTTAACCTTGCATTCATTATTAAGTCTTGAAAATATATCACTCAAACAGAGCATGGTAAGTTATACTTGTTTGTTAGCTTCAAAATAAGATGTTAAGACTTGTAAGGCCAACAGGTTTTATATGATATGTATTGGCAGTGTAAAGGCCGTGATTTATAAGATACAAAATGTCGGCGCAAGGGCAATGGTTTATATGTTATGATATGCAAAAATTCATAAAAATATTATCTTGATTGATATTATTATGTAGCATCTATGTATCATTATTTGAGATTTACTCTATGTTATCAGAACCCGGATGACTTGGTTTAGGCTTTCACGAAGCATGATATCATAGCTATATGATCACGATCATGTATATATTAGTGCTATGACATGTCGTTAGGGACTGTGGGAGATCGACAGTTGATGTGGTTTCATGGTAGCGCAGGCATCCCTCTGGAAGTTATATATGAGGATTTTATGTATAGAAACTCAGTATGTTATACCATGTTATGATAAATTATGTTTTATCCAAATATGATAAAGACAATTTTGCTAGATATGATTTATGTATTGTTATATGTATAACACGAAAATACTCATGTTGCCACACACTACTATTAGTTTATTTTGCATACTAAGAGGTATCTCACCCTAGCTATATAAACATTTTTGGAGCTCTAGATAGAAGAGTGGACAAAGCTCCACAGCGTTAGAGGTCAACCGTTCTACCTTGTTAGAAGGGTAAGTTGTTATGCTAGGGTTTGATGGATTTTTGGGTTGTGACCCTAGGGCACTTTTGGTCTTTTTGGGATGTGCATATGTATGCAACATTTTTTGTAAAACTCTGGTATTGTGTTGGTTGGATGATTTGATATGTTTATGATTGTGCATATTCTGCTGCTTAAGTATCAAGATTATTATATTAAATGTTATTACGAAAAAAAATTTATGGTAAAATAGGCAAGTCGTTACAGTTTGGTATCAGAGCGTACGTTGCTAGGTTTTGTAGACTTTAGAGTGCAGTGGAAACAATACCAGAGTATAGAAAAAGGATTTGAGGTTTTTTTTTTTTGCAGTTTAGAGGCAGGACTTCCATGGTTGTTTTTGTGCCTTTCTTGGGGCGACAATTTTAAGATAGCCATAGTAAACTATTACCAGGTTGTGTTTCTAAAGTGTAGGACTGAATCTTGAAATAATATAAGGATGTCAAGATAGGAGATTTTAGTTACACATGTAAATTATAATAATAGGGCCCCCGAGCCATGTTTATTGTCTTTTCAAGATGGACCCTGGAGGAGGTAGTGCCCATGCGAGTGGTAGTGATGGTGTAGGGCCCTTGAGTGCCGGTGGGGCTGACTCTGATGTGGTATTACGCAGTGTGGCTCAGTAGGTTATGGTAAAGATTGTTAGGAGCTCCAAAGAGCAAGGTGGCTCGTCCATAGGCCATGGGTGCATGATAGAGAAAATTACCAAGATAAATCCTCCGGCATTTTCAAAAAGAGTTGATCCAGCAGCAAGCCGAGAATTGGATGCAAAAAATTGAGAAATTTTTTGCAGTATTGTAGTGTATGGAGGAGCAAAGGGTCCTTTTCGCCACCTATAAACTGACAGTGGAGGTAGAGAGGTGGTGAAGTGCTGTTAAACTTCTGGAGTAGCAGAGGATGATTCCGATAGCTATGACATGGGACCAATTTAAAAAATGATTCTTTGACAGATATTTCCCAACCACTGTTAGGGAAGCTAAAGTGGAAAAGTTCCTAAATCTGAAGTAGGGAGAACAGTCGGTCAGGAGTATGCGGCGAGGTTTATAGAGTCATCCCGCTTCACCCCATATATTGTTCCTGATGAATTAAAGAAGGCAAGATGGTTTGAAATAGGATTAAGGTGTTGTATATATAAGCAGGAAGTAGTGTTGAAGATACATGTTTTCCTTGAGTTAGTTGATAGAGCAGCATTGGGTGAGGCTAGTGAGAGATGGATGCAAAAGAGCAGGGACTAAAGAAGAGATCTACCCCTTCAGGCTTCTAGCAGGGATTTAGGTAGGGTTAGTGGAGGAGAGGAAAATATGGCAAATGACAAAGGCAGGAGACTGGACGTCATGAGTTTCAGGCGGTGTAGACTTTTCCTGTTTATCTGACTTGCAGAAAGAGACACTTAGGAGAGTGTTGAGTGGGGAGAGTCGTCTGCTGTCGCTATGGTAGGTAGGGACATCTAGTGCGAGATTGCCCTACACCACCTGGTCTCACTCGTACTCCTAGACCGTACCAGAGAGGTTATCAAATGCCCCATTGAGGCTAGCAAAGGAATGTAGCTCGGAAAAGTGTCTATGCTTTGACGCCTAGAGATGCTGAGACAACTGGTGATGTGGTGATAGGTATGATTAACATGTTTTCATTAAAAGTTATTATATTATTTGATTCAAGAGCCACACACTCATCCGTGTTTAGGGGGTGTATTAGATTATGTGGGGTAGAAACATAGTTGTTAGACACCGAATTGTTAGTAACTACACCGATATGGTCAGTAGTGAGGTGTAGTAGAGTGCTCCAAGGCTGTCCAGTTGATATTCAAGGGAAAGTCTTGTCAGCTGACTTGATAGTATTGAACATACATGGGTTCGATGTAATTTTTGGTATGGATTGGTTGACAGCTAATTATGCCAGTATAGACTGTCATTTGAAAGAAGTAATATTCAGACCTCCAGGAAGACGAGAATTTAGGTTCAGAGTCGCGTGTGCAATCCCCGCCTTAGTTAGTATTAGCTATATAGGCGAGGAAATCACTCCTGGATGGTTGATAGGGGTTTATGGCCTTTGTAAAGGAGGTTTCAAAAAATGAATTGAAGATGGGCAATACACCAGTGGTTAAGGAGTTTCTAGATATTTTTTTAGAAGATCTACCTGGGTTACCTCCCAATTGTGTGGTAGATTTGGCTATTGATCTACTTCCCGAGATAACACTGATCTCTAAACCTCCTCACAGAATAGCTCTAGTAGAGTTGGGAGAGCCAAAGGATCAGTTTCAAGACTTATGGATAAGGGTTTTATTCGACTCAGTGTATTATCGTGTGGAGTCGCAGTGTTATTTGTAAAGAAAAAGGATGCTTCAATGGGAATGTTTATAAATTACAGGGAAATTAATAAGGTGACAATCAAGAGCATGTATCCTCTACCCCGTATAGACGATTTATTTGATTAGCATCAAGGCACACAAGTGTATTCAAAGATTGATCTGCGCTCTGAGTACCATAAGGTGAAAGTCAAAGCAGAAGACATCTCGAAGACAGCCTTCAGGACCAGGCATGGGCATTATGAATTTCTAGTTATGCCATTTGGTCTGACGAATGCTCCTGCTATATTCATGGATTTGATAAATAGAATCTATCATCAGTATTTAGACTAGTTCGTTGTAGTATTCATTGATGACATACTAGTCTATTTGAGGAGCTTTGAGGAGCATGAGATGCACTTATGGCTAGTACTTCAGATGCTCTGTGAAAAGAAATTGTATGCCAAGTTCAGAAAATGTGAATTTTGGTTGAGAAAGTGGCATTTCTCGGGCATGTTATATCAGGGGATGGAATTTCTGTGGATCCCAGTAAGATTAAAGTAGTAATGAATTGGGTCAGGCCGAAGAAGGTTCAGGAAATCAAGAGTTTCTTGGCACTAGTAGGTTATTACCGATAGTACGTTGAGGGATTATCAACATTATCATGGCCACTAACACATTTGACCGGAAAGAATTTCAAGTTTCAATGGGATGATGGTCGTGAATAGAGCTTTTAAGAACTAAGACAGAGGCTTGTCACTACACCGGTGTTGATCATTTCGTCAAGGGGTGATGGTTACGTAATTTACAGTGGCACGTCTTTGAAAGGGCTCGGTTGTGTATGGATGTAGCATGGTAGGGTTGTAGCTTATGCCTCCTGATAGTTGAAAGAATATGAAAAGTACTACCCTACCCACGATCTAGAATTGGTTTCAGTGGTAAACGTGTTAAAGATTTGGAAACATTACTTGTATGGCGAGGGATGCAAGATATTCTCCGATCACAAAAGTTTGAAGTACTTTTTAACTTAAAAAGAGCTGAACATGAGATAAAGAAGGTGGTTGGAACTTGATAAAGATTATAACTGCACTATGAGTTACCACCCAGGGAAAGCAAACGTGGTAGCTGATGCTCTAAGCATGAAATCAGTAGGACCAGCACTGGCAGCTATGGAAGTTTAACATCCGATCTAAATGGATCTAGAAAGACTCGGTGTAGAGTTGGTAGAGAGTGACGCTCAGACATATATTGCTAGCCTATTAGTGCATCATACTCTACAAGAAAGGATTAAGATAGCTTAGAGAGATGACACAAAATTAACAGAGTTGATAGCTAAGGTGCAGGATGGATAGGGAGATGAATTCAGTATTTCTGATGACGGGGCCTTGAGGTTCCATTCCAGGTTATGCGTGCCTGTAGATATGGACACCAGAAGGACAATTTTAAAGGAGGCTCACAAGTCCTTTTACATGGTTCATCCAATTAGTACTAAAATGTATAGGGATCTGCGAGAGTCTTACTAGTGGAGCAGCATGAAAAGAGAAATTACTGAGTTCATATAGCAGTGTCTAACATGCCAGCAGGTAAAGGCTGAGCATTAGAGGCCGGTGGGCCAGTAGTAGCCACTTTACATCCTAGAGTTGAAAGGGGATCATGTGTCTATGGAATTTGTGACAAGTTTGCCATCGGCACCGCATGGTCAGAATGCTATTTGGGTGGTCATTGATAGATTAATGAAGACTACTCAATCCATTCCTATTAAAGTCAACTACTCCATGTACAGACTAGCAGAATTATATATTCAGGAGATAGTGCAATCACATGGTGTGCCAGTGTTTATAGTATCAGATCGAGACTCATGTTTCACATCACTGTTTTGGAGGAGCTTTTATGAGGCTTTGGGGTCTCAATTATATTTCGGCACAACATTTCATCCTCAGACGGATGGCTAGACTGGGAGGGTGATTCAGATATTAGAAGATATGTTGCAGCGTGCGTGCTGGATTTTGTAGGTAGTTAGACCCTGTATATGTCGTTAATAGAGTTCACATTCAATATTTGCTATTAGGGTAGCATTGGCATGGCACCTTATGAGGCGCCATATGGTAGGAGATGTTGTTCTCCTCTATACTCGGATGAGTTAGGTGAGCGGCGAGTTATGAGGCCAGAGCTAGTGCAACAGGCATATGATAAAGTTTGGCTCATTAGAGACAAGATTAATGCAACTCATAGTCAACAGAAGAGTTACACTGATAATCGCCATAGGAAATTGGAGTTTGATGTTGGAGGTCGTGTATTTTTGAAAATAGCTCCATTAAAGGGAGTTATGAGATTTGGAATCCGTTTTGTCTAGAATACATGACGTATTTCATGTTTCCTTGTTGAGTAAATACGTACTAGATCCCTCCCATTTGATAAGTTATAGTGAGATAGAGCTCAGGGATACTCTGGCGTATGAGGAGGTACCGGTGCAGATTCTGCACAGGAAAGAATAGGAATTGCATAATAAGAAGATTCTTTTAGTGAAAGTCTTGTGGAGAAATCATACGATAGAGGAAGCTTCACGGGAACTCAAGGAGCAGATACGACATAAGTACCCATATCTCTTTAGCAAGTATCAGTAGTAAATAGAGAAAATTACTGGCGAATATGTAAAATTTCTTTTGTATAGGTTAGTTAGATGTAATAATTTTTTGGTAGTCAATAGTATTTTTGTTATGGGAAAATTTTATTTTACATGTACATGTAATCTCCCAAAACCCAGAATGTAACCACGGTATTCCTCTACCACAAGTGAGGGTATGTAATAAAAAAAGTAGCCCATTTTTTTTAAAAAATGGTGTCAATACAGATAGTAAATTTCAAGGACTAAATTTTTATAAGGAGGGGAGAATGTAGAGACCCGAAGAATTATAACAATTAAATAATAAAAGAAGGAGAGAAAAAGTAATTTTCTTAAGGAATTTCAGTAGGGTCTCGTCGACGAGTGAAGAAGTGCTCGTCGATGAGCAGGGTTCTTGGGCTTGTCGTCGGGGACATGCGTCTCATCGACAAGAAGCTATCAAAGGGATGTTTTTGGACTTTGAAACTTTTCGACGAGGAGAAGGTGTTCATCGACGAGCTCCCTGCATTAACTCTTCGACAAGGAAATGTAACTCGTCGACGAGGCCATGTGGACAAGCTTTCTATAAAAACTCAAGAACTCATTTTTATGTGGGGAAAATTTACAGAAACTCTCTCTCTCTCCCACAACTCCCTCTCCTTTTCTCTTCATTTCTGACTCCGTTTTTCACCGGTTCAACGATCTAAAGCTGCCACGTTACTCCTAGGAAGATTCTCTACAAATCTGCTGGAGTGATTCGTTGGGTAAGCCAACTTTGGCAACATCCCAAAATTTGGGTACATCAATTATTTTTATATTTATTAAGGTATTTGGTATTTCTGGGTTGAGGAAGGTATTAGATGGGTTTATACTGAGATTTTTTTAGGGGAAATGCAATTTCAGGGTGTTGAGATAGGGAACACACGAGTGTAATTTTGGAGTAATTTGTGGGCTTTTTCATAAGTCAGGTAAGGGGACAAACTAAGTCAGTATTTCCATGAAACTATTTATTAATATTTAACTTTTATTTTCAAATAAATTATGTATGTTATAGAACTGAGTTTGGAAATACTGTTGTTAACAGGAAAAATGATTTTAATACAATTCAGCAGGGAATATGATTTTGTGCAAATTTTACGAATAGAAGAATATTCATTTTTGTGTTGTATGAGTATGAAATTTTATGATTTTATATAGTATCAGAATATTATGTTCTCAGAATATGCATGTTCTTGCTGTTTTCAGGAAAATATTAAAATGATACAAGAACTATGTTTTTAGTATGGTATTGAAATAGTATAGAGATTTCAAACTATCAATGTAAAAAATAAATGTCGGCGTAAGGGTCGTAGATTTTACATGATAGGACATGCAGGCATAAGGGCCATGATTTTTATATGACATATCGGCGTAAGGGCTGTGGGTTTTATATGATATGCTATGCCGGTGTAAGGGTCATGGTTTATCTGTTATGATATGTAAAAATTCATAAAAATATTATCTTGATTGATATTATTATGGAATAATTATGTATCATTATTTGAGATTTACTATATATTATCAAAACTCGGATGGCTTGGTTTAGGCTTTCACAAAGCACGGTACCGTAGTTATATGATCATGATCATGTATATGTTAATGCTACCACATGTCATACGAAACTGTGGGAGATTGGCAGTTGATGTGTTTTTATGGTAGTGCAGGCGTCCTTCTGGCATTCAGACCAGAAGGGGTAGACCCATCGTACTTACAAACTTATGTTGATCTAGCATGGTCGGCCAGACATTGTTAGGTCTCGCCTTCAGGCCACATAACCTAGTCATGTGGGGGTAAGACATGACACCAGCCAGCTATCCATCGAGGGTGTTATTTCATGTACAATTATATATGAGGATTTTATGTATAAAAACTCAATATGTTATATCATCTTATGATAAATTATGTCTTATCCAGATATGATACAAATAGTTTTTCCATACATGATTTATGTACTGTTTTATGTAGACCACGAAAATACTCATGTTACCACACACTGGTATTAGTTTATTTCCCTTACTGAGAGGTGTCACACCCCAGTTATATAAACATTTCAGGAGCCCTAGATAGAAGAGCGGATAGAGCTCCACAACATTAGAGGTCGACTGTTCTACCCTTTCAGAAGGGTAAGTTGTTATGCTAGGGTCTGATGGATTTTTGGGTTGTGTCCCTAAGGCACTTTTTGGTCTTTTTGGGATATGTATACGTATATAACAGTTTTAGTAAAACTCTGGTATTGTGTTGGTTGGATGATTTGATATGTTTATGATTGTATGTATTCTGCTGCTTTGGTGTTTGGATTATTATATTAAATGTTATTATGAAAAAAAAAATTATGGTAAAATAGGCAGGTCATTATAGTATAGCTAAACATCTACTGGCATACCTTGCTCATCTTTATCTAATTTTTTGAAAGAGCTCAAAGGTATTCCTAAAATATTTCTATCTTCCATATTGAGCTTCTCGAGCAAATCTCTAATATATTTTGATTGGTTTATAAAAAATTTATGTTTGGCCTATTTTATCTGAAGTTATGGGAAGAAATTATGTTCACCCACCATGCACATTTCAAATTCGTTTTGCATGCAGCTAGCAAACTCATTACACAACTCTTTGTTTGTTGCTCCAAAAATGATGTCATCTACGTTTATTTGTACTAGAACCATGTTATCATTTTTAGATTTTATAAATAGTATGTTGGAATTGGTGTGATCACAAAGGGGGGTGAATTGAGTTTTAAAACATTTTGGCCAATTTAAACTTTTTTCGATTCACTACATGTTATATCCCATTCAAAATGTACACATGTACGTAAAATAATTTAAGCAGTGAAAAGAAACACACATGTTTGTAGTATCTTATTTAAATTAAATGGATGTATGCAAATTATTATGACAATAATTATGAACAGGCATACAAGTGCGGAAATTAAAGTGCATGAATTTAAATAAGATAGAAAAAAAGACAAAAGATATTTATTATCAAGGTTCAGCCAAACTAGCCTAGGTCCCTGCCTTGAGCATACTCCCGAGGGATTACACTATCCCTGCTCACTTAAATAGGCGGACCACAAGCCATTACAACCTCTCCTTACGGGGCGAGGTAAACCCCAGTTCAATTACCAAGGTGAGCCTAACTTGTCTCCCTTATGGGGCGGAGACTCCCTAGTTCAATTAATGGGCTGAACCCAACCGATCTCCTTTGCGAGGCAGAGACTCCCAAGTTCAATTCTGGGATGAACCCAACTAGTACATTAAAAATATATATATATATATATATATATATATATTTTGCATGTTACATGCTTCAAACAATAAGCTACGATGTACACATTTAAGCTCATAAATTGCACACTCTAATATGTTATGAAATATGCTCAATAGAGTAAGGGTGCTTATCAAATAATTTTTGCACAAAAAATATATGTCTTTGTATAAAAGATATAATCTCCAACAAAGATTTTTGCAAATAAAAATATTTTGAGAATCTGGAGTTTAAGGTCAAGAAAATATATTTGTGCAATAAATAATTTCTCTTAAAAATATTTATCATGAAAATAATCAAGAGAAACTTAAGCAATACTCTCAAAAATGATTTTCAAAAATAAATACTAAGTGAGAGTGTATGCATGTGAGATGATAAAATAAGTGCCCAAACAAAAATACTCTCTTCAAAGATGATTTTTGAAATAAATGAATGAAAGAGAGTTGGAGAGATTTTTCTAAAAAAATTGCCCCAAAGAAATGATTTTAGCAATAAAAATTAGTTTGAGGGAACTTTGATTAACAAAAGTTTAGAGAGAATTTGGGGTTAATCAAAGTTACTAATAAAATCAAATAAAGTGGTATTTATAGTTTTTAGGAAATTATGAATGTTGGGGATACGCTCAAATATTTCCAAACTGTTTAATTAAAAAATTAAATGTGATTAGCGCTGGAAAATAACCCAACTAGAGATGTTTGGTCCACCGTCTTAAAGGGCCAGTTGGCTGAACACTCACCGCATATTTTGAATTGCAAGGGGGTTTGGTCGGCTAAGCTAGGGGTCAGTTGACTGAGTAAAGGCGATTTCCTTTCCTTCATTATTTCTGTCACCCAACCTTTAGGTTTAGTCTGCCAATTTTTAAAGGTCGGTCGACCGATGCATATTTGGCCTCGAGGATCAGATGCCTAGGGGCTATAGAGAAGTCAAAATTTAATTGTCAGTCAACTATGGGCAGTATGTTCATTTTACAGTTTTTCACTCGAGGCATAGTAAAAAATTTGACTCTTGGCTAATAGACAGCTTGGTTGACTGAGGTGATTATAATGGAAATGGGTCGATCGACCAAGGCTTTTTAACTAAGCCATAAATCCAACGTCAGTCGACCCCCAAATTTGACCCAAAAGCTATTCCAAAAACTTCTTATAATTTTAGTCTTTTTAAAAAAAAAAGGTTTTTGGTGAAATGATAGGTGTCCTATGGTGAACCTATGGTCATTTGAGCATTTAAACATATCATGCAAATGCATGCATTATTAGAGACCAAACAAATAAAAACTTAAATGCATTACAAATAAAATTAAATATCTCCTTTATCTTCTTTCCTCCTCTTCATGGAAAATGCCAGATGTGTGAGCTTTATGCATCTTTATGGCTTCCATTTCCGTTCCCTTATGGGTGTGTTAAATTAATGAACCTGTTCATGTGCTAAATACACGTATAAGTAACTTGTACTTTGTTAGCAGCAAAACAGGGATTGGACACAAAAAGCCAACAATCTTCCCCTTTTTGTTTATGACAAAAGCACCTGAGCAAAATAGGGACAGCTTGAAAAGGCTCCCCTAACAATATGCATAATGTAAAATATAGAAAGTAAAGCTCATGCATATTCACGAAAGAAGACATTACAAGAAATTACGCATTTAAGTTTTTGCGTTAAAGCACTGGCTCAGATAATATATTGTTTGCCCATAAAAAAAATTTCCCTTTTGCTAAAAAAATTCTCCCCCTTTTGGCATCAGTAAAAAGGGCTAAGTTGTGTAGAAAACATTTTGAGTATTTAAAAACAAACTTAGCAAGAAGAACTCTCCCTTTTTAAAATAATTTTTAATTTTCTCTGAAAACTCTCTCCCCTTTTTAGTATAGATTATGGGCATAAAAAATTTAAAATTTTTTTGAAAAATATAGTCATTAAGCATACAAAATAGTTTAAAATGACATGTTAATAAGATCATATCAGAAATATCCTCAAACCATTATAATTTAAGCACAACGTAAGACCCGCAAAAGATTTGAATTTAAAGCATGCGACATATATAAAAATAGGTTTAAGCATAAGATTGGTCTAATTAGTTCGCATGTATGTTCATGTATGATTAATGAACAAGTTATACAACACCCTTAAAAATTTTGAAAATTCATGACTTCAAATTTTTAACACAATATAACACAAGTCATGAAAATGTTTAAGCACATAAGCAAGAGATAAAAGATATTCTATATAAGTTAATTTCTTGCTATTAGAATATGTACACAAATAAATATATATAAATATATACATCCCCTCATGATGATCAATGAATGATGGGTTCAAAAAGAACCTTTAATTCAAGATCAAGCAAGCAATGTTTTTTTGGTTTGACATTTAAGTGTAATATATGACCAGAAAAAGCTAACCGTATAGATCCCAAAGATACTAGAAAATTTACAAATAGGGATCATATGGTGAAATCTAAGACACTGTGGCAAACAAAATATTTTCATTTATAATATTCAATAAAGACATTACAATTAAGAACGAGCCATATTGAATTCAAAAACCAAATCTATGCTAGAAATGTTGTGAGCGCAAGACAATAGAAAAATAATTTCTTGGTCCGCCCCTTACAAATTTGAATACATGCTTAGATTCTATTAATTACTTGTACTGATATTGATTGTGAAAATTTATTAAGAGTTTGAATAGTATAAGTACTATTTTTCATTCTTAAGAAAATTTTGCTGGATATATGTTAAACAATTTTTTTTTTTTTTCACTAGTAAAACTATTCCTTGAACACACATGCACTAGAAATTTAACATAAAGTCACGTGCAAGGTGTTCATGCATACCAGGAACAATCAATATAAAAGATGATTCAATGAAGACAGGATATGATGTTCCAGGTACTAAAGAATTTCGGACTCGAAAAGTAGTAACAATAAATATGAGTCCATGGGTCAAGTGCTTCTAATCCTTTTCTCAAGGATGGGGCTTACGCACCCCGGTATATCCTCATGTACACATAAGTAAATTCACAATCAATGATGAATTTCATTTAAGCATAATCAACCTATGTTCATCCTTTATAACAAGACTTAGCATACAAGAGAATATAGGCATTAAGCTCTTTGTTCATTTTTCATAAGAGTGGGGCTTAAACTCCCCTTATATATTTGCATGCATAAATACTTGCATTAAGTTCAAGGATGATAGTCATTTAAAACCATTCCTTATATTCATCCTATCAAATAATTTTAGTATGTCGCAAATAATAAGCATTAAGCACATGGAAAAATATATCACATTTCGATTTAACACTCTATAGCCAATCAAGACTATACTCAAAGGTAATGCAATAGGGGTTCAAAAAGGTGATGTAACTCAAAATTCACAATGAGTGAGTGTGAAATGAAAACTCCCCCTTAAGTCATGCAAATGACATAGTTATATATTTTTATAACATGATTATTGACCATTTGAATCCTACATGAAGTTCACAATCCAACGATTGGAACCAAATGGTGCCCATGAACTAGTCTCTCCTAGCATAAAAAAATGTGTACATGCTTTTAATTTATGTAGCACTTTGGATTTGACATGTACAAGACTATTCAGCTATCTCATCATAGGAAATAAATATGAAGACAATGCATGCTTTTCAGTTTAGTACATACTATTTAAGATTCAACATGCACCATTTAACTATCTAATTATTTTGCATGCACTATAAAAATAATCATAAAGTTCACCTAGCTTGCATTTTAGCATAATTTGTTCTAGTACACGGCTTATAAATTTTGAAAATTTTTGGAAAAAAATTCTAACGAAATTTCAGCAACATGTCATCTGTAAATTGAACATTTTTCCATTTTTACAATATACCTAATACCTGATAGGTACAAGCAAACAATTCAAACGAATCTGCATTATGCAGATACCATTCAGTTTAAATATGCAAGAACCTATATCTACTACTAGCATACAGTTCACATCACTACATCAGTCATGCAAGAGGCATTCAGTACAAGCATATATTCAGTAGTTTAAATAACAATTCATAAAAATAAACTATCCATTAAATAATATATTCACTTTTACAAGCGATGGACAATGGCATTCAACTTAAATAAATTATCCATCAAATATAGTTGAACTTTAAGCGAAGGATGAATATATATACATTTATCACTCAAGTCATCCAATAAACATGATAGGATAAGTATGATATAATTTATTGCTTGCTGGATGAATTTTAAAATTCCTGCTCCCCTCAATTATGCAGCCAAAGAATTAAATATTCAATTAATAGTATTTGGCATAACAAATATTTTCAACTATGGGGAAGAGTTTAAAAATTCCTTTAATTTATCACTTGAACATGATTTATCGTTTAAGCTAAATGATGGTTTCAGGAAAATAAAATATATAGAATATTAATTTCCTAAACCCCCAAATCAGTGTAATGGACAAATCATGCTATATTTAATATGTTTACACATCAGCATATATATTGTAACGACCTGCTCCTTTTTTACATATTTTTTTTTATATATAAATAAATTATCATCACATCATACATTCCAACTCAGCAGGTCACAATCCACCTGGGCCCCTCAGCACCAGGGATATAACAAAACATACAGCAAAAGCCTACGCAGCAGAAAGTATAAAATCATATACATCTCATCATAATGTGCATAACACATACCAGAGTCACTACAATTACTATCTCGAACTATATACATCTCAAAAATGAAATCTAGGGACAATCCCCACAAAACCTAACTGTCCCTACCAAAAACTTACCCTTCCAAAGAGGGAAAACAACTGATCTAAATCAGCGGGGCTTTTCTCGCTCTCCTATTAAGGGCTCCTGAAAAATGTATAAGATTTAGGGGTGAGACACCTCTCAGTAAGGGAAATAAACTAATACCAGTGTGTGGCAACATGAGTATTCTGTGTTCTACATATACCATACATAACATATTCAATACTGTTTATCAAATCTGGGAAAACATATGCATATCAAAACATGGCAGAACATACTGCATTATCATAAACATTTCTCATCTCATATCATAAAAATAATAACATAAAAACAATCCTGGTAGGTTAGCTGGCTGTTATCATGTATTACCCCCACATGACTGGGTTGTGTGAAGGCGGGACCTGACAATGGTTGGCCGACCACTGCCAAGTCAAACAGTAGTCTGTAGGTCTGATGGGTCTACCCAGACTGGTCCGTACACCAGGGGCGATAACAACACACTTCTTGAAAATAACCACATCGACCATCCAATCTCACACCACTCCGTACAGCGGCGTTAACACAGATATCATGATCACGAAGACCATGGACACATAGCAACGGTACCGTGCAAGTACTAGCCTAGACCAAGCCAACCAGGTTCTGATATCATATACATATACTAAAACCGTGATACATAAATATCTCATATCATTTATTTTCACATCAATCATATCATTTCACATATATACGTGTATCACGAAAATCATCGGCCTGTATGCCGGTATTACACATTTTAACATAGCACGGCCCGTACGCCGGTAAATCACATAGCACAGCCCATACGCTGGCAAACCACATAGCACGGCCTGTACGCCGACAAATCACATAGCACAGCCCGTACGCTGGCAAATCACATAGCACGGCCCGTATGCCGGCAAATCTCAACCACATAGCACGACCCATACGCCGGCAAATCACATATACATATAAAAATATCTCGTCTCGTACGCCGATTTTCCATCATAGAAATCCATATCGTCCCCATTCCAAAAAAAAAAATAGTATTTCACAACATTTTTATACTCATGCCACACTAAACAAATTTTCTACCTATTCAACATATTATCATTTAAACAGTATTTTCCAAATATAAATCATATATATAAATATATTTATTTTTCCTGAAACCAGATGCTATATATATATATACATACATTTTCTTAAAACAAAACTAGCTTAGTTTATCCCGTTACCTGATTCCTGAAAAGCCCCTAAGAAAATCTTCCCCGTACCCACAAGGTTCTCAACTTAATACCCTGAAAATGAAAACTCGCAGAATTAAAGTTTAGTATTTCGTACGTACAACATTTTCTATAACTACCACTAAGTCAAATTCGACTTAAAAAGTCTTACTTCAACTTAGGGATGATTCCCAACGTTCCCAATCAACACCCTGGAACTGAAAATTTTCAGTATTAAAGTTCAGTATTTTTACGCGTATATCACTTTCTTCAACTGTCAAAAATCCAAATATTGAATATAAAGCCTTACCTTGGATTTGGGATGAAATCCAACTTCGTTTCCCTGACGATTTGCTCCGGTAGACTTGTAGAGAATTTCGCTAGGGGCGTCGTGGTGGCTTCGGTTTGTCGATCCGACATAAAACTAGCCCGGAATTCAAGAGAGAGAGAGTCGTAGGAGAGAGAGAGAAGAGAGAGAGAGAGAGCACTTCCAAAAAAAAATCCAAGTAAGATTCTTGAAGAAGCTTTCCACTTTCTATATATATATATATATACCTTTAACCTTTATATTAAATGCATATCATAATAACTTACTTATATATATATATACACACACACACACACACACACACACACATATATATATATACATGCTTCAATATATATATATATATATATATTTTCCTTATCATACTATTCATTTTACTTGTTAATTTAATTAATTAATTTTATTTTATTATTTTATTATTATATATATATTTTTAAAATTTTATTTTTTTCCCGGTTACTACATATATAGTATTATTTCACAATTTAAAAATCATTGCCCATTTGCAGGGGATAGCAGCAATCACAAAAATGTGTATATATATTAAGCTTGGATTGGATATTTCACTAAAATTCTCATATTGGCATGCGCTTCTATAAAACAACAGTGTATTTCACTAGGTTTATTATATGATTCACAACAAAGAGTTAACACAAAACATATCATGTGAATCATAAAGTGAATTATTCGATGGATTAGAAGGAGGATAGACATACCTTTAAGTTTTAATCCTTCTTAGTTTTTTTGGCTTGAAGTTGCATTCTCCTCACTCTTAGTTTTTCAATACTTTTCAAATTTTTCCCAAGAACCTTAGTACTGATACTAAACATGACCTTTTAAAAATATTAGTACCTAAGGTGATAGCTTTGATGTATTCCCAAGAGGGGGGCGAACTGGAATTTCAAACTTTCCTAGGTTAAATACAAAACACAATTAGTATTTTCAAACCTAGGGTCTTTCTAACTATTAACCAATTCAGCAGAATTCAAGCTGAGCAATAATGTAAAGCAATTGAAGCTATCTCAGTATTTCTGAACCATTCACCATAATTAAAATGACAACATTCAAGTGTGTGAATTTAAATGCGACACAAGAAATGGTATCGGGGTTGAACCAATACTACCTACATCCCCGCCTTAGCTCACCAGTACAAGGATTACACTATAGGCTCACTTAATGGGTGGAGTGGAACCTAATACAAACATGTCAATTAGAACAGGGCTGACCTCAATATTTACAACCAGGTCAATTAACATCGGACTAACCGGGCAGTCGACCAGGTCATTTTGAACTACAGGGTTTGGTCGACCGGATAGTTGGAATCTCCCACGTGGGGGTTCGGTTGACTAGGTAGCTGGTTAACATACTCAGTCGGTCGACCGAGAAGTTAAAACATTGACCCGGTGGGAGTTCGTCGACCAAGCTGTATGAACTTGCCAAAGTTCGGTCGACTATACTGTGGTCAAACTGTTGGCCTCTGACTGGTTGGGTCGACCGAATGTTCTTATACATTCTAGTTTAGTTGACTAAACATGCATTTTTAATGCATTTTGGTTCTATTCCCCTTATACAATAACCCTATTCATATAAGCACATTTGTTTATGCATGTAGGTGGATCCTAGGGTCATTCTAGGTCTTTTTGAGCTTAAACCCTATTATGAATGATTTGTATTAATTATTACAAACCATAATGCCTTAAATATTATAGACTCAATTAAAATAAAAAATACAACAAATAAATATTGTGGGTCTTTATTTTCTTCATGTCCATGTGCATCATATTGAAACCTCCAATTGATATTGCATACAAACTCATCAAACATTAGGTACCAAGGTATTTGTCAAAATCAAAATGGGATCTGACCTATAAGGTCAACATAAGGAATAATAAAAACATGTGCATGACACTTAAATGATATGCATTAAAGCTATGTCATGCTATTCAAATCATTTTCAGGTTTGGCAAACATGCATTTTAAAAATATTTTCAATGGGATATGATAACCTTTAACAAACACTTTCCAAATCTTCCAATCATTTGATTTTACAAAAGAATTTTCAAATTTCTGATTGCAAAATTTTTACGTTGAAAATAGTGGAGGATTAGCAAAGGGTCTTAGTTAAACATCCTAAAGATAAATTAACTAAGAGTTTATTTGGATTTTGAATATTGGGAAGAGTGTTGGATTCTACATTACACATCATATTGAAGAGGAAAATCCATTCATGTAGGGCTTTATATCAGCCAGCATAACATTTCATATATACAGGGCTTAATTCAATTTTATATCCAAGGCTGACAACATAAGTTATATTGTGATTGAATGATATTAAGTGGTTTGTGTTTATATTCCAAAGAGTATTGAAGCTTTCATAAAAAGTGTTGTAGTTAACTTATACTTGACAAATCATTTGGTTGTTTGGTTTAAACATTGTGCTTGATTGGTTTGGTTGAATGATTGATTATTTGTTTGGCTAAGCAATAGTGTTGTTGATTGTTTAAGAAAATCTAAGTCCTTTTGTGATTAAAAGAGTTAAATAAACAAGTCAAGAATTGTTTAAAAGAAATTAAAAGAAAGTTTTAATATCCAATTCACCCCCCCCCCTCTTGGGACTACACCTTACTTTTTAATTAGCATTAGAGCGGGGTTATAACGAATCTTAATTAGTAGCTATAAAAAGATTTAAATGGCTAACTTAGGCGTCGCTCCCATTGGAGAGGGACAATCTTCAACTAGGCCACCAATCTTTTGTGGACACAACTTTACATTTTGGAAAAAGAGAATGCAAATATACCTTCAAACCATGGATTGGAAAGCTTGGGAGATTGTGATGGAAGGTGACCAAATTCCCACTAAGATAGTTGATGGAAAACAAGTCCTTGAGGAGAAAATTGATATGAAAGACTTAGACTATAAGATACTACAACTAAATTCTAGTGCCATGAATGCTCTATATTTTGTTTTAGATGCCAATGAATTTAATAGAGTAATGGATCGCATATCAGCTAAGGAAATATGTGACAAATTAGAAGTAACATACGAAGGAACTATAGATGTTAGGGATAATAGAATTGACATGCTTACAAGTGAATATGAAGCTTTCAAAATGAACCCGGATGAATCCATAACTAATATGTTTACTAGGTTCACTCACATAATTAATTTCCTAAATGCACTAGGAAAAACTACACTACTTATGAAATGAAAAGGAAAATTCTTAGAGGGCTACCAGCCGTATGGGAACCAAAAGCCACTGCCATTACCGAAGGAAGCAATTTGAAAAACACTTGCATAAAAGAGCTTATAGTTTCTTTACTCACATATGAAATGGAAATGAATGGAAAGAGTGGAAAAACCAAAGCCGAAGAATCAATAGCTTTTGAAGCCTTAAAAGAAAACTCAAGTAGTGAAATGGATGAAGATGAAGAAGCCTTCATATCTAAAAAGCTAGCAAGGATACTAAGAAAGAGAAACAAATTTAAAAGAAGAAACCAAGACTCCAAAGATGATGAAGAAGGAGAAGAAATCAGCAAAAAGAAATCTAAAAATAAAACTCCTATGTGCTACAATTGTAATAAAGTTGGACATATAAAACCAGAATGTCAGCTACTACTAAAGAAAGTGTCTAAAAAGAAAACCAAGAAGGCCATGAAAGCCACTACTTGGGACATGATGAGTACAAGTAGTCCAAAAAATGATTATGTTGGCCTAACAAGGCTTACAATTCTCATTTTGATGATAACAAATCATTATATGTTTAATGTGATTCAAGTGAAAGTTTTTCAGGAAAAAGAAAAAGCTTAAAGGTAGTGACAAAGCTCAAAAGGATGATAAAACTTATGGATTAAAAATAGATCCTGAAGAGCATGAAGATTAAATATGACTTGATGAAAGCTCAAAGAAAAGATCGAAAACTCAAAGATGATGGAATAACAAGAACTTACTTGAAGATCAAAGGATTAAAATTTTAAGGATGCTTTGAATGTAAGTACTTCAAGATTAAGTTCAAGTATAAACTGATTTGAAGCTCTCATAAAATCAAAAAGAAACTTAGAAATATATTTTTAAAGAAACTCTAAAGAATGTTTTTAAATCAAAGAAAAGATAGGTTTTTGAAAAAGAAAAGTTTTTTGAAAAACAGAAGGGCCAGGCGACTGTTCTTTTGTGGCAGGCGATTGCCAAATTGAATGAAGAATTTTTTAAAGAGACAGTAGAATGCTAGGCGACTGCCTGAACACAGCCAGACACCTGGGTTGTCATGCTAGGTGACTGCCTTGGTTCTGGGAGGCAACTGCAAGTGTTTTGTGTTGTGAGTTTGTTCTATGAAAGGCGACTGCCACTCGAACGTTGGCTTAAAAACTCTCAACGGGAAGATTTTCTAAATGAAGTTTTTGGACACTATTATTTCGAAAAACTTGGAAACTACTTCAAGGAAACTTCGGGAGTAAGGAATTACTTTTAAACATCTATAAATAGCCCCAAACTTCAAAGATTTTAGACACCAAGAAATTTTTAGCAATCAAAGTTCTCAAAAAGTCTCTCAAACTCTCTTGTTTTCATTCATCATCAACTACTGAATTGCTACTGTTTCAAACTCCGAAGTAAAGCCTTCAAAGTCAGAATCTTTCAAATTTTGGAAGATACTTGGTGATCTAAATTGAGCATTGAGCTTCAAATTCTTTTATATTTGAATTACTTTGAAGTATTATTGTGCTAAATGTTGTACTAACCTACTCTGCTGTAAGAGTGTTTTCTTGTACACAAACTCTTCTCTATCTTGGTTCTTGTTTATAGATGATTCAGAGCTGTAAAATCGTTGGACTAAACGAGAGACTATCATTTGGAAAGGTAGGCTCTAGGCTAATGGAAGGAGTGATTGTAATCGGTATTGTTCCACCCGTCAAAGAATCCTTTGGTGGTTTTCCAAAGGTGAGGACGTAGGTTGGGTATAAGCCAAACCTCGTAAAATCTTGTGTCTTTCTTCTTCCTTACTCTTTACTTTTTCAGCAATATTTACAACCCGCTTGTATGCTTTAAATTGTTAATTCTTAGTGTATAGTTGTTAAATAAACCGGAGGATAATTTGTTTTTGGCTTAATCTGAAAGATTGTTTAAAAGCTAAACACAAAGAAGAATTTTGAGTTTGGAATAAACACGGGGCTTGCATAAAATCAGCGTGTCTTACAATTTATTACAGGGCTATTGATACAAAGATCAAGTTTCTGATTATCTTATTGATTGGTTGTGGTTGAATTGTTTTTTTTACTTGTTATGATTGATTAATATAAAATAAAGAATTAAACCTGAATGATTTTAAAATTCCAATTCACCCCCCTCTTGGGAAGCTATCCTAATTTCAATTGGTATCAGAGCCTAGTTATAGCAAATTCCTAACAAGAAGCTATAAAAATATCTAAATGGCTAACATAGGATTAGCTCCTTTTGGAGAGGGCCAATCCTCGACTCATCCACCAATTTTTTGTGGACACAATTACACCTTTTGGAAAAAAAGAATGGAAATCTACCTCCAACACATGGATTGGAAAGCATGGTGTTGACTTTATGAGTCCAATCCGGTTTTGATAATGACAAATCACTTGGTATTTGATCTATGCATTGTGTTTGTGAACATGAACTATATTAAGCATGTACAGAAGGATAACGAGTCATGGAAGTCACAAAGTAAAGCTAACAAATCTTGGCAAGATCCATGGAACTCAAAAAGTACGAGAACAAGATGCAAGCGGCAAAGTTCAAGAACATCTTGGGAATGGGTATTTAGAACTTATGTACTTACATTGTCATATGATTTAATTTGAGGCTCAACATAACTTAGAAAGACTTTAGGATTCATGCATTTCATATATATATATATATCTTTAGGGTACATTCATGGACGTAGAAATGTTGTTAAAATCTTGGAAAAAGTTTTTATAAAAGAGCCAAGAAAGAAAGCACAGCAGATTTTTAAGTTAGAAAGGAAAATTTGAGAAAAAGGGCACTTCGGTAGCCTGAACTCAACTTCAGTAGCCTGAAGAATTTCTTCGATTGCTTGAAGATTAAGTTCAACAGGCTGAAGAATTAATGGAAAACACATAACCTAGCTGAGGCACTTTGGTCACCTGAGCTGAGGACCTCAGGTGCCTGAACTTGCCACTTTCGGTCCCTGAACCCCACTTCGGTTGCCTGAAGTCATGGGAAAGTTTAAAAAATCATATTTTTATTAAAAGGACTTGCGAGCTTTTTCTTTGATCCAACAGTTGAGATCAATTCTAAGGGTAAGACACTACATATACTGAATATATAAACCCTAGAATAAAGGTTAGACACACAAGAAAGAGAAGAACACACCTTGTTGAAAGAACATTGAAAAATTGCTCCTATTGCTATACGATTGCCTACACTTCAATCTCTAATCTTCAAGCTTGGGCAAATCAACTCAGATTCTCAAAGGGAACTTGTTTACTCAATTTTACTTCAATCTAGTATTGAGATTTGATCTTTGAAGTTATTATTCTTAAGAACTTTTCATCTCATTACGTGTTCTTGATTATTATTAGAAAAGTTTTGATCTTGAGTTTGCATATATGTATAAAAATTGATTTTAGAAAAGATCATTACTTGGGAAAGCTTGTTTAGCTTGGTTGATTTTTTTTTTTTTTTTTTGTTCAAGAGTATATAAATATCCATATATATCATTCATAGAGCTTATTATTGAAAAACCTATTTTGATTAAAATGTTGATCTTGAAAGTGCCTATACATATACATAGTTATTATAAACAAGATCATTACTTGATTTAAGTTGTGTGATTGATTGAAAGGTTTGTTTTAACTGAGTGTTTTCTAAAGGATCTATATTTTAGATATATTAACACTTGATTAAATATCCTTGGTACTTATAACTATATAACTATATATTCTATTGAGGGATAGTTTCTAAAAAACAATATACTCAATTTGTGATTGAATACTTGAAAGAAAAAACTTTGTGTTTTTGATTGATTTAATATTCAAGACGAAGTTTTTGTTAACAAGTTCACTTCAAATATATTTTTGCATTTTTGCAAAGTGAACCAAGAACCCTAGTATACCCCAAAACATTTTAAATATATCTTTACTTGGGTGTTTTTGGGTAAATAGAGATTTGTGTGTTGAAGCATATCATACATTAAAACAATTGTATAATTTTCATACATTCGTGAGCTTCAAGTTATATCATATGTTAATGTACTAGGAAATTGATTTGTACTCACAAGCTTTTGTTAGAAGCATTGTTTTTAGTGTTATTTTTCATATCTTATTGAATACACGGTTCGGTGAGTGAACCGGTGTTTGAGGAGAGAACTGTATCTCTTGTAAGCAGTGGAGTAGGAGGGAGTTATGCCTCTTGTAAGCAGCGGATTGTAAGGGAATCTCCATCCCAATTTAAGTAGCAAGGATTTAGTGAATCCTTGAGTTGTTGCTTAAGGCAAGGATGTAGGCCAAATCTGTTGAACCTCGTAAAACTGTGTTTGTTTTCTCTCTTCCCTTTACTCTTTATTTTCAGCACTGCATTTAAATTGTGTATATTGCATGCATAGGTTGGATAGTCTTACACTTAAGTAATTGAGTAACAAGAATTTATTGGTAAATATATAAGAAGGTTTAAGCAGAAAATAAGTGTCAAAGAATTTTGTTTAAATACCCAATTCACTCCCCCCTCTTGGGATTACACCTGATTCAACATTTGGTATCAGAGCGGGTTTACATAGACTTGATAGTTAATTTGTAAAATGATCACATGGCACACATTGGTGTAACTCCATTCGGTGAGGGACACTCATCCACTAGACCACCTATTTTCTGTGGTGTAAATTACACCTATTGGAAACTTAGGATGAGCATTTATCTACTGAACGTAGATTGGAAGGTTTGGAAAGTAGTGACTAAGGGAATCACATTCCCGTGAAAGTAATTGATAAGATTAATGTACCTAAAACTGAAGATGAATATACTGAAGAGGATTGGAAGTCAGTTCAAATCAATGCCATTGCCATGAACTTACTTTTCTGTGCATTAGATGTCAATGAATTTAATAAGGTAAGGCATGTAACTCAGTTAAAGAAATTTGGGAAAAATTAGAAGTTACATATGAAGGCACTAACGAAGTCAAGGATAGTAGGATAGACATGCTCACTAGTGAATATGAAGCATTTAAAATGACGGTTGAAGAATCCATACAATCCATGTACACTAGATTCACACACATCATTAACTCTTTAAATGCTATTGGAAAAACTTACCCTACTTATGAGTTAATTAGGAAAATACTCAGGGGATTACCTCCAATGTGGGAAGCAAAAGCTACTGCAATAGTAGAAGGGAGAAATCTCGAGGAGATGTTGGTGGACAAACTCATTGGATCACTCATCACCTATGAGCTGGCAATAAATGAGAGCAAAAATGAGCAAAGCAAAGCTAAGAAGGTCACTGCACTTAAGGCATCATCAAACTATTCAAGTGAAGGAAGCGATTCCCAAATGGATGATGACATGCCCTTGCTAACAAAGAAGTTCGGGAAGTTCTTGAAGAAGAACAAAAAGTTCAACAAAAAATTTCGGAACTCTAAATTGGAAAGAGGAGAGCAAAGCATAAATAAAAAGAAGGAGGATCCACCAACATGCTACAACTACCGAGAAGTTGGACACATTAAGCCTGAGTGCCCCAAGCTCATACAAGCTTCAAAGAAAAAGAAGAAGGCGCTGAAAGTTGGCTGGGATACACACAGCATTAGCGGTTCAGAATTTGAAACCAGTGACGACGAGGTTGCCAATCTGTGTCTAATGGCACATGATGACCTTGAGGTACAATCATCTTTTTCATCATCTTCATATTATTCTAGTGAATCTGAAAATGAAAATGATATGATTTCATATGATGAACTGAAACAAGAATACCTGTACACTATTAAAATGCTTAAGAAGAAAACAAAGAAAATTTCTGAGTTAAGAAGCAAAGTTAAAGAACTTTCACATCTAGTTGAACATCAAAATGTATCCCATGCATCTTTCATAAAAGATAAAGATTCGAAAATTGAGGAGTTAAAAAAGAATTTGAAAGATAAATCTAAAATTATTTGTAAATTTACTGAAGGGCAAAATAATTTTGAAAAGCTCCTAGGATCTTGAAGAAATTCCCTAGAAAAGGAAGAGCTCGGTTTTAATGGGAAGGAAAATATAAAGAAAAGACATCTTTACATGGGGTATTTTACAAAAGAATCAAAGTCATGTTCCAACTAAGAATCATTATAGAAATACTACATGATTTAAATGTAGAAGGTTGGGTCACATACAATTCAACTGTCCTTTCAAAAATAAAGATGTAAAAATAAAGAAAGTATGGAAGGTCGAAGGTCAATCTAGCACTAACCCTCCTGGACCCAAGACAATCTGGGTACCAAAGCTAGTTGTTTAATTGTGTCTTGTAGATTTTCTTAAGATCAGCATCCTCAAAAGATAGATGGTATATGGATAGTGGATGCTCATGCCATATGACCAGGGATAAAGCAAAATTCACATCCATCATACTCAACGATGACGGGTTTGTTACCTTTGGAGATAATGCTAAGGGAAGGATCACAGGTGTCGGTAAAGTCGGTAATGATTCCTCACTCATTATTAATGATGTTTTATTAGTTGAAGGTTTAAAACACAATTTATTAAGTATAAGTCAACTATGTGATAAAGGTTACGAAGTATCATTTGAACATGACAAGTGCATAGTTGAACACAAAACTGATAATAAGATATTGTTCATTGCTAAGCGTCATGAAAATGTATATACCACAAGCTTTGATAACTTAACTTCACAAAGTGTGACATGCTTATCTGCTATGAATGAAATAAGCTAGATTTGGCATAGGAGACTAAGACACGCAAACATGGATTTAATCTCAAAACTAGTTAAGAAATAATTAGTTAAGGGACAACCTAAGACTAAATTTGTGAAAGATAGAATCTGTGATGCATGCCAGCTAGGAAAACGAAAAGGAACGAGCTTGAAGAAGAAGAAAGAGATATCCACTACTAGGCCACTTCAAATGTTACACTTAGACTTATTTGGACCAAACCTAATTCAGAGTTGAGGAAGAAAATCATACGCTTTTGTTATAGTTGATGATTTCTAAAGATACACATGTGTACTATTCTTAGGTCACAAAGATGAAGCATGTGAAAAATTTATAAACTTGTGCATGGAAGTCCAAAATGAAAAGGGATACACAATTACTAAAATTCAAAGTGATAGGGGTAGAGAATTTAAAAATCAAGGCATGGAAGACTATTATAATTCATTAGGAATTGCCCATAATTTTTCAGCTCTTAGAACACCACAGCAGAATGGTGTAGTTGAAAGGAAGAATAGGTTTATATAAGAAATGGCCAAAACTATGCTTAACGAACATAAATTACCTAAATACTTCTAGGTCGAGGCAGTGAATACCGCTTGTTATGTGCTAAATAAAGTTCTGATTAGATCATCACTTACTAAGACTCCTTACGAATTATGGAATGGCCATAGACCAAACATATCATATTTTCATGTCTTTGGGTGTAAGTGTTTTGTGCTTAGAGACAATGAGTATCTAGGAAAGTTTGACATGAAATCAGATGAAGGTATATTCCTAGGGTATGCTTTAGATAGTAAAGCCTATAGAGTGTATAACAAACGAACATCAACGGTCATAGAATCTATTCATGTAGTGTTCGATGAGTCAAATCCTTTCTCCAAAAGAACTGATGAAGATGAAATTGAATTAAACAATGAACTATAAGAACTATCAATTGAGAATAATTCAGAAAAGAAAAATGAACTTAAAGAACCATCCATTGAAATTGATCAAACTTCAATTAAGGTTAAGGAACCACCTAGAGAATGGAAACACATAAAGAATCAATCCATAGATCAAATAATAGGTGAACCATTACGTGGAGTAGCCACTTGCTCCTCTCTTAGGAACATGGTTAGTCATTTTGCATTTTTATCTCGAGAAGAACCTAAGAATGTGAATGAAGCTATAGAGGATGAATCTTGGGTGCTATCCATGCAAGGAGAATTAAATCAATTTGAACGAAACAAAGTATGGACTTTAGTTCCCAGACCCGAGGATAAGTCAATCATAGGGACCAAATCGATATATAAGAATAAGAAAATGAAAATGGAGTAGTTGTGAGAAATAAGGCTAGATTAGTAGCTTAGGGATATAATCAAGAAGAAGGTATAGTTTTGAAGAAACATTTGCCCCTATAGCTAGGATGGAAGTCATACGAATGCTTTTAGCATATGCAGCTTTTAAGGATTTCAAGTTATATCAAATGGACGTCAAAAGCACATTTTTAAATGGCTACATAAATGAAGAAGTGTATGTAGAACAACCCAACCCCCAGGTTTTGAAAATCATAAGAATCCAGATCACATGTATAAACTGACGAAAGCCTTGTACGGTTTAAAACAAGCTCCTAAAGCTTGGTATGAAAAGCTAAGCGGTTTTCTATTGGAAAATGGATTTATAAGAGGAAAGATAGATACAACCTTGTTCATAAAGTCTAAGAAAGATGATATTCTCCTAGTGCAAGTATATGTAGATGACATCATATTTGGCGCTACAGATAAAGAATTGTGTAATGAATTTGCCAATACAATGCAAAATGAATTTGAGATGAGCATGATGGGTGAACCAAACTTCTTCCTAGGACTTCAGATCAAACAAGTAAATCATGGAATATTCATAAATTAATCAAAGTATGTTAGAGACTTACTCAAAAAGTTTAATATGGAAGACGGAAGGATACTAGGTACACCTATGAGCGCTTTATTGAAATTAGACAAAGATGAACTAGGTATACCTATAGACGTCAAGCTATATCATGGAATGATAGGTAGCTTGTTATACCTGACTGCCAGTAGACCAGATATAATGTTTAGCGTATGTTTGTGCGCAAGATTTCAGTCTACTCCAAAAGAGTCTCATTTGCTAGCTGTTAAACGGATACTTGGATATCTGATAGGAACCATGGACATTGGGTTATGGTATCCTAAGTACACATCATTTGAAATTCTTAGTTATTCAAATGCTGATTTTGCGGGTAGCAAAGTGAATAGGAAGAGCACTAGTGGTACTTGTCATTTCTTAGGACACTCCTTGGTCTCTTGGTTTTCCAAGAAACAAAATTCAGTTGCTCTTTCCATAGCTGAGGCTGAATACATAGCCGTAGGTGGTTGTTGTGCTCAAACACTTTACATGAAGCAACAATTGAAGGATTTTGGATTAAATTATGAAATAATCCCTATAAGATGCGATAAAGCGAGTGCAATAAATATCTCAAAGAATCTCATATTACATTCACGAACTAAGCACATTGAAATACAACATCAAGCGAGTGCAATAAATATCTCAAAGAATCCCATATTACATTCATGAACTAAGCACATAGAAATACGACATCACTTTCTTCGTGACCATGCACAAAAAGGGGATGTAACACTAGAGTTTGTATGCACGGATGAACAATGGGCAGATATATTCATGAAACCACTTGCGGAGGATAGGTTTATCCAAATTAGGAGTGAATTAGGTCTCATGCATAGTCGAGAGGTTGCTTAGTATCATGTTAGATGATATAATTCAGGGGGAGAGACATCATTTACGATATAATCACTTGGTAGTGCATTAATCAACAATTGGACACATTCAAAACCTTAAGATCTCTAAGGGGAGAAGAACATAAGGGTACGTCTACTCATGTTTTTATTTGTTTACACCTTTTTTGTTGATGTCAAAAGGGGGAGAAAATTTGGAAGCAAAAATAATTCAATGGAACCAAAGGGAAAAACAATTGGTTGATGTCATGGTTGAAACATTATGAGCATATTTATTATGAGCATATTTCAAAATTCATTTGGATTTAGGCTAAACACTTTGTTTATGAACATGAGCATATTGTCATTCATTGATTATTTGATGCATTAATTAAGGGGGAGCCTTGTTAGGCGTAACCCATTATATATTTTTTCTCGTGCATTTGTCATCATCAAAAAGGCGGAGATTGTTGACTTTATGAGTCCAATCCGATTTTGACAATGACAAATCACTTGATATTTAATCTGTGCATTAAGTTTGTGAACAGGAACTATATTAAGCATGCACAGAAGGATAACGAGTCATGGAAGTCACAAAGTAAAGCTAACAAATCTTGGCAAGATCCATGGAAATCAAAACGTACGAGAATCAAGATGCAAGCGGCAAAGTTCAAGAACATCTTGGGAATGGGTATTTAGAACACATGTACTTACATTGTCATATGATTTAATTTGAGGCTCAACATAACTTAGAAAGACTTTAGGATTCATGCATTTCATATATATATATATATATATATCTTTAGGGGACATTCATGGCCTTAGAAATGTTGTTAAAATCTTGGAAAAAGTTTTTATAAAAGAGCCAAGAAAGAAAGCAAAGCAGATTTTTAAGTTAGAAAGGAAAAAGTGAGAAAAATGGGACTTCGATAGCCTGAACTCAACTTCAGTAGCTAGAAGAATTTCTTTGGTTGCCTGAAGATTAAGTTTGGTAGCCTGAAGAATTAATGGAAAACACATAACCTAGCTGAGGCACTTTGGTCTCCTGAACTGAGGACCTTAGGCTCCTGAATTGAGGACCTTAGGTGCCTGAACTTGCCACTTCATGAGCCTGAACCCCACTTCGGTTGCCTGAAGTCGTGGGAAAGTTTAAAAAATCAGATTTTTATTAAAAGGACTTGCGAGCTTTTTCTTTGATCCAATGGTTGAGATCAATTCTAAGGGTAAGACACTATATATACTGAATATCTAAACCCTAGAATAGAGGTTAAACACACAAGAAAGAGAAGAACACACCTTATTGAAAGAACATTGAAAAATTGCTCCTATTGCTATACGATTGCCTACACTTCAATCTCTAATCTTCAAGCTTGGGCAAATCAACTCAGATTCTCAAAGGGAACTTGTTTACTCAACTGTACTTCAATGTAGTATTGAGGTTTGTGATTACGCGTCAAAACTGCGTAATTGGATGTTTAACCCGGGCTTTACGGTTTATATTTTTAATTAAATATCTAAAATTATCCAATATTTTAATAAAATGCCAAAATCATCATTCTTGAACTTTATTACACTATTTATGAAGTTTTGGTAATTTTTTGTCGTAGGAAAATTCCCAGGAATCAAAACCAACACCTGTTCGTATTTTGTGCATAACTTTTCTGTCGGAGCTCCGATCGAGACGATTCAAATTTATAAAGAAAGATGAAAGGATTATCTACAACTTTAGTGTTTTGAGTTTTGTGAGATACGGGCTCCAAAAGAGTCAGATTTGCAATGAATAGAGAATGAAAAAAATGAAAAAAATATAGCAATTCGGGTTTCCTATTCGGGTCTAGGGCTTTCCCCCTCTATCCTATTTAACCCTTCTCTTTCTCTTCCTGCATAGGCAGCCCCCATGGCTCCCCATTCTCCTCTTTTCCTTCTTCTTCTTCTTCTTCTTCTTCTTTAGTTTGTTTGTTTTGTTCTTTTCAATTCTGCTTCTCTCCCCTTGTCTCTCTTCCTTCCCTTTGTCTTTCCTCCCTCACTCTCCCCCTTTCCTCTGTTTCTCTTGGCCTCCTCTGCCCTCTTGCAGTACGGCCAGCCTCCTCCACCATCTTCAGCAGTCCCCAAGCACAGTAGAACACTAGCCGACTCCATAGCAGGACCACCAAAGCGCAGCAGCAACTTCTCCAGCACAGTAGCAACTTCACGGCTCCGTGGATTTGTTTCTCTCTCTCTTTTCCTTTCTTTCTTTCTTTTATTTACTTTTATTTGAATCTTGGAATATTGAAGAAAGTTTAGTTTTTTTTTTTTAATGTTATTGGAGTTTTCTTTCTTTTTGTTTAAGTTGAGTAATGTTGGGTATTTCATTATTGTTAAATTAATCTCTTTGTTTATCTAATTGATAGTTATTTTAATTTAGCATTCTTAATTAAATTCAGATATTTTTTTTGTCGAAATTCGATTTAGTTAGGGTCTATGATTAGTAAAGGTTGTGTTTTTATTGTGTTCTGTTATTGTTTACGTTTTTTTAAATTTCCGTTGAATTCATGTTTGCATTTAAATTGTGAGTCTTGATTTGATCTCTTAATTGTGCTAAAGGTTCAATTTTTAGTAGGTTCGGTTTTTTTTTAGTATGTGTCTAGTTTAGTTTCTATTGTGTGTTTTTAATTCCATATTCTAGGTTGCCATTTTTAATTAACACGTGTCCCAGTGTTTCCTTAAGTAGACTAGGGTTTTCATTATTGTTATTTTAATTCCATGTTTAAAGTTTCCATTTTTAGTTAGTATGATCCAATGTTTCTTTAAGTAAACTAGGGTTTCTATTCTTGTTTTCTTTTATTAAGTGCATGTTAGTTTATAATTTTAAATTGCGTGTCATTTAATTTGTCAAAAGTGAAATTGAACCATCTTGAAAAACTCGAATCTGAACTGAGTTCAGTGCATTTTTAATTTTGATTAGAAGAACGTAAAATCTGAAATTAAAACGCATTCCCTGAGGAGATGATCTAGCCCTTGGGCTTAATATTACACGACGTAACTCCTATATTTGGGATAGCTTTCGAGCTGCTCATTTTTCGAGTGAGTCAGTTTGATCTTTGAAGTTTTTATTCTTAAGAACTTTTCATCTCATTACGTGTTTTTGATTATCATTAGAAAAGTTTTGATCTTGACTGTGCATATATGTAAAAAAATTCATTTTTGAAAAGATCATTACTTGAGAAAGCTTGCTTAGCTTGGTTGATTGTTTTTTTTATTCAAGAGTATATAAATATCCATATATATCGTTCACAGAGCTTATTATTGAAAAACCTAGTTTGATTAAAAGGTTGATCTTGAAAGTGCCTATACATATACATAGTTATTATAAACAAGATCATTACTTGATTTAAGTTGTGTGATTGATTGAAAGGTTTGTTTTAAGTGAGTTTTTTCTAAAGGATCTATATTTTAGATATATTAACGCTTGATTAAATATCCTTGGTACTTATAACTATATATTCTATTAAGGGATAATTTTTGAAAAACAATATACTCAGTTTGTGATTGAATACTTGAAAGAAAAAACTGTGTTTTTTATTGATTTAATATTCAAGACAAAGTTTTTGTTAACAAGTTCACTTTAAATATATTTGTGCATTTTTGCAAAGTGAACCGAGAACCCTAGTATACTCCAAAACATTTAAAATATATCTTTACTTAGGAGTTTTTAGTTAAATAGGGATTTGTGTGTTGAAGCATATCATACATTAAAACGATTGTATCATTTTCATACATTCATGAGTTTCAAGTTATATCATATGTTAATGTATTAGGAAATTGAATTGTACTCACAAGCTTTTGTTAGAATTGTTTTGAGTATTATTTTTCAGATCTTATTGTGTACACGGTTTGGTGTGTGGACCGGTGTGTGAGGAGAGAGTTGTATCTATTGTAAGCAGCAGAGTAGGAGGGAGTTGGTCCTCTTGTAAGCAGCGGATTGTAAGGGAAGCTCTGTCCCAATTTAAGGAGTAGTGATTTAGTGAATCCTTGAGTGGTTGCTCAAGGGGAGGACGTAGGCCAAGTCAGCTGAACCTCGTAAAACTGTGTTTGTCTTCTCTCTTCCCTTTACTCTTTATTTTCAGCACTGCATTTAAATTGTGTATATTGCATGCATAGGTTGGATAGTCTTACACTTAAGTAATTGAGTAACAAGAATTTATTGGTAAATATGTAAGAAGGGTTTAAGTGGAAAATAAGTGTTAAAGAAATTTTTTTAAATACAAAATTCACCCCCTCCCCCGTCCTGGGATTACACCTAATTCAACACATGGGAAGTAGTTAAGGATGGAGACCTTATTCCCACCAAAATAGTAGATGGACAACATATCCCAAAAGAGAAAAAGGATATGATCGATTCAGATTATAAGATGCTTCAAATAAACACAAGTGCTATAAATGCTTTGTATTGTGCTTTAGGCGCTAATGAATTTAATAGGGTCATGACTTATAAAACAGCTAAAGAAATATGGGACAAATTAGAAGTTACATTATGAAGGAACTATTGATGTTAGGGACAATAGTATAGACATGTTAACAAGTGAATATGAAGCTTTCAAGATGAATTTAGATGAATCAATATCAAGCATGTACACAAGATTCACCCACATAATTAATTCCTTAAGTGCCTTAGGAAAAACTTATACCACCTACGAAATGATTAGGAAAATTTTGAGAGGCCTTCCCTTCATATGGGAACCTAAGGCTACAACAATTATCGAAGGAAGAAACCTTAAGACCACCTCCTTAGATGAACTCATAGGTTCACTCCTTACCTATGAAATGGCTCTAAAAGAAAGAAATCCTAAACTAATGCACAAGAAATCAATTGCTCTAAAACCATCAAGCCACAGCTTAAGTGAAGAAGAAAGTGAAACAAGTGACTTAGATCAAGATGAATTAGCATTCATCACTAAAAGATTAGAAAAGTTTTATAGAAGGAATAAAAGAATTCTTAAGAAGTTCAACAAAAGAAAAACTGAAAAAGGAGAATCAAGTAGAAAATAAAATAAAAGTAAAAATGAAGCTCCTATATGCTATCATTGTAAAAAACTAGGACATATCAAACCGGACTGCCCATTGCTCAAGAAAGACAAGAAGAAAAAGAAGGAAACTATGAAGGCTACTTGGGATGACTCAAGCTCCAGCGAAACGGAAAATGAATCAAGTGGACAAGAGATGGCAAACGTATGCTTCATGGCAAATGACGAAGAGGTAAATTCCTATTACTCTTCAGTAGAATCTTGCAATGAATCTTGTGACAAGTCATGTGATAGTATGCCCTCATACAAAGAATTACAAGCTGAATTATTTTCCTTACATAAAAGATTTATAAAAATTTCCAAAAGAAATATAACCTTGAAAGATCAAAATAAAGAACTTGTGAAGCAACTTGAATCATTTAAAACTAGCTTTAAAAAGAAAAAGTATATATCTACTAAAAGACCCCTAGAACTATTACACCTAGACTTATTTGGCCCAACTAGAACCTTAAGCCTAGGAGGAAAACAATATGCTTTTGTAATAGTGGATGATTATTCAAGATTTACTTGGGTATTATTCCTAACAAATAAAGATGAACCTTGTGACATGCTAATCACCTTATGTAAGAAATTACAAAATGAAAAGGGCTATAATATAACAAGTTTTAGAAGTAATCAAGGTAGGGAGTTTAGAAACAAAGAGGTTGATAAATTCTGTAATGAATATGGAATAAACCATAATTTCTCAGCACCTAGAACTCCACAACAAAATGGAGTTGTAGAAAGAAAAAAAAGAACCCTACAAGAAATGGAAAGAACAATGATAAATGAAAATAACTTACCTAAATACTTTTGAGCTGAAGCTGTAAACACAACATGTTATATTATAAATAGGGTATCTATAAGATCAAGTATAGATAAAATACCATATGAACTATGGAAAGGAAGAAAACCTAATATCTCTTACTTTCATGTATTTGGATGCAAATGTTTTATCCTTAACACTAAAGATGATTTAGGAAAGTTTGATGCAAAATCGGATGAAGGTATCTTTTTAGGGTAATCTGCAAATAGAAAAGCCTATAGGGTTTATAATAGGAGAACTCTTACTATCAATGAATCAATACACATAACATTTGATGAATCAAACATTTTTGAAAATAAAATTAAGAATGATGAAAAAGAAGATATTCCACAAAAAGAAGAAGATCTTGAAATAAAGGAAGAAAATATTAGTGAAACATCAAATGAAAACATTGTAGAAAATCTAGAATACCTAAAGAATGGAAATATTCTAAAAGTCATCCAAAAGAATCAATACTTGGAGAAACTTCAAAAGGAATAACCACTTGAACCTCATTAAAAAATATTTGCAACCATTATGCCTTTTTATCTCAAGATGAACCCAAAAATATTGAAGAAGTTTTAAAAGATGACTCCTGGATTATAACTATGCAAGAGGAACTAAATCAATTTGAAAGAAGCTAAGTGTGGGAACTTATACCTAAACCCAACGACAAATCAGTCATGGGAACTAAATGGGTGTTTAGAAATAAAAAGGATGAAAATGGAGTTGTTGTAAAAAATAAAGTTAGGCTAGTAGCACAAGATTATAATCAAGAAGAAAGCATCGATTATGATGAAACCTTTGCCCCCTTAGTAAGAATGGAAGCAATTAGGATGTTCTTAGCTTATGCAGCCTATAAAAACTTCAAATTATATCAAATGGATGTAAAAAGTGTTTTCTTAAATGGATATATAAATGAAAAGTATATGTAAAACAACCTCTAGGTTTTGAAAATTCAAAAAATCAAAATCATGTATTTAAGTTAACTATAGCTTTATATGGATTGAAACAAGCTCTTAGAGCTTGGTATGAAAGGGTAAGTAAGTTCCTAATTCAAAACAATTTTTCAAGAGGAAAGATAGATAGTACTTTGTTTATAAAAACCAAAAACAAAGACATGCTTATAGTACGAATTTATTTTGACGATATTATTTTTGGAGCAACTCATGAGGATTTGTGTAATGAATTTGCTAAGTCTATGCAAAAAGAGTTTGAGATGAGCATGCTAGGAGAGTTAAATTACTTTCTAGGATTACAAATCAAACAAGCAAAAAATGGAACTTTCATACATCAAACTAAATATATTAAAGATATGTTAAAGAAGTTTGATATGGAAGAAAGTAAACCTATAGGAACTCCTATGAGCACTTCAACTAGTCTTGACAAGGATGAAAAAGGGAAACAAGTAGATACTAAGCATTACCGAGGTATGATAGGAAGCTTACTTTATTTAACAGCAAGTAAACCGAATATTATGTTTAACGTATGTATGTGTGCTAGATTCCAATCGACTCCTAAGGAATCACACCAAACAGCGGTTAAAAGAATCCTTAGATATCTATTAGGCACATTTGAATTAGGTTTATGGTATCCAAAGGAAACTGAATTTGAAATGATAAGCTATTCCGATGTTGACTTTGCTGGATGTAAGATAGATAGAAAAAGCACAAGTGGAACGTGTCATTTTATAGGACACTCTTTAGTCTCATGATCTTCAAAGAAAAAAAACTCTGTAACATTATCCACAGCAAAAGCAGAATACATAACAGCAGGGAGTTGCTGTGCCCAAACATTGTATATGAAACAGCAACTAAAAGATTTCAAAATTCAATATCAAACTATTCCAATCAAATGTGACAACACAAGTGCCATAAATATTTCAAAAAATCCAGTATCTCACTCAAGAACAAAACACATTGATATAAGACATCATTTCTTGAGAGATCATATGCAAAATGAAGATATAATGCTAGAATTTGTAAATACAAATGATCAATTAGTGGATATATTCACAAAACCTCTATCAGAAGAGCGATTCATATTTATCAGAAGAGAATTGGGTATGATGCATAATCGTGAAGTAAACTAATTTTTTTTTTCTTGGCAGGCGACTGCGAGGCTACTGACTTTTCAAATTCTACATTGACAGGCGCCTGCCTCATTCTAGCAGGCGACTGCCTCGCGGCGGGTAGGGTTTAAAACCCTATTTTAAGTCATTTTAACTTCCAATAGGCGGCTGCTCCTTCCTCTTTCTCTCTGAAATTCTTCTTCCCTACTCTTTTCCACACAAACTCCTCGTCCAAATCAACTTGAAACCGAACATCACATTTACCCTCCTCAGCAAGTCACGATTTTAACCTAGGGTTTATCAGCTCTTCTCTTCTATACAAACATCCCACGGATAAAATAAATTGGTAACAAGGGTTCTTCCTCTTCGACAAGGATCAACAATGATGAAGTAGAAAAATTGTTTGTAATTCCACATGCTAAGCAACTTTATAGGAACCAATTCGCCTCAGCCGAACCCATTTTAGGTAAAGTTCTTGATATTACATTCTTTAATATGGATTTTCTTGAAATTATGGAACGTTTTAAGGAGATTGGATGGGATCGGTTTATTACATATCAAGCTAAAGTATACTATCCCAACGTGGTTCGGATTTTCTATGCAAATATGGAAAGATGTGAAAATGGGATCAAAACCAATCTTCTAGGGAAAAATATTCACCTTACTCCCATATCTTTGGGAAAAATTCTTCGAATCAAGGAAGGAGATTTTGAGGTCCACATTTGTTGAGAAATAATGGATTATGTCTCAAGGATTCACTTTAGAGGAATTTTTCCCTCTAGTCATAACTGATACACCTGTTAACTTTGGGCATCCACCTCTTTACAAACAGCTAAATCTTCAAGCTCTAATCCTACACAAACTCATTACATACAATATCCTACCACATTCTGGTTCTCATGATCATATTTCATTCTTAGATTGCTTTATAATGCGGTGTATTCTTAAAGGGAAAAAGTTGGATCTTCCAAGCTTACTTATCAAGTCGATTATTATGAAAGTTGATGCCCCTTGTGTTATTCTACCATATGCTGGGATGTTAAATATGATATTTGCTCATTTCAATGTTCTTACACCATCATTTAACTTCACTAGCAAAACCCATTACGATATCTTTTTTGATACTATTCTTAAGCGTATGGGATATAAGAATTCTCCTTAAGGATGGTTTCATAAGGGACATCGTCATGTATCATCTGCACCACCACCTCAGTCTTCCATACCAGCATCTTCAGTTCAACTTGACCCAGAAACTCCTTCTTGGTTCGTTCCATTTTTTAATCACTATATGACCTTCAGTGATGGAGTGCAATCTGGACTTGGTACTCTAAGGGAGAAGGTTTCTACTATAGAAACTCATTGTTCAAGTCTTGTTCAGTGAGTTGACAAGATTGAACACCATTTAGCTAGCTCCTCTAAAGGCAAATCTCCAATGGATATCAGCTCTGCTCCATCAAGTGATGATGAATCCGGTGAACAAGAAGAAGAAGACGAAGAAGAAGAAAGTGGGTCTAAGGAAGCCTCCGATTGATGTGTTTCATCTATGTGTCATTTTTTATTTTTAAGTTTTCAATGCTTTACCGAATAGTATGTTCTTTATGTTTGTAAGCTCTATAAGTACTAAGTATTGCAACACTTCTCTATGTTTTTTGTATTATCTCTTCTTCTCTTTTGATTGATGTCCAAAGGGGGAGATGTTTGAATGAAGGGAGTGCAAAAATGTGTGATGCTATGGTTTGTAAAACTATGAATATGTATGGATCATTTATGGATTATCTTGCATGGATTATATCTTGTATGGATCTTGTATGAATTATTTTGCAAGTAAAACTAAAGAATGTATCATGCTTGTTGAAAGGGGAGCTGTGAGTATTATTTATTATTATTTTTGCTCTCGATTTGTCATCATCAAAAAGGGGGAGATTGTTGGCCTAACAAAGCTTACAATTCTTATTTTGATGATAACAAATCATGATATGTTTAATGTGGTTCAAGTGAAAGTTTTTCAGGAAAAAGGCAAAGCTTAAAGGTAGTGACAAAGCTCAAAAGGATGATAAAGCTTATGGATTAAAAAGAGATCTTGAAGAGCATGAGGATTAAAGATGACTTGATGAAAGCTCAAAGAAAAGATCGAAAACTCAAAGATGATGGAAGAACAAGAACTTACTTGAAGATCAAAGGATTAAAATTTTAAGGATGTTTTGAATGTAAGTACTTCAAGATTAAGTTAAAGTATAAACTAATTTGAAGCTCTCATAAAATCAAAAAGAAACTCAGAAATATATTTTTAAAGAAACTCTAAAGAATGTTTTTAAATCAAAGAAAAGATAGGTTTTTGAAAAAAAATGTTTTTTGAAAAATAGAAGGGCTATGCGACTGTCCTCTTGTGGTAGGCGACTGCCAAATTAAATGAAGAATTTTTCAAAGAGATAGTAGCATACCAAGCGACTGCCTGAACATAGCCAGGCGCTTGGGTGGTCATGCCAGGCAACTGCCTTGGTTCTAGCAGGTGACTACCAGTGTTCTGTGTAGTGAGTTTGTTCTATGACAAGCGACTGCCACTCGAACATTGGCTTTAAAACTCTCAACGAGAAGATTTTCTAAATGAAGTTTTTGGACACTATTATTTTGAAAAACATGGAAACTACTTCAAGGAAACTTTGGGGGTAAGGAATTACTTTTAAACATCTATAAATAGCCCAAAACTTCAAAGATTTTATACACAAAGAAATTTTCAGCTATCAAAGTTCTCAAAAAGGCTCTCAAACTCTCTTGTGTTCATTCATCTTCAACTACTGAATTGCTACTGATTCAAACTCTGAAGTAAAGCCTTCAAAGTTAGAATCTTTCAAATTTTGGTAGATACTTGGTGATCTAAATTGAGTATTGAGCTTCAAATTCTTTTATATTTGAATTACTTTGAAGTATTATTGTACTAAATGTTGTACTAAACTACTTTGATGTGAAAGTGTTTTCTTGTACACAAACTCTTCTCTATCTTGCTTCTTGTTTATAGATGATTCAGGGCTGTACAATCGTTAGACCAAATGAGGGAATATCGTTTGGAGAGGCAAGCTCTAGCCTAGTGGAAGGAGTGATTGTAATCGGTATTGTTCCACCTATCAAAGGAACTAAATTAGTGAATCCTTTGGTGGTTTGCCAAAGGCGAGGACGTAGGCTAGGTATAAGCCGAACCTTATAAAATCTTGTGTTTCTCTTCTTCCTTACTCTTTACTTTTTCAGTAATACTTACAACCTGCGTGTATGCTTTAAATTGTTAATTCTGAGTGTATAGTTGTTAAATAAACTGGAGGATAATTTGTTTTTGGCTTTATCAGCATTGATTGCGGAAACCGAAAGGGACTACGTTGGTTGATCATCCTAAACTTATTAATCTGAAAGTTTGTTTAAAAGCTAAACACAAAGAAGAATTGTGAGTTTGGAATAAACACAGGGCTTGCATAAAATCAGCGTGTCTTACAATTTATTATAGGGCTATTGATACAAAGATCAATTTTCTGATTATCCTATTGATTGGTTGTGGTTGAATTGTTTTTTTTTTTACTTGTTGTGATTGATTAATATAAAACAAAGAATTAAACCCAAAATAATTTTAAAATTCCAATTCACCCCCCACCCTCTTAGGAAGCTATCCTAATTTCAAATTCAAGTGACCAAGAGGTTGCTTATACGTGCTTTATGGCTTGGGTTGATGAGGAAAGTTCCTCATCTAAATTTTCAAATAATTCTTGTTGTGATGAATCCAATGATGAAGGCATGCCATCTTATGAAGAACTTCAAAATGACTTATTCAAGGTGCATAAGATGTTAATTAAAGTAACTAAACAAAATACCTAATTGAAAAACAAGAATGAAGCTATAACAAAGGAGTTAAAATGTAAAAATTTTGTTGAAAAAAAAATATTTAAAAATTAAAAACTAGAAAGGAAGAATGAAAAAATGATAGAAGACCTTCGATCCCTATCCTCTATAGAATATAAGAAAGATATATATATTTCTAAATTAGAGGATAAAGTAAGAAAATTATCTCTAGAATTAGAAAAATCACTAAAGAAAGTTGATGGCAAGAAAGACATAGAGATAAATGATCACAAAAGTAAAATTGAAGATAAAGAAAAGATCATCTATAACTTTTCAAAAGGAAAAATAAACTTTGACAAAATGATAGGCTCACAGAGGATGACTTTAAATAAAGAAGGCATTGGGTTTAACGGGGTTGAAAATACAAAGAAAAAGAATCTTTACATGGGATATTTTTTAATAGCATCCAAGGATGACCACATCTAGTAATGCCTACACTAATACAATATGCTGTCAATGTAAGAAAAAGGGGCATATCAAGTTTGAATGTCCATTCAAGAGAAAGGATGTAAAAACTAAAAAAATATGGAGAGTTAAAGAAACATCCTTTATCAAACCAACTGGACCCAAGAAAGTATGGGTACCAAAATGAAAGACTAGTTCATAAATGAAAAACTCCATGGATTAAGTCATTCCCCTTTTAAAATTGAGAAAGTAACTTAATTCATGATCAACAAATAAGTATAAGAGCCTATTTTAACAAATTCAAAAATGGCATTGTTGGCAAAATCATATAATGATTTTTTACAAAGCTTAACATAAAAAATATATATATATATATATATATATATATATATATCAAATTAAGCTTATTACATAAGTACTTCAAGTTGATTCAAGTATGATTTTTCATTTTGAAGCTCATTAGGCAAACAGACTTAGAGACCTTAGTATAAAATTTGGAACAAGTTTTTCAAACTTAAACAAGTTCATATTCCAAGATTAATTGAGCAAAGAAGAGAGAAATCAAAAATATGTTGAAATGAGGAAAATATGTTGACAACGACTGTCTGTTCAGAGATAGACGACTGGCATGTTTTTAAGTGTTTTAATACAAGTCAGAAGACTGACAGACAACTGTCAAATAATGGACAGACGACTGCTAGTGACTAGTGAGCCGTCTATGAGTGTTCTACTAGACGACTGTCAACGTTCTGTGTATATTGAAAAACTGATTTGTTCATGGACAGACGACTGTCACCATATGGACAGACGACTGTTACCATAAGGACAGACGATTGCCACCCTATTAAGTTGTTCTAAAACTAAATTATTCTGGTGACAGATGACTGCCAATCTAGGGACAGACAACTGCCACCTCTCTGCCTATGAATGATATAGTTATAATACCTGTTGACAGGCGACTGCATAAATTTTTTTTAAAAGATATTTGAGAATGAAATGCTATATACCACATGCTTACATGCCTATATGATATGCTATATGCTACATGCTTACATGCCTATGCTACATGATATACTTGACTTATATTGAAAATTTATGGTTCACTATGTTGAAAATTTGAGCATGAGATTATTGAGCATAAGCATGAATTTTGATATAAGATTATTTCTTGATCATGCATGTTATTAATGAATTACATGGATAGACTTACTGTTTTTTATATTGATATCCATGAGCTATAAGAGATATAATGGTTATATTGGTATCCATGAGCTGTGTATAATGTGATAATGACTTTGGTATCTATAAAGTCTTTGGTATCCATGAATATTTTTGGTATCACATTTTAAAAATTTTAATTGGTATCATAATTTTTTTAAGAAAAAGAGCTCATTTGGTATCACAATCTAAAAGATCAATCGGTCTTTTAAGCATGACAAGTATGATTATATCTATGAGCATAGTATGACGTTGATGATATTAGCATGATATTGATATTTAATACATGATGTGAATCAATGTTTTGAAACATGGGATGATAAAGGCAAAATTTGTAACAAAACTAAAAGTATTGAATTCAGTGGGAGTGTTATGTCATATTGCTTATATTATGATTGTTTCCCTATTAATCATTTCAAAGAATTTTCAATTTGTATCATGAATTAAATTTTTAGTTGGTATCATGAATTTTAAATTGATATCATGAATTCCATTTTAAATTGGTATCATAAAATCAATAATAATGTCAAAGGAAGAAAAAGTTGTTTGTAAAGATATGACTATTAAAACACACTACACATGCTATATGACTATTGGTATCATGAATTCAATTTTAAATTGGTAACATAAAATCAACAATAATGTCAAAGGAAGAAAAAGCTGTTAGTAAAGATATGACTATTAAAACACACTACACATGCTATATTGAAAAATAAATTAAGTGTGTACATATGTTTGATATGCATGTTTAATGATATGCTCAAAATGTGATTTCACTTGAACTTAATCATTTTTTTTTCTTTTTTGATGGATGTTAAAAGGGGGAGAAGTTTTAAAGCAAAAATTGAGCATAGTATTGCAAATTGCAAAAACTGAGCATGAACATAATATATATTAAAAGGAGGAGAAGTACTTGATATTGATTGATAAACTTAAACTTGAATGAAGTAATGAGCATGATTGCAAAAGAGTTTTTGAAATTAATATTGATTTTGCAAACATTGTTAAGATAATGCTTATTGAAAGGGGGAGCCTTTTTAAGGCTCACTCCAATTTTTGCTTATTGTTTGTCATCATAAAAAAGGGGGAGATTATTGGCCTTAGAAGACTTAACATCTTGTGTTGATTCTAACAAACAAGTAGAACGTACCATGCTTTGTTTAAGTGATGTATTTTTAGGACTCAATGATGAACGCAAGGTTAAAGATTTCATGAAAGCTTGTACTTCACAGAAGAATGATTATATCAAGCTTGAGGCATGGATTAAAACTTGAAGATCATGAGAGCATTGATATTAAAGAAAAAAATTCAAGAATGAAAGCCAAAGTGATAAACATGGAAAGCTCAAAGAAAGATGAAGCAAGCATAAAGACCTCAAGGAATTCAAGGATTGAAAATTTGAAAGAGTCTAGGAGATTTCATGTAAGTACTTCAAAGAATTTCAATATGGATGCATGAAGCTCTTAGGTTAATTTCTTGGACCTAGATACCTTTGAACATACTTGGAAAATATTTTTACAAGGTCAAATATTGTTTCAAAAATATTAGAATCACTTTTGGAATGAAAAGCACAAAAAAGAGAATTTCTCAAATGCTGTCAATTTTTATACATCCGCATTAATGTACATTTTTCTCCATAAAAAAATCTTTATTGTAAAATATGTTCAACATTAAAGTTCTAGTATTTTCAATTAGGTTTCATTTGACACCAATAATATCAAATTTTGTGTTACACAAAAAACGTTATGATCAAAAGACTAAAGGGTGCTTGAAACAGACAGCCAGACAGAAGACTGTCAAGAACTGGACAGCCGACTGCTAGTGCACTTTGAGGCATCTCTTCGTGTTTGGATAGCCAACTGCCACCTTACTATCCCTTTGGTTTAACTAGACAGATGACTACCAAAAATGGACAGTCATCTGTCATGCGACAGTTTTGAATTTTTTTATAACGGTCAAATTTTTAAATGAGGTTGCTTGGGTCTCAAAATTTGCGAAAACTTAGGGAATACTCCAATTCACTTGGGGATCAAGTTACATACCTTTTAAAGTCTATAAATAGGCTTCAAATATTATTTAATCAATGGCATAAAGAATTCAATTCAGCAAAAATTCAAAATCTCTCTCAATTGCTCTCAAATTCTCAAGGCTCTCTCTTGCTATCAACTTGCACGAATTCAACTGAGTTTTACTGATTTTCTTCTACCAAAATTGTGCTATAAATTATAAATCTTTCAATTATTGAAAGAATTAATCGGTGATATACTTCATTGAACTTAAAGTTAAATTCCATATTGTTATTTACTTTGAAGTATATTATAGTTCTGAATTGTTGTACTAATCAGCTCTTTGTGTGAGCAATTCTTTGTACAAAAATATTTGATTTATTTATTGTAGATTGATGATTCCAAGGGTTGTTTGGATCATTAGCTAAGCAATAGGATATTGTTCAGAGAGGTGGGCTCTAGCCTAGTTAAGGAGTGACCGGACGAGGTGATATTGTTTGGAGAAGGTGGGCTCTAACCTTAACCAAGGAGTGTTGTAAGGTATTGTTCCACCCGTTAAAGAAACAAGTTTAGTAAATCCTTTGGTGGTTTGGTAAAGGTGAGGACGTAGGCTGGGTATAAGTTGAACCTCGTAAAAATCTCTGTCTCACTCTTTCTTTCCCTACTCTTTATTTTCAGTACATATTTAAATTGTGTGGATGGTTTAAATTGGAAATCATATATACTGATTATATTTGGAAATCAAGTAAACCTGAAGTCTGATTTGGATTTGGGTTGCAAAAACCGAAAGAGAGTACGTTGGTTAAACCATATTTTGCAAAAACCATAAAGGGAGTATGTTACTTGGTTAGACATCTCAAAGATAAATTAACTAAGAGTTTATTTGGATATTGAATATTGGGAAGAGTGTTGGATTCTATATTACACATCATATTGAAGAGGCAAATCCATTCATGTAGGGCTTTATATCAGCAAGCATAAAATTTCATATATACAGGGCTTAATTCAATTTTATATCCAAGGCTGACAACATAAGCTATATTGTGATTGAATGATATTAAGTGGTTTGTGTTTATATTCCAAAGAGTACTGAAGCTTTCATAAAAAGGTTGTAGTTAACTTATACTTGACAAATCATTTGGTTGTTTGGTTTAAACATTGTGCTTAATTGGGTTGGTTGAATGATTGATTATTTGTTTGGCTAAGCAATAGTGTTGTTGATTGGATAAGAAAATCTAAGTCCTTTTGTGATTAAAAGAGTTAAACAAACAAGTCAAGAATTGTTTAAAAGAACTTAAAAGAAAGTTTTAAAATCCAATTCACCCCCCACTCTTGGGACTACACCTTACTTTTCAAAACCCACGGCCCTTACCCCGACATATCATATTAAAATCACGGCCCTTACGCCGGCATGTCATATCATGTAAAATTTACGGTCCTTACACTGGCATTTATTTTTTACATAGATAGTTTGAAATCTTTGTACTATTTCAATACCATACTAAAAACATAGTTCCCATATCATTTTTAATATCTTGCTGAAAACAGTAAGAACATGCTTATTATGAAAACATAATATTCTGATACTGCGTAAAATCATAGAATTTCATGCTCATGCCACACAAAAGTGAATATTTTTTTATTCATAAAATCTACACAAAATCATATTCCCTACTCAACTGTATTAAAATCATTTTCTTGTTAACAACAGTATTTCCAAACTCAGTTCTATTACATACATAATTTCCCTAAAAATAAAAGTTGAATATCAATAAATAATTTTATGGAAATACTAACTTAGATTATCCCTTTACTTGACTTATGGAAAAGCCCACAAATTACTCCAAAATTACACCTGTGTGTTCCCCAGCTCAACACCCTGAAATTGCATTTCCCCAAGCAAAACCTCAGTATAAATCCATCTAATACCTTCCTCACCCCAGAAATACCAAATACCTTAATAAATATTAAAATAATCAACTTACCCAAATTTTGGGATGGTACCCAAGTTGGCCTAACCAACGAATCACTCCAGTAGATTTGTAGAGAATCTTCCCAGGAGTAACATGGGGGCTTCGGATCATCAAAACGGTGAAAGACGGAGCTAAAAATGAAGATAAAATGAGAGGGAGTCATGGGAGAGAGAGAGAGTTTCTGTCAATTTCCCCCCCCCCCCCCAAAAAAAAGAGTTCTTGAGCTTATATAGAAAGCTTGTCCATGTGGCCTTGTCGACGAGTCACATTTCCTTATTGATGAATCAATGAAGGGAGCTCATCAACTAACACCTTCTCCTTGTCGATGATTTCAAAGTCTGGAAACAGTCCTTTCAGTAAATTCTCATTGACAAGAACTTGTCCCCGTTGACGAGCCCAAGAACCTTGCTCGATGACGAGCACTTCATCACTCGTCGACGAGACCCTACTAGAATTCTTTATGAAAATTCCTTTTTCTCTCCTTCTTTAATTATTTAATTGTTATAATTCTTCGAGTCTTTTCATATACCATGGCATGATTGGTAGCCTATTATACCTAACTGCTAGCAGGCCTGATATCATTTTTAGTGTATGTTTGTGTGCAAAATTTCAAGCTGCACCTAAAGGGTTACACTTATTAGCAGTCAAACGAATACGTAGATACCTTATTGAGACTACTAAATTAGTTAATTGTATCTTAAGTACACTTCTTTTGAGATTGTCAATTATTTTGATGTTAACTTTGCTAGTAATAAAATGGATAGAAAAAGCACGAGTGACACTTGTCACTTTTTAGGAAAATTTCTCGTTTCTTGGTTCTCCAAGAATATAACTCAGTTGCACTGTCAACAACTGAGGCTGAATACATAACGACTGGAAGTTGTTGTGCTCAAATGCTTTACATGAAGCAACAACTCATGGACTATGGATTACACTATGAAATTGTTCCCATAAAATTTGATAATACAAGTACAATAAATTTCTCAAAGAATCCCATATCACACTCACAAACTAAGCACATAAAAATTAGACATCATGTGACCATGTGCAAAAAGGAGATGTGGCACTTGAGTTTGTGTGCAAAGATGAGCAACGGGCCGATATATTCATGAAACCACATCGAGAGGATAGGTTTATCCAAATCAGATGTGAATTAGGCTTGATGCATAGTAGAGAAGTTGCATAAAGATATATTGGAGAGCATAACTGAGGGGGAGCAACTTACCTTAAAATTCTGCATTCTTACAATTAATTTTATTTATATACTTCATACGTATTAAGGAACACCATTTCTATTCATAGTGAATTATATGTTTAAATTATTTTATGGATATTTGATGCATCTTGATCAAATTATGAATTTTGGACTATACGGAACTCAAATGCTTGCATGTGTGTATAAATGTTGATTGAAATATTGTTTCGTGCTTAACATGAAAAATCTCTTCAAACACAGTTTTTTTTTTTTTTTTTTGGCAAAGAGAATATTTCTCTAAGTTGAGGATTTATTTAAATACTTACATTTTTTTTTTTGCCTTGGCCCTTTTTTTATGTCAAAAGGGGGAGAAATATTTTCAAGCAAAATTGGGTATATTTTCTGGCAAAAAGGGGAGAAATATTTCCTAGAAAATTTGAACATATTTTGAGTAAGAAAATATTGCACATTTAAAATTATGTATATCCTTAGGGGGAGCCTCTTTTAGGCTTAACCTATTATTGCTCATGTATTTGTCATCATCAAAAAGGGGGAGATTGTTGACTCTATGAATCCAATCCTATTTTGATAATGAAAAATCACATAGTATCTTACCTGTACATTGAGATTTTGAACAGTATCATTACTTAGCATATACAGATGGTAAGAATGATATGGAAGCTATGAGGAACTTGAAGCGTATACGACCTTGCCCATTCTATGGAACTAGAAGAGCAAAATGATGAAGATAATTTAGTTTATTAATTGTGATGCGCATTTAGTCATATTTGTATTTACATGTCTTATAAGATATAGTTGGAAGCTTAAAATGACCAATATACAAACCCTAGGATGCATTGTTTTTCATGAAACATTCATATGCACTAGTTCTAGGTTGGATCCACATCTTAGATGGTTAATAGGGTTGAATAATAGGGAACTTGTCAACTAGTCTGCTGACCTCGTTGACGAATGCATGAAGGCCACTCATTGACGAACGCATATTCTCGGCGACAAGAAAATATTGAGACCCTAACTTTCTCGGATAGACCACTCGTCGACTAATCCCCTAGTCTCATCGAAAATTGAGTGAAGGACAATTGTCGACTATTGTGTCCATACATCGATGAGTCTATTGGGCAAATTAACGCTCTAGCACTTAACGATCATATTATTTTTTTTTGTTAAAATATTTTTCAATGATCGAACGGTTATAAAAATGTTTAGATGCCAAAAATGATTATATATATCAACCCTAAAAACCCCAAAACCAAGTTTTACACCTCTTGCCTACACTCTATTGCCTTCAGACATCTTTTGGGCATTCTCTTAGTTTTTCAAAGGGCATTCACTCACAACATCTTGGAAAGCATTATTGATCTTGAGGTTTTGAGAATTTGTAAAGTTTATTTTGAGCATTCAATATTTTCAAAGTTTATCTACTCTCTTATTCACTTTGTTTAAAATCTTTATTGCGGAGCAAGAACCCTAGTTTTCCATATATTCTTTATTTGAAAAATCTTTTGGGAAAAAGTTTTTCTTTGTTACTGGGGTTTAAATCTTTGAAAATATTTACATTTATATTTTATTTTTGCAAAAGTTTTTGAGAGCAAACCCTAGGATCTCCAAGACATATATGAAAAATCATTTTTTGGAGAAGTATTGCATTGGGTTTAGATATTTGAAGAAACTCATCATACATATTGTTATATACAAAGGTCATATATTATTCTACTACAAATATCATATTGAGATCAAAGCATTTACTCCATTGAGCTTCAAGTTATATCCTAAGAGAGTCTTTAGGATTTCTTTGTGCACATAAGCTTGTTTAGAAGCATATGAGTGTATTCAAAATTATCTTTCGTCACTTGTATTGACAGTTCGGATTGTATGTATGTTTTGGTTACTTATTTAGGAAAATCTATCGTGTTCAAATGCATGATTTTCAAGTTATAGTTTTGGGGAAAATTGGAGGTTTTGGGTATCATTTTTATTTCTATTGAAAAATCGTATATTATATAAAACTGTAGTAATGAGATGACCGTACCTATATTTGCATTAAACTATATTTCTCAAATTGAAAATGATATGATTGTTGTATACTCAAATAAGTGTGGAATGAAATGTCGTATGTAAAATGTTCTAGGTTTTGTAAAACAGCTAGGGGTGGCTAATTACTATTCGCTGATGAGTATAGCAACATGAGTTCCAAAATTGTTCTAGGTTGTGTTAAATTTTGCCACGTCTGTTCTAATTACCATGGGCAAATGCCACATCTCGGCTAAATACCATGGGCGAGAGTGTCCGGCTCTATATCCGAGGGTGTGAAATATTGCCTATTTGTTCCAGCTGGTGACCGATTGGTTAGAGTGCACACCATACTGGCAACGATATCGCTGTGATGCTTCAATTATTGCAGGGTAGCGGGTGCTTCAGTTTGATGACACTAATCGTATGTTTGGCATTGTATGTACTAGAACTGGATTGTTAAAGTACTAGAAATGTATTGTGTTATGTTTTATGTTGAAATAACACTCGTATGCCACACACTGATATAACTTGTTTTCTTCCTTACTGTGACGTGTCTCATCCTAAATATACAAATATTTTTTAAGTCCTTCGAGTAGTCGTAACTAGCATCCTAGCATTCGGGAGCGTGGGTGTTGGTTAGCTACGTAGAGTGCTTGAGTAAGTACTCATTTTTGTAACTGGGTTGTCATTGTTAGGTTTTGTAGACACACAAGTATGTACAGTATTTTGGAGCATAGACTTTAGTCATGTATAAACTCTGGTATGGTACGATGTATGGATTAGAAAGAATATTTCCCCTGCGTATTTAAGGTTTATGTATATATATGTTAATGTGTATAAGGTTTGCGTGCACCCCATGGGGTTGGACCCACATTCAGTGTAGTATTATGTACGTTTTAATTGATACTGAGACAGGTTTGATTACTAAACTCACACCTGGGGCCCATCTGCGGGTTCGAGGCATGACATCTCCTACCATAGCATGCTACATAAGATGCCATGCCGATGTTGGCCTGATAGCCGTTATTGTATGCAAACTCTACCAGCGGTATATACTGGGTCAAACTACCCTCAAAATCCAGTACACATTCCTGCATCATATCTTCTAATATCTAAATCACCCTCTCATTCTAGTCGTTAGTCTTAGGGTGAAACGTCGTGCTGAAAGATAACTGAGACCCCAGAGCCTCCTACGAGCTCCTCCAAAACCGTGATATGAAACGTGGGTCTTAGTTTGATACTATAGACACTAACACACCATGTGATCATACTACCTCCTAAATATATAATTCCACCAGTCTATCTATGGGGTAGTTGACTTTAATAGGAATGAAGTGAGCAGTCTTCGTCAGTTTATTAATGACCACCCAAGTAGCATTCTAACCATGTAGTGCCGACAGTAAACCCATCATGAAGTCCATAAATACATAATCCCACTTCCACTTTGAGATATGAAGCAGCTATAATTGACTCGTTGGCATCTAGTGCTCAGCCTTTACCTACTGGCATATTAGACACTGCTACACAAACTCAACAATTTCCCTCTTTATGTCGCTCCACCAGTAAGACTCTTGCAGATCCCTATACATTTTAATACTTCCTAGATGAATCGTGGACAAGGAACTGTGAGCTTCCTCCTAATGTCCATATCTTCAGGCATGCACAACCTAGAACAAAACCTCAAAGCCCCATCATCAGATATATTGAATTCCTCTCCCTGTCCGTCCTCCACCTTAGCTATCAGCTCTTCTAATTCTGCATCATCTCTTTGAGTTGTCTAAATCATTTCTCATAGAGTAGGCTACACTACCATACTGGAGATAAATGCCTAAGGATCACTCTCTACCAACTCTATACCGAGTCTCTCCAGATCCATGTAGATCGGATGCTGAACCTCCATAGCTGCCAGCGCTGGGCTCACTGATTTCCTAGTTAGAGCATCAGATACCATGTTTGCGTTCCCTAGGTGGTAACTGATAATGTAGTCATAATCTTTAATAACTTCCAACCATATCCTCTGTCTTATATTCAGCTCCTTTAGGGTAAAAAGTACTTCAAACTTTTATGATCGGAGAATATTTCGCTTCTCTCACCGTACAAGAAATGCCTCAAAATCTTTAATGCATGTACCACTGCACCCAAATCTAGATTGTGGGTAGGGTAGTTCTTTTTATACTCTTTTAAATATTGGGAGGCATAAGCTACAACCCTACCATGCTGCATCAATACACAGTCAAGCCCTTTAAAAGACGCGTCATAGTAAATAACATAACCATCACCCCTTGACGGAATGATCAACACTGGTGTAGTGACAAGCCTCTCTTTCAGTTCTTGGAAGCTCTGCTCACAATCCTCAGTGCATTCAAACCTAACATTCTTTCTCGTCAGATGCGTGAGAGGTCTTGATAAAGCTGAAAACCTCTTTACAAACCATCAACAATAACCCACCAATCCTAAGAAACTCATTATTTCCTAAATGTTATTCAACCTGGCCTAATTCAACACTGCCTCAACCTTGCTGGGATCCACTAAAATATCTTCCCCTGAAATAACATGCCCTAAAAACGACACTTTCTTTAGCCAGAATTCACATTTTCTAAACTTAGCATACAACTTATTTTCCCAGAGCATTTGAAGTACCAGCCGTAAGTGCGTCCTATGCTCCTCAAAACTCCTCGAGTAGACCATAATATCATCAATGAAAGCTATAACGAACTGGTCTAAATACTGGTGAAAGACTCTATTCATCAAATTCATGAATACAGCAGGAGCATTCATCAAACCAAATGGCATAACTAAAAATTCATAATGCCCGTGCCTGGTCTTGAAAGCTGTCTTTGAGACATCTTATGCTTTTACTTTCACCTGGTGGCAGCTTGATTTGAAGTCAATCTTGGAATAGACCCATGTACCTTGAAGCTGGTCAAATAAATCATCTATGCGGGGTAGAGGATACCTGTTCTGAATGGTTACCTTGCTTATCTTTTGTAATTAATATACATCCTTATAGACCCATCTTTCTACTTTACGAAACACTTGGTCTGATAAACCCCTTATTCAATAAATCCTCTAGCTGATCCTTTAATTCTTCCAATTCTGTTGAAGCCATTCGGTAAGGGGATTTAGAGATTGGAGCCGTCTCAGGAAGTATTTCAATAACGAAATCTACCTCGCGGTGGGGAAGCAATCCAATTAGATCTTCTGGAAAAATGTTTGGAAATTTCTTAACCACTGGTGTATTGCCTAGCTTCAATTCATTTTCTGACACCTCTTTTACAAAGGCCATAAACCCTTGAACCCTATCTAGGAGTAATCTCTTTGCTTGTATGGCTGATACTAACTGAGGCAAGGATTGGACACGTGACCCTATAAACTTGAATTCTAGTCTTCCCGAAAGTCTGAATATTACTTCTTTCAAACGACAATGTATACTGACATAATTAGCTTCCAACCAGTCCATACCAAAAATTACATCAAACCCATGCATGTTCAATACTATCAAGTAACCTGGCAAGACATTCCCCTGAATATCAACTGGACAGCCTCGAAGCACTTTACCACACCTCACTATTGGCTCTGTCAGTGTAGTTTCTAACAGTTCGATGTCTAACAACTGTATTTTTGCCCCACATAATCTAATACGCCCCATATAAATGAACGAGTGTGTGGCTTCTGAATCAAACAATGCAAAAACTTTAAATGAAAGCATGTTAATCATACCTGTCGCCACATCGCAGGCTATCTCAGCATCTCCAGGTGTCAATGCATAGACCCTCACCGGAGCTACATTCCTCTACTAGCCTCCACGGGGTACCTGGTAGACTCCCCGGTATAGTCCGGGAGCAAGAGTGGTACCAGATGGTGTAGGGCAATCTCGCACCAGATGTCCCTGCCTACCGCAATGATAGCAAACGACTCTCCCCACTCGACACTCTCCCAAGTGTCTCTTTCCACAAGTCGGATAGACAGGAAATATCAGCACCGCCTAAAACTCATGACCTACAGTCTCCTACCTCTATCCCCCGCCATAGATTCCTCTTCTCCACTAACTCTGCCTAGATCCCTACTGGAAGCCTAAAGGCATAGACCTATTCTTCTGTCCCTGTTGGAATTGGTGTATTCCCAAGACCCAGGGCGGGAATTGGAATTTTAAAATTTTCTCCTATGTTAAATCAAATATCAGTATTATTTTGCAACCTTGGGTCTTTCTAAGCAATCCCAAATGATGCGCAAATAAAAATAATATGCAAAAAATAAATCCTGCGCAGCATTCACAATAAAGCATACATGTGTGAAATATAAATTGCGAAAATATAAACAGTGCACACACCATGTGTTATCGGAGTTCGGTCAATACTGCCTATGTCCCAGCCTCTAGCTCGCAAGCCCGAGGATTCCACTAATGCTCACTTAATAGGTGGAGTGGTACCAGTTACAACAAGGTCAAATCACGGGGCTGACCTCAACCTATACCTTACTAGGATGGTGCACCTAGCATTCCTAACCAAGTCTAAGCCAATCCGGGACTATTCAACAGGGCTAGTCTCCCTCTTGAGGCCCATGCCTGGAATACAACAGATATAAAAATTTTCATACAAGTAAAGTGCTTCTCACACTAAGCAGATTTGCACCAATATGCTTAATCAAATAATGCACTCACATATGATAGGATATTAAGCTCAAGTGAGATTTTGTTAACTCAAGTGTTAACTCTCAATCAAATGTATATCAATGTACGTGTGTAAAAGTGAGACTTTTGATATCAAGCTAATATGCTTCTCATGGGAACAATCAAATAGTCTCTACAACCCCAAATAGATATCACAAAAATATTTCTCAAATATTAAGTACAGTAGATAATAGGGTTTCTAAGGTTGCTAAAGATGTTATCGTCAAAGCTAAAATCTTATGATACTTGCAATGAGGATGCAAAATCTTAAGTCACACAAGAGTTTTTCCCAATCAAATATTTGTGAAAGAAATATTATGGGAAAAACCTTAGCTAGCTCTCCAAAAATCAACACGTAATCAAATAAAACTAGGGAGAGTTTAGCCTATGCAAAGAGTATAAAGAATACTACCTTCTTTCAAGATAAACAACTAGGTGAGTATAGGAGGTAGATTTTTGCAATAGGATTGAAGAGATATGAAAATGTAGAGACTTGGACAAAAAATATTTTTAGATAATTTTTCCTAATTTCAAATCCTAATCCATGCTTAATTTTAGCAAATGAGGGGCTACATATATAAATGGGAGAAAAAAAAGTTGTTGGGGACATGCAGGGTATTTTTGAAAAATATTAAGTGAGTTTAATAAAAATTAACCCAGTTTAACTCTCGATAAAAATTTAGCAACTCGGTATTTTTGAAAAAGATTAAGTGAGTTTAATAAAAATTAACCCATTTTAACTCTCGATAAAAATTTAGCAACCTGAGAGAGTCAGTCGACCAAACATAACGTTCGGTTGACCAAGTGTCCAAGCTCGGTCGATCTGGAGAAATTTGAACTGAGAGTTCAGTCGACCAGACTATGGGTCCCAAAGATGATTTTTCCATTTTCGCACGATTCAATTGATTAGGTGATTTTGGACAATGAAGTTTAGTCGACCAAAGATTTGGGACATCACTCGTGGAACTTCGATCGACTATAGTGTTGCAATACATTTTGGGTTGGTCGACCGAAGGGTCAAAGTGTTGACCTCAGGGACGTTCAGTCGACTAGCATAATTGAACTGGTCTTGTTCGGTCGACCAAATCATGGTCAAACTGTTGACCACTTCCTAGTTCGGTCGACCTATTGCTTTTCAACCATTCAGGTTTAGAATTTTTTATGAGTATCAGTTTTGATCCCTTTATATATTAACCCTATTCATATGATATTTATTTTTAATGCAGTAGGGAACTTTTTCATGCATATTTATGGGTCCTAAGGTCATTCTACAGTTTTGAGCTTATTTATCCTACCATGCAGGTAAGACATTAATTATTACAAACCATTTTCCTATCTTACTATTACGGACCCAAATTGATAAATATAAATTACAATGAATAAACATTTTGAGTCTTCATCTTCTTTAAGCCCATGTGTGTGCACCGTATGATACTTCCAATTGGTACTGCACACAAACTCATCAACCATTAAATATCAGAGTATTTGTCATATTCAAAATGGAATATGACCTGTAAGGTCAACAGTCCCTGTTTCTCTACATCCATCCGCTCACTAACCTCGGCCAAAGCTGCCCTGTCAACCAATTCAGCAAAGTCTTGTATTTTTAACACCACCACCTATTTATATATATCATGGCTCAATCCTCTTTCAAATTTCCTCACCTTTTTTACTTCATCAAGAACTATATATGAAGTGAAACGGGATCGCTTTGTAAACCTCGCCGCGTACTGTTGGACCGGCTACTGTTCTTGCTTTAAATTCAGGAACTCTTCCGCTTTAGCTTCCCTGAAAGTGGCTGGGAAATATCTGTCAAAGAATAATTCTTTAAATCGGTCCTATGTCATAACTATTGGCGTCATCCTCTGCTACTCTAAAAGTTTCACAGCAGTCCACCACCTCTCAGCCTCCTCTGTCAGTTATAAGTGGCGAAGAGGACCCTTTGCTCCTCCATAAATTGCAATACTGCCAAAACTTTCTCAATCTCCTACATCTAATTCTCAACAGTTACAAGATCAACTCCTCCTAAAAATGTGGGAGGATTCATCTTGGTAAATTTCTCTATTGTACACCCATGGCCTGCAGACGAGCCTCCCTACTCTCTGGAGCTCCTAGCAATCTCAGCCATAACACGCTGAGTCACACAACATAGTACTGCATCAGAGTCAGCCCCACCTGCGCTTGAGGGCCCTACATCCGCACTACCACTCGCATAGGCACTACTTTTTCCAAGGTCCATCCTAAAATGACAATAAACATGGCTCAGGGACCCTATTCTTATAATTTGCGCGTCTAACTAAAATCTCCTATCTTGACATCCCTATCTTATTTCAAGATCTAGTCCTACACTATAGAAACATAACTTGACAATAGTTTATTGTGATTTTACATAAATCGTCACCCCAGGAAAGACACAAAAACCACCACGAAAGTTCTACTTCTAGACTGCAAAACAAAACCTTAAATTCTTTCCTTAACTCTGGTATCATTTCCATTGCACTCTAAAGTCTATAAAACCTAGTAACTTAGGCTCTGATACCAAACTGTAACAACCTGCCTATTTTAGCACATTTTTTTCTTTCATAATAACATTTAATATAATAATCCCGATATCCTGTTCAACTGACAAAACATAATCAACCTGGACCCATGGGTACCAAGGATATACCTAAAATACAACTCTGATACCTAAGGAGCGGAAAACGTAAAATACTATACATATCAAATCATCTGACCAACACAATACCAGAGTTTTACTAAAATTGTTATATACATATACATATCTCAAAAAGACCAAAAAGTCTCCTAGGGTCACAACCCAAAAATCCATCAGATCCTAGCATAACGACTTACCCTTCTGACAGGGTAGAACAGTCAACCTCTAGCGCTGTGGAGCTCTATCCGCTCTTCTATATGGGACTCCTGAAATGTTTATATAGCTGGGGTGAGACACCTCTCGGTAAGGGAAATAAACTAATATAAGTGTGTGGCAACATGGGTATTTTTGTTTTATACATATAACAGTACATAAATCTTATTTCGCAAAACTATCTATAGCGTATCTGGGTAAAACATAATATATCATAACATGGTATAACATACTGAGTTTCTACATATGAAATCATCATATATAATTGTACATGAAATAACACCCTGGATGGATAGCTGGTTTGTGTCATGTCTTACCCTCACATGACTAGGAGTTGCGGCTTGAAGACGGGACCTAGGATTGGCTGGCTGACCACACTAGATCAACACAAGTTTGTAAGTACGATGGTTTGCCCCTCCTGATTCAGATGTCAGAGGGACACCTACATTACCATAAAACCACATTGACTTCCAATCTCCCACAGTCCCTTATGATATGTGGTAGCACTAACATATACATGATTGTGATCATATAGCTACAATACGGTGCTTCATGAAAGCCTAAATCAAGCCATTCGGGTTCTTATAACATATAGTAAATCTTAAATAATGATACATAGCTGTTTCACAATAATTTTTGTCAAAATAATATTTTCATGAATTTTTGCATACCATAACATATAAACCACGGCCCTTACGGCGGCATTTTGTACCTTGTAAATCACAGCCCTTACGTTGGTATATCATGTAAAACCATAGCCCTTACGCCGACATAGCATATCATGTAAAATCACAGCCCTTACTCTGGCATATATATTTTAACATACATAGTTCTAAGCCCTAGTACTATCTCAATACCATACTTAAAACATAGTTCCTACACTCTTTTTAATATCTTCCTTAAAACGGTAATAATATGTTGATTTTAAAAACATAATATTCTGGTACTACCTAAAATCATATAATTTTATACTCATGCCACACAAAAATGAATATTGTTCTATTCATAACATCTGCACAAAAACATATTTCCTGCTGATCTCTACTAAAATCATTTCCCGTTCACAGCAATATTTCCAACCTTAGTTATATAACATACATAATTTTTCTTGAAAATAAAAGCTGAATATTAATAAATAATTTCATGGAAATATTGACTTAGTTTATCCCCTTACCTTACTTATGAAAAAACTTACAAATTACTCCAAAATTACACCTGCATGTTCCCTAGCTCAAAACCCTGAAATTGCATTTTCCCCTAATAAAACATCAGTATAATCCCATCTAATACCTCCCTCAACCCATAAATACCAAATACCTTAATAAATATTAAAATAATCAACTTACCCAAATTTTGGGATGGTGCCCAAGTTAGCCTAACCAACAAATCACTCCAGCATATTTGTAAAGAATCTTCCTAGGACTAATGTGGTGGCTTCATAGGAGAGAGAGAGAGAGAGAGAGAGAGAGAGAGAGAGAGAGAGAGAGAGAGAGAGTTTCTGTAAGTTTTGTTTTTTTTTTCGTAGGAAAATGAGTTCCTTAGAGAGACAGAGAGAGAGAGAGAGAGAGTTTCTGTAAGTTTTTTTTTTTTCGTAGGAAAATGAGTTCTTGAGCTTATATAGAAAGCTTTTCCATAAGGCCTCATCGACGAGCCACAACTCCTCGTTGATGAGTTAATGAAGGGACCTCACCCACAAACACCTTCTTTTCATGGATGAGTTTCTAAGTCGAACCAGTCCTCTCGGTAAATTCTCGTTGACGAGACACATCTCGCCGTCAACAAGCCCAAGAATCCTACTCGTCGACAAGCACTTCTTCACTCGTCGATGAGACCCTACTGCAATTCCTTAAGAAAATTCATTTTTTCTCCCCTTTTTTTATTATTTAATTGTTATAATTCTTCAGGTCTCTACAAATAGTTTATATTTTATTTGAACTATTGCCTAAACTACTGGAATGCATGCCTGTACTAAATGCCTCTTGCATAGCTAATGTGGTGATGTGAATTGCACGCTGGTAGTGGTTATAGGTTCTCGCATGCTAAATCTGAATGGTATCTACATGATGCAGATTATTTTAAATTTCTTAATTGAATCTATCAGGTTTTTAGTGCATGACTTTTTGGGAAATATCTTATTTACAGACGCTGTCGAAATTTCGTTAGAACTTTCCCAAACAAAATAAAAAATCTAACAGTTGACTTTTTGAGTCCAATCCCTAATTTTTATTATGACAAAATACATGTTACTAATGTGTGTGCTTAAGTACTTGAACAGGTTAATCATTCAGATCACACACATGAGAGTGAAGTGGAAGTCAAAAAGGAATTAAAGCACGTTATCCTAGCTGATTTCATGAAAAGTCAAAAGCAAAAAAAGAAGATATTTGTTTTAATTGTATATGTATTTTTGTTTCATTATTTGGTCTATAATAATTTATGGTCTATAATAACTGCATCTCATGCATAATAAGTATTTATGCTCAACATGACCATAGGGAACCAAATAACCGTGCGACACCCTTCAGTCGACCTTCGTTCGACAGACGTTGGATTTTTTGGGTTGGCTCCATGATCATAGATTGACCTTAGGTCCCAACACATCACATGAAAAGTCCCCCATAACTCAACCGGTTATAGCTATGTGAACATGGGTGACCTTTAATATAAAATCACGACCTAAAATGAACATTGAAAGGGCCTTGGTCGATCGAACTAGCCTAGTTATAATATGCTGGTTGACCGAAGCACTATTAATTGAGGAACTTAAGCCTCAGTCGACCGAATATATATAGTATAGAAGATTTGGTAAACTGAACCAGACAGAAGTCAAAAATTTGACTTCGTACGATCGACCGACCATTTTTGAACAAACCATCCACGGTTGATTGAATTGACATGTAGGGAATTCCCGATGCCCTGGTCGACCAAAATCTTAGTTCAAATTTCACCTTGTCGACCAAACCTCTTAATTTGGTCAACTGAACATGCTCTGGGCAACCAAACCTCAGAGGATTCAAAATCGCCTTAATATGGTCGACCAAAACCTCAATTCAAAAATGCCACGGTCGATTGAAACTCAAAAAGTGGTGAACTGAACTCATAGTACGGGCGACCGAAAGCTCTCGAGTTGCCAAATTTTTACCGACATAAAAAAGGGTTAATTTTTATTAACCTCACTTAAACTTTCTTAAAAATACCAAATGAGTCCCAAACAGTTATATTTTTTGGAGTGTCTATATATACTCCCTCATTTAGTTTGATTAGTAATTGATTAGGAAAATCATTAGTCATAAAATTCTCTACAATTTTTTTCAGCTCACACTACTCATTTTAAAAAAATTCTTTTAATCTTTCAAATTATATTTGCTAACTCTCATCACTATTCAATTTGAAAAACAATTCTTGAGGAGAATCATTTGTTCATACTCCTTGTTTTGCAAATAGATTTCAACTTGAAAGGGAGTTCGAACTTTTGAGTATTGTGCATATTTCTATCAATTTTCAAGCATACACCTCTCATCTTGCATAATATTTTGAAAATTATTTTTGAGAATTAGCTTAGAGAGCCTTTTCCCGTAGTATTTTATATTGATAAGTATTGATTGGGAAAACTCTAGATTTGCTTAAGGTCTTGCATTTTCATTGCAAGTATCTAAAGCTTGCGTTTTTTTTTTTTTTAATGATATATATCATATTTTTGCAAACTTTTATTCTAATCTTTATTGGGCATTATATTGAAAAATATTTGTTGAGAATATTTGATCAGGTTTCCCAAGCTCCATTGATTATTTGTTAATTATAATATCTTGAATCAAAGGTCTTACTCACACACACAATGATATACACAAATTGTTGTGAGTTGATATTTTCATTTGACCAATTTCACTTGAGCATAAATACTATTATCTATGAGTGCAACGGTTATTATCTAAGTGCATCGGCACGTATCTACTTATTATAGAAGCACTATAACTTTACATGTTGATTGTGCTCAAATTGTTATATCTGTTGTATTCCCGACGTGTGATCGGAAAAGGAAGACTTTTCCTGTAACGACCAACCTATTTTACCATATTATTTTTTAAAAAATAAATACTCATAGTAACTCTAACACCTACTAAATTGAAGTAATCATGATCAACCTAGACCCACGGGCACCAGGAATAAACCAATCATTTAACTCTGATACCTAAGCAGCAGGAAACGTAATTTACAAATAAGTCACCCAATCAACCCACAATACCAGAGTACTACTAAATATGTTATATATACAATCATCCATCAAAAGAGCAAAAAGTAACCTAGAGTCACTTCCCAAAAATAAATCTAACCCTAGCTCAACAACTCACCCTTCTGACAAGGTAGCTCGGTCAGACTCTACCGTCGTGGAGCTCTATCTGCTCTGCTACCTGGATTTAGTGAAATGTTTGAAATGGTGGGGTGAGACACCTCTCAGTAAGGGAAATAAACTAACATTAGTGTGTGGCAACATGAGTATTTTCATGTTATAGATAATGTCAGTACAAATATCATATCTGGTGAAAACTGTTAATATCATATCTAAATAAAGCATGATTCCTCATAACATGATATAACGTACTAAATCACTATACATGAAAATTATTTTATATAACTATACAATATATGAATAATACCCAGGATGGATAGCTAGCTGATGTCATGTCTTACCCTCACATGACTAGGTTGTGCAGCCTAAAGGCGGGACCTAGCAATGGCTGGCCAACCATGCTAGATCAACCATAAGTCTGTAAGTACAATGGGTTTGCCCCTCCTGGTCTTGGATTGCCAGGGGAGCAACTCCAGTGTACACCGAAGCCACATCGACCACCATCTCCCACACTACTGGGTGTATGGTAGCACTATTATAATTTTGAACATATAGTTACAGTACCGTGCTCCTGAAACTGAACTAAACCATACCATCCGGGTTCGTATAACATATAATATGATTCATATACTGAACAGAACTATTTCTTATTTCATGATAATATATGACATGACAATTTTACATAAATTCAATCTTATCATACACGATATGACATCTGCGCTAACATGAATTGCCGCATGTGCGCTGGCATAACATGACATTTAACAACGACATCTCTATCGGCATATCATAATATACTGAACATGATTTCTCTGTACTATTAAGCATTATATTCATAAAATCATGGTTCCCATATTTTTTATAATTGCCCAGAAAAACAATCATATCATGCTTGATCTTGAAAAAACATATTATTCTAGTATACATAATTACATGAAATTTCAACTCATGCCACATAGAAATAGGTAACATTCTGAATATAATAAGTTCTAAAATCATAATTTACAATAAAACACATTTAAATCACATCCCTATTCATAGTAGTATTTCCCAAACATAATTCTATCATATACATATTTTCTTGAAATTAAAAAATGTAGAATAAAAATAGTTTCATGAAAAATTCTGACTTAATCTATCCCCTTTCCTGACTTACTGAGAATGCCACAAAACACCCAATCCTACACCTGGCAGTGTTCCCAGCACAACACCCATAAATTTATATTTCTCTTAACAAAACCACAGTATAAACTCATCTAATACCTTTCCTCAACCTAGAAATACCAAATACCTTAATAAATAATAAAATTATTACTTACCCAAATTTTGGGATGCTTCCCAAACATCCCAAATCGAATTTCTACTCCAACTATGTTGTAGCGAATTTCCCCAAGATCACCATGTTAGCTTCTCATCATTGAACTGAGGAGAGTCATAGTCGAAAACTTAGAGAAAAGGGAGAAAAACTGTGTAGAGAGAGTGGAATTGAAAAAAATAATTTTTCTTCAGCTGAAATTGATTTTGGGCTATATATAGAGTGTTATCCACATGGCCTCGTCGACGAGCCACTTCTCCTCATCGATGAGTCCCAGAAATAGTCTCGTCGATGAATGCCAACTCCTTGTCGATGAGATTCAGGTCTTGAATATTTCCCTTTTTTGGTAACTTCTCATCAACTAGACACACGTCCCCATCGACAAAGCCAAGGCCCTGCTCGTCGATGAGCACTTCTAGGCTCGTCAACGAGACCTTGCTGAAACCCCTTTTAAAAATTTCTTTTCTATCCTTTCTTTTATTATTTAATTACTATAATTCTTTGAATCTCTACATTCTCCCCTCCTTATAAAAATTTTATCCTCGAAATTTACTATCTGCATTGACATCATTCTTTAAAGGAAATGGGCTACTTATTTTATTACTTTCCTTCACCTTTGGTGGAGGAATACCGTGGTTACAATTAGGGTTCTATAATATTACAAATACTTAAAATAAAATTCTCCCAAAGCAAAAACACTACCTACCAACTAAAAATTATTACATGTACAGACTAACCTGCACAAAATAAACATTACACATCTACTTGTATCTCTTCCTAATTACAGTTATTCCCCGCTAAACAGATGCAGGTATTTTTTTCGTATCTCTTCCTTAAGCTCCCAAGAAGCTTCTTCCACTTCGTGATTCTTCTACAGGACTTTTACTAATGGAATCCTCTTACTACGCAATTCTTGTTCCTTCTTGTCCAGAATCTGCACCGGAGTTTCCTCATAAACCAAAGTATCACTGAGTTCTAACTTAGCATAACTGATGACATGGGAGGGATCTAGGACGTATTTCCTTAACATGGATACATGAAATATGTCATGAATTCGAAATAAAGCTGGTGGTAAAGCCAACCGGTAGGCAACTGACCATACTCTTTCAAGAATCTCGAAAGGGCCCATAAACCTAGGGCTCAACTTACCTTTCCTCCTAAATCTCATAACCCCCTTCAATGGCACTATCTTCAAAAACACATGGTCACCTAGTTCAAATTCCAACTCTTGGTGGCGGGTATCGATGTAGCTTTTTTGCCGACTCTGAGTCACACTGATTCTTTCTTTAATGAGCCGTACTTTGTTGTAGACTTGCTACACAATTTTTGGTCCCAACACTCGCCTCTCACCTATATCATCCCAGTATAGAGGAGAACGACATCTCCTACCATAGAGCGCCTCATAAGGTGCCATGCTGATGCTGGTCTGATAGCTTTAATTGTATGCAAACTCTATTAGTGGCATATACTAGGTACAACTACCCATAAAATCCAACACGCACGCCCACTTCATATCTTCTAATATCTGAATCACCCTCTCAGTCTGGCCGTCCGTCATACGATGAAACATCGTGCTAAAATATAATTAATACCATAAAGCCTTCTACAAGCTCCTTCAAAACCGCAACGTGAAACGTGGGTTTCTGCCTGATAATATAGACAATGGCACACCATGTGATCATACTATCTCCTGAATATATAATTCCACCAGTCTGTGCATGGAATAGTTGACTTTAATAGGAATGAAATAAGTGGTCTTCATCAATCTATCAATAACCACCCAAATAGCATTTTGACCATGCGATGCCGGTGGTAAACCCTTCACGAAGTCTATATATACATGATCCCACTTCCACTCTGGGATGTAAAGCAGTTGCAATTGGCCCCCCAGCCTTTGGTGCTTAGCTGTTACTTATTGGCATGTCAGACACTACTGCACAAACTCAGCAATTTCCCCTTTCATGTCGCTCCACCAATAAGACTCTCGCAGATGCCTATACATTTTAGTACTACCTGGATGAACTGTGAGCAAGGACCTGTGAGCCTCTTTTAAGATTGTCCTCCTGATGTCCATATCTACAGGAATGCACAACTTGGAATGGAACTGCAGAGCTCTGACATCTAAAATACTAAACTCCTCCCCCTTGTCCATCCTGCACCTTCTCGATCTACTCCACCAACTCCGCATCATTGTCCTCGTTTGCTTTAATATTTTCATATAGCGTAAGCTGCACCACCAGGTTGGTAATAAAAGCCTGGTGATCACTTTCCACTAATTCCGCTTAGAGCATCGACTACCACATTTGCTTTACCTTGGTGGTAGCTGATAGTGCAGTCATAATCTTTAATAAGTTCAACCCACCTCCTCTGTCTTATGTTCAACTCCTTTTGAATGAAAAATTACTTAAACTTTTGTGATTGGAGAATATCTTGCATCTCTCACCGTACAAGTAATGTCTCTAAATCTTTAATGCGTATACTATTGTAGCCAATTATAGGTCATGGGTAAGGTAGTTCTTTTCATACTATTTCAACTGTCAGGAGGAATAAGCTACAACCCTTCCATGTTGCATCAATACACAGCCAATCCCTTTCAAAGATGTGTCACTGTAAATTACATAACCATCACCCCCAGACAGGATGATCAACACTGGTGCAATGACAAGCCTCTAGTTCATTTCCTGGAAACTCTGCTCACAACTGTCGCCCCATTCAAATTTGACATTCTTTCTAGTCGGACACATCAGAGGCCCTGATAATGTTGAGAATCCCTCAACAAACCGATGGTAATAACCTACCAGCCCCAAGAAACTCTTGATTTCCTGAACATTTTTCGATCTGGCCCAATTCACTACTACTTCAATCTTGCTAGGATGCACTGAAATTTCATCCACTGATATAACATGCCCCTAAAATTCCTCTTCCTCCAACCAAAATTCACATTTACTGAACTTGGCATACAATCTCTTTTCCCTAAGCATCTGAAGTACCAGTCGTAAGTGTGCCTCATGCTCCTCAAAACTCCTCGAATAGACCAGTATATCATCAATGAAAACCACAAAAAGCTAGTCTAAATACTGATGAAAGATTCTATTTATCAAATCCATGTATACTACAGAAGCATTCGTCAAACCAAAAGGCATAACGAGGAATTCATAATGCCTATATCTGGTCTTGAAGACTATCTTTGAGATGTCTTCTGCTTTTACTTTCACCTGGTGGTAGCCTTATCTGAGTTCAATCTTGGAATAGACCCACGTACCCTAAAGCTGGTAAAATAGATCGTCTATACTGGGTAAAGGATACATGTTCTTGATTATCACATTATTAATTTCCCTATAATCTATGCACATCCTCATAGACCCTTCTTTCTTTTTCACGAATAATACAGGAGCTCCCCAAGGTGATACGCTAGGTCTAATAAACCCTTTATTCAATAGATCATGCAGTTGGTCCTTTAATTCCTCCAATTTTGTAGAATTCAGCCAGTAAGGAGTTTTAGAGATCGGTGCCATCCTAGGAAATAAATCGATAGTGAAATCTACCTCACGGTTGGGAGGCAACCCTAGCAATTCTTATGGGAAAACATTTGGAAAATCATTAACCATTGGTGTGCTACCAAGCTTCAAGTCATTTTCTGACACCTCCATTACAAAAGCCATAAACCCTTAACATTCATCCCAGGTAGCCTTCTCACTTGCATAGCTGACGCTAAGTGAGGTGGGGAACACACCTGCAACCCCATAAACCTGAATTTTTGCTTTCCTAATTGTTTGAAAGTCACCTCTTTCAGATAACAGTCAATATTAGCATAGTTAACTGCCAGCCAATCTATACCTAGTATTACATCAAACCCATGCATGTCAAGTACAATTAGAATCGGCAGGTAGTACTCTCCCTTAAATTTCTAATGGATAACTTTTGAGCACCCTACGACACTACTTCACTAACCTCGTCAAAGTAGGAACCGAAAACTCTATATCTAATAACTGGGTCTCGTTTCCAAACAATTTAATTAAATTCGTAGAAACAAAAGAATGAGTAGCACCTGAATCAAATAAACAAATTTTAGGGCATGATAAAATAGTATGGGTACCTATCACAACATTTACGGAAGTCTCAGTGTCTCCTGGCGTGAGAGCATAAGCCCTTACTGGGGCTACATTCCTTTACTGACCTCCACGAGGCACCTGGTAACCTCCCCTGAATTGTCTGGGAGTAGGAACGGTACCAATTGGTGTAGGACAATTTCATGCCAGATGCCTCGATCCTCCATAATGATAAGGTAGGTCCTCTAAATGCCTCTTCTCACATATCTGACATAGAAGATAGGTCTGAGCACCGTGAACCTCACGACCCCCAATCTCCTACCTCTGACCTCTGCCGTAATTTCCTCTCGTTCACTGACGCTGACCAAAGCCCTACTAGAAGCCTAAAGGTGTGGACCTCTTCTTTTGTCCCTGCTCCTTTGCACCCATTTGCTCACCAGCCTCGGCCAAAGGTGCTCTATCAACTAACTCAGTAAAGTCATGTATTTTCAACACCATAACTTGCCTATAGATCTCACGTCTCAAACCCCTTTCAAATTGTCTTGCCTTCTTTGCTTCGTCGGGTATGATAAATGAGACAAAGTGGGACAAATCAATAATCCTCACCGCATATTGTTAGATTGACTGCTATCCCTGCTTCAAATTCAGGAACTCCTCCACTTTGGCCTCCCTGATAAAGGATGGGAAGTATTTATTGAAGAACAAATCCTTAAAACAACACCAAGTCATTTCTATAGGCACCGCCCTCTAATTCTCCATTAATTTTACCGCAGTCCACCGACTTTTAGCCTCCCCTGTCAGTTTATAAGTGGCATATAAGACTCTGTGCTCTTCAGTACACTGCAGCACTACTAATACCTTCTCTATTTCCTGCATTTAGTTCTCGGGGATTGCAAGATCAATTCCTCCTGAAAATTTTGGAGGATTCATCTTGGTGAACTTCTCTATCATGCACCCATGGACTGCAGATGAGTCTCCCTATTCTTTGGAGCTCCGTGCAATCTCAGTAATGACCTGCTGAGCTACACTGCATAATACGGCATCTAGATCACCTCCGCCTGCACCCGAAGGTCCAACTCCATCACTGCCACTCGCATGAGCACTACTACCTCCAGGGTCCATCCTGAAAAGACAAGAACATGGCTTAGAAACCGTGTCCTTATAATTTACATAACTAACTCAAAACTCATAACATCCATCTATCTTGTCATCCCTATCTTAATTTAAGATTTAGTCCTACACTTTAGAAACACAGCCTAGCAATAGTTTACTATGACTTTCCTAAAGTCATCACCCTAGGAAAGACACAGAAAGCATCACATAAATCCTACCTCTAGGCTGCAGAAAAAGAACCTCAAATCCTTTTCTCACACTCTGGTAATGTTTCTGCTGCACTTTAAATTCTACAGAACCTAGCAACCCAGGCTCTGATACCAAACTGTAACGGACTGCCTATTTTACCATATTTTTTTTTATAAAAAAAATAAGTACTCATAATAACTCTAACACCTACAAAATTGAAGTAATCATGATCAACTAGGATGCATGGGTACCATGGATAAAACAATCATTTAACTCTGATACCTAAGTAGTAGGAGACGTAATTTACAAACAAGTTGCCCAATCAACCACAATACCAGAGTAATACTAAATCTATTTTATTTACAATCATCCATCAAAAGACCAAAAAGTTACTGTGAGTACTTTTTTTTTTTTAAATAAGTACTCATAGTAACTCTAACACCTACTAAATTGAAGTAATCATGATCAACCAGGATGCATGGGTACCACGGATAAACCAATCACTTAACTCTGATACCTAAGTAGTAGGAGACGTAATTTATAAAAAAGTCACTCAATCAACCACAATACCATAGTAATACTAAATCTATTTTATATACAATCATCCATCAAAAGACGAAAAAGTAACCTAGGGTCACTTCCCATAAATAAATCTAACCCTAGCTCAACAACTCACCCTTCTAATAAGGTAGCTCAGTCGAACTCTACCGTCGTGCAGCCTGAAGGTGGGACCTAACAATGGCTGGCCGATCATGCTAGATCAATCATAAGTCTGTAAGTACAATGGGCCTTTGTCTCTTGGTCCCGGACTGTTAGGGGAGCAACTTCACTCTACACTGAAGCCACGACCATATCCCACACTACTGGTCATGTGGTAGCACTATCGTAATTCTAAACATATAACCACGGTACCGTGCTCCTGAAATTGAACTAAATCATACCATCTAGATTCTAATAACACATAATTTGATTCATATACTGAACATAACTGTTTCGTATTTCGTGATAATATTTGACATGATAATTTACATAAATTTTGTCTTATCATATATGATATGGCATCTGCGCCAACATAAATCACAGCATCTGCTCCGGCTTAACATAACATTTAATCACAACACCTGCATCGCCATATCATAATGTACTGAACATGATTTCTTTAAACTGTTAAGCGTTATATTCAAAAAATCATGGTTCCCGTATTGTTTTATAATTGCCTTAAAAAACAATCATATCGTGCTTTATTTGGAAAAACATATTATTCTAGTATGCATAATTGCATGGAAATTTCAACTCATGCCACAATGAAATTAGTAACATTCTGAATATAAAATCTGTTCTAAATCATAATTTCAGATAAAACACATTTAAATCATATCCCTGTTCATAGCAGTATTTCCTAAACATAATTCTATCATATACATATTTCCTAAAATTAAATACTGTAGAATAAAAATAGTTTCATGAAAAATTATGACTTGGTTTATGCCCTAACCTGACTTATTGAGAAGCCCACAAAACACCCAATCCTACACCTGTAGTGTTCCCAGCACAGCACCCTAAAATTTACATTTCCCCCAACAAAACCTCAGTATAAACTAATCTAATATCTTTCCTTAACCCAAAAATAGCAAATATCTTAGTAAATATTAAAATAATTAACTTACCCAAATTTTGGGATGATTCCCAAACTTCCCAAATCGAATTTCTGGTCCAGCTATATTCTAGACAATCTCCCCAGGAGCACCATGGTAGCTTCTGATCGTCGAACCGGGGAGAATCGAGAGAGAGGAATTGGAAAAATAAATTTTTTTTCCATTGAAATCCATTTTGGGTTATATATAGAGTACTATCCACGTGGCCTCATCGACGAGCCATGTCTCCGCGTCGATGAGTCGTACCAATAGTCTCGTCGACGAGTGCCTACTCCTCGTCGATGAGATTCAGGCTATGAAAATGACCTTCTCTATAACTTCTTGTCGATGAGACACACATCCCCATCGACGAGCCCAAGGCCTTGCTCGTCTACGAGACCCTGCTGAAACCCCTTGTAAAAATTCCTTCTCTCCTTTCTTTTATTATTTAATTACTAGAATTATTCGGGTCTCTACATTTCCTGTGAAAAGTCCCGGATTAGCTTTGACCCGGTAAGCAAAGCTAAGTGCACCATCCTGTTAAGCTGTTGTATTAGGTGTCGCACTGCCCATTAAGTGAGCCATAGTAGAATCCTCTTACTTGTGAGCTTGAGGCAGGGACGTAGGAAGTATTCGCTAAACCCCCATAACATATATGGTGTTAGTTTTATTTTCTGCAATTTACTTTCTACACTTGTATGTTTATGTTTATTGTTTGAATATTTGATTGGGTTTATGATTACATAGAAATACCCTATGTTTGTGTAATACTGCTTGTGGAATCTTGTTTAACCTAGGAAGAATTTTTAAATACCCAATTCACTCCCCTCTTGGGAATACATTAATTCCAACAATTGGTATCAGAACCTCATGGCATTGACTTAAACTTTTTTTTTTTTAAATCAAGATAGCTCATATTGGTGTATCCCCATTCGGAGAGGGGCAATCACCTTTTAGTCCTCCATTGTCTTTTAGTGTTGATTACACTACCTAAAAAATTAGTATGAGCATTTTTATAAAATCAATGGATTGGATGGCCTGGTGGGAGATTGTTAATCGAATTCATATGCCCTTAGATGAAAATAATATTAGGTTAATGCATACGAATTCAAATGTCATGGATTTACTATATTGCGCTTTAGATTCTAATATTTTGCTTGAGATCATGTCATGTAGAAGTGCACAGGAGATCTGGGTTGAGCTGGAAAAGAGATGTGGAGAGACCAACGAAAAGGAGATTGCCACTCCAAATGCTCAAAACCTAAATGATCAGGTAGTGGTTAATCATGAGCAGGTTGCATTAGTAGACGATGAGGTATATGACTCTTACTCTACCTCATTTATTGATTCGTGCAATGAAGCATGTAATGATTTTTATGATGAATTCTGTAATATATTACATGTTGAATCATCTATTGAATATAATGATGGTTCTATTAATAATTTATGTGATGATTCTTATGAAAAATTTTGTGATATATCTTATGATGAATCATCGATTGCTTATGATGATGATACTGTATGCATTGATTCATATTATAGTTATAGAGATAAATCTTGTATTGAATCATGCAATGAGTTTTATGATGAAAGCATGTCATTGGATAAACAACTAGAAAAGGATTCATTTAAAATTCATAAGTTTCCATTTAGAATGTATTATCATAAAACTTTTCTGAAAAATCAAAACAGAAGGTTGACTAAACAATTAAACAAATTAAAAGAGTATCATGCCATTTTTGAAAAGTAAAAGATTGAAAAGATATTGAAAATAATCAACTAGGAGGGAGAAATGGGAGATGATAAATCCTTAGGAATTAAAAAGAAAACTTTTTGTGAAAAGGATTAAGGGCCATCATATAAATCCCATAATCATGCCTCATCATGGAAACATAAGATTAGTAAGCATAGCCTTTCACGAAAATCCAAAACATGCTCATTTCAAAAAAATGAAATGGAACATTCAATATACTTGTCCATCTAGAAGTGACAGAGGTTTTGATAAAGAAATGATGTGGGTAATCATGAAAGAAAACCTCAAAGGACTTAATAAAAAATAGATTCAAATTGAAATTATCTTCTAGTTAATTTTTCCTTATTTTCTAGGTTTAGGGGTTGTGAGGACTGTAGGCTTAGGGAGTGGTTCTAAACCTAGTATCTGCATCCACTTCCAATTGGACATGACATCTTTGTCAGGTAATTAATTTCTAATGCTTAACACATGCTTAAATATAATACTTTAAGTTAAGCCACTGTTGTCCATTGCACAAAATTGAGTGCTAGGGATCCATCTTATATCATATATCACTATACCCTAAACTCATTTTTGAATCTAAAAAGCCTAATTCAAAACCAAGTCATCACTCTAAGCTTAAAGTACTTTTGATCATAAATGATTAATATATATTAAGTGTGATTTTAATAAGACATCTTGCTATAATAAAGATTAAAGGCAACCACTAAGGGATTCAAGTTTTATTGATTAAATCAAAATATTCCCTTTGAACTTAAAATATAAAAATCCCCTATTTTGGTTCACCATCCTTTCCATAGGACTTGATTACGCATCAAAACTGCGTTATTGGGCATCTTAACCCGGGCTTTACGATTTATATTTTTAATTAAATGTCCAAAATTGTCCAATATTTTAATAAAGTGCCAAAATCATCATTCTTGAACTTTATTGCACTATTTATGAAGTTTTGGTAATTTTTTGTTACAGGAAAAATCTCGAAAACCAAAACCAACACCTATTCGTATTTCATGCATAAATTTTTGGAGAAAGAGGAAAAGATTATCTAAAACTTTCATGTTTTGAGTTTTGCGAGAAACAGGCTCTAGAAGAGTCAAATTTGCGATGAACAGAGAATGAAAAAAATGAAAAAAAAAATAAAACAATTCGGGTTGGGTCTAGTTGCCAGGTCAACTCCAATTTGGTCAGGTTGAGCCATCCGGGTTGTGGGTTAGGGCAAGCCTCCCCTCTCCTTTATTTAAATTTCCCATTCTCCTTCTTTTCCCCTGTTGGGCACTGCCCCAGCCATACCCTCTTCCTCTTAGCATCTCATCTCTCTCTCTTCTAGCTTTTGTTTTTTTTCTTCCTCTCTCACTCTGTTTCTCCTTCCTCTCCTCTTTGTTTTCTTCCAACAACCGTCCTTCTCCTTCCCTTAGTCCCTTCTCTTCCTTCTTGTCTCAGCCCTTTCCCTCAACTCCCTCTGTTTTCGGCAGCTACAACAACACCAACTCCTTGGCTTCCTTATTCCAGCACGGCAGCAAACCAGCACAGCAGCTGTTCCAGTTGCAACTCTAGCAAACACAGCAGCAACCCTCCAGCAGAGCAGAACCCGAGGCCATCCCCTCACTGCTGCTAGCATCAGAACATCCGAGAAGAACTCCAGCTGCTGCAATAACTAACAACTTCAGTAGCAATACCAACTACCCGAGAGGCTCTCTGCTTCTCTAAGAACAGCAGAATAGGCCCCTGCTTCTCTCTCTCTCTCTCTCTCTCTCTCTCTCTCTCTCTCTCTCTCTCTCTCTCTCTCTTCCTCTATAAAATATTTTTATTTAATTTCTTTTCTTCTCCTTTATTTTCGTTTAGTTTTTTTTTCTTTTGTTTTATTATTATTATTATTGTTATTTGCTTGGATAGTATTTTTAAATTGTTGAAGTTTCTTTTAGACTTGATTACTTTTGGGATCTTTATTAAAGTAAGGATTTTTATGGGAATGTTTAGTTAGGTCTTCATTTTTGCTACAATGTTTATTTATTTATCTATTTGTCTTTATCTTAGAAATTAAATTAGTTACCCTTTTAAAGTTTAATTTTCGATTGAAGCTCGATTAGTTTAGGGTTATTCTTACCAAAGTTCTCATTTTTATTGTGTTTTGTTATTTTTTGCGTATCTTAAATAGTGACGTTGATTCGTAATTTTTGGTCCATGTTAAAGATTTGGTTTTTATTGTGTGTGTGTGTGTTTGATTGAGTTTCCATTGCATGTTTTAATTCCTTATTTGTAGTTGCCATATTTTATAATGCTTGTTTAGGTATTTCCTTAAGTAGACTAGAATTTCCATACTTGTTTTTTTTTTTAATTTAGTGAATGTTAGTTTTAGGGTTTTTAAATTACGTGCCATTTAATTGGTCAGAAGTAAAATTGAACAACTCTGAAAAACTCTGAATCTGAACTGAGTTCAGTACATTTTTATTTTCGATTAGGAGAACGTGAAATTAAGATTAAAATGCATTCCCTGAGGAGACGATCTAGCCCTTGGGCTTAATATTACACGACGTAACTCCTATACTTGGGATAGCTTTCGAGCTGCTCATTTTTCGAGTGAGTCAGGACTCCTTAACAAACCATGATCATATTCAATAAGGGTTCTCCCATTAATTGGCTAGTATTCTGTCTCATACTTATAGTCATATCTAAAGGATACATTCCAGTCACCAAAGAGCAGTGTTCAAGAATTCATATACTTCTAGTTGCTCTTTGCCAAAAAGGTGTGGACATATTAACTAGCACGAAAATATTTTGAAAAATGTCCTACTACTTCCAAAATACTTTTCTGAACTTATAAATGATTTAATTTTAAAAAGTATTTATTCACATTCCTTTTAAACCTGTCAGCGTTGGTGCAACTCCAATAGGGGGGGATATTGGGAATTTAAAAATCATCACCTAGGTCAATCGATTTAACAGCAGTATTGCACAACCTAGGGTCAGTCTATGCAATCAATAGATAAACATACATGTGCAATAAAAGTAAAGTGTAAAAGAGTAAGCAATACATGCAATATGTTATTAAGGTTTGGCCAAATTACCTACGTCCCCGCCTTGGCTAACAAGCACAAGGATTACTACTATAGGCTCACTTAACGGGTGGAGCGGCACCTAAACAACCAGGTCAATTAGCGCAAAGCTGACCTCAACCTTTACAACTAGGTCAATTAACACAGGGCTGACCTCAACCTACACAATCCTTTTGGGCTGGACTACCACCCCCTTAGGACATGCCTGGAATACAAAAGATTTCTCAATAAAATTTGTGTACAACAAATGTGCTTCTTAACTAAGTAGATATGTACTACAATACACATAGTATAATCAATACACAACCAAAGGATACGATACGATAAGCTCAGTATAGTCTTAATGTCTACTCTCAAATATTTATGCAAATATTGCAAGTAGTGTGCAAGAGTGTAATGATATGATCTTTGTGTTAAATGATGATTTCAGTTACAATACACAAACAAAGATGACAAGCACACTTCAAACATCTCAACAAATAGTTTTTCTCAATATAAACTACAAGAGATATTCAAACAATGGTTTGTAAAATATTTATTTGATCTTTGTAATAAAATGATAATCTTAATCATAAGGTATAACAACAAAGATCTTTTAGCACACAAGCAAATATCTCAAAATAAATAATTCAAAGATAAGCACAAGAGATATTTTTGAAAATGATGTGTAAAATATTTTAACAATCAAAATACAGGATGAACTCTTGAGTATTGCAATGAAATTGCAAAACTTATAGGCTCTAAGGAGTTTTCCTATGCAAGACTTATGTACAAAGCGCCCTAGAAAAACTAGAAGCTTACTCTCAAAGAAAAATTAATCTCAATTAAAACGAGCAAGTGAGAGTTTAAGCTTGGTGAGATGAACACAAGAGCACTCTTACTAAGTGGTATTTGCAATATGAAGGAGTAAGAGTAGTATATATGGCTTGAATATGAGATTTTGGCTTTTGAAAAATAGAGGATATTTCCTAATTAGTATTGTTAATCTCATGCTAATTTTTTCAAATGAAGAGGTATATATAGAGTTCCCAAAAAATATAACCGTTTAGGACATGTAGGGAATTATTAGGATTGTTTTAAAACGTTTTAGTACAATTAACCCCTTTTAAAAAATCTAACTGCAGTAAAAAATAATGTCCAACCCGAAAGCACCAGTCGACCGGATGTGACGTTCGGTTGACCAAGTGACCAAGTTCGGTCGACCGAGAGAAATTTGAACTGAGAGTTCAGTCGATTAGACTTAGCGTCCAAAGGGCGATTTTCCATTTCCGTGTAGTTCGGTCGACCAGGTGATTTTGAACTATGAAGTTTGGTTGACTGGGGCGTTGGATTCTCCCACATGTGGGTTCGGTCAACCAGGGCATTACCCATTTAAATTTGGTCGTTTGACCGAAGAGTCAAATGTTGACTCAGTGGGAGTTCAGTTGACCAAGTCATATGAACTTGGTACAGTACACTTGACCGAGCTATGGTCAAAATGTTGATTTCTTGATCGCTTCAGTCGATTAATAGATTTACACTATGAAAGTTCAGTCAACCGAACATGCATTTTTAATGCATGTCGGTTCAAACTCCCATATACATTCACCCTATTCATATGATGTTTATTTTTAATGTAATAGGGAGCCTTTTCACCTTTATCCATCCTACCATTCAAGTAAGGCATTAATTATTACATACCATTTTCCAATCTTACTATTACAGACCCAAAATGATAAAAATAAATTACAATGAATAAACATTTTGAGTCTTTGTCTTCTTTAAGCTTATGTGCTTGCTCCATATGATACTTTCGATTAGTCATGCACACAAACTCATCAACCATTAAATATCAAAGTATTTGTCATAATCAAAACGGGATATGACCTATAAGGTCAACAATATTCATTAGGACTTCATATCCTTAGAGATGAGTTGAATGGCTAATGTGATTGCACCAGGTCTCTATCCAGATGAATGCATAAAATTCAAGTAGACCTATGCTCATGCACTTAAAACTCAAAGCCATTAGAACTTGTGCCTCTTACTCGTTAGGATTCATAAAGAAAAGAGGCAATGTAGGCTTAGTTCATTTAAAGAAAAACTCATTGTGACTTTTTGGTCCTCTAAGCCTAAGCATGATAAGCCAAGATTAAATCACGAAAAAGTCTAAAAAACTTGGCTAAACAATTAGAAAATGAAAATGGTATAAAATGAGCAGAGTACATAATTGAGGGGAGCATTTATCCTTCGTATCTATATTAAATTAAAATGTTCTCATATCATTTATGCTTATATGCCTATATGTGTATAGCATTGTAGCACTATCCATGATTCAATAAATGGTTAAAATTTCTTTAATGGATATGCATTTTTCTAACAGAAACTACTATTGAGCTATATTAAATATCTTGAGTTGATTATACTACTGGATTGCATGCTTGTATTGAATCCCTCTTGCATGGCTTATGCAGTGATGTGAACTGCATGCTGGTAGTTGATTCTAGGCTGTTGCGTGCTTTGTATAATCAATTTTTCTAAAGACAATCATTTATTAGCTTTTACGGGAAAATTTTTGATTTACAAACGACATAGTGCAAAAATTTAGACAGGAATTTTCCCAAAGTAAAATCTTGTACATAGATGATTATGATAGAATAATTGTTAAAATATTTTTGGAAGGATGAGTACAAACTCAAAATATTAAGCTTCATCTTAGCATAATCATCGAACACTTAAAGGAGCTCAGCTCTATCCTTAGGAAAAGAGCTTAATGGACTCATATGCATCATGCTATGATTTTTGAATATTAAGGCTCTTCTTGAAACTGGAACATCATGTCCAGCTCTTAAAGCTTCCTAATTTGATATGGATTGTTCTCAGGTTTTTTATCTCTTTTCTGATGCATTTGTGAAATATAGGGTTAATTATACTGGTTGCATAAATAGAGCGAACTAATCTTGATCCAATATATCTGTTTTTAAGAGATTCTAAAATGATTGCTTATACTACTTGGCCTACTCAGTGTAATTAATCTATGACTAGTATAAGCAATTCATTGTATCTAAGTTAGGATTCAAATTGATAGGGGGAGCATCCAAAATTAACTCTTATTCTTCTATTCTCACCAATATGTTTAGCTTAGATCTTGAATGATTTCATTGTGGCATGTGCTAAAATGTATTGACTTTATATATATATATATATGTTATTTTGCCACAGTCATCTGTTTGTCATATGATATGAACTTCAATTGCAATTCATAAAAGTTGTGCTTGCATGACATTTAAAGTTTATTTTTCAGCAAGCACCCCCAGTATCTCTTGACTATATCATAAGGGGGATATATATATATATATATATACATATATTTATTTACATATATCTTATTATTTGGCAAGAAATGATTTTAAATGTGATATATTTTATTTCTTACTTATGTGATTAAATACAATATTTTTAAAATAGTTTTAAATTTTTACATGCCCTTTCGCTGATGCCAAAAGAGGGAAAATTATTTGAGCAAAATGTTGCATATCTTTTATACTCATAATTTGAATTGCCTGAGCTTAAGTGTGCTTTTAAGATTGAAACTAAATGCCTGATTATTTTTAAATGTCTTCTTTATTGAATATGCTTGTGTTGTATTGTTTATCTTTCAACTTTGCATATTCTTAGGGGTAGCCTTTTAAGGCTAAACTTCATTTTGCTTGGATTGCGTTTGTCATCATCAAAAAGGAGGGGATTGTTGACTTTTTGAGTCTGATCCCTAGTTTTGATCATGACAAACTGAATGTTAGTTACTTGAACATGTAAATCATTCAAATCACACACGTGAAAGTGAAGTGGAAGTCAGAAAGGACTTAAAGCACATTATCTGGGATGATTCCATGAAAAGTCAAAAGCAAAAGAAGAAGATATTTGTTTTAATTGTATATGTATTTTTTTCATTATTTGGTCTCTAACAATTTATGGTCTGTAATAATTGCATCACATGCATAATAGGTATTTATGCTCAACATGACCATAGGGAACCAAATGACTGTAGGGCACCCTTCAGTTGACCAACGCCGGATTTTTTAGGTTAGCTCAATGACCTTATATTTACCTTAGGTCCCTACACATCACATGAAAAGTCCCCCATAACTCAACATGTTATAGTTATGTGAACAGGAGCGACCTTAATACAAAATCATGACCTGAAATGAACATTGAAAGGGCCTCGGTCCATCAAACTAGCCTAGTTATAATGTGCGGGTCGACCGAAGCACTCTTGAGTGAACAACTTAAGCCTCGGTCAATCGAACCATATGGAAGTAAAAAATTTGACTTCGTATGGTCAACCGACCATTTTTTAACAAACCATCCACGGTCGACCAAATTGACATATGGGGAATTCCAAATGCCTTGGTCCACCAAAATCTTAGTTCAAAGTTTACCTGGTCGACCAAACCTCTTAATTTGGTCAACCGAACATGCTCTAGTCGACCAAACCATGGAAGATTCAAAATCGCCTTGGTACGGTTGATCGAAACCTTAGTTCAAAAACGCCACGGTCGACCGAACCTTAGAAAGTGGTCAACCGAACGCTTAATACGGTCAACCGAAAACTATGGAGTTGCCTAATTTTTACCAAGGTAAAACAGGGTTAATTTTTATTAACCTTGTTTAAACTTTCTAAAAAATATCGAATGACTCCTGAACGGTTATATTTTTTGGAGTGTCTATATATACTCCCTCATTTGGTTTGATTAGTAATTGGTGAGGAAAATCATTAGCCAAAAAATTCTCTGAAATTTTTTTTGGCTCATACTACTCATTTTGAACAAATTCTTTCAATCTTTCAAAATATATTTGCTTACTCTCCTTACTCTTTTATTTGAAAAGCTATTCTTGAGGGGAATCATTTGTTCATACTCCTTGTCTTGCAAATAGATTTCAACTTGAAAGGGAGTTTGAAGTTTTGAGTATTGTGTATATTTCTATCCATTTTCAAGCATACAACTCTCATCTTGCATAATCGTTTGAAAATTATTTTTGAGAGTTAGTTTAGAGAGTTTTTCCCATAGTATTTTATATTGATAAATATTGATTAGGAAAACTCTAGATTTGCTTAAGGTCTTGCATCTTCATTGCAAGTATCTAAAGCTTGCATATATATATATATATATATATGGTATTTTTTCAAGCTTTTATCCTAATCTTTATTAGGCATTATATTGAAAAATATTTGTTGAGAATATTCGATTAGGCTTCCCAAGTTCCTTTGCTTATTTGTTAATTATAATATCTTGAATCAAAGGTCTTACTCACACACACATTGATATACACAAATTGTTGTGAGTTGATATTTTCACTTGACCAATCTCACCTGAGCATAAATACTATTATCTGTGAGTGCATCGGTTATTGTTTGAGCGCATCGGTACATATTTGCTTATTATAAAAGCATTGTAGCTGTACATATTGATTGTACTCAAATTGTTATATCTGTTGTATTTTCGACATGTGGTCGGAAGAGGGAGACTTGCCCTATGAAAAGTCCCAAATTGGCTTTGACCCAGTTAGGAAAGCTAGGTGCCCCATCCTTTTATGGTGTTGTATTAGGTATTGCACCACCTGTTAAATGAGCCATAGTGGAATCCTCTTACTTATAAGCTTGAGGCAAGGCAGTAGGCAATATTGGCCGAACCCCGATAACATATCTAATGTTAGTTTTATTTTTTTCAATTTACTTTCTGCACCTGTATGTTTATGTTTTTTGCTCGAATATTTGATTGGGTTTGTGATTACATAGAAAGACCCTAGGTTTGTGTGCTACTTCTTGTGGAATCTAGTTTAACCTAAGAAGAATTTTTAAATACCCAATTCACCCTGTTCACCTGACGGTCACACCCAGTTTTGATAATGCAAAATACTCTTTGTACTAATGTTTGTACTAAGGCTTGCATGCAGGTTCGCCCTACGCTTGTATTCGAATTGAAAGACGCATCATGATGGTGTACAATGATCAAGCAAAAGAATGAAGAAATATGTGTTGTAGTTTGAAATTATTATTCATTTTCTTCATTCTAGGATGTAATTTTATTATGGATAGTACACCCATATGGCTTGTCATAATTTGCATCATGCATGATAGGTAGGCATGCTCAAAACGACCCTAGTTGGACTTTAGGTACCTACACATAGTGCACTAAGTCCCCAACATCACTTAATATAACAGGGGAGTTAACTGAAGCAAAATTGGACTTAATTGAAAATCTTATGAGAGGTCGGGCAACTGAACTTGTGGCTTTCAAAACACCTCGCGCGACCAAACCATGGATTGGTCAACTTATTGACTTTTGTTCCACAGACTGAACCAATTTTGAACATATCTTCCTTGGTTTACCAAACCCTTGTTTAGAACTTTTCACCAACCCAAGCGCCTGAACATTTCCGTTCAAAATGGCCTCGGGCGACCGAACATGTGAGTTTGGTCAACCAAACTTCAAATCGGGCGCCCGAACTATGGTCTTTTTGAGGAATCGCTCGGTTCAGCAAATCGAACTACTTTTCAAGTGACTAAACCTCAAAAACACCTTTTTGTGTTGTTTCTATTTGGGCAATCGAACCTTGGACCGGGCACCCGAAAGCTCTCGAGTTGAATTAATTTTTACCGTAGTTAAAATGGTTAAATGGGGTTATTTTCTTTAAACAAGTTCAAAACTTTTCTAATAATTTCCATTAGGTCCCCAACTATCATAAATCTTCCCTTGCCAATATATACTTGTTCATTTGCAAAAATTAGAAAGGATTAGCAAGATTATTAAGGCCAAAATTCTCTCAAATTCAAAAATCATATTTTAGCCTATGCTACTCCCATACACTCACACACTTCATTACTCATGATCATTCAAGTGTTGTGAGTATATTTAGTGCGCTTGTGCTTCATTCTAATTTGATCATACTCTCATTTGTTGTATTGAGTAATTGATTTTTATTGAGAGTAAAACATTAAGTTCTCCCACTGATTTTATTTGATAAATCTTGTGTGGGAAGACTTAGAGGCTTGTGGTTCTTCCATTGTCAGTTCTAGTTACCTTAGCCTATATTTTTGTGTGCAAAAATTATTTTACAAGCTCACATTCAAACATTCCTTGTGATTAGTATATTGAGAACATCTTGTTAAGGTTTTTTGAATCATCTTACTAGCATCTTTTGAAACCTTGATCTAATATTTTGATATTCAATACTGTGTTTCAAATCTTGCTTAGATATACACTCTAGATCTTGATTGAATATTCTTACTTGATTGAGTGTTTTGCACACATCTTTAAGCACTGTGCATGTTTACATATTAATCATGCTTGCATTATTGCTTCAGCTCTACTGGTGTACATATTTGCTTTTGAAGAAGTAAAATTGCTTGTATGCAAAATTTTATACACATTTGTTGTATTTCAGGATGGGTCTGAAAAGGGAGACTAACCCTGTGGAATAGTCTTGGATTGGCTTAGACTTGGTTAGGAAAGTTAGGTACACCATCCTAGTAAGGTGTAGATTGAGGTCAGCCCCACTAATTGACCTTGTTGTAAATGGTGCCGCTCCACCCGTTAAGTGAGCCGTACTAAAATCCTTGTGCTGGTGTAGCCAAGGCTGGGACGTAGGCAATTTGGCCGAACCCTGATAACATATCTGGTGTCATTTGACTTTCCGCACTTTATTTCCAGCACCTGTATGTTTACGCTTTGATTAAATATCTGTTTGGGATTGAAACCACGTAGACTGCCCCTAGGTTGTGTAATACTGATTGTTGGATTAGATAAACCTAGGAGGTGATTTTTTAATCTCCAATTCACCCCCCTTCTTAGGATTGCACCAAAGCTAACAATTGGTATCAGAGTCTTGTAACTTAAACTTAAACTTCATTTAGTAAAAGATCATAATGGCTCGTGTTAGTGTATCCCCTTCATGTTAGGGAAGGTTGGTCACACACTCACTAGTATTTTGTGGTGAAAACTATGCTGTATGGAAATTTATAATGACTATATAAGTGAAAGATTTAGATTGGAGATTTTGGAAAGTCATTGATTAGGGTGATAGTGTGCCTGTTAAATCCATTGATATTGTTGATGTTTCTAAATCTGAATGTGAATTAAATGATACTGATAGGAACTTAGAGCAAGTAAATTTTGATGCTATGAATATCTTACTGCGTGCTTTAGATTCTAATGTTTTATGTGGGGTTATAGCAAGTAGCAGTGCTAAGGAGATCTAAGATGAACTTGAGAGGAGATATGGAGCATCCATACAAAATATAGTGATCACTCCTTATAACTCAAGCCATGTAGATCTTGAAGGAGGTAACCGACGCTTTGTTGCTTTAACTAATAAATACGTAATCTCTATTCCTTTTATTTTAGTAGATAAATCTAGAAATGATTCATGCACTGATTTAAATGATATATCTGATTCTGAATCATATGATAGTTCTGATGATAAAAGCATGCGAACTTGTGAAGAACTGCAAATTGAGTATGTTAGAATTCATAAGTTACTTCTTAAATCTGATAAGAAATATACTATTTTGGAAAACAAGTATGAAGCATGCATGAAAGAATGTGAATCTAAAGTTCTTGCTGAAAGAGAAAATGATCTGAAAATCAAAAGATTAGTGAGCAAGAATGAAACATTAGAAAAAGAAATGGATGTCTTGAAATCTAAGATTTAGAATGACTATAATGAAGATCTTAATGATTGGTGAACTGAAACAAAAAGAAAATAATATGACTAAAGAATTCATCAAATTACAAGATGTTTGCAAAGGTCTTAAAAACTTGAAAATGAAAGAGCTAGAAAGAAAACAGAAGACCAAACTAAGATCATCCACACATTCACTAGAGGGAAGGAAAGCTTTGATAAGTTGTTAGGATCACATAAGATGACCTTAGATAGGGAAGGTATAGGATACAACAGAGTTAGAAATAGGAAGAATAAAAATTTGTATACGGGGTACTTTATGAGAGAAGCAGATAATTACGCTAGTGCTTCCTCCAGTCCATATGCCCATACCTACTATGCGTTGTGTAAAAAGAAGGGACATACCAAATTTGATTGCACATTTAAAAGAAAAGGGGTTAAACTGAAACAAGTTGGGAGAATGAAAGAAAAATCTGATCCCGACTATTCTAGAACCAAATATGTTCCCTAGTGTCCATAAGGTAGGTTAGAAAGACTCTATGAACCCTAGGTCTCACACTTAAATCATAGGGGGTCCTTCCATATGAGAATTGGTTAAAGGAAAAATGTTGACCAAGTTTGGGCTGCCGAACCCATTTGTGCCTTCGCACATCTAGCGATCAAACTTGGAGTTTGACCAGTATATTGACCATCACTCGGGCGGCTAAACTTCATAGTTCAAAATTGTTCGAGCTACCAAAAGTAATTCGGGTAACCGAATATACTTTTGGTTAACTAAATCATCAATTCAGCCAACCAAACTCCGCAGTCCAAAATGAGGTCGAGCTACCAAGCATTGGTTTTGTAAAAAGGCATTTGAACTTCAGCCAACGAAACCCATGTTTGGACAACCGAACAGACTCAATGCCCTCTGTAATTATCGTAGTTCGGGTGACCAAATCCCTATTCAGGTGCTCGAACCACATTGTATAAATAATTTCACCCGCAAAAGAAACTTCATTTTCACTCCACTCTTGGGAGCTCCTCCAGTTTTTCCTCTCTTCCAATCACTCCATTTTCATCCCTAGCCTAGAACCCTTTATAAAAAATTCTTCCTACCATGTCTAGAGACCAGAGACGCGCTAAGGCAGGCATTGCGCTTGATCACTGGTTCAGCACACCTGAGAGATGGATCAAGTATGATAAAGTTTTTTGCCTCAAGGATCCCATCCTCGGTAAGGTACTGGATAATGAATTTATGTAGACATACTTTAATAATGTGTTAGACATGTTCAAATACCAAGGATGACATGAATTTATAAGTTTCTAGCCTGGGGGAATCTACCCCATACTCGTCAAGATGTTTTATGCCAACATTGGGCAGGATGACCAGGGTTGCTACTTGAGGGTGTTTGAGACAGACATCTGGTTCAATGATGCATACTTGACTGAGGTGTTTGATATCTAGTGAGGAGACTTTGACTATCTTAACTCCACCTTAACCTGGATAAATGAGCAGGACTTTACGGTGAGCACTTTTATGAACCTTGTGATGTCGCATCCTGTTGTAGAGCTCGCACACATACCTAGTTATAGGTCACTGACTTTGGAGGTAAAGGTGGTATACAACCTGATTTCGTATAATATATTATCGAAGTCGGAAACTAGGGATCATGTGTCATATTTGGAATGCTTCATGATGTGGTTTCTATTCACGAGGAAGAAGTTGGATCTCCCTAGGTTGATCATCAAGTGGATGTTCATAAAGACTGTATTAAAAAGGATCATACTGCCATATGGGGGCATCCTATCTAGGCTATTTGTCAAAGAGAGAGTCAAGAGGACTCCATATGCAGTATGAAAGAAGATAAAAGGCACTGACGTCTTCTCCTCAACAACTTTGAAATTGATGGGGTATGAGCTCGCAGGTAACACGTGGTTACCTACTGTTCTTGAGAAAGGACCTAGGGCTCAAGAGATTCAACAGGAGCAGCCCCATGTGCCATCAAACTCCGACATCATGGCAGCCATCGCTGATCTCACAACGTTATTTCAAGAGTTTAGGACCTCCATGACAGAGTGGGCATCCTCTTCCCAGGCTAGACTTGATGCTCTCTATGGCGAGTTCTCTGAGTTCCAATTCGATGTGCGAGTGAACTTTCATATCCTCGGTGAGCGCTTGAGAGAGGTAAATGATGAGGATATTGGGGAGGATTAGATGGAGATGAGTGGTGATGAGGATGACGATCACAATGATGGTGAGACTTAAAGGAGTCCTTGGAGTTCAACTGTTTTACATTTGATATATCTTATGCTTTATTTACACACACTTACATTTGGTCTGTAATAATTAAAACAACCTTTTATTTTTGTTTTTCAATAGTACACGCTCACCACACACATACATAGATGCATATAGATACTCTCTTGTGGTGATTGTAATTTTGCTTATATTTATAAATATCTTATGGTATTTAGGCTTGCACGCTTTTTTATGCTTACATGATTATACCACTAAAATGCATGTTTGTGATGAAAGCCCCCTACATGGCTGATGCAGTGGTTGTGAATTGCTTGCTGGTAGAATTATGTTCTCGCATGCTCTAAACCTGTGAAATATTGTCTATTTGAGAATCTTTTTGTGCATGTTAATTTGGGAAATGTCCTATTTACAGATGGCATGCTATCGAATTTTTGATAGATATTTTCCCAAAAAGGTTAAAATGTTCTCTAAAATGATATTGGACATGCATGAAAAATCTGTTTTTGGGTTTTAAAATATCTGCACTTAGCTCATTTTAATTTGAATCATATGGAGATGCTTGTGCATACATACTTAAATGTTTTGAAATTGCCAATTTTTATGTGAAAAATCATTTTTTTAGACAAAATGCTGTCAAAATTTTCAAATTCATTGCACATCCTATATCTTTTATAAATGCTGAATGTTTTAAAACCTAAGTTGTGTTTCTAAAATAATCCTTGCATTGCGTTCAAGTTATAAATCTAAAAAAATTGCACATTCTTAGGGGGAGCCATTTTACTTTGAAAAACATGTGGCTCTAAGAAAATGAAATGTATTCAGTACTATAATTCTACATATTGTTGGAATATACTAACAACTAGTATCAATGCGTACATTTGAAAACTCTAAAAATTTGTATCAGTCCCACATATTTTTTTCATGCTTTATATCTTGTGGGGATGCATATTTTTGCTGAGAAGTGGAAATAAAAAATGATTATGATAGATTAAATATTAAAATTTTTTTGAAAGGATGAGAGAGAGTCAAATGAAAATTAGTCTTCATCCTTGCTTAATCATCACTTGAGGAAAGTAGGCAGAGTTATAACAACTCATAATTGGTATCAATTGATGTCCCAAGTCTTTTGTGCTGCATGATTATATTAGCTCTTTGACTTATGTACTATTTGAGTTGATTGAATGAAATTTGCTATTTATTGCTTGTTGAAACTCATAACAAGTCACTTAGGTAAAAAGTTATCTTCGGAATGCTTTATTTTCAAATAGCATGCTGCCAAATTTTTTAAAAAATCTTCCCAATATTTCTTTTGTATCTAGATGATTTTTTTTTTTTTGCCTTTATGCTATATTTTTTAGCCCTTTTTGCTGTTGCCAAAAGGGGGAGAACAGGAAAAATTAGGTTCAACAATAAACATTTTAAATTTAAATAAATATAAATTTAAATTGAGTACATTAAGCTTTAATTGTCTTTATGTCTTTATGCAAAAAGTCAGGGGGAGCCTTTCTAGGATGTACCCACTTTTGCATAAATTATTTGTCATCATCAAAAAGGGGGAGATTTTTTACCTGACGGTCACACCTAGTTTTGATAATGACAAATACTTTTGGTACTGATGTTTGTACTAACGCTTGCATGCAGATTCACCCTACACATGTATTCGAACTGAAAGACGCATCATAATCGTGTACAGTGATCAAGCAGAAGAATGAAGAAATTCATGTTGTATTTTGTAATTATTATTCATTTTCTTCATTATGGAATGTAATTTTATTATGGACTGTACACCCACATGACCTGTAATAATTTGCATCATGCATAATAGGTAAGTATGCTCAAAATGATCTTAGTTGGACTTTTGGTACTTATACATAGTGCACTAAGTCCCCAATATCACTTAATATATCAGAAGAGTTAACTACAGCAAAATTGGATTTAATTGAAAATCTTGTGAGAAGTCGGGCGATCGAACCTGTGGCATTTAAAACGCCTCGGGCGACTGAACTATAGACAAGTTAACTTGTTGACTTTTGTTTCGAAATACCGAACCATTTTTTAACATATCTTCCTCGGTCGACCAAACCCTCGTCAGAGTACTTTTCACCAACCTAGGTGCCCGAACGTTCGTGTTCAAAATGGCCTTGGGCAACCAAACGTGTGACTTTGGTTTACCGAATTTCAAACTAGGCACCCGAACCGCGGTATTTTTGAGGTCGCTCGTTTCAACAAACCGAACTCTTTTCAAGCAACCGAACCTCAAAAACTCCTTTTTGTGTTGTTTTGTTCGGGCACCTGAACCTTGGGTTGGGCACCCGAAAGCTCTCGGGTTTAATTAATTTTTTCCGTAGTTAAAATGGTTAAATGGAGTTATTTTCTTTACATAGGTTTAAAAATTTTCTAATAATTCCCATTAGGTCCGCAACGGTCATAAATGTGCCATTGCCTATATATACCTGTTCATTTGCAAAAATTAGAAAGGATTAGCAAGATCATTAAGACCAAAATTCTCTTAAATTCAAAAATCATATTTTAGCCCATACTATTCCCGTACACTCATACACTTCATTTTCCTTGATCATTCAAGTGTTGTGAGTATATTTAGTGTGCTTGTGCTTCATTCTAATTTGATCATACTCTCATTTTTTGTATTGATTAATTGATTTTTATTAAGGGTAAAGCATTAAGTTCTCCCACTGATTTTATTTGATAAATCTTGTGTAGGAAGACCTAGAGGCTTGTGGTTCTTACATTGTCATTGCCAGTTACCTTAGCCTATATTTTTTGTGTGCAAAAATTGTTTTGCAAGCTCACATTCAAACATTCCTTGTGATTAGTATATTGATAACATCTTGTTAAGGTTGTTTGAATCATCTTGCTAGCATCTTTTGAAACCTTGATATGATATTGTGATATTCAATATTGTGTTTCAAATCTTGCTTAAATATACACTCTAGATCTTGATTGATTATTCTTACTTGATTGAGTGTTTAGTATACATCTTTAAGCACTGAGCATATTTACATATCATTCGTGCTTGCATTATTGCTTCAGCTATACTGGTGTACATATTTGCTTTTGAAGAAGCATATTTTCTTTTACGCAAAATTTTATACACATTTGTTGTATTCCAGGCGTTGATCTGAAGAGGGAGACTAGCCTTGTGGAATAGTCCCAGATTGGCTTAGACCCGGTTAGGAAGGCTAGGTGCACCATTCTGGTAAGGTGTAGGTTGAGGTCAGTCCCACTAAATGACCTAATTGTAAACGGTGCTGCTTCACCCTTTAAGTGAGCCGTAGTGAACTCCTTGTGCCGGTGTAGCCAAGTTGGGGACATAGGCAATTTGGCTGAACCCCCATAACATATCTAGTGTTAGTTTACTTTCCGAACTATATTTTCTACACCTGTATGTTTATGCTTTGATTAAATATTTGTTTGGGATTGAAATTACGTAGGCTGCACCTAGGTTGCATAATACTGATTGTTGGATTAGATAAACCTAGGATGTAATTTTTTAATCTCCAATTCACCCCCCCCCCCTTGGGATTGCACCAAAGCTAACAACCCCCCCCCCCCCCCTTAGGAATACACCAATTCCAACACAAACCATGCGCTACGATAATTATGATAAAATGCATGCTCGGTAAACCTTAGAAATATCTTTATAGAGAATGCATGCTAATTACTTTTATAGGTCTGTACAAGTTGAAACTTATATGCTTTGGGCTAAAACTGAAAAACACTTACGATCAAAGTTTTTGAATTCTCCTAGGATGTCCTTCATCATATTCACTTATTATTGAGCTAAGGACTAGTTCATGGACACTATTTGGTCAAATTCTTTGGTTTATGTAATTTCACTAGCGACCCAAATGGTAGAGCATCATCCTTTTAAATTGAACATCCATATTTTGATGATGGTCAATTGACTATGAAATTACATGACATAGGAGTAGCATTCACTTATCACATACTCATTGAGTATTCTGAGTTGTGTTATTTTCATATTGGTCCCCAATTGCATTACCTTTGAGCATAGCCTTATTTGGCTATTATGTTTTAAAATTGAAATGCAATTTGTCATGCATATATGCTAAATGACTATCATTTGCTACATACTAAAATTCTTTGAAAGGATGAACATATGAGGAATGTATTTAAATGAACATCATCCATGAGCTTAATTCAAGTAAGTGTGCATGCAAATATACAGAGGAACTTAAGCCCCAATCTTAGGATAAATCAGTAAGAGCTTAATGCCTATATTCTCTTGCATGCTAAATTTTGTTATAAAGGATGACCATATGTTAAATGTGCTTAAATGAAAAATCATCCTTGCCCTTGAATGCACTTATGCATGCTTGAGATTATACTGGGGAGTTTAAGACCCATCCTTCAAGAAAAGGATTTAAGTCACCTAGCCCATGGATTCACATTATTACTATTTCCACTTTTTCAGTCCTAAGACCTTTCAACGCACTTTGAACATCATATCTTGTCTTCATTGAATCATCTTTGTATGAATTGTGCCTAGTACACATGAACACCTTGCACATGTCTTTATGATTAAATCTTAGGTGCATGTGTGTTCTAGGAATAGTTTTACTGGTGAAAAACAAATGATTTAACATATATCCAGTAAAATTTGTTTAAGAATAAAAAATAGTACTTACATTGTTCTAGCTCTTAATGAATTTTCACAATCAATATTAGTATAAGTAATTAACTGGATCTAGGCATGAACTCAATTTGATAGGGGGAGCATCTAAAATTAATTGTCCATCTTGTTATGCTCACATACATTACACGCTTATATCTATGCTGAATTTATTGTGGCATGTGCTTAAGTGCGATGTTTATATTGAATTTTTTTTAATTAAAATGTCGCTTGGCCACAATTTTTTGTTTTGCCATATGATCCCTATTTTTAAATTTATGTAATATCTTTGGGTCTACATCGTTGCATCTTTTTGGTACTTTGTGATTTGTGCTTAAATGATAAACTAGAAAAATAATGCTTGCTTGAGTTTTGAACTAAAGTTTCTTTTTCAACAAGCATAAGCCCCCCAGTATATATCGAAAATTTTAAGGGGACATATTTTTATACACACACACACACACACACTCACACAGATATATATACACACACACACACACATTTTTTTTAAAAAAAAAACAAGAATTGAACTTACGTAGAATATATCTTTTGTCTTGCTTGTGTACTGAAACACCTTCATGAATTGTGCTATTTTGTGTTAAAATCTTATGTCGTGAAAATCTATTTTTAAAAAGGATGTTACATAACTGGTTTATTGACTTTACATGAAATGCATGTGAACTAATTAGACAGATTTTATGCTCAAACGTACTTTTTCATTTGCCGCATGTTTTTAAATTCTAATCTTCGCAGGGACTTACGTTGTGCTTAAATTGCAATGGTTTGAGGATGTTTCTGGTCTAATCTTTTTAACATGTCATTTTAATTTTTTAAATGATAGTTAAACTATTTTGTTTGCGAAATTGCTAAATATTTTTAAAATAGTTTTAAATTTGTTTTTATGCCCAAATCCTGTGCCAAAAAGGGGGAAAACGTTCCAAGAAAATTATTTCAAAAATGGGGAGTTCTCTTTTCTAAGTCTATTTTAAATGATCAAAAAGTTTTTTACTTAGCTTAGTCCTTGTTGCTGATGCCAAAAGGGGGATAATTTTATGAGCAAAATGATTATGACCGAAAAAAAAAGAAGGGAAATTGTTAGGGCAAATAATATAGGGGCAATTGTCTAAGCTTGCGCTTTAATGCAAATATTTAAATGCCTGACCTTTATAATGTCTTCTTTTGTGATATGCGTGTGTTGTATTGTCTTCACTATTACATTATTCATATTCTTTGGGGGAGCCTTTTTAGGTTGTACCCATTTTGCTTTTGGGTGTTTGTCATAATCAAAAAAAGGAAGATTGTTGAGTTTTTGAGTCTGGTCCCTATTTTGATGCTGACAAATCACCAATTTCTTATGTGTCTTTTCAAGTGCTTGAACAAGTTTACTATTCAACACACACATAAGGCAAAAGGGAAATAGAAGCCAAAAGACTTAAAGCTTACTTCAAATGGTGCATTCCATGGAGTGAAGAGCAAAAGAAGAAGACATTTTGTCTTTAATTGCATATGATTTTCATACTTTGGTCTTTAATCATGCATGCATCTGCATGATATGAATTAATGCTCAAATAGGCCTTAGAATGATTTTAGGTCCCCATAAACACTTCATGGAAAATCCCCTATAACTTAAAAGTTATGTCATTATTAATAAGGGTGAATTCTAATAAGAATGAGGACCTAAAGTGAACTTTGAAAGGGCTTCCGCCAACCGAACATAGGGCATTAAAAATGCCTCAGTCGACCAAACTGGTAAAAGGTCAATACTTTGACTTGGCTTGGGTGGCTGGTCCAAATTTGAACTAAATTCCATAGTCGATTGAACCTTTATACTGACATTTTTTACTAGCCTCGGCCGCCCGAACTTATAATTTAAAATCACCCTGAACGACTGAATAGTGAGGACTGGCAAACCGAACAAAAAATCGGGCACCTAAACTTACAAAGTTTGGGAAATCACCTTGGTTGCAACTAAATGGACTCATCCACAAGCTCCCGAACCCAATACAGGCTCTATGTCTATTTGGGTGACCGGCCCTAAGGTTCGGGCGACCAAAACTCTTGGGTTGCCAAAAATTAATCGAGGTAATTGGGGTTAAATTCTAATTAAACATTTCAAAAAACCCCAATAAGTTCCCAATGGTTATATTTTTTTGAAAAACTATAAATACCCATTTCATAACTTAGATTAGCAACTTTGATTAGCAAACTTTTTCTCTCAAATTTTTTACTTAATCAAAGTTCCCCCACATACTCTTTTATTTTAAAAATCACTTTGGTGTTAAATTTTTACACTCTCCAACTCTTTTTATTATTCTCTGGAAAATATTTTGAAAGAGAGCATCTTAATTTTAGGGCATTTATTTTTGCATCCGTGCATTCATAAAAAAAGTTTTATGTTGCAAAAATTATTTGAAAAACAAAAACCCTAGGTTCTCCTACTTCTCATTGAAAATATTTATGAAGAAATATTTTATAGGGTTTGGATCTTTAAGCATTTTATCATATACATTATTTTTTCAAGATTGAAAATGTTATTTGATAGCACCCTTACTCTACTAAGCATAATGCATATCATATTAGAGCTTATGTATTTGAGCTTTAATGTATACATCTCTGCTTGTATTTTTAGAAGCATTATTTCGTATGAAAAATATTTTTTATGCATGATTTGGGTTGATCCCATAAATTGAACTGGAGAGTCTCAGTTCCGTAAGTGAGACCAGTTGGGTTAAGCCCAAAAAATTGAGCTGGGGAATCTTAGCCCCATAAGTGAGACCGCTTCGGTTCAACCTGAAAATTGAACTGGGGAGTCTCTGCCCCATAAGGGAGACTAGTTGGGCTCAACTTAGTAATTGACCTAGGGTTTTCCTCACCCCATAAGGAGAGAATGTAAACGGCTTCTACTCTGCCTGTTTAAGTGAGGAGGGATAGTGGAATCCTTGGAGGGTATGCCCAAGACGGGGATGTAGACTGATTTGGATGAACCTCAATAACAAATATCATGTGTTTCACTCTCCTTATCTCATTTAATTACTGCACTTTAACTTCCGCATGTGTATGCTTTCATTTATCGTTATAATTATTTGCATGCACAACTTTATTTAAATGAGATATGTTTCACGTATATGTTTGCATTTATTGTTTTATTAATTTACATTCACACATAAAAATGGGGGATATGCCCTATTGGGATCACACAAAAGTCAATAGGTTCAGTAAAACAGCCTACGTGCTCGCCTTGGTTAAAACACCCAATGATTCCTCTATTCTGCTCCTTAAAATTGAGCAAAGCTTCCCATTGCAATCCGCTTCTTACAAAAAACATAACTTCCTTCTAATATGCTGCTTATAAGAAGCACAACTTCGTCTTAATCCGCTGCTTACAAAAGGTACAACTTTCTTCTAATCCGCTACTCATGAGGCATAGCTACCTTACCCAGTTCACAACCCAAAAAGTAAATTACAAAAGATATGGAATTTAATGCGTACAAGAAAATGCTTCTTAACCAAGCTGATTTGTACAAGTAAAAACCTTAATGCACTCTCAAATTACATTCAATTGAAGCTCAGTAGAGTATGATAAAACCTCTCAAAAATATTTTGTAATTCATTAAGTGAGAGAATGAAAAAAATATTTTCAAAATATGATTGACCTTATCAATTATGAGAAGCCTTCCAAGGAAGAAAATATGAATGACAAATATTGCTTAAGGCTCTCTTCAAAAATCCAAATAATTTTTCTCCAAAAATATATTTTCTAATGGAAGGAGCAGGAGAAATGATTTCTTTCAAGATTGGCCTTTTAAGAAAAATAGCAAGAAGGCTTTTCAAGCAATATATATATATATATATATATATATATATATATATGTATATATATGCTAAAGCTCAAGTCTTCCTTGTAAACACCAAAATATTTTCCCCAAAAAAATTTTTAAGAAGAGTAGGAGAAATAAGTTTTTGATCTTCAAAAATGGAGTATAAAATATGTTTAGGAAAGAGAGAATATGCCAGAATGCTCCCAAGAGTATTTCTAAAATTTTTCAAGTATTAAAAATTTATAGGGAAAACCCATTTATGGCCTTTGGGGTATTAAAATATAATTTAACTTGAAAACTAACTGTTTTTCAGCTGTTGGGGCGCTTTTTGTGTGGACACCTTTCGGTTTTTTAGACATAACCTTTTCTATACAACTTCAAATTAGACTTTCTTGGTATAAAAAAAAAAAAAAGCTAAGAGAAAATCCCACAACTTTCATGCTAAATACCTTTTAAGATAAGGAGGTTTCGATAGATAAAATTGCTCATCAATGAGACAAAAGAAACATAGAGGGAATTTTTCTACTGCGGACACCCTTCAGTATTTTGAACATAACGTTTTCTATACAAATCCAAATTGAACGTAGTTGGTATCAACAGAATTCTAAGAGAAAACCCCATAATTTGCATGTTGAATATTTTTAAAGATAAAGAGTCATGGATAGATAAAAGTTCTTATCAACGTGACAGAAGAAACATGAAGAGGTTTTTTTAAAAAAACTTGTTTTCGAAAAATGTTTTCACAAAAAGTTTAGGCCCCTAAGGTCAATCTAAGGTTTTGGCTGAGCTTCAATTTAGATCATATGATATACATGAACACATTAAACCTATATAATTATTACAACTTAGAAAATAATAAATAAAATCTTTAATTCTTCTGCTCCTCTAATTATCCATAGAATACGCCTTGGAATATGATCGTTGATGTGCATTCCTAGCTTTCATTTCCCATTTATTACTTGTGCTTAGAAAAATGAACCCTTTTAATCATACACTTAGTACACAAATGAGGTAATGTTGTTTGTCATAATCAAACCAGAGATCAGACTCAAAAAGTCAACAATATTCATTGTGACTTTTTGGTCCTCTAAGCCAACGAATCCAAAGTCAAGTATAAATCATTGAAAATCTTAGAAGTCTTAGCTAAAGAATTTGAATAATAAAGGCATAAACTGGAAATGAGTTGTAGTGCATAACTCAGGGGGAGCATTTATCTTTCATGGTCATAAATTGAAAAGCTCTCACACGCATACTCTATGTTTATATGCCTTTATGAATAGCATTGCAGCATACTATCCATGTTGTGCTGAATGATTAAATTTATTTGATCGATAGTTAATTATGATCATTGCACTGAACTCAAATTATCCATTTTTTCTTAATGCTTATACCTTTTAATAAATCGATTATATTTTGGCATGATATGCTATTTGAACTACTAAATTGCATACTAGTATTGAATGCCTCCTGCATGGCGGATGCAGTGATGTGAATTGTATACTGATAGTGGATCTAGGTTGTTGCATGCTTAATATAAAATTTTTGCTAAAAACAACCAAATTTTAGGTACAAGTTTTTTGGAAAAGTGTCCAATTTACAAACAGCATGCTACCGAATTTTCGTTAGAATTTCCCAAAATAAAACCGTGTACAAAGATGATTATGATAAAATGAATGTTAAAATATTTTTGAAAGAATAAGTGAAAATTAAATGAATATCAAACTGCATCCGTAGATAATCATTGCATATTCAAGGGAGCTGAGTTCCATCCCAATAGAAAGAACATAAAGGACTCATGTGTATAATGTCTAGCCTTTTGAATACTAAGGCTCTTCTAAGAACCCTAAACATCATATCATGCTCTTGAAGCTATATGAATAAAAATGGGTTGTTCTCAGTTATGTGCATTACTTTATGCCTTAATATATATTATCTGATGCCTCTGTAGTCTATAGGGAGATTATACTGATCAAGTGATAAAGATAGTATTAATTTATACTCGGTATAGTTGCTCTTTTGGTAATGGCTTATACTACTAGGCATAGTGAAATTAGTCTCTAACTAGTATAAGAAGTTTATTGCATCAAAGTTAGGATTCAAATCGATAAGGGGAGCATCCAAAATTGAAAGTTTCTATCTTGTTATGCTCACCAACATTTATTCTACTTTGATCTATTGTGAATTTTATATGGCATGTGCTAAATTGTGATTATCTTTTTGAAAATATTAATATGATATATGTCATTTTTCCACAATCACGTTTGTTGCCGTATGATCTTGATCTAAATTGTTATATCCTTAGGATCTACATTGTAGTATTTTTCTGGTTATGTTTTGTTTCTGTGTTTAAATGACCACCAGAAAAATTGTGTTTGCATTATCTTTTTAGCAAACACACCCCCAATACCTTTTTGCAAACATCAAAGGGTTATATTTTTATGGCAAGAAATACATTCAAAGCTTAAATTCCTTATATCCTGTCTTATTATGTATATATTTACATATATTATTTTAATTGTATAACTGGTTCGGTGACTACACATGGAAATGCATGCAAACAAGTTAAGCTAAAATCATACTCAAACCTACTATCTGCTATCATATGTCGTGCGTTTTTTAATTCAAATCTTTCATGGATCTTATGATATATTTGAACTTAAATGGTTTGTGTATATTCTTGGTCTAAACTAGTATATTGTGTCATTTCAATTTTTAAATGAGCAGTTAAACACTCTTTGTGTGCAAAATTTCTATGCCCAAAAATTTGAAAAAAATTAAAAAGGGGGGAGTTTATTTTAATGCTTAAAAGTTTTACAGCATAGCCCTTTTTGCTGATGTCAAAAAGTGGAGAAGTTTTTTTGAGCAAAATGAAAATTATTTGCAATGTTTTGTAGGGGGGGGGGGGAAGAATATTTTTAAATGGAAAAATATCTGAACTGCAAGCATCTGTGCTTTAATGCCAAAACCAAATGCATGTTAATTTTGTAATTGCCTTCTTTTGTGAATATGCTTAAGCTACATTGCCTTTATTTTAAGTATGCATATTCTTAGGGGGAGCCCTTTTAGGTTTAACCCATTTTTCTTTGGTGTGTTTGTCATCATCAAAAAGGAGGAGACTGTTGATTTTTTGAGTCCAACCCCTATTTTGTTGTTGAAAAAGTACAAGTTACTTATGTGTGCATTTAGTTTTTAAACAAGTTTATAATTCAACACACATAAGGTGACTATAAGTGGAAGCCATGAAGGACTTAAGATCATCCCAGTCTAGCGTATTCCATGCAAGAATTAAGGGCAAAGGAAGAAGAAGACATATGTTTTTCATCGTAATGCATGTAGTTTTAATAGTTGGTTTGTAATAATGCATTTCATGCATTATATGTATGACAGCTTAACAGACACCCTAGACAGACCTTAGGGACCGACATTTTTCACGAAAAATCTTTTCATAAACATGAAAATCATATAAAGGTTTTTAGGATAAAATTTCAAGGCAAAAATTCTATTTCGTACATGCCTCGGTCGACCGACCATTGCATGTTCAAATTGGCCTGGCTGACCAATACTGTTGATAGGCCTATTTTGAATTGCCTCAGCCGACCAAACCTTGAATGCCTTATTCTGCTTAGTTGACCGACCTAAGAATTTGACCAAAGTTAAAAGGTCAGCCGAATGGTCACTTTAAGATCAAAATGTCCTCGACCAACTGACTATGAAGAGCTGGCAGACTAGCTTAAGCCTTGGTCGATCGAACCTACGAAGGTTCAAAATTATTCTGGCTCAATCGACCGACATCTTCCACAGCCAACCAAACCTTCAAAGTAAATTCAAAATCATTTGTGGGCTTGGTCGATTGGCGATTTCCACAATACATCGAACCGCTCGGGTTCAGTAATTTTTCAGCAGTTAAACAGGGTTATATTTTAATTAAACTTTTTTTAAAAATGACCGTTGTGTCTCTAACGGTCACAATTTGAGAGTTGTCTATAAATACCCACTTATCACTCATTTTTAAATCAGCATATTAGATTGAAAATCCTTTGAAAATATTTGTAAGTTTTTTTCCTTATATAATCTCCTATACTTATTATATTTAAAATTTATCAAGAGTATATTGATTTGGGCATATAGTTTATATTTCAAAAATCCTTTAATCTCATTCATTATTTTCTTTTCTAAATCATTCTTGAGAGAAAAATTATAGTTTCTCCCACATATTTTGTCTTGATAAATATCTTTGGGAAATAACTTTCTTTAGCTTGTGAATCTTTGCATCTTGGTTGCAAGAGACAAAAGCTTGCTTTTGTGCTTATTGCAAAAATATTTTTGAGAAGCATATCTTCATTATTTGCTATACTTTTATTTCTAAAAAAATCATTTTTGAGGGGATAATACTATTCGAGGTTTAGATATTTGAAAAGAAAATACTTCATATTTCATTTTTACCAAAGTTCATATATATATATATATATATATATATATATATTTGGAATAATGATTTGAAAGCAAATACCCTAGGTTCTCCTATTATTCTTTGAAATATATTTTTGGGAGAAAAGTTTATTAGGGTTATATCTTTGAAGTGTTTATCATAAATATTTTTTATACAAAGATTGAAAAATATTTTTTGAGAAAACACACATACCCACCTTGAGCTTTCATTTCATATCATACGTGAGTGTATTTGTGCTTATTGTTGTACATCACCTAATTTGTTGTAGAAGCATCTCTTTGTACACATAACTTTGATTATTGGAGTATTCCTGACGTGTGGTTGGAAGACGAATCCATTGGCCTATAATGTGCACCATCCTATAAAGTGTACTTGTAGGTTGGGGTCAGCCCTATAATCTAACCTAGAGTATTCACTTACCCAGTAAGGAGAGGGTGTTGTAATTGGTTTCGCTTCACCCGTAAGTGAGCAATTAGTTGAATCCTCTTGCTTGTGAACTTTAGGTGGGGATGTAGGCAGTATTGGCCGAACCCTGATAACATATCTTGTCTTCATTTTCTCTTCCCTTCGCTTTTAATTTTTTGCACTTAAATTCCTGCGCATGCATGCTTATATTTAAATTTAGTATGAATGTGAGCATGTTTTAAATATAGTGAATGATTGGGAAATTTTGAGGCTGCTATATGTACTTTAAATATCAGCTTAGTTAAATTGTGTTTTGTTGGCCTAGTTAGGCTTACAAACTCTTGGTTTTGATGATAACAAAGTAAAGTTATTTAATGAATTTTCAAGTAATAATATTTCAGGCAAAAATGATTTACTCAAATTACATATACCCTAACATGAAAGATTACAAGGATCAAGGAACAAAGAAAGTCACATGTGAATACCAAAGATCCATAATGAAAGCTCATAAAAGTCTGAAAGATCGAAGAGAAGCATCGAAAGGACTCGAAGCAAAGAAAGTGTCAAATCAGCTTAGGACAAATTGTAAGTACTTCTAAGTGTATTCAAATATGAATTTTTAATTTTGAAGCTTATTAGGCAAAGAGACTTATAGACCTTAGTATTAAACTTAGAACAAATTTTTCAAAGTTAAACAAGTTCATTTTTCAAGATTAATTCCGCAAAGAAGAGAGAACTCAAATATATGTTGAAATGAGGAAAATCTTGCTGACAGATGACTGTCTGTCTAGTGACAGACGATTGGCATGTTTTTGAAGTGTTTTTAACACAAGTCAGAAGACTGACAGACGACTGTCATGTAATGAACAAACAACTACCAGTGACCAGTGAGCCATCTGTGAGTGTTTTGCCAGACGACTGTCAACCTTCTGTGTATATTGAAAAATTGATTTGTTCATGGATAGACAACTATCACCATATGGACAGACGATTGCCACCCTATTGAATTGTTTTAAAACTAAATTATTCTAGTGACAGACGACTGCTAATCTGGGGATAGATGTCTGCCACCTCTCTGCCTATGAATTTTATAGTTATAATATATGGACAGATGACTGCCATGACTTCACGTCGTCTAGCTCGCAACAGTTTTCAATTTTCCAACGGATATACTTTTTGAAATTCAAATTATTTGAAGCTTAAATATATTTAAAACTTGGAACCTACTCCAAGTAAACTTGGGGAACAAGCAAGAAGTCTTTATACCTCTATAAATACCCTCAAGGATCATTGTTTTATACACCAAGAAATCAATTCAGATCTCTTACTCTCTTAAAGCCTACTGAAATTCTGAAAGTGTGCTATTGCTCTCATCACTCACGAAAATCTCTGGAAGCTTTGTTGAGTTTCTCACTGATTTTGTGCATCAAGTTGTTGATTCTTTCATTCATTGAAAGATATAAATTTCTAGGAGCTTCATTCTAAAATTCAAGTTATGAATTTATTGACGTACATAGTGTTTCAATTTGTAGTAATCATCTATTTGAGGAGCAAATTCTTGTACGCCTTGTTTTATATCTTTGTAAAGCGCTTAATCGTTGGACCAAACAAGGGGTTATTGTTTGGAGAAGGTGGGCTCTAGCCTTACCCAAGGAGTGTTGTAATTGGTATTGTTCCGCTTGGTAAAGGAGCAGTGATAGTGAATCCCTTTGGTGGTTTTGCCAAGGGCAAGAACTTAGGCTGTGTTGAATCCGAACCTCGTAAAAAACCTTGTGTTCTTCTTTCTCTTCCCTACTCTTTTTTTTTTTTTCAGCAAAGGATAAAATATGTGTGATTGCTTTAAAATTCAATTCCGAATGTTTGGTTATTAAATTGATCAGAAGGTAATTTGTTTTGGATTGATTAGCATTGATTACGGAAACCGAAAGGGACTACGTTGGTTGATCATCCTTGACTTATTAATCTAAAAGTTTATTTAAAAGCTGAATAGTAGGAAGAAGAATAATTGTGATACAGTGCTTATAACAAGTTCAGCAAATTTTCATATACAGGGCTATTGTTACAAAGATTGAGTGTTTGATCGTACTGTTTTGATTGTGATTACTCTAGATAAATTTTGTGATTGTGTTTAAGTTTTGATTATTGTTATAACTCAAAAGAACTAAGACTAAGGGGAATAAAATTTTTAAATTCCAATTCAACCCCCTCTTGAGAAGCTATTCCAATTTCAATTGGTATCAGAGCCTAGTTATAGTAATTCCTAACAAGAAACTATAAAAATATCAAATGGCAAATATAGGAGTAGCACCCTTTGGTGAAGGCCAATCCTCAACTTGTCCACCAATCTTTTGTGGACATAATTATACATTTTGGAAAAAGAGAATGCAAATCTATCTCCAACACATGGATTTGAAAGCATGGGAAGTAGTTATGGATTGAGACCTTATTCCCACTAAAATAGTAGATGGAAAACAAATTCCAAAAGAGAAAAAAGATATGACCGATTCAAATTATAAAATGCTTTAAATCAATTCAAGCGCTATAAATGTTTTATACTGTGCCTTAGATACTAACGAATTTAATAGGATCATGGCCTACAAGACGGCTAAAGAAATATAGGAAAAATTAGAAGTGACATATGAAGGAACTATAGATGTTAAGGATAATAGGATAGATATGTTGACAAGTGAATATGGAGCATTCAAGATGAATTCAAATGAAACAATATCAAACATGTATACCAGATTTACCCACATAATAAATTCCTTAAGTTCCGTAGGAAAAACTTATACTACCTAAGAAATGATTAGAAAAATTATAAGAGGCCTTCCCTCCATAAGGGAACCAAAGGCTACAACTATCACAGAAGGTAGAAACCTTAAGAACAGCTCTCAAGATGAACTCATTAGTTCACTACTCACTTATGAGATGGCTTTAAAGGAAAGGAATCTGGAACCCAAACCTTAAAAATCCATTACATTAAAATTCTTTATTAATAGCTCAAGTGAATAGGAAAGTGAATCGAGCGACTTAGATCAAGATGAATTAGCATTCATCACTAAGAGATTAGGCAAGTTCTATAGGAAAAATAAGAGGTTTCCTAGAAAATTTAACAAAAATAAATCTGAAAAAGGAGAGATGAGTAGAAAAGCAAATAAAGGTAAGAATGAACCTCCTATATGCTACCACTGCAAGAATCCAGGGCATATCAAGTCGGACTACCTGTTGCTCAAGAAAGACAAGAAGAAAAGGAAGGAAGCTATGAAGGCCACGTGGGATGATTCAAGCTCCAGCGAGACGGAAAATGAATCAAGCGGACAAAAGATGGCAAATATATGCTTCATAACTAGTGACGAAGAGGCAAACTCCTACTATTCCTCTATAGAATCTTACAATGAGTCATGTGATGAGTCATGTAACAGCATGCCTTCCTATAAGGAATTGCAAACAGAGTTGTTTTCTTTACATAAGAGATTCATAAAAATCTCCAATAGAAATATAACATTGAAAGATCAAAATAAAGAATTAATGAAGCAACATGAATCCTTCAAAACCATTGAAAAAGAAAAAGACTTTTGTATTAAAAAGTTAGAAGAGAAAGTAAATGAAATAACTCAAAAGTTAGGCAAAACTCATGTAGATGATTTGAATAAAAAGCATTTAGAGATAAATGAACTTAAGAAATCAATATAAGATAAGGAGAAAATTATATATAACTTCACTAAAGGAAAAGAAAATTTTGAAAAAATGATTGGACAACAAAGACTACATGGAAATAAAGAAGGAATAGGTTATAATGGTAAAACAAATAAAAAGAGTAAAAAATTAAACATGGGATACTTTGTCAAAGAAGTAAAGCACTGTGCTAGTACTTCTTCAAACAACAAACATGAACACACCACTTGCTACATGTGCAAGGCTAAAGGTCATGTAATGTTCAATTGCCCTCTAAAAAGAAAGTATGTTAAAGTTCAAGGAGAATGGAAAGTCAATAATGGAACTAAAAACAACACAAAGAAAGTTAAAAGAATTTGGGTTCCAAATACTAATACAATGAATCCCTCATTGTAGGTATGCTTTAGGACTACACTATCAATGGATAAATGGTACTTGGACATCGGATGTTCAAGGCACATGACCGGTGATAGGACCAAGTTCACTACATTGAAACAAAAGGATAGGGGATACGTCACCTTTGGCGACAATGCCAAAGGTAAAATTATTGACATCGGGAAAATAGATAAAGAACCTTATCTTACCATTGATAATGTGTTATTGGTAGAAGGATTAAAACACAACCTTTTAAGCATAAGCCAATTAAGCGACAAAGGGACTAGAGGAAGATTTCCTAATGGACCTATGAGATCTCTCAATCTCAGGGTCTATAGGCACTAACTTGGGATCCAAAGAGCGCAAACCCATCATATACACATACAACACACAATCAAGACTTTAGAGTACGAAACAAAAAATAAAAACAAAAGAAAACAAAGAGAAACAAAGTATAATAATCAAAACTAGAAATTGGCTTACAACCGTAACACAGTCCTTAGCAACAGCTCCAAAATTTGGTAGGATCGCCAAGGATTTGGTCTATAATTACCAAAGATAAAATTTATAAACCTAACTAACCCAAGTTTAGTAAAACAATGAGTAAGTCAGGTGTCGATCCATAGGGATTGGTCTGCATTTGTTAACCACTTCTAGCCTAATTTACTACACTTTGTGTAAAAAGGAAAGAGGTGATATTTTGGAAGGCTTTTTTAACAACTACTTAAAGCATGTAAATTTATGTTAACACTCCTCCTACAAAGCAGATATCAGATTATGAATAGGGCCTAGACTGTCTTGTGCACTAACTATTGACTTTGGTGTGATCCCAAAAGGAGGGGGTGAATTGGGTTTTAAAAATTTTTTGGCTAATTTAAGCAATTCGCCGATTCACCAAAAATCATATCTCATTCAATGTACACGCGTGTATGTAAAATAATTAAAGTATAAGTTCAGGCATACACATGTGCAGTATATCTCAATTAATTTAAATATATGCATGCAAATAATTGTAATTGTGAATAAACAAACATACACATACAGAAATTTAAGTTCAAAAATATAAATGAGATAGAGAGAGGGTGACACACATATTTGTTATCAAGGTCTGGCATAACTAGCCCACGTCCTCGCCTTGGGCATAACTCCCAGGGATTCCACTAACCCTGGTCACTTAAACGAGCGGAGCAGAAGCCATTAAAACATTTCCTTGCGAGGTGAGGTAAACCCCAACTCAAATACAAGGTTGAGCTCAACTTGTCTCCCTAACGGGGTAGAGACTCCCTAGTTCAATTTTCGGGCTGAACTGAACCGGTCTCACTTATGGGGCTGAGACTCCCTAGTTCAATTCCGGGCTGAACCCAACTAATACATTAAAACTATTCTTCGTGCAAAATAATTTTTTAAAAATACAAGCAGAGATGTACACATTTAAGGTTAAATACATGCACTCTATTATGATATGCATTATGCTCAGTAGAGAAAGGGTGTTATCAAATAAATTTGCACAAATAAAATATATATGAAAAATGAGTATTATGTTCTCCTATAAATATTTTTGCAAATTAAGAATATTTGGAGAATCTAGGAATTTAAGCTCAAGAAAATATTTATGCTATAAATAATTCTCTCAAAAATATTTATCAAAAAAATAATCGGGAGAAAACCTAAGCCATACTCTCAAAAAAAAAAATTCAAAGATTAAGTGCTAAGTTAGGGTATATGCAAATAAAATTCCCTAAATAAAATACTCTCCTAAAAAAATGATTTTAAAATAAAAGCATGAAAGAGAGTTGGAAAGATTTGTATAAAAGATTTTTCCCCAAAAGAATGCTTTTAGCAATAAAAAAATTTTTGGGGGAACTTTGATTAACCATGGATTAGAGAGAAAATTTGGGCTATTCAAAGTTACTAATTTGAGATTATGAGGAGGTATTTATAGATTTTACACAAAATATGACCGTTAGGGACACGCTTGATATTATTAGAAAAGTTTAATTAATTTTTAAACTCGTTTTAGCATTTAAAAATACCGCAACCCGAGAGGTTTGATCGACCACTTTTATAACTGTGATCGACTGTGGTTATTTTAAAATGCAAGTTTGGTCGACCATCTCAGGGTGATTCTGAACCCTTCGTAGGTTCGGTCGACCATGGCTTAGGTTTGGTTAAGCATTCATGAGGTTTGGTCAACCAAGGCCAATATGAACTACAAGGTTTGGTCGACCAAGTAATTGGGGTGTCAGAGGTCAACGGTTTGGTCGACCAAGGATGGTGCATTCAATTCAGAACGGTTGACCAAGAGAAGTCAACATGTTGACTTCTGAGCTATTCAATCAATCGAAGTATTTATAACACAAATCAGTCGGTTGACCCAGGCTTAGTCAAACTTTTAACTTTCTGGCCGGTTTAGTCGACCAAGCCAATTTGTGCATGGTGGGTTAGGTCGACTGAGGCTTTACATCACATGCCTCATGTAGTAGGTTTGGTCAATCGAGTCATTTAGTATATAAGGGTTCAGTCAACCAAGGCTCTTTAACTAAGCCAAAAATCCAACATCGGTCAACCTGCCCCGATTTTGACCCTAAAGCTATTCCAAAAACTTTGTATGATTTTAGTCTTTTTAGAAACAGGTTTTTGGTGAAATGTTAGGAGTCCTATAATCAACCTATGGTCATTTGAGCAATCAATCCATATCATGTAGATGCATGCATTATTACAAACCATCAATAAAAAATTAAATGCATTTACAAATTAAAATTAAATGTCATCTTCTTCTTCTCCATTGCTCTTCTCTCTATGGAATGTGCCAGTTGAAGTAAGCTTTAAGTCTTCTGGATTCCATTTCCCTTTTGCCTTATGTGTGTGTTGAGTAGTAAACATGTTCAAGAACTTAAAAACACACATAAGAAACTTGTGTTTGTCAACATCAAAACTGAGATCGGACCCAAAAAGCCAACACTAACTATGTCCAATAACCTATCCGTCCTAGGCTAATGGCTAAGTGAACCATTTGATGGCATAGAGAAGTGAAGGTGCACCAATTGTCCAAAGCACGATCGGGAACTAGGGTATACTTTATCACAATGATCGTGAGATCACCCCATACATGAACCGTAGCCTAGTCGATATAAGTGAATGAATCCCTAACTAGGTTATCCTTTACCCTAGGGTTTTAACATAATCAAAGATGAAAAATTGCATAGAAAGTAAAGTGCATGTATTTAAGTGAAAGCAATAAAGAAAGCATATAAAAATTGGCTTCAATTGCAACTCAAAAGTCTATCACTAACCATCGGGAATACAACCAAGAACCATCTACTCTAAGTGGCAGAAAAAGGAACACGAAGGTTGTCAGAGGCCTTTAGTGATTCCATGCACGAAATAGTATAGGAATTCAAATTAAATGGAGTAAATCTATTTTACTTGGCACCCAATGTCTTTCTAAATCTGTCACTAACCCAAAAGTGGCTAAAGGGAAACCCTAGGCACATAGACGAAGCTATCTTTTATACCCAAAAGGGTTTACAAGGTTTAAAATTCAAAACAGGAAAGTTTTGTAGAAAATCTCGCCGAGTAGTTCATTGGCACTTGAGTCTGTTGACCAAGTCGCACCAATGTCTTCCCCGGTCGCACCCTGGTCAAGCCTTGTGGGAATTCAGGAATTCAAACTTTAGGCATTCTCAACCTGGTCATACCTCTGATCTTCCTAGTTGAGGTGCTGGTCGAGACTCTCGGGAGATCAACTTTAGTAATTGTTCATAATCTCGACCTAGTCATCCCTCAGGGTCTCCTAGTCAAGCTATTGCTCAAGATTCTTAAGTTATCTGGCTCAATTAATCTTTAGATTCTTGACCTAGTCGCCGCTTAAGGTCACTTGGTCGAACCTTGCAGCATTCTCTTTCAATATGAACCTTGGAGTCTTCAGCTTGTGGCCTAGTCACCCTCTATGTTTCCAGTCGCACAATATAGTCAAACCATGTCTTCTTTCCTTTGGTGAATTGAGGCTTTAAGGGCTTGGTTGAGCATCTAATTTGAGCTTTGTTCTTCCCAAATACTCCCATGGCTTCTTGTATTGCTTAACTCCTTGATTTTAACCTTTTTCTTTCTTGAAAAAATGGGTTTTACAAGATAAATGAAGACAAAACAAAGGTAAATAGGGGCCTAAAATAGTATATTTTAGGAGTACATTAAGGAGTTAGTCATCTGGTCTTCAGGATTTTTGACTTACTTATTCATTTTTCTTAACCACTCATTCTTATTAACTTCTCCTTCTCAAATAACCTCTCTATGATGCAATAAGCCTAATTCTCATCGTATAGAGATGAACCTATCCTCTGAAAGAGATTTTGTGAAAATATCTACCCATTGTTCATATGTATTTATGAATTCAAGAATAATATCTTCCTTTTGCACATGATCTCTAAGAAAGTGGTGTCTAACGTCGATGTGCTTGGTCCTAGACTGAGAAATAGGATATTTAGAGATATTCATAGAGCTGGTGTTATCACATTTAATCGATATAGCTGAATATTCCATGTTAGCCCTAGTGGCTAAGGTTCTTCATTCTAGCTTATTTTGATGATAACAACCCATTAGTGGTTCTTAGATTGGCTAATATTTTTCCTCAAGTTTAGTTCAGATAAATAGGAAAATACCTAGGCAAGCATAAGGGTTAGACATATATCAAAGAAGCAATGAGCAAAGGGTCAAAACCAAAGCACATTAGGGAACATCCAAAGCACAACCAAACAGAGCATATATAAAAGCATGAATTCTTTACATGTTTGTTCGGTTATGTGGGAGGTATGAATTATGTTGTAACTCTTGTTCGTGTGATTTGTATGAGAATATCTTGCAAGAGCTGAGCAATTGCATATGCATTTAGTTCATACTAGTTCAAAACATTATAACCAAGTTTAACATGTGCAGACCGAGTCACATAATTGCATAAGATGTCAAAATGAGATTTCAAACATGGTTTATCAATCAAGACATCTTGTACTTGGTCTAAATTACTTTTGGACAAGGTTGGATTTTATTTAGAACAAACACACTTTATTTGAATTTTTCCTAGTACATTTAGAAACTTTTTTTAGAAGTAAAACATAATGACTCGTCGACAAGAACAAGGGACTCGTTGACTAGTACATGCAGAGGCCTCATTGACTAGTGCAAGGCACTCATCGACTAGGAGATCCCGAGACCACCGGAGATTGCATAGGTGACTCGTCAATGAGAACAGGGGATTCACCGACTAGTATATGAAGGTGACTTATCGACTAGTGTAGGGGACTCATGGATGAAGAGATACTGAGACCTGTATGAAACCTACAAAGAAGACTTGTCAATGATAGCAAGGCATTCGTCGACTGGTGCATGTGTGTGACTTGTTGACTAGTCCATGGACTTGTCAACGAGTGGCCTCAAGCAGAATGTAATAAATGCATGATAACGGCTAGTTTTTGCATTGTCTCTTCTCCATTAATGCCCAATGGCTAGCCAGAAACATGCTTATCTTCTTGGCCATAAACATTCCCCATTAGCATTCATTAGGGATTTTCTTAAGCATTGGTGGTTGAGAATATTCATTGTGCATTCATTCTAGGTCTCATATTTTGCTCTCAAGCTCTCTTGCTTCTTATTCTTGTTATTCATCATTTGCAATAGAGAGTAGTTTTAGGTTTACACTTATAATATAAGCTCATAAAGGAGTATTTCATATTGTATCTACTTGCTTTTGAACTAGTGTATTTGGAGGTTCATGGTGAACAGTTGGAAGGTGGTTGTTGGTGAACACCTTGGTGTAGCTCATGGTGAGCAGTTGGGATTGGTTCCCATATTATAAAGGTTTCTCTATTTTGAAGGGAGATCATATAGTGGATTTGGGAATCCTTGAGTTGGACTCAAGGCATGGACATAGGCTTGGAGCCGAACCACATTAACATTGTGGTGTCAAATTCTCTCTCCTTATCTTTACTTTGCTTATTCGTGTTTTATTTGCTTTGATATTTATACTGTGGTATAATCTTCTTGCTTTTTGCCAAAGAATTTTTTTGATTTTAGAAAAAATCAATAGTTAGGAAAAACTTCTATTCACCCTCCTCTAGACCCACACCCAGACCAACATTACAAATTGAAATCCTTGAGTTGTTGTTTCAAGTACAATGTCTATGCACAATTACTACCTTCTACTACGTATTCAGCCTCAACAGTAGACAATTCCATAGAATTCTGTTTCTTGGAAAACCAAGATACCATAAATCGTCTTAAGAAGTGGCAAGTACCACTTGTACTTTTTCAATCTATTTTACGTCCAAAATAATTTGCATCCAAATAGCTAATCATCTCAAAGGTTGCATCTTTAGAATATGATAAACCTAAATCAATAATACCTATCAAATACCTCAAGATCCTTTTGATTTCTATTGGGTGAGATTCTTTAGAATCCACTTGAAAACAAGGGCAAATGCAGACACTGAACATGATGTCAAGTCTACTAGCAGTCAAATGGAGCAAACTACCTATCATATCACCGTAGTATTTGATATCTACTGCCTTTCCTTGCTCATCTTTATCAATACGAATAGAGGTGCTCATTGGTGTACCCGCTTGCCACCTTCTATGTCAAATTTCTTGAGCAGGTCTCTTATATACTTTGATTGATTGATGAATATGCCATTCTTAGCTTGCTTGATTTGAAGACGAAGGAAATATGTCAACTCGCCCATCATGCTAATCTCAAACTCATCTCACATGCATTTGGTGAAGACCTTACATAGTTCCTCATTTTTAGCACCAAAATGTCATCAATATAGATTTATATCATGAGCATATAATTGCTTTTAGACTTTATAAGTAGGGTGCTATCCATTTTCCCTCTAGTGAAACCATTTTCTAACAATAAGCCACTTAATCTTTCGTACCAAGCTCTAGGAGCTTGTTTTAATCCATATAGGGAATTTTTTAGTATTATATACATGATCAGGAGAATGAAAGTCCTCAAAACTAGGGGGTTGTGCTATAAATACCTCTTCATTTATGTACCAATTAAAAAATGCACTCTTCACGTCCATTTCATAAATTTTAAAGTTCTTGTGAGATGCATAGGCTAGTAGCATTCTAATTGCTTCCATTCTAGCTACAGGAGCAAAAGTCTCATCATATTCTATTCCTTCTTCTTGATTGTAACCTTGAGCTACCAGTCTAGCCTTGTTAAGGACTATAATGTCGTTCTCATCCTTCTTATTCCTAAAAACCCATTTAGTATCGATTACCAAGTGAATAGTGGGTCTAAGAACTAATTCCAAGCCTTATTTCTTTCAAATTGATTTAACTTCTCTTGTATAGCTACAATCCAAGACTTATCATTTACTACTTCATTTATGTTCTTGGGTTCCTCTTGAGATAGGAACCCACAATGATTACATATATTTTTCAATGACGATCTAGTCGACACTCCTTATTAAGATTCACCTATAATTTGGTCCTTAAAGTGATTCCTTACAAACTTCCACTCCTGAGGCAATTCAGACTGATTTAGAAAGTTATCATTCAAGGATGTGCTAGTTTCATTACTTTAGTCCTTTATTTCTTTATTTGCTAGGTCTTCTAAGCCTTTTCTAATTTCTATTTCATTGACTTCAGTAGGTTTAGAAGAGAACGGTTTAGCCTCATTAAATGCTACATTAATGGGCTCTACAACTGAAAGAGTTCTTTCATTGTAGACTCTTAATGCTTTGCTATTCACAGCATATCTTAGGAAGATTCCTTCATCTGATTTATCATCAAATTTTCCTAGGTCCTCTTTATCATTCAATACAAAGAACTTACATCCAAATACATGGAAATAAAATATATTTGGTCTTTTACCGTTCTAGAGTTCATATAGGGTCTTCTCTAGGCTAGTCCTAAGGGAAACTTCATTCATTAGATAATAAGCGGTGTTCACCACTTTGGCCCAAAAATATTTAGGTAGGTTATCCTCGTTTAGCATGGTCCTAGCCATTTCCTGAACTTACATATTCTTTCTTTTAACAACTCCATTTTGTTGAGGTGTATGAGGTGTTGAGAAGTTGTGAGATATTCCATGTTTGTCACACAAGTTCTCAATATCTTTATTTTTGAAATCTCTACTTCGGTCACTCCTAATGTTTAAAACACCATATCCAATTTCATTTTGAAGCTTCTTGCATAAGCTAGTCAACATCTTACACACTTCATCCTTGGAGGAGAAAAAAAGTACCCAAGTAAACCTGAAATAGTCATCAACTATGATGAATGCGTATTGCTTTCCTCCTAGGCTTTGTGTTCTGGTGGGACCAAATAGGTCTAGATGAATAAGATCTAGTGGCATACCAATAAAGATGTGCTTCTTCTTCTTAAAACTTGTCTTGGTTTGCTTCCCAAGTTAACATGCATCACACACCTTGTCCTTTACAAACTTGGTGCTAAGTAGACCCTTGACTAAGTTCTTTTTAGCTAATTTGGACAACAGGTCCATACTAGCAATTCCTAGTTTCCTATGTCATAGCCAACTAGCTTCATTCAAGGTTGTGAAGCATTTAACTTCTTGAGATATCAAGTTTTCAAAGTTTATGCAATATACGTTATCAACCCAATTAGCAATAAACAAGGTGTCGTGCTTTTCACTGTGTTCAACTATGCATTTGTCTTGTTTGAATGCTACTTCAAAACCTTTATCACCTAGTTGACTAATGCTAAGCAGATTATGCTTTAACCCTTCTACCAACAAAACATCATCAATTTACAAGGAGTGTTCCTTACTAACTTTACCAATGCCAATAATTCTACCTTTAGCATTGTCTTCAAAGATGACATGTCCACCATCCTTTAGTTTCAACAAGGTGAACTTGTACTTGTCTCCAGTCATATGCCGTAAGCATCCACTGTCCAAGTGCCATTTTTATTTTGATGGTGTGGTCCTAAAGCAAACCTACAACAAGGGATTCAAGATGTTACTCTTGGTACCCAAACCTTCTTAGGTCTTTTCGAATTTGTTTTAGTTTCAATTTTTACTCTCTCTACCTTTTTTATTTTAAAATTATTTCTCTTGTACGGACATTCAAACTTTATGTGTCTTTTCTCCTTACATGAGAAACATGTAGTATGTTCATATGCATTGATTGAAGATGTGCTTATATAATGTTTTGAAGCTTTTACAAAATGCCCCATGTAGAGGTTCGTTTTCTTTTTGTTCTTAATTCCATTGAATTTTATCCAAAGATATCCTTTGCGATCCAACAAGTTTATCAAAATTCTCTTCTCCTCTAGTGAAGTTGTAGTTGATTTTAGATTGATCCTCAATTTTATTTTCAAGACTACGCATTTATGAGTCTTTTATACCTTTACCATTCACTTGCAATTTTAATAGATCTTGAGACATTTGACTGATTTTACTTACAAGTTCATCAATAACTAAGTCTTTTTTCTTTTTCAAATGATTTTGATGGTTCTAGTTGGTTCATTAATATTTCATTTTTTTCTTATAGTGTGATGTTTCTTTTGGACACTTTTATGAACCTCTTATGCAAAGAGAATAATTTAGCTTGAATTTCGCTATATGAAGGCATACGCTCACATTCATTACACAATTCATCACTAGATTTAGGGGATGAGTTTGACTAAGAATTTACATCATCGTCTCTCCCCATGAAGCACGGGTTAGCGATTTCTTGATCACTTGATTCACTTTCTGAGTCAATTAAGCTTGAGTCAACCCAAGTCGTTGCTTTCATTGCTTTCCTTTTCTTCTTATAGGCATCTTTCTTGAGTTGTGGACAGTGAGGCTTTATATATCCTACTTTCTTATAGTTATAGCAAGTTAGGGGATCATTTTTTGTTTCTCTCTTACTTGTTTCAGCCTTATATGTTTTTGACCTTCTTAATTTTCTAGCAAATCTTTCATTTTTATTAAAGAATTTTCCTAGATGGCTAGTGAATAGTGCTAGATCATCGTCCTCCAACTCATTGTCTTCTTCCTCACCTAAGCTTTCTTTTGAGGCTTTAAGAGCTATTGATTCCTTATGCTTACTACCTTCAGTAATTTATTGAATTATTGTCGTCTTATACTTGGGAAGTGATCCTATAAGTTCATCCAAGGAAGTACTTTTCAAATTTCTGCCTTTAGTTATGGCAGTGACCTTAGGTTTCCAATTAGGAGGAAGTATTCTAAGGATTTTCCTAATTATTTCATATATGAATTAGTTCTTACCTAATACATTAAGAGAGTTAATTATATGGGGGAACCTAGTATACATACTAGTAATAGATTCCTCAAGGTTCATCCTAGAAGCCCTATACTCATTTTTGAGCATGTCAATCCTAATGTCCCTCACATCAACCATTCCTTCATAGGTTACTTCAATCTTATCCCAAATTTCTTTAGCTAATTTACATCTCATTATTCTATTAAATTCATTGGCATCTAAGGTACAATATAGTGTATTCATTGCACTTGAATTGATATGTAGTTGTTTCATATTCGTGTCATTTAAATCAATTTCTTCTTTAGGGACTTCTTTATTATTGACATTCTTAGTAGGAATAAAGTCACCATGGGTAACTACTTCCCAGAACTTCCAATCTATAGTTTGCAAGAATATCCTCGTTCGTTGTTTCCAGAAGGTGTAGTTTACACTACAAAAAATAGGAGGTCTAGATGAAGATTGACCGTCACCAAAAGGGAATACACCTATGTATGCAATTAAGATCCTTGTGTAGCTACTTGTTAAGATTTACTACAACCTAGGCTCTGATACCAATTGAGATTAAAAATGTATTCCCAAGAGGGGGGTGAATTGGGTAATTAAAAATTTATTAGTGGAATTTTAATTTAGTATTACCCTTTTAATTTAGATCACCACAACCACACAATCACAATATCTAAACAGTGACCGTACTATACCAATTAAAATCCGAGATATGAATATGAAATCTAAAAATATATTCCAAACTCTTACTTTAATTAATTCAGTTGATCAATTCTCAGAATCTAATTTTCGGCAATAATCAATTATATTTTCAAAACGCAAATTCAATAGTGCAACTTGGATTATAATAGCACTTATGCTTCAATAGAATGCTCAATCTCAAATAATTTACCTTAGAAATTTCAACCCATAATTCAAAGATTAATGCTTGTCTAATTTTTTAATCCAATCAACACAAATCGGTCTTTAAGAATAACAACTTGGTTCAATCACAATTAATTCCAAATATTCAGCAAGTTCCTAATATTCAGCAAGTTTCCAATATTCAGCAAGTTCTCAATGAATATAAAACATACACGTAGGTTATAACTTGTAGAAATTAAAAGAGATGGGAAGAATAAGATTGAACATAAGATTTTTTACAAGGTTCAGCCATCAGCCTACGTCCTTGTCTCAAGCAACCGGCGTTAAGGATTTTCCTTTCCACTTCGCTACCAGGTGAAGTACCTCTCTCTCTATTCAAGGTGGAGATGCCTCTCTAATAAGAACAATCCTCTCACTAGGCAACAATCCAAAGCCTTGAACCATCAATAACAACAATAACAACAACAACAACAAAACAATCCTCTCTCTTTCGCCTATTCTTTTGAAATATCCTCTTTGAAAGAGAGCATTCATTTTGGGGCATTTATTTTTCATCTGTAGCATTTACTCTCATTTGATTCTTCATATTGAAAATCAATTTTAAAGTGGAAAGCTAGAGTTTCTCCACATATTTTCTTGATAAATATTTTTGGAGAAACCATTTGTAGTTTGTGAATCTTTACACATTTATTGCAAGATTCAAAAGCTCATTTGTGTTTTATTGCAAAAATCTTTTTGAGCTAAAATTCTAACTTTCTTGAACAACATTTTTTTGAATATTATACTTGAAGAAAGCATTTAGGATTTCAAGATCTTTGAAAAAGCATATATTTTCATACTTCATATTTCATTAAAGATCATATTATATTATTTGGGCAAAAACCACTTGAAACCAAAATCCTAGGTTATCCTACACTTCATTGAAAAATATTTTTTGGCGAAATATTTTTGGGGTTAAATCTTTATAGAATTTTATCATATACTTCATTTTCAAAGATCGCAAAATTATTTTGAGAAAAACACTCATACTCTACTAAGCTTATTTCAAATCATATGAGAGTGCATTGAGCTTTAAATTTGTACATCTATGATTTTGTAGAAGCATTTTGTTTGTACACAAAATTTATTATCTTTGTATTCCAGGCATGGCCTGAAAAGGAATACATCATTCTGTAAGGTGTATCGGTTTGGCTCTAACCTAGTTATGTGAGCTGAGGAGAGTCCATATCGTAAGGAGAGTTTGGTTTGGTTTCGCTCGGTAAGTGAATTGAGGAGACTCCACCTCATAAGGAGAAACCAATTTGGCTTAGCTTGGTGAATTGAGTTGAGGAGACTCTACCTCGTATGGAGAACTGGTTGTGGCTTAGCCCCGTAATTGAGCTGAGGGGACTCCGCCTCGTAAGGAGTATTGTAAATGGCGTCACTCCGTCCTGTCAAATGAGAAAATAGTGGAATCCTTTAGCTGAGGCTTGAGGCGAAGACATGGGTAGGATTGGCCGAACAAAGATAAAAGTAATTGTGTCATTCTCTCTCCCTATACTCTTTACTTTTTGCACTTGTATGTTTATCATTAAATTGTTTTGAATGATTTACTTGTTTTAAATAATTGCATACATTAATATTTGTCGGAACTGAGATCGTTTAGAAAGACCCCTAGGTTGTGCAATACTATTTGTAGTCGGGAATTATGACATAATTGACCTAGGAATATTTTAAATTTCCAATTCACCCCCCTCATCTTGGGAATATACCATTTATATCAATGTGCACCTAATGAGCTTAGGTTCTTTTAAAAACAAATGGACCTTGTTTTCTTTATAAAAAAAAAAAGTGGCCTTAGGGTTCTTAAAAACTAGAGGGTTTGGAGTTCTTTAAAATAGGTGTGGGCCTGGGGTTCTTTAAAACAGGTGGGTCTGGGTTCTTCTAGAACTAGTAGGCTCGGGGTTCATTAAAACATATGGGCTTGGGTTTCCTTTTCAAACAAATCGGCCTTGGGTTTCTTTTTGAAAACAAATGGGTCTGGGCTCTTTTAAAAACATATGGGCTCGGGTTCTTTTAAAATGGTGTGGGATCGGGGTTATTTTACGTATAGGCTTTGGAGGTTTAAAAATGTTTGGGCGTTGGGGGTTTAAAACAAGTGGGCTTGGTTTCTTTAAAACTAGTGGGCTTGGGGTTCTTTAAAATAGGTATGGGCTTGGGGTTATTTTATGTATAGGCTCTAAAGGTTTAAAAATGTTTGGGCTTTGGGGGTTTAAAACATGTGTGCTTGGTTTCTTTAAAACTGGTGGGCTAAGGGTGGTTAAAATAGGTAGCCTCTAGGATCTAGTTTGGGTTCAGTTCTGTAGAGGGTTCAGTTGGAACTTAGTTGGGGTTCAATTCAGTGTTAGGTTAAGTGGGGGCTAAGCTGGGGTCCAGTTCAAGTTTAGGTTCAGGTTTAGGGAAGCTTGGCCAGGGTTCAGTTCAGGGTTAGGTTTAGGGTTGAACCCAAATTTGGGTTTGAGTTCCTGCATTCACATTCTCATACACAGTCCAACATATTTGGGTTTTTATAACTCAAAAGGAAAAGTATTTTATTTTAACTCTTGTTTTCCTTTTCTCTGGTCTTCTTATCTTACTAATGAGTCTGTTAGGTGTCAGTCTAGGGTGTCTTTCTAGAAGGGAGTCTTTTGTGTTTGAAATTGAAACACTATGGAGTGACTTCTTTAGATAGGGTATTCTGGTACCAGTGGGTGTACCTCTTGAGGGGATGGCTCCAACTTTTGAGATCCTTGCAAAGTTGCTGCTATTCTGAAATGTCTTTAGGAACTTCTTTCTCTCAGCCTTCGTTTGTCCTTTTTTCTCTTAGTATGCACTCCTTATCTCTTTCACCAAATTGTTTGTGTGTCTTGCTCTCTTCGAGACTCTTCTATTTATAGGGTTGGTCCTAGGTCAGCTTTGGCAAGGTTAAGTCAATCTTTCTCTTCTTTCTTTCCTTCCCAGCAGAAATCGATTGTTGGCTTTCCTTCCAACAGCGATCCGTTCACCAATTCTTGCGATTTGGCCAATTCTCCAACCAATGGAGATTCTGGTAGCGAGTCAGATAAGGGAACATTTCAAATTTTTTTTTATCTTCTACATTATTCACTAGGAAATTGTTTCCAAATTGGTTTTCCACCGAGGTAACTTTGTGCACATGTTTAATTTCTTTTGATTTTTCATGTAAGAGCTTTTTGATTCACTCACTTTTCTTTCCAATTTGGTGGATAGGTATCCCGAATATGCTCAAAATATTCAAGTGCTCGCCAATTGAATATTTTTTATTTTCTGTATTTCCTTTGTATTTTTAGCATTGCACATTATTTCCCTATATTTTCCTTGTATTTCTTTGTGTTTCACCATTTCCCTGTATTTCCTTGTTTCCTTGTATTTCCCTGTATTTCAACACTTCCCCACGCCCTCTTAATAAAATGTCTTAATTCGTTATGGATGTCTGGGCCCTTATTTATGTATGAAACAAACAAGAATTAAAAATTCCAAAAATTTTCAATTAATCAACAAATTCTGGCAACACAAATGATTTTAAAAATTCCTAACCTCACTTAAGTTCCCCTAATGTGGTCTTGAGGTAACCAACTAACGATTTGGTGGCCACTTATGAACATGACTAGTTAAGTAAATCACTTGTAACCCTATCAACTTAGGAACAGTTAATAAAGACTTATATTATGAACAACCCCAACCTTTAGATTGTGAATTGAACTAATTTGGAGTTAGGACCAATAGGGAACTCACTTCATAGTTAAAATGACCTGGTAAAAATTAGGGTGTCTACAGATCCCTCCTCTTTATAGGCATTGTTGCTTTAAAGTGATAGTGGAGGTTGTTCCTCTGTTATTTTGTAGCAACATGACTATAAAGATAAAAGACGCCTTTTTTTCTTACCAGGTTAGAGTAATGCTCTTAAGTGACCGAGTTATGGACTTCTGGGAGGATATGCCTCATTTCAGAGGATATCTAGGTCATTAGTAGTTAGCAAACTTTGACTAGATGTTAGTTCTTAGTGGGGACCCTAAAGGGTTGACATACCCACAAGGGATTAATCTGGAAAGACCTATGAAGGGTTAACATTGAAAGACCCACAAAGGGTTAGCATTGAAAGACCCGTGAAGGGTTAGCATTGATGGCACTTGTGAATGGCTGACTTTGGTAAGACCTGCGAAGGGTTAACTTTAACAGACCCCAAAGGGTTGAAGATGACTACTCGGACATAGGATCCCAGGTGGAAAAGATAACAACTTTGATTTGGGAACAAAGTTACATGCCTCCAAGATAGCCAGAGCATTTTCTAGTTGGAGGATGACTACTCAAATTTGGGAACAATGCCATATGCGTCGAAGATAGCCAAAGCATATTCTAATTGGAAGACGACTACTTCGATTTGGGAACAAAGCCATGTACCTTTAAGATAGCAAGAGCATTTTATAATTGGAAGATGACTACTCAGATTTGGGATCAAAGCCACATGCCTGTAAAATAGCCAGAGCATTTTCTAATTGGAAGATGACTACTTGGATTTTTGAAAAAAGCCACGTACCTCCAAGATAGGCAGAGCATTTTCTAATTGGAAGATGACTACTTAGATTTGCGAACAAATCCACGTGCCTCCAAGATAGCTAGAGCATTTTCTAATTGGAAGATGACTGCTTAGATTTGGAAAAAAATTCACATGCCTCCAAGATACCCAAAGCATTTTCTCATTGGAAGATGACTACTTGAATTTGGGAACAAAGCCACATGCCTCCAATATACCTTGACCATTTTCTCTATGATGTTTTTCAAGAGATCTAGAAAGGGTTGACTTGAATAAGACCCATGAAGGGTTGATTTGAAAAGACCCGCGAAGGGTTTACTTGATAAGACCCCGTAAAGGGTTGACTTGATGAGACCCGTGAAGGGTTGACTTGATGAGATTCACGAAGGGTTGACTTGATGAGAGAAGGATTGACATGGAAAAGCCCACAAAGGGTTGACTTGAAAAGACCCGCGCAAAGGGTTGACTTGAATAAGACCCACGAAGGGTTGACTTAAAAAGACCCGTGAAGGGTTGATTTGAATAAGATCCATGAAGGGTTGACTAGAAAAGACTCGTGAAGGGTTGGCTTGATATGACCCGCGAAGGGTTCACTTGATGAGACCCGCAAAGGATTTACTTGATAAGACCCATGAAGGGTTCACTTGACATCACCCATGAATAGTTGCCTTGAATATGACCCGCGAAGGGTTGACTTGGCAAGACCCGTGAAGGGTTGGTTTCATATGAAACCCCGAAGGGTTGATTTCACAAGAAACCTCAAAGGGTTCATTTTAACAAGAAACCTCAAAGAGAGGATTTAACCAGAAACCCCAAAGGGTTGATAGGAAGGGGACCACGAAAGGGTCAATAGGAGTGGGACCATGAAAGGGTCAATAGGAAGGGGACCGCAAAAGGGTCAATAGGAGTGGGACCGTGAAAAGGTCAATATGATTGGGGCCATGAAAGTGTCATTAGGAGTGGGACCAGGAAAGGGTCAATATGAAGGGGATCGCAAAAGGGTCAAAAGGAGCCACAAAAGTGTAATTAGGAGTGGGACAAAAAAAATGGTCAATAGGAGTGGGACCGCAAAAGGGTCACTAAGAGGGGATAATTAGGAGAAGTGGAAAAATATGTATAGCCCCAGTTTCAAAGCATACAACACAATTTTGGGAACTAAGGGCTGATGGCCTTGTTTGAAGATGGACAGCACAATTTGGGACTGAAGGTTGGTGCCCCAGTTTTAAGGTGGACAACACATTTTGGACCTAGGTCCATGCCCCTATTTCAAGGTAGATGGCTCAATTTGGACCTGGGTTAGTGGCCCAGTTTCAAAGTAGACATCATAATTAGGACCTAGGTCAGTGCCTCAATATTTGGAGTACATGAAATGCAAAATGGACCTGGGTCAATGCCCAAGTATGAGAGTAGATAGCGCAAACTAGACCTAGGTCAGTGCCCCAATATGAGAGTAGACAACTCAAATTGGGTCGATTCCCCAGTTTCTGAGTAGTTGACTCAATTTGGACCTAGGGGATGGTAACCTAGTTTCAAGGCAAATGACTCAAACTAGGTCAGTGCCCCAGTTTCAGAGTAGGAGATGCAAACTGGGTCTGTGCCCCAGTTTCAAAGTAGATGACTTAATTTGGACCTGAGGGATGGTGCCTCATGTTCAAAGTAGACAACACAGTTTTAGGAATGGAGAAAAACTCAATTTCTGGAATGGAGGACAACTCAATTTTTGGAATGGAGGACTAATGCCTCGGTTTCAAAGTAGACACCAAAATTTTTGGAACTAAAGGCTAGTGCCCCAGTTCAAAGTAGATAGCACCATTTTCTGAATTGAAGGTCGATGCCCCAGTAGTATTTGAACTCGATGAACAAAGGCTTGCCCGGGCAGGGATGAAAAGGGATGTGTAGAGCCTATGCTATAAGACATGTATGACTAAATGATGCTATGTACGCATGTTGTTGCTTGTATGCATGTTGCTACTTATGTTACTAGAAGATGGGGATATGTAGGATATATGTTCCATGACATGTATGCATGTTGCTTGGTGCATATGCATGCTACTACTTATAATGCTATAACATGGGGATATATATGTATGTTGCATAATATGCTTGCATGACATAAAGATATGTATGCATTTTTTTTTTTCATTTTTTATGCAATGCATGAGAGGCATGATGATGTGTGAATTTTATTTCTCCAACATGCCTATAATCAAAAAACCAAACTCGGATATCTTTGAGTTCCAATCTAACATGAATGCCCGCTCAAACTCAACATGACATCTGCCCCAATAAACTCGTTTGTGACCGATCATGTCCATCTTGCATTTTCTCAACAAAGACCTTCTTTGGATTACATTCTTAATGTTTTAAAATCAATTTTAAATTTAAATAAATAAATATGCAATTAGATTACTCAATTAGGGATATGCATGAAATGCTCAAACTTGCTTATTTTTGTTTGATTTTTAGTGCATGTTTAAAATTACTTTACCAGTACTTTGTAACTTTTCTAGTAACTTTAGAGAATCATATCAGTGGGCAAATATCCTCTCTCTCTCTGTCTCTCTCTCTCTCTCTCTTTTCCTTTTTTTTTTCATTTTCCTTTTTTTTATTGGCCTCATAACCATAACTCTTCTACTGTATCACCACTCAGATATTCTTTCTTTCCTTTTATTCCATAACTTATTTCAAACTTCATGTCATGAGTTATAACTAGTGTCTCATTAAGTAGTCTGATCAATATTCTCATCTCAACATGGACTTTAAGACACGAGACGAAATCTAGGCTTAGGGGTTAGATTTCAACAAGAACAAGGAAACTAAGGCTCAAAAATCCCTTCCCTAAATGAAATTTTCTGCCCCAATTTGTGGTGAAATATTTGCAAAGTATTGACCGAACTTGTTATTTAAACAAGCTACCTACATACCTTTTCAGGATCAGATCATTATGTAGTTCATACTCAACAATGAATTTGCCAAATCTTTAGAGACAACAATATGTAACAATCTGGTCAGGACTTTTATTTGGACTACAATGTAGGATGAGAGGTATAGGTTAAAGAAGAAAAAAGGTTTAGTAAAGCACAAAATTGACAATTTTATAAAGAGTAACATCGGTAAAGGATCATATATGAAGTATGTCTCGTATTTCCCTTTATTTTTTCTTTATTTTATTCTTCTTTTACTGCACCTTTTTCTTTTCCCTTTTACGAAGGATTCTTTACTTCATTTTCATTTTCATTTGGACCTCCATTTGGGACTAATCCTTTCAAAATTTCCCCAATGTGGGGTGTGCTCTTTTGACAACTTAACCAAGAATTGAATTTTTTGGAATATGACTTTAGAAGAAAATGGTTTAAAATTTAGGTTTAAAGAGTTTAACGAATGATAAGTCAACGTTTGGTTCTTTATGGAAAAACTGGTTGACCAAAGATGGCCACCCTTCATTTGATCAAAATATAATCATCATACTTTTAAGACACCAATCATAATTTAGATAATAAATACAAGAGACTTTGCTCATTAATGCATGGCAAAGTTTTGATAAATTTTCTCTATCTACTTCACTTATAAGCTCTTCATTATTTTGGGATCCATTTCCCACAAGGCCGTTTAACAACATCTTGGAGTGGGGTCCTTACTAAACTCCAGTTTTGAGGCTTTTCCTTCATCATTTCTTTTATTTTTTTTTTTTTTTTCGATAGCCTCTCAAAACCAACTGTAGGCTCCAAGTCCTTTACTGACAAAATCATTCCCTATATTACTTGCACGAACAAACAAAATTTGACAAAGAGGAGACAATCCAAGAAAGAAGTGATGAGATGCGAATGAAATGCATTTTTATTTCATTCAACTTCAAAAAAATTAAGACAAAAAGAACTTATGTAAGCATCCCTCTTAGCCCATGATCCATTTTTCACCATTATTTCTGATTATGAAATTGAATACATATCAGTCCTCCGATCCAATGGCATTAACCGCGCCCTTGTTGTGATTAGGCAACAAATTCCCATGTATATCGGGCTCTTTGTCATCAAATTCCAACCATCCATCGCCTCTCAATGATTGTACTTTGTGTTTAGACACCCAATAGTGGTCAACAGTGTGGTCGAGGGGATTTGTGTGATATGCACACTGAGCATCTGGGTTGTACCATTGTGGGAGGGGATGTCGTACGACCATTTCAAGAATGGTCGAGACAAACTTTATTTCAAATAATTGGGGAAACAATTTTGAATAGGACATATGAATTGGCTCCACTCTTCTAAAACCTCTTTCCCGTGTCTAGGTGTATTGTTGTCTTGGTATGGGCATTGGCCTAGGGGAAATAAATTTGGGCCATGCCTTACTTTTCCATCTTTCTTTCTGGTATGGGCAACTTTGTATTATCCAGGTCTCATCTTCTTTCTTTTTCCATACCCATTCTGAAGAGCTTTGTTTTGACGTTGTATACCCCACATTTCTTATTTTGACTGCTTCTTCAACCCGCTTTCTAGTAATTCCCAAATCAAAAAAAATTCTGCGGAGTGCCTTTAATAAGGTGGTCAACACATAGATCTTTGAAAATGTTGTCAAATGGATAAAATGCTTTTCCATTTCCAATCTGAGGATAAATCGGTGTTGTCATATATTTCCCTTGATAAGGGTATTTGCTCGCCTTCTTCTCAATATTCTGTGAAGTTAACCTATCTAGAGCTACATCATGGCTATATTAAGTAATATAAGCACGAGCTAAATCCCTCCTTGTGTGAATCTTTACTCGAATATACCATATTAGAGCTACCCCAGTCAAACTATCATGGAAACATTCAATGAGCAGCTTATCATCGTCAAAATGTGCAACCATCTTCTAGAAATACATCCCTAGATGAGCTAATGGACATTCGGACCCACTAAACTTCTCAAAAATTGGGATTTTGAACTTCATGGGTAAAATCACATTCGGCACTAAACAAGGATTAAAGCATCCACCAAATCAAACATGTTTGTTCCCTCCATAACTTGCAACTGTTCTTCCCATAATTCATTTTTATGATTCATTTCCGAACTAGGGGTCTGTTCCTTACTTTTTTTCTTCAGCTATTTCCCCTTCTTGGATATCAAGACCGATGAGTGGTGGTGCTTGGACATTTCTCTTCGGTTGGAATCTTGGGTCTGAAGCCATTAGGATAAATGTGTGTGAGCTTGGGCCCGAGCCAGCTAACAACTTCACTAATTGTGATGATGGATGCTCACTAATAGGTGTAAATCTTGGCAGAAGTAGAGGCCCACTTTCAACTATATGTTTTGGAGATTGCATAGTTTTGCTCATAGAAGTGGCTTTCTCTAGTAACTTACCCATATAATCCTTGATCTCCCAAACATCTTGATGGATATTCTCATGACTTTGCTCAAAAGCTCTTATCTGGCTTTCTAAATGCTTCAACATGATTCTAACCCTTCGTCTGAAATTAAAAGGATGTAGAAAGATTATCCTTGCTTTACTCAATACTGGAACCTCGAATCTTAATTTTACCACCTTGGCACTCTAGTTTTACAAACAATTGGAATGTGATTAATGACCTATTGGAGAAGAATTCTCATGCATAGCTCTGCGTGAAATTATACATGAAAAGCATGAATGCAATGCTACCTAAATAACCATTTTTCTAGAATTCAGGGAAAAACCTTATCAACTAATGATCTTGGGATTGATCTATTTTCCACTTTTGGATGCGGGGTATCTTAAGAGATAAATATTAAGTCTTTCATGAATGAATTGAGCTTTTCCAGAATCTTGACTAAGTGACATAGATGTCTAATATAGATGCAGAATGTATGAAACAACACAATGTATTAAACAAAATATATACAAAATACTGGATTAAATAATGTGGAGAAGGATGAGGCTCCCGTCGCAACCCAATATAGGTATCTTACTAAAGGCTTCTTGTTTTGCTAAAAGCTCTATCCTAAAGGAATGAACCCTGTGGATAAGTATGTGTGGTTAGGATCTAATCCCTATTAACAAAGGTTCCTAGCATGAACCTTATCCTCACCTAAAGGGTTTGGACAAAGTTCAAACTGAGCGGAGTGGTTCGCGGGTCCCCACAAGCGCTACCATAGAGGGACGAACACTATTACACTCCTTTCTAATCCTAATAGGTGAAGCCCGAGTAGAAGGCACATAAAAGTGTGTGTGAATTTAAAAGCCTAGTCTATTCCCACATTCCCCATATGCAATATTTGAATATAGTCACAGAATTGAAATACAAGCCATCATGCAAACAATAATTCTATACTATACATAACATAGTCAAAGAAGCATTGAAATATTGACAAGTATATAATATTGACAACATAAGAAGGAACAATTAAAGGATTATTAAAATAAAATTTGGGATAATTCCTAATTAATTACTAGCTCAGCTCTCTAATGTCCCTAGCGGAGTTGCCAAGCTGTCGCGACATCCCGGGAGCGAGGGTGCCTCAGGGAGGGAGAATGAATGATTTGAAGATTTTATTTTAATTTTTGGTAAAAAATGGATGTTTGAGTCACCACTAACCTTTTAAAGTGTGGTTAGAACACGTGATTACTACCCAATTAAGGGTAGAATCAATCTGTGTGTACAAGGATTGTGATCAAGAGTTCAATTTTGCGAGGGGAAGGTACTAGTACCCCATACACACTCGTTCTATGAACGGTACTGAATTAATTAAAAATTATCTAAAACTAAAATTCAATTACCTTTTATTTTACCCCTCTTAACTAGACACATTATCTAAGCATATACAATTTAAATAAACATACAAGCATACACGTTATTATGTAATATATATATATATATATAGTAACGTATCCTTGAGAACTAAGGCATGTGAGGCTCAAAAGAGCCCATGACCTTTTTTTAAAATCATAGGGATAAAAATCAAGAATATATTTTATGAAAATAGTTCCCAAATTTATTTCAAAATTTACAGAATTTTTCTAAATATTTTATAAATTTTTCTAAGAAGTTTTTGAATCTCCTTTGCCATTTTTCCAAGTAAAAATGTACATAAAAATAATTTCCTATACTTAAAAATATTTTTAAAAATTTATCCTAATTTTTTGAGAGTTTTCCATATTTTTCCATAATTTTCAAATAAATAATGTAATAAGAAAATAAATAAGAAAATACAAGAGACCAGTTTAAATCGGTTTAGTGAGGGTCAACCAGTTCATGGAGGACCGGACCGAGTCAAAGGCTAGGCCACATGTCATCTCTAGGTGAGAACACATGGCCCCTGCAAATATATATATACATTTTAGTTATTGTGCGCAGGTTCTAACATCAAAGTGACGTCGCTTGGCCACATGTCGGTCATTAGGTGGGCTGCTTCGATATGACTAGGATCATTAACTTGGCGCAATCATGGTTGTCATAAGGAGGCACAAATCAAACGGCTAAAAGGGAAGTCGGGTAACACACTAAATGAGTGGAGGGTGATGCACCACGTGTCGCACACCGGTTGCTCCGAGGTTGAACATATAAAAGGTAAAATTTTACATCTTCCTCCATTTTTTCATTTCTTTTCTTTATCTATCCTCAAACTCTCCCTCTTCTCCTGGTTGATTCTAGCATTTCCCAAGTTCATGTGTTAGGGTTTAGGGATGATTCAACTTATCCGAACCCTAAACTGTTGAGTTCTTCTGGGTTGACTCATACGAGTCAACCCTTGAGTCATGTGGGCTCAGATGTTCACCTAATGGGCCTAGGTTCTTTTAAAAATAGATGGGCCTAGTTTTCTTTAAATAAAACTGGTGAGCTTGGGGTTTTTCAAAACTAGTATGGCATGGGGTTTTTAAAACTGGTATGGCCTGGGGTTCTTTAAATTAGGTATGGGCATGGGTTCTTCTAAAACTGGTACACTTCGGGTTCTTTAAAATAAGTGGGCTCGGGTTTTTTTTTTAAACAAATGAGCCTCGAGTTTTTTTTTTCAAAACAAATGGGCCTGAGCTCTTTTAAAAATAGGTGGGCTCGGGTTCTTTAAAAATGGTGTGGGCTCGGGGTTATTTTACATATGGGCTCTAGAGGTTCAGCCAACCCGGCCTACATCCTCGCCTTGAGCAACCCACTTAAGGATTCCCCTAATCCCGCTCCTTCAACTTGGATAGAGCTTCCTGTTATAATCCACTGCTTAGAAGATGCGTAGCTACCTCCTTAACCCGGTTCACAATCCGAACCGTCAATACACCAATATAATTATAATTTTCTGAAAAACTCAAACGCTTCTTAACAAGCTAATGAGTACAATCAATTTCTAATACATACTCAGATGATATAACATGAAGCTCAATGAGCGTACGTGATGTGGTCAAAAAGGTCTTTTAATAATCTTTGTACAAATATAGATATGACTATTATGCTTCAAAGATTGAATCAAACTAAATGATCTTTCTAAAAATATATGTAGCACAGTTTTGCTCCAAAGATCTAAACAAATAGTTGCTTGCATAAATGAATTTGATATGAAATCTATGAATATAATATATAATAGTGAATGCATTCAAGGATTTACCGCTTTAATAAGTTCTTAAAAAAAAATTCTTCAAGTAATATATTATAATAAAAAGTCAATATCTTGCTCTCAAAAGATATTTAACAGCATGATTGTGAGAGTACAAAACTTTGAGAATAAAGATCAATATATCAAAAATGATACTTTGTTTACCAAACCTTAACACCCAAGTTGTTTGCACAAGATAAGGGTGAACGCCCTTTGATCTTGAAACTCAGTGCACGAAATACCCAAACTTGATGTGAATGCTTTGGAGTGCAGGCAAGAAGTTTGTAATACCTTCAAAGTTCTCAAGAAGTATGCAAAAAGTGATGCCCTAGGGTTTAGAGGTTATGTTTATAAGTGTTCTCGCCATCTGCAAGATATTTAGTCATTGGATCATTTAAAAACAAAAAAGATTTCCATCAATGTCCACATTAGAGTGTTGTTCAACACGACGTACTCATCAACAAACACACATGTTCATCGACGAGTGTTCAACACTCGTTTGTCGACAAAAGCATGAGTTTGTTGCTGAATGGCCTGTCTGAGATTTTTGAGCTCTCGGTATTTTCTCGTTGACAAGGCTAGGATATTTGTTGACGAGGCCTCTATTTTTCAGACTTATTGTGCCTCTACAATTACTATACAACCTAGAACTAATGTAAATAGATTTTTCATGAAATGCATGTGTCCTAAATTCAATCTAGGTCTTTTTGAGCTTCCAACTACATCATATGAGATATGTAAATACAAACAATACTAAATACCCATTACAATTGAAAACTCAAAGCTTCTTCATCACATTACTTTTCTAATTGCATGGAGTCTGCTAGGTTGTATATGCTTTAAGTTCCTCATGGCTTCCATGACTTCCTTACCTTCCATGTATGCTAAGTAATGATCATGTTCACAATCTCAATGCAAAGGCAAGATACTATGTGATTTGTCATTATCAAAATAGGATTAGACTCATAGAGTCAATAGTACTCTCTTATGGTTTCCACAGTTCCCAAAGGCAAATTAATTTTCAGCAAATTAAGTACACAACCACGAAGTTTATATATGTAGAAAATTAAAGAGAATAGGGAAGAGAGTGAAACCAAGATTTTTATGAGGTTCTGCTATATCCGCCTACGTCCTCGCCTTAGGCAAACCACCCAAGGATTTCACTATACCGCTCTCTTGAATGGGCAAAGCAAATCTACACTCCTTCAAGTAGGATAGAGCCCTCCTCTCCAAGAAATACCCACGCTTGGTTAGCCAATGATTCAATCAACCATGAATCATAAAAAACAACAAGAGAAAAAATTTGTGTACAATGACACTCTCAAGAACTGATTTGCTAATGGTTGTTGGTATTTAATTCTTGGGTTTAGCATGTATTTATAGATATAAAAATTAGTATTTCATATTCCCCAAGTTTTTACAAAGTGTGGGGGCCAAGTAAACACTTTTGGAAACTTTCCCACGCTGCTTTATTTCAGATTTTATGAAAGTCAGTTGCCTGTCAAAAAGTGTCAAACATCTGTTATTTTAAAAAAACAATGAACTTTAATAGTCAGTGCTATGTCAGGCACTTGAGTATGTTCAATCAGTGGCCTAACTCAACCTCAGAAAATAGTCAATGGCCTGAGAAGGATCTGTGAGGTGCCTGTCAGCTTTGACCACCTTTTAGTATTTTGATCATAATTTTTCTATACAGTTTCAAATTGGACATTCTTGGTATTAACAGAAAACTAAGATAAAATACCACAACTTTCATGTTTAACACGTTTTAAGATAAGGAGCTTTTGATAGAGAAAAGTGCTCATCAATGCAGATGTAGAAAAAAGAAGGGAATTTGGAGAATCTTATTTTGGTGCTTTTCATTCCAAAAAAAAAAAAAGTTTAACCTTTTTTAAATAAATTTTGACCTTATAAAAATATTTTCCAAGTATTTTAAAAGGTATCTAGGTCCAAGTAATTAAACTAAGAGCTTCATGCATCCATATTGAAATCATTTGAAGTATTTACATGAGACTTCTTAAAAGACTATAACTTTCTAAGCGCTAAGTCTTCATGTATTGGCTTCCATTCTTTGTATCTTTTTGAGCTTCTTCCTTCAATTGACTTTTGCTTTATCATTAGCCATGTCTCTAAGCATATGTGATCTTCTTTAACCACTTGAGCTTGATCTTTTAGGAACTTGATCTTTTATAAGAGCTTTTGAGCTTGATCTCTTTATAAAAGCTTTTGAGTCCTGAAACTTATCTTAGCAAAATATGTTAAGTTCCTTTGATTTGTTATCATCAAAATAAGATTCTAAGCCTTGTAATTCCAACAATCTCTCCATCTTTTATGATTATAAACAAGGAGCAAAAAATGAGTAAGTCTTAAAAAGGCTCCCCCTAATAATAAACATCATCTTAACAATATTTGCAATATCAAGATCAATTTCAATATCAATTTCAATATCATGCTCATATATCAAGATTAGCGCATGTCATTATTCAAGATCAATTATCATGCTCATATATTTCATTTCATAGTGAGCCAATATTTCCAACGTCCATGCTTAGGTATACAGTGTCATGCTCAATTTTTGCCAAAAGTTCTCCCCCTTTTGACATCAATCAAAAAGAGAAAAAAATATATAAATATCAAGCAATGAGCAACCACAAGCAAAATTATATATCTAGTGAAGGCACAAAATAGAAACTTTGCATTCATCATGCATAAAAAGATAAACAATAAGTCACAAAAAACATGAGAAAATATAAAAGATTGTATATCAGATTTTTCAATAATTTCTAGTAATGAACAAGAATTATGATATTATTACATAACAATTATGACTCCCCCTTAATGAAATATATTTCATATTCAATAAATTTTTGATTTATTCTTTAAGGACAAACTATGTAACCATGTATAGTATGAGTGTAAATATCATGTGAAGCTATCATCATTATCAGTCATGCCTTTAAATTTATTATGCCATGCTCATACTCAGTTTTCTAAATTTTCCCCCTTTTTATATCAACAAAAGGATAAACCGAAAAAAATATTACGCAAAGGTACTAAGGACCAAAAAAAATTCACATTTAGATTGCAATAACAAAGTCCATAATCTAGCATATATTTCAATCATAACATGGTCATCCATTATTCAGCATACCAAAAAATATATAACATAATTCAACATCAGCATGTGAACTAAGATGGTCAAGAGACAACAAATAAAAGAGCTAAGCAAAAAAATAGTAGTGTCAAACATTTCAACCCAACTTGGTGTTTGATTTCAGAAAATTATTTTGTATATGAATACCAAAATTCATATGGCTTTCCAAATCTCAATACTTTCTAAGTTATGTCTTGTATAATCCACACTTTCTTGATTGTAGCCAACAATGCTATTCTTGTATTTATTTGTTTCATTAAGATCAAAAACTCTTCTTTAAGTTTATCATACCTAATATTAGTTTATGCATTATATTCTCAAGGTCTCTAATATAGTAGACATATTTGTTAATAATTTACGTTTTAAGCATTATCTATTATTACTGCACACTTATAGTCATCACTAAATCTCTTTTTGAGTTGGCTACCTTAAATCCTATAGGCTATGGAGGCATCCCTTTTCATTCTAGTATAGTTTTAGCTTTCTTAATTCCTAAAAAGGGAATGAGTATTCTATAAAGTCCTTCATTTGTGAACTAGGCTTTCATCTTGGTACTCATACTTCTTGGGTCTGTATAGTTTAGCAAGAGATGTTTCTTTTACTTTCCAAACTTGTTTAGTTTTCACATACTTTTAATGGACATTCAAACTTTATGTGTCCCTTCTTCTTACATAGGAAGCATGTGGTGTGAGTGTAAGCATTTAAGGAGGTGCTAGCATAGTCTTTAGAGGCTCTTACAAAGTACACCATGAAGAGATTCTTTTTCCTTGTGTTCTCTACACCATTGTATCCTATACTTTCTTTATCCAAATATATTCTTTGTGATCCAATCATTTTATCAAAGTTCTCCTTTCCTTTAGTGAAGTTGTATTTATTTTATTTTGATCCTCAATTTTGCTTTCAAGGCAAAGTATTTCTAAATCTTTTAGTCCTTTGCAATTTGCTTGCATCCTTCCTAGCTCTCTAGTCATTTGATTTATTTTGCTTTCAAGTTTACCAATGACTAGGTCCTTTTCTTTTTCAATAGAAGTTTGAGATCTTAAATCTTCTAGTTCTTTCATTACTTTTTCATTCTTGCTTTCCAATCACTTGATTTTTTCATCCATTTCTCTTTCAGCAAGATTTTTTTATTTTAATTCTTTCATTACATTTTCATTCTTATTTTTCAATGAAATATATCGTTTAGTTACTTTAACTAGAATCTTATAAACTTTGAATAATTCTGCTTATAGTTCTTTGTAAGATGGTCTACTCTCGTCACTAGATTCATCAGATGAATCGTCACAAGAATTATTAAATGATTTGGATGAGGAGCTTTATACTTCATCATCGTCCCATGCCATAAGGCAACCATTTGCAATATCTTGGTCACTTGATTCACATTCTGAGCTACTAGAACTTATATTGTCACATGTAGTGGCTTTCATTGACTTTTTCTTTTTCTTCTTAGAATCCTTCTTAAGTTGTGGACAATCTAGTTTTATGTGTCCAACTTTTTTACAACTATAGCATGTAGAAGGTTCTTTCTGTGTTTTCTTTTTCATTAGTTTCTTCTTTATTTGATTTTGAGTCCAAGAATTTTCTTTTATTCTTCTTTCTAAGGATTTTTGCAAGTCACTTGGTTATAACGGCTATATCTTTATCATCTATTACTTCTTCATCTTCATAGCAAGAACTTTCCCTTGAGGCTTTAAATGCAATGGATTCCTTGGCTTTAGATTTTTCTCTAGTTCTTTCATTTATTGTCATTTCATACGTGAGTAAGGATCCTATTAATTCATATATGGAGGTGTTTTTCAAATTTCTTCCTTCAGTTATTGCAGTAGTCTTAGGTTCCCAAATCAGTGGAAGTCCTCTAAGGATTTTTTGAATCATCTCATAAGTTGAGTAATTTTTTCTTAAAGAATTGTGGAAGTTTATTATATGGGTTAACCTAGTATACATACTAGTAATAGTTTCATTCGGGTTCACCCTAAAAGTCTCATACTCGCTTGTGAGCATGTCAATTCTACTATCTCTAACATAAACCGTTCCTTCATAGGTTACCTCCAGTTTATCCCACATTTCTTTGGCTAATTTACATGCCATGACCATATTTAATTCATTCATATAAAGAGCACAATATATTACATTCATAACACTTGAACTTACTTGCAACATCTTATGATCATTGTTGGTCATCTCTTTTTCTTCTTTAGGTATTTCTTTATTATCTACATTTTTGGTAGGGACAATGTTTGTTGACTTTTTGAATCTGATCCCTGTTTTGATGCAAACAAAGCACTAGTTTCTTATGTGTGTTTTTAAGTGCTTGAACAGGTTTACTATACAACACTCACATAAGGAAAAAGGGAAATGGAAGTTAGAAGACTTAAAGCTTACTTCATCCGGCGCATTCTATGGAGAGAAGAGCAATGAAGAAGAATAAGACGAAATTTAATTTTAATTTATACTGCATTTAATTTTTTTTATTATTTGGTCTGTAATAATGCACACATCTTGCATGATATGACATTAATGCTCAAGACCAAAGATTGACCTTAAGGATAACCTTCGATAGACTGACGTCGAATTTTTGGGGTTAACTCTCAAAAAGACCATAGAATGACTATAGGAATCCATCAAGCAATTAGGCTAATAACTCACATTTATAGGGATTTAACTTAGGTCTTTATTTGGGCCAAATTTGGTTTGTGGACAAATTTAGTTAATCAAACCTAGGCAGGGTAAAATGCCTCAGTCGACTGAACTGGGTGGAAGTCAACAGTTTGACTACACTCGGTCGACTGTATCTTTTTGAACGTATCTTCCTCAGTCGACCAAACTCACAAGTGTCTGACCCTCAACTATTAGGCCGACCAAACTTCTAGTTCATTTATGATTGGGTTGACCGAACCATATGAATAGCATCTGAATTTCAAATATAGTTGACCAAACCTCGAGTGTTTTCAAAATCGCCTTAATTCAGCCAACTATATCTATAGTTCAAAAGTGCCTTGGTCGACCGTACTTATCAATATAGTCAACCGAACTTAAAATACAGCCGACTGAACCTCTCGAGTTGAAATTTTTTAAAAGTGCTAAAATGTCATTAACTTTTAATTAAACTTTTCCAAAATATAGAGCGTGTCTCCAACGGTCATAAATTTTAGAAAAACTATAAATACCCCTTCATAATTCCAAATTTGAAACTTTGATTAACTCTAAAATTCTCTCTAAACCTTTTTTAATAAAAGTTTCCCCAAACCAATTTTTATTTCTAAAATCTCTTCTTTAGGGAAAAATCTTTTAAGTAAAACTCTCCAACTCTCTTCCACTCATTCATTTCAAAATTACTCTTGAAGAGAATATATTCAATTTTTGGGCATTTATTTTTACATGCTTACTCTCACTTATTATTTATTTTTGAAAATATTTTTGAGAGTATAATTTTGGTTTCTCCCGGTTATTTCATTGATAAATATTTTTGGGAGAAAGCTATTTATTGCACAAATATTTTCTTGAACTTAAATTCCTAGATTCTCCAAATATTCTTTTTTTTTTTTTTTGTAAAAATAATTATAGGAGAACAATAATACTCATTTTTCATATACATTTTATTTATGCAAAATTATTTGATAGCACCCTTACTCTACTGAGCATAATGCATATCATAAGAGAGTGCATGTATTTGAGCATTAATGTGTACATCTTTCCTTGTATTTTTTGAAGCATTTTCATGTACAAAAATTATTTTTATTATACAGGTTGGGTTCATCCCATTAATTGAACTAAGCAGTCTCAACCCATAAGTGAGACCGGTTTGGTTCAGCCCGGAATTTGAACTGGGGAGTCTCAGCCCCGTAAGTGAGGCAAGTTGGGCTCAGCCTTGTAATTGAGTTGAGATTTACTTCGCCCTGCAAGAAGAGGTTGTAGCGGCTCTTGCTCTGCCCATTTAAGTGAGCAAGTTTAGTGAAATCCTTGTGGGTTGTGCCCAAGGCGGGGACATAGGCTGATTTGGCCAAACCTCGATAACAAATATCGTGTGTCACTCTCTCCTCATCTCATTTAATTTATGCCCTTTCAATTCATCATGTGTATGCACACTTTTATTTAAATGAGATATGCTGCACGTGTTAGTTCATACTTATAGCTTAATCATTTTTCATACACGTTATTATATTGAATGAGATGTAACATGTGCTGAATCAACTTAAATGTTTAATTTAGCCAAAAAGGTTTTAAAACCTAACTCACCCCCCCCCCCCTTCTTGGGATCATACCAATTCCAAAAATTTGTATCAAAGCCTATTTGCAATAAGTTTAACCACTATTTGCGTAAAGATTGCAACGACTCATTTTTCAGTGTATCCCTGTTTTGAGGGTCAACCCTTTGCAAATCCTCCACTATTTTCATTGCGTAGATTTTACTGTTTAAATATCGAAAATGCTTTTGTAAAATCAATTGATTGGGGGTTTTGGAAAAGGTTTTGACAAAGTATTTCATATCCCATTGAAAATGTTTTTAAAATGCATAGTTTCCCAAACATGAAAATGATTTGAAAGTGCATGACTTGAATTTAATGCATATCATATGAGTGTCATGCATATTTTATATCGTGCCTTAGTTACTGATGGTATTTTTTTAAAGATCATGTTTAATACTAGTACTAAGGAGATTTGGGAGGGTTTGAGGTATAGAAAAATTGAGTGAGAGAAAAACACCACTCTGAGCTTAAACATTTAAGGAGTAAATTGGAAAGGTATATATCTTCCTCCTTCTACTTTTTTTTATGCCTGATTCACATGCTATATGTTTTATGTCTATTCTTACTATGTGAATCGTGTGATATTTGTATGTCATCTTACGAGAAGCTATATAGAAACATTTTTAATACTCATAAGATCTTTATTAGAATATATAACATTTAAAGGGGTTATGATATTTTTAAAATGTTTGAATAGTGCTTTATGCTTAAAAGTTTATATTTTAGCATACACTATTATTTTACTTTGAACCATATGGAAAGCATGCCTTTAAGAAAATTTAAATGAAAATATCCATTCTATTCATTTAACTTCTACATATTATGTTGATTGGTTGCAAAACGAATAAATTGGCTATTGCATGCTGAAGTTTGAAAATCCACTTCTGATGGACAATGACTTTTAATTGGTGATATAATGCTATGTGTTTTAGTACAAATAATTTTAAATATAGCATATTTTGTCCATCATGCTAAGATTTTTGGTTTAGGGATTTTATCATAGTATTATATATATCATATAACCCTAAACTTATCATGGAGCTTAAAAGATTAATCATTTTCAAATGCATATGTAGCTTATCCTCTGTTAGATATTATAGATTAGAGCTAAGCATAAAATGATAAAAATTAAGAACATAAAATAAAAATGCTTAGGTTATTTAATTGAGGAGGAGTTCTTTAAATGTCATCTAATGAACATTTTTAATTTGCGCTTATATTTTTTGGATGTTCTGTATAGCTAAATGCCAATTTCCATCCTTACTAAATGATTATATTATGGATGGAATATATCATCTAATTTGCACTAATTGCTTACTATCCATATTGTACTGAATGATTATATCTTTTGATGGATAGTTAATTTGAATCTTTTGAGTTGAATGCCACTATCCATTTCTTATATTATCTAATGGATAGTTTATATTAATTGTCTACTGAAATGCATGCCTATATTGAATGCCTCCTACATGGCGGATGTAGTGATGTGAATTGCATGCTAGTAGTGGATATAGGTTCTCGCATGCTTGAACTAAATTATAAATTGATTGCATGAATTTATCAGGTTTTAGGTACATGGAAAAATGAGAAATGTTCAATTTATAAACAGAATGTTGCTGAAATTTTGGTAGAACTTTTCCCAAAAATGAAACCATGTATTAGGATAATAATTTAATGCATGCTAAAATATTTTTGAAAGGATGAGTGAATCATAAAAAAATATTATTTTTTCATCCTTAGTTATAGGTGCATGCTGAACCGTCCACTGGTGCAAGTTGAATTTTAAATGTTATATGCTAAACTAAAAAACATGCATAGTCTATATGTTTATTTCCTAGGATGCTAGTTAATTAAATAAGTTAGTGCATGTAAAATCCTAAATGCTGTATATAAATTGAAAAACATGTACACATTTTTTTGTGTCTTATGATGAACTAGTTCATAGACACCATTTGGTCCTAAATCCTACGTTATGTTTTTCATGTTGGACCTAAATGGTTAGCAATCACACCATAAGTTTTGTTGGCCTAATAAGGCTTACAATTCTTATTTTGATGATTACAAATCATGATATGTTTAATATGGTTTAAGTGAAAGTTTTTCAAGAAAAAGACAAAGCTCAAAGGTAATGACAAAATTCAAAAGGATGATAAAGCTTATGGATTAAAAAGAGATCTTGAAAAGCATGAGGATTAAAGATAACTTGATGAAAGCTCAAAGAAAAGATCAAAATCTTGAAGATGATGGAAGAACAAGAACTTACTTGAAGATCAAAGGATTAATTTTTAAGGATGTTTTGAATGTAAGTACTTCAAATTAATTTCAAGTATAAACTGATTCGAAGCTCTTATAAAATCAAATGAAACTCAAAAATATATCTTTTGAAGAAACCCTAAAGAATGTTTTTCAAAAATCAAAGAAAAGAAAATTATTTTTGAAAAAGAAAAGTTTTTGAAAATCAGAAGGGCCAGGCGACTGTCCTCTTGTGGCAGGCGACTTCCAAATTAAATGAAGAATTTTTCAAATAGATAGTAGCTTGCTAGGCGACTGCCTGAACATAGCCAGGTGCCTGGGTGGTCATGCCAAGCGCCTTGGTTTTGGCAGGCAACTGCCACTCGAACGTTGGCTTAAAAACTCTCAACGGGAAGATTTTCTAAATGAAGTTTTTGTACACTATTATTTTGAAAAACTTGGAAACTATTTCAAGGAAACTTTGGGGGTAAGGAATTACTTATAAACATCTATAAATAGCCCCAAACTTCAAAAAATTTACACACCAAGAAATTTTCAGCAATCAAAGTTCTCTAAAAGGCTCCCAAACTCTCTTGTGCTCATTCATCTTCAACTACTGAATTGCTACTGATTCAAACTCCGAAGTAAAGCCTTCAAAGTCAGAATCTTTCAAAATTTGGAAGATACTTGGTGATCTAACTTGAGTATTGAGCTTCAAATTCTTTTATATTTGAATTACTTTGAAGTATTATTGTACTGAATGTTGTACTAACCTACTCTGCTGTGAGAGTGTTTTTCTTGTACACAAACTCTTCTCTTGGTTCTTGTTTATAGACGATTCAGGGCTGTAGAATCGTTTGACCAAACGACGGAATATCATTTGGAGAGGCAAACTCTAGCCTAATGGAAGGAGTGATTGTAATCAGTATTGTTCCACCCGTCAATGGAACTGAATTAGTGAATCCTTTGGCAGTTTACCAAAGGCGAGGACGTAGAATGGGTATAAGCCAAACCTCGTAAAATCTTGTGTCTCTCTTCTTTCTTACTCTTTACTTTTTCAACAATACTTACAACCTGCGTGTATGCTTTAAATTGTTAATTCTGAGTGTATAGTTGTTAAATAGACCGGAGGATAATTTCTTTTTGCTTTAATCAGCATTGATTGCGGAAACCGAAAGGGACTACGTTGGTTGATCATCCTAAACTTATTAATCTGAAATTTTGTTTAAAAGCTAAACACAAAGAAGAATTGTGAGTTTGGAATAAACACAAGGCTTGCGTAAAATCAGCGTGTCTTACAATTTACTACGGGGCTATTGATACAAAAGATCAAGTTTCTGATTATCTTATTGATTGGTTGTGGTTGAATTGTTTTTTTTTTTTACTTGTTGTGATTGATTAATATAAAAACAAAGAATTAAGCCTGAAATAATTTAAAATTCCAATTCACCGCCCCCCCCCCCCCTCCCTCTTGGGAAGTTATCCTAATTTCAATTGGTATCAAAGCCTAGTTATAGCAAATTCCTAACAATAAGCTATAAAAAGATCTAAATGGCTAACATAGGAATAGCACCTTTTGGAGAGGGCCAATCTTCAACTCGTCCACCAATCTTTTGTGGACACCACTAGACTTTTTGGAAAAAAAGAATGCAAATCTACCTCCAACACATGGATTGGAAAGCATAGGAAGTAGTTATGGATGGAGACATTATTCCCACCAAAATAATAGATGGAAGACATATTCCAAAAGAGAAAAAATATATGATCGATTCAGATTATAAGATGCTTCAAATAAACTCAAGTGCTATAAATGCTTTGTATTGTGCTTTAGACGTTAATGAATTTAATAGGGTCATGGCTTGTAAAACAACTAAAGAAATATGGGACAAATTAGAAGTTACATATGAAGGAACTATTGATGTTAGAGACAATAGGATAGACATGTTAACAAGTGAATATGAAGCTTTCAAGATGAATTCAGATGAATCAATATCAAGCATGTACACAAGATTCACCCACATAATTAATTCCTTAAGTGTCTTAGGAAAAACTTATAACACCTACAAAATGATTAGGAAAATTTTGAGAGGTCTTCCCTCCATATGGGAACCTAAGGCTACAGCAATTACCGAAGGAAGAAACCTTAAGACCACCTCCTTTGATGAACTCATAGGTTCACTCCTTACCTATGAAATGGCTCTAAAAGAAAGAAATCCTAAACCAAAGCACAAGAAATCAATTGCTCTAAAAGCATCAAGACATAGCTCAAGTGAAGAAGAAAGTGAAACAAGTTACTTAGATTAAGATGAATTAGCATTCATCACTAAGAAACTAGGAAAGTTTTATAAAAGGAATAAAAGATTTCCTAAGACGCTCAACAAAAGAAAAACTAAAAAAGGAGAATCAAGTAGAAAACAAAATAAAAGTAAAAATGAACCTCCTATATGCTATCATTGTAAAAAACCATGACATATCAAACCGGACTGCCCATTGCTCAAGAAAGACAAGAAAAAAAAGAAGGAAGCTATGAAGGCTACTTGGGATGACTCAAGCTCCAGTGAAATGGAAAACGAATCAAGTGGACAAGAGATGGCAAATGTATGCTTCATGGCAAATGATGAAGAGGTAAATTCTTACTACTCTTCAACAGAATCTTGCAATGAATCTTGTGACAAGTCATGTGATAGTATGCCCTCATACAAAGAATTACAAGCTAAATTATTTTCCTTACATAAAAGATTTATAAAAATTTCCAAAAGAAATATAACCTTGAAAGATCAAAATAAAGAACTTGTGAAGCAACTTGAATCATTTAAAACCATTGAAAAAGAAAAAGATTCTTGTATTGAGAAGTTAGAGGAGGAAGTAAGTAAAGTAACTTAAGAATTAGGCGAAACTTATAAAGAAAACTTGAATAGAAAGGATCAAGAAATAAAAGAACTAAAGAAATTAGTAGAAGATAAAGAACAAATTATATATAATTTTACAAAAGGTAAAGAAAATTTTAAAAAATTGATTGGACAACAAAGGCTACATGGGAATAAAGAAGGAATAGGTTACAATGGTAAAACAAACAAAAAGAATAAAAAAATATACACAAGATATTTTGTAAAGGAAGTCAAGCACTATGCTAGCACTTCATCACACAACAAACATGAACACACTACTTGCTATATGTGCAAGACCAAAGGTCATGTAATGTTTGATTGCCCACTAAAAAGGAAGTATGTTAAGATACAAGGAGAATGGGAAGTCAATAATGGAACTAACAAAAAAACAAAGAAAGTTAAAAGGATTTGGGTTCCAATGACTAACACAATGAATCCTCCATTGTAGGTATGTTTTAGGACAACATCATCAATGGACAAGTGGTACTTGGACAGCGGGTGTTCAAGACACATGACCGGCGATAAGACCAATTTTTCATCTCTAAAACAAAAGGATGGAGGATATGTCACCTTCGGTGATAATGCCAAAGGTAAGATCATTGGCATCGGGAGAATAGGTAAAGAACCTTATATTACTATTGATAATGTATTATTAGTAGAAGGTTTAAAACACAATCTTTTAAGCATTAGCCAATTAAGTGACAAAGGGTTTGAAATAACCTTTAAGAAAGAAAAATGCATTATTCAAAATCCCAGAGAAAATAAAATCCTATTTATAGCTTTTAGGATAAATAATGTTTATTGCATAAATCTTGAGAATCTAACAAATCAAAATGTAACTTGTTTGGCAGCTATGAATGAAATAAGTTGGCTATGGCATAGGAAGTTAGGACATGCTAGCATGGACTTATTATCCAAGTTATCAAAGAAAAATCTTGTAAAAGGATTACCAAATACCAAATTCGTAAAAGACAAGATGTGTGACGCATGCCAAAAAGGAAAGCAAGTTAAAACAAGCTTTAAAAGATGACTCTTGGATTATAGCTATGCAAGAGGAACTAAATCAATTTGAAAGAAGCCAAGTGTGGGAACTTATACCTAAACCCAAAGACAAATCAATCATAGGAACTAAATGGGTGTTTAGAAATAAAAAGGATGAAAACGGAGTTGTTGTATGAAATAAAGTTAGGCTAGTAGCACAAGGTTATAATCAAGAAGAAGGTATCGATTACGATGAAACATTTGCCCCCGTAACAAGCATGGAAGCAATTAGGATGCTCTTAGCTTATAAAGCCTATAAGGACTTCGAATTATATCAAATGGATGTAAAAAGTGCTTTCTTAAATGGATATATAAATGAGGAAGTATATGTAAAACAACCTCCAGGTTTTGAAAATTCAAAAAATTCAGATCATGTATTTAAGATAAGAAAGGCTTCATATGGATTGAAACAAGCTTCTAGTGCTTGGTATGAAAGGCTAAGCAAATTCCTAATTCAAAACAATTTTTCAAGAGGAAAGATAGATAGTACTTTGTTTATAAAAATAAAAAACAAAGACATGCTTATAGTACAAATTTATGTTGATGACATTATTTTTGGAGCAACTCATGAGGATTTGTGTAATGAATTTGCTAAGTCTATGCAAAAAGAGTTTGAGATGAGTATGATGGGAGAGTTAAATTACTTTCTAGGATTACAAATCAAACAAGCAAAAAATGAAACTCTCATAAGTCAAACTAATTATATTAAAGATATATTAAATAAGTTTGATATGGAAGAAAGTAAACCTATAGGAACTCCTATGAGCACTTCAACTAGTCTTGACAAGGATGAAAAAGGGAAACAAGTAGATACTAAGCATTACTGAGGTATGATAGGAAGCTTACTTTATTTAACGGCAAGTAGACCGGATATTATGTTTAGCGTATGTATGTGTGCTAGGTTCCAATTGGCTCCTAAGGAATCACACCAAACAGTGGTTAAAAGAATCCTTAGATATTTATTAGGAACACTTGAACTAGGTTTATGGTATCCAAACGAAACTGAATTTGAAATGATAAGCTATTCTGATGCTGACTTTGTTGGATGTAAGATAAATAGAAAAAGCACAAGTCGAACATGTCATTTTCTAGGACACTCCTTAGTCTCATGGTCTTCAAAGAAACAAAACTCTGTAGCATTATCCATAGCAGAAGCAGAATATATAGCAACAGGGAGTTGCTGTGCCCAAACATTGTATATGAAATAGCAACTAAAAAATTTCAAAATTCAATATCAAACTATTCCAATAAAATGTGACAACACAAGTGCCATAAATATTTCAAAAAATCTGGTATCTCACTCAAGAACAAAACATATTGACATAAGACATCACTTCTTGAAAGATCATGTGCAAAACGAAGACATTTTGCTAGAATTTGTAAATACTAATGACCAATTAGCAAATATATTCACAAGACCACTCTCTGAAGAGTGATTCATATTCATTAGAAGAGAATTGGGAATGATGCATATTTGAGAAGTAAACTAAAATTTTTTCTACTTGGCAGGCGACTGCCAGGCTACTGACTTTTCAAATTCTACATTGACAAGCACTTCTCTCATTCTAGCAGGCAACTGCCCCGCAGTGGGTACGGTTTAAAACCCTGTTGTAAGTCATTTTAACTTCCAACAGGCGCCTGCTCCTTCCTCTTTCTCTCTAAAATTCTTCTTCCCTACTCTTTCCACACAAACTCCTTATCCAGATCAGCTTGAAACCGAACATCACATTTACCCTCCTCACCAAATCGCGAGTTTGACCTAGGGTTTATCAGCTCTTCTCTTCCATACAAACATGCCATGGATAAAATTGACTGGTAATAAGGGTTCTTCCTCTTCGACAAGGATCAACAATGATGAAGTAGAAAAATGGTTAGTAACTCCACATGCTAAGCAACTCTATAGGAATCAAATCGCCTCAGCTAAACCCATTTTAGGTAAAGTTCTTAGTGTTACATTCTTCAATACAGAATTTCCTGAAATTATGGAACTTTTTAAGGATATTTGATTGGATCGGTTTATTACATATCAACCTAAAGGATACTATCCCAACGTGGTTCATATTTTCTATGCAAATATGGAAAGATGTGAAAACGAGATCAAAACAAATCTCCTAGGACAAAATATTCATCTTACTCCCATATCTTTGGGAAAAATTCTTCGAATCAAGCCAGGAGATTTTGAGGTCCACATTATTGAGAAACAATGGATTACGTCCTAGGGATTCACTCCAGAAGAATTTTTGCCTCTAATTATAACTAATACACCTGTCAACTTTGGGCATCCACCCCTTCACAAACAACTAAATCTCCAAGCTATAATTCTACACAAACTCATTACATACAATATCCTACCACGTTCTAGTTCTCATGATCATATTTCATTCTTAGATTTTTTTGTAATGTGGTGTATTCTTAAAGGGAAAAAGTTGGATCTTCCAAGCTTACTTATCAAGTGGATTATTATGAATGTTGATGCCCCTCGTGTTATTCTACCATATGCTGGGATGTTAAAAATTGTATTTTCTCATTTCAATGTTCTTACACCATCATTTAACTTCACTAGCAAAACCCATTACGATATCTTTTCTGATACTATTCTTAAACGTATGGGATATAAGAACTCTCATCAAGGATGGTTTCATAAGGGACATCGTTATGTATCATTTGCACCACCACCTCAATTTTCCATACCAGCATCTTTAGTTCAACTTGACCCAGAAACTCCGTCTTGGTTCATTCCATTTTTTAGTCACTATATGACCTTCAGTGATTGAATGCAATATGGACTTCGTACTCTAAGGGAGAAGGTTTCTACTATAGAAACTCATTGTTCAAGCCTTGTTCTCGAGTTGACAAGATTGAACAACATTTGGCCAGCTCCTCTAAAGGAAAATCTCCAATGGATATCAGCTCTGCTCCATCAAGTGATGATGAATCTAGTGAACAAGAAGAAGAAGACGAAGAAGAAGAAGGGGATCAATGGAAGCCTCCGATTGATGTGTTTCATCTATGTGTTTTTTCATTTTTAGTTTTAATGCTTTATTGGATAGTATGTTCTTTATGTTTGTAAGCTCTATAAGTACTATATATTGCAGCACTTCTCTATGTTTTTGTATTATCTCTTCTCCTTTTTGATTGATGTCCAAAGGGGGCGATGTTTTGAGAGAAGGGAGTGCAAAATTGTGTGATGCTATGGTTTGTAACATTACAAATATGTATGGATAGATGTGTGATGCTATGAATATGTATGGATAGATGTTTGAAAGTAGGGAGTAAAACTATGAATCTTGCATGGATCGTTTATAGATTATCTTGCATGGATCATATCTTGTATGGATCTTGTATGAATTATTTTGCAAGTTATATCACGATTATTGAAAGGGGGAGCCATGAGTATTATTTCTTATTATTTTTGCTCTCGATTTGTCATCATCAAAAAGGGGGAGATTGTTGGCCTAATAAGGCTTACAATTCTTATTTTGATGATAAAAAATCATGATATGTTTAATATGGTTCAAGTGAAAGTTTTTCAGGAAAAAGGCAAAGCTCAAAGGTAGTGACAAAGCTCAAAAGGACGATAAAGCTTGTGGATTAAAAAGAGATGTTGAAGAGCATAAGAATTAAAGATAACTTGATGAAAGCTCAAGAAAAGATCGAAATCTCAAAGATGATGGAAGAACAAGAACTTACTTGAAGATCAAAGGATTAATTTTTAAGGACGTTTTGAATGTAAGTACTTCAAATTAATTTCAAGTATAAACTGATTTGAAGCTCTCATAAAATCAAATGAAACTCAGAAATATATCTTTTGAAGAAATCCTAGAGAATGTTTTTCAAAAATCAAAGAAAAAAAAGTTTTTTTTTGAAAAATTAAAGTTTTTGAAAATCAGAAGGACTAGGCGACTATCCTTTTGTGGCAGGCGACTGCCAAAATAAATAAAAAACTTTTCAAAGAGACAGTAGCTTGCCAGGCGACTACCTGAACATAGATAGGCACTTGGGTGGTCATGCCAGGTGACTGCCTTGGTTCTGGCAAGTGACTGCTAGTATTTTGTGTTATGAGTTTGTTCTATGACAGGCGGCTGCCAAGTCGTGGCAGACGACTGCCACTCAAATGTTGGCTTAAAAACTCTCAACTAGAAGATTTTCTAAATGAAGTTTTTGTACACTATTATTTTGTAAAACTTGGAAACTATTTCAAGGAAACTTTGGGGGTAAGGAATTACTTTTAAACATCTATAAATAGCCCCAAACTTCAAAGATTTTACACACCAAGAAATTTTCAACACTCAAAGTTCGTTAAAATGCTCTCAAACTCTCTTGTGCTCATTCATCTTCAACTACTGAATTGCTACTGATTCAAACTCCGAAGTAAAGCCTTCAAAGTTAGACTCTTTCAAAATTTGGAAGATACTTGTTGATCTAAATTGAGTATTGAGCTTCAAATTCTTTTATATTTGAATTACTTTGAAGTATTATTGTGCTGAATGTTGTACTAACCTACTCTGCTGTGAGAGTGTTTTTCTTGTACACAAACTCTTCTCTTGGTTCTTGTTTATAGATGATTCAGGGCTATAGAATCATTGGACCAAACGAGGGAATATCGTTTGGAGAGGCAAGCTCTAGCCTAACAGAAGGAGTGATTATAATCGGTATTGTTCCACCCATCAACGGAACTGAATTAGTGAATCCTTTGGTGGTTTGTCAAAGGTGAGGACGTAGGCTGGGTATAAGTCGAACCTTGTAAAATCTTGTGTCTCTCTTCTTCCTTACTTTTTACTTTTTCAGCAATACTTACAACCTGTGTGTATGCTTTAAATTGTTAATTCTAAGTATATAGTTGTTAAATAGACCAAATGATAATTTTTTTTTTTGTCTTAATCAGCAATGATTGCGGAAACCAAAAGGGACTACGTTGATTGATCATCCTAAACTTATTAATCTGAATTTTGTTTAAAAGCTAAACACAAAGAAGAATTGTGAGTTTGGAATGAACATAGGGCTTGCGTAAAATCAGCGTGTCTTACAATTTATTACAGTGCTATTGATACAAAAGATCAAGTTTCTAATTATCTTATTGATTGGTTGTGGTTGAATTTTTTTTTTTTTTACTTGTTGTGATTGATTAATATAAAAACAAAGAATTAAATCTGAAATAATTTTAAAATTCCAATTCACCCAGCCCCCTCTCTTGGGAAGCTATCCTAATTTCAAGTTTTAAGTCCATGTGACTAAGAATTTTGCATGAATCAGGAGGAACATTCATTTTGCACACTCTCATTGAGCATTTTGAGTTGTGTCATTCTTTTTAATCCCCTATTGCATCATCTTTGAGTATAGTCTTGATGGGCTATCGTGCTTTTAAAATGAAATGTAATATGTCATGCATATGTGCTGAATGATTAATATTTGCTACATACTGAAATCCTTAGAAAGGATGAATATATGAGGAGCATTCTTAAATGATTATTATCCTTGAGCTATAATGCAAGTATGTATGCACGCAAATATATAGGGGGAGTTTAAGCCCCACTCTTAAGAAAAATGAATAATAGCTTAACGTCTAAAATCTCTTGCATGCTAAGTTTTATTATGAAGGATGAACATGTGATGGATGTGCAAAATGAAATTCATCCTTGAACATAAATGCACTTATGTGTGGCTGAGACCATACGGGGGAGCATAAGCCCCAATCTTAGGAAAATTAATAGCACATGGACCATGGACGCACACTATCATTGTTTCTACTTTTCGAGTCCTAAAGTTTTTCTTTAGGCACCTTGAACTTCATATCATGTCTCTACTGAATCAATCTTTGATATGGATTGTTTATGGTATTAATGAACACCATGCATGACTTGTATTTTATTTTTAGCGCATGTGTGTTTAAGGACATTTTTTGTGGTGGAAAACAAACAATTTAACTTATAACTAGAAAATTTCCTTTTAGAATGAAAAATAATACTTATATTTTTCAAACTCTTAATTATTTTTTTGCATTTAATATCAGTATAAGTAGCTAATAGTATCTAAGCACGTAGTCAAATTGATAGGGGGCACATCTTAAACTAAAATTCTATCTTGTTATGCTCATCAAATTTTTGGTTAGATCTATGTTAGTTCATTGTGGCATGTATTTTATTGTAATGTTTTTATTGAATATCATAAATGAAAATATTTTTGTATTTGCTACAGTGTCTGTGGTCTTGCTATATAATCTAGATTTAATTTGTCTAAAACATTATGGGATCTATATGGTTGGTTTTTGTGCTTATATTATGGATTACACTTAAAATGACAAATCAAAAAAACATTGCTTGCTTCAAATTTATATTAAAGTTTCTTTTTCAACAAGCATTGCCCCCAGGACTTATCGAAAATCATAAGGCGAGACATATATTTTTTATATATATATATATATATATATATATTATTTATTTATTTATTTCAATTGCAAGAAATGAACTTTCATAGAATATATCTTATTTCTTGCTTGTATTGTAATGCCCCAAACCCAAAAACCTAGTCCGGTGCGTTATACTTGAATAAATCGTGCTTTGTGGTGCGCCAAACCCACCTAGTGGGACTCGGGTGCTATGTCATCCATTCATTTACCTAATACCTAACATTCTATTATCATTTACACCAGTGGAAAACATATCAGGGCACTTACCTTACCCAGTAAGCCCTCAGGTGAAAAAGTAATCTCGTACTCACATAGTTCATACAATGGTTTACCAGCAAAGGCTCCCGAGAATAAGGAAATTTACCAACCCATACAAGTAATTTCCCTCTGCCCTAATACGTTATGCAACCTTTAGCTACATCTAATACCCGCTAAGGCATTCACCTTTCTCAGCAAACCCTCGAGTGAAGAGTTTGCCCCACCCATATAAATATATATCATACTAGCATAAATACTGATACTATAATAATACAATACTCTATCTGTTATTTATTCTGTATTTATCATCTGTTCATGTTCTCAGCCTTGACATTTCGTAGCGTTTCACTTTACATGACTCTTTCCTATTTTACATTGTTCACAATTCACATTTCATTTCCATTTCATTCATATTTCATTTCATTTCCATTTCCATTTTATTTCCTACATCCGTACTACAACTCCTTTTAGTTGTACATCAGTTAGTCTACATAGATATGCGTTATTCTACTACTACAGCTCCTTTCAGTTGTTCATCAGTTAGTCCACATAGATATGCGCTATTCTGCTACTACTGCTCCTTTCAGATGTTCATCATTTATTCATGATTGAATTGACACTCACATGCAGCATAATTCATAGCACATTTTCATTCGCTTTGCATTTCCTGTATAACCTACATTTCATACATATAACATAATTCAACATAGAATTTCCATTTTATCCACTGCCACACAATTTAGCAGCAAAATTCATACATTTCTTGTAAAATAAGTCAACCTACATTTAACATACATATACTGAAAATAAACCTTTAATTTCTTAGATAATTATCCTTAAAAATATTTCACTTTCATCAGTCCATTTTCACATACACATAACTAATAATATAGCCCTAAGCTCAAAAATCATAATTTAAACGATTGGCATTTTAAAACCCATAAGAAAACATATATATAAACACATAAAATTATCCATTTTTATCCAATTAATTTAATAAAACTTGGTTTAATATATTTCCCCCTTACCTGGTTTCTTGAACTACCCCAACAGAGACCCCAAAACGATGCCTGCGGTGCTCACCCAAACCCTAATTCAATAATATTAGTTTAATTAAATCAACCGTAAATAAAATAATATTTTAAAATTTCCTAGGCCCATAAATTCCAAATAAATAATTAAACTCTCAAATATAACCAATTTACTTATTTCCCCAAATCACACTCTCGCTTTGGGGTGGTGCCTAAGAAACCCAAATTGAAAATTTACTTTGGCCAAAACGACGACGAATCGAAACTAAGACCCCATGGTGGTGCCCGATCATCGATTTAGCTAAAAATATAACGATAAATTAAGTTGAAAGAGGGAGTATACCTTACCCCAAGAGTGGTTCCTATGTTGCTCCCACGACAAATTCACTCCAGTAGGAATGTCGGTGGTGGGGATAGGAATGACTCACTAGAAAAATGAGCAGCTCGAAAGCTATCCCAAGTATAGGAGTCCTATCATGTAATATTCAGCCCAAAGGCCAAATCGTCTCCTCGTTGAATACGAATTAATCTCAAATTTTGCGTAGTTCTAATCAAAAAGTAAGAAACAAAATGGCACTGAACACAGTTTAGATTTGGGTTTTCTAAATTTTTTAGATTTTCGCAATGAAATTTAAACACTAACTAGAGATTAAACATGCGTAAAAATTACCAATCAACTCTCTAATCAAACGACGATAAACCAAAATTACACTCATCAAGGACCTAAAAATAGATATCTAACTTAAAGCAATGATAGCTTGAACAAAATAAATGACTTCTGTAATATTTCAACTAAATAAAAGCAAACTAGACTGAATATTAAGTAAAGATCCACTAAATAAACTAACTATAAGAAAGAACTCAACAAGATTTAACTCCAAAAAGATAAAGAAAGAAACTGTTTTTAATACTGAAAATACCCCGAAAAAATAATTAAGTTCCAACAAAGACTTTAAATAAAAGAGAGAAAAAAAAACCTGATTTTTTTATAATAAATAATAAACCAACAACGTTTAAGATTCAAACCAAGATTGAGACAAGAACAATCCAAACTCAATTATCTAAATAACCAAACTAAACTAAAATTCCTACAATGATTTTGAACAATAAAAAAAACAATCAACAATAACCTAATGAGAGAATTAAAAGCTTGAAACTTAAATTGGAATTTAGCTCAAAGAGAGAGAGAGAGAGAGAGAGAGAGAGAGAGAGAGAGAGAGAGAGAAAGTGACTGGCTATTGGAGGAGTCTTTGCACACAACAGCTTACGCTACTGTGTTATTTTTTTTTCTTTCTATGGTCCACTGCAACACCACAGCAAGGAGAGCAATAAGGGGTCTTTCTCTTCAGTAGCAGGCTGTAGGGGAGTTTGGCTGGGAGACTTCATGGTAGCATCATTGGTGGACGCATGCCGTAACAGGTTCAGCCTTGAGCAAAAGGATGAGTAGTAGTGGCTTTTGGGTTCGTCGGCTACGATAGTTGGAACAAAGAGCTTCTTGGGTTTCAGCAGAACTAGTAGGAATGAAGGAGCAACTTGAGGGATTCTTCACGGCAGCAGGAAGAGGAGAGTACAACCAAGAGGAAAGGGAGAAGAAGAAGGTGCTGGGGGATGCCAGCTATGGAAGAGTGGAGAGAGAGTTGAGGAAAAGAAGGAAGGAAGAAAAATAGAGAGCCGAGAATGAGAGAGAGAAGAAAGGAAGGAGAGGGAGAGTGATACTGTAATGGAAGAAGAAGCAAAGGGAGAAGGAGAAAGATGAAGAAGAGGAGGAAGGAGGGAGTGCGAGGAAGGGAGCTAAGAAGGGGAGCAGATAAAAAAAGGGAAAGAAACGAAGGAATTTATAAGGGGACGGGGAGAGAAGCCCTACCACCGTGGGCCCATGGATGGAGCATTCGGACTCGGCTGCATGGCCGAGTCACATCAATTCTTTTTTATTATTTTTTTTCTTTTTTTCTTTTTCTTTTTGCTTCTTGTTTCCTTATTTTTACTTTCCCACGAACAAGGCCAAAATCGACCATCCTAGAGCTCGTATCTTTCAACGCTCAAAACACAAAAGTTGTAGATAATCTTCTCATATTTCTCTATAATTTTGAATCTTCTTGATTGGAGCTTGGATGGAAAAATTATGCGCGAATTACGAATTGATACTGGTTTTAGCTCTCGATAATTTTCCTGTGATAAAAAAAAATGCCAAAAATTCATAAATTACTCAATAAAACCTAGAGATTATAAATAAGATATCATGTTAAAATATTGAAAGTAATTAGGTATTTAATTAAAAATATAAGCCCAATGCACGAATTAAAATGCCTAATTATGCAATTTAAGCGCATAATCAAACCCCCCCAACTAACATTTTGCTAGTCTCTAGAAAATAAAGTGAATGATTTCAAGGGTGATATCCACAAATACTAACTCCAGCAAACACAATCATACTGTTTAACGTACATGGATATAATTGAATTTCACACAAGTTCATTCATATTCAATGCACACAACTTCGAAGAAGTCACTTATGCAAGTTTCATCATTATATAGCATTTAAGAACAGTATACTCACATGAAGTTTACCAGTGGTACAATTAAGAGTTAATGCGGTCATATAAGTTCGAGTATAAATAGGTGAAATCTTGAGGAATGTGTGATTTGTGTGACTCATTGCACCTAGGATACCAGTGGACTCCTACAGAACAGACATTTTGACTCGGCCTAACTGGTATACCCTCAAAAACACTTAAAAGGAAATGGTTCGCTCATTATATGTGAGGAGGAGTGTGGCGATCAAACATCCCACATATTGCAAGGAACAAACACGAAATGTATGAAGTGGACTAGTCTGAAAATGATCTAGCCTATCTGTGAGGTGTCGGGTCCTTCACCCTAGTGTTTTTCTCGCCTACTCGCCATGTCCAACTGAGACCACCCTGGATCAACTTATTCAAAAACTTTCCGTGAATACATTTAAGGTATTAAATGGTTGAAGAATCTTAATATGTGGAGAACATGTGTTGTGTCCTTGACTTTTTACACATTTCTATGGAGCAGGTATTAATCTTTCATTTCATGTGCATTTCCAATTTTCTTATTCTTTCTTATGCTCATTCTTCAAATTCTGTTTTTTTATTGTCAATTAGGACAATTATTACACTTCTTTCGTTGTCTTCATACCACCAATGGGAATTAAGTTCGAACAGTAGTCCATGAATTAAGTCTATATCTAGGGGTGGTTCAGCCTTCACTTCTTGAGTAGGCGATAAGACGTAGGTTTCTATCTCTCTACTAGATGTCACCTCTAGGCTAGCAAATCAAAAAAGATGTGCATGGGAGAAGTACGGCATACCTGGGTGGAGAAGTAATGAAAAAGAAAAACTGAAACTACAGAAAAATGTACCTAAAAATTAACTAAAAAAAATAAGGTAAAAAAAAATGAAAATAATGGAAAAAAAAACATCACAGTTGTCTGGCGGAGGCTTTAGAGGAATTTCGTCTGGTGGGTGCAGGTCTATAAATTGAACTAGCGAGTCTCCAAATTTGAACCGCCACAATGAATCAGTCTTCATACCTGCATGAACGTCAACCTCAAATGAATTAATACTCTTCAAAATATTAGACAATACATGTGCAGATTGACTTTCTTGTTTTAACAAGAAAGAATATTTATTCAGCATATTTTCTAGGAAATTTACTTCTTTACGAATTGGTTTTTGAGGAAAATTTGTTAGAATAGTTTTCTTTAGTTCTTTAGAAGCATTAGCATTAAAATTTTTATCTAGTTCCTTGAAAGTTAAACAGTCACCATTCTGCTCACCCTCTTTATCGAGTGTGTAGACACCCTATTTTTGCCCTAACCAAATAAAACAAGGGGTCCCCTCTTATTATTTTCATCATTATTATTATTACCTTATTTAGTATTATTATTATTTTATTACTATTATTATTATTATTATTATTATTATCACTTTTATTATTATTATTATTATTATTATTATTATTATTATCATTATTATCATAGTATTTTATTATTATTACCATTACCATTCTCATTACTATTATTAATATATTATTATTATTATTATTATTATTATTATTATCATAGTATTTTATTATTATTACCATTACCATTCTCATTACTATTATTAATATATTATTATTATTATTTCTCTTATTATCATTATCATTATTTTAAATATTACTTTATTATTAGAGTGTTATAATTATTATTATTACTTTACTATTATTTTTCTTATTATCCTTATTATTAATTTTTTAAATATTACTTATTATGATTATTATCATACTATTATTATATTATTTTCAAATCTTGTCATTATTACATTACTATTATTATTATCATTATTATTATTATATTTAGTTACCATATTCATTATTTCCATAAGAGTAAAAGTAAAAAAAATAAAAGAAAGAGTAAAATAAAATCAAAAAGAAGAGTCTAGGGTTCCAAATTTTTTTATAAAGGAGGGGCGTGGGGCGCAACACAGGGGCGGGGACACCAAGAGAAAAAAAAACCTAACTATTCTTCAGTTCTTTCTCACGCAAGGACAGCGAAGCCCGCCTCCTCACCATCACTGAATCCTCACCCTCTCACTCCATCCCCCACAACCACAGTTACCAGTTCCCTGCCTCAGCAGCTGCCTCCCTGCTCCATCGCTCGCCGTCACCGCCACCACACCCTCCAACCTCACTCACGGCCCCAGACTTCTATTTCACTCTCATCCTCCACTCTCCCTACGAACCAACTAGCCGCTGCTCCAAACCCACCGTCACCACCTGCCCCTAGTTGTCGCCATCACCCAGCAGCAATCCGGCAACCACCTAGCTGCCTCACGGCCTCACTAGCACAACAGAACGGACACGCTAATAGCAGCAATCTCCTTTGACAGCTGTGAACGCGGTTCACGGCCAATCTCCTTGCAACTGTAGCCTGCTCGCCGTCGCACTTTGACCATGCATAGCACCACGGCTATCTGACCCTCACGACTTTGGCCTTCACCTCCGTCTCCGACCATAGCTCTGACGACTCCCATGTGAGTCCCTTGTAAGTAGCCTACGTACTCATCTCACGGCCACGCACCAGCCATCCTCCACAGCCGCACCAGCAAAAGAAGAGTTCCTATCGCCGCTCCCTGCTCACAGCCACCACGCAAGCCACGGCCAACTTCCAGGACCAGCCACGATCAGGATCTCCAGCTGGCCGTCATCTCTGTGACCCAGCTGCTGCTTCCTCACCACTCGGCCTCCACACACACACGCAACACAACTCCTCCCTAACCAGCAGGTATATATGTATATATTTTTATGATTATTATTTACATATATAGGTATGCATCTCATGCATGTCTTATTTTATAGTCAATATACATATATTGTTATTATGATTGTTAATATTAGTATTGTTAATATTATTTTCTAATTTTTTTATTTTTCTTGGGTGCAGGTTTTTTGTTCATATTTTATTTTATTTTTATTTTTTTTGTTTATTCATATTAAATACTAATTGATTTATTCTTTTTAGGTGCAGGATTTTTCTTCATATTTTAATTTTTTTACTAATTGATTTATTTTTCTTGGTTGCACAATTTTTTGTTCATATTTAAATCTTTATTAATTTCTTTATTTTTTTTATGCATATTAAATACTAATTGATTTATTTTTCTTGGGTGCAGGATTTTTTGTTCATATTAGATATTTGCTTGATGTTTAAATATTATTATTGAATTTGTGTTATTTAAGTCATAGCTCTTTAGGGTATGCTATAATATTGTTGTTTATTGGTATTTTTGTCATGTATATATTTAGGTAATATGGTAATATATTATTTCATATTATTTTTATTATTATGGTTTATTAGGTTATAAGGTTGTTATGCATATAAAATTTAGGTATATTAGGGTTTATTATATTGTTTCTATTATCATATATATGATATAATTCATTATTTTGTATTGTACTTAATATAATGGTTGACTATGTAATATTGTATTATTATTATCTTAACTTTTAGGATTGTATATCGAATTTGATTTGATTTATTACTATAAGTCTAGAAGTTATCATACTCATTGTTTACATATTAGTAATAACTTAAATAGGTTTCCTTAAGTTCATTATTTGTTTGTCTTTAATTTGATTTGTTCCATTAATTAATTGCTTATATACGTGTGTATTGAATCTTTAATTGGGTGTCAATATTAAGGTAAATAAAATATGTATATTATTATTACCATAAATATTGTTATTATTCCTATCATTATTTATTATTATCCTTATCATTTATTACTTACTATTATTATCATATTTATTATTTACTATTATTATTTATTCGTTGTTATTATTATTATATTTAATACGTATATTAGTATGGTATTATTATGATATTATATACTACTATTATAGTGTAGTGTCGCAATATTAATATGATATTATTAGTATAGAACTATTATTTTAGTAATATTATTGTCAATATTGTCATCACTTTTAATTATTACTAATGTTAAATATTTTTAGTATTTTTGTTCCTTGGGTATATTTATATTTTGTATCATGTATTATGATATTTATTTTTATTATTTTATAGTATTATTTATTTTCGTGTAGGTTTATCCCTATAATTTTAATACTGGGGTATGAGCTTTCGGGCTTCACGTACCTTTAGTTCTGAGGGAATATGTAAATATTTAGATTTTACATATATTTTTGTATTATTTATTTACTTATTTAATTATTTATTTATTCACTTTGCACGTGTATTAATAAATTTTCTAGAGGAGTAATTTTAAAGACTTTTTAGATTAACTTAGGGATAATTCTAAATTAATTAGGTACCGTTCGTAAGAACGAGAGCGTAGGGGGTGCTCATACCTTCCCCTCGCGTAAACAAACTCTCGACCCCAGCTCTAGTAACGTAGACCCATTCTACCCCTAACGGGGTAGTAATCATGTGTTCTAACCATACTAAAAGGTTAGTGGCGACTCCGACACTCCTTGTTTTCCTCAAAAATTTAAAATTGATTTTTATTTCGCCGCCCAAGGCACACTCGCTCCCGGGACATCGCGACAGGGTGTACCAATCATCTTACCACTATGAGGATTTGTTTCAGCATTGGATTCCTTGACATTTATTCCAGTGACGGTTCCATGGTTCCCAAGATCTGAGGATAAGGTACCACAAGTTGGTACTCTTTATTAGTATCAGCCTCCTCATTAACTGGCTACTTCACTTCTACTTCCTCTAGTTTTTCTTTGATTTCATCTATTTCAACCGTAACTTCAAGTGCTGGGACAACTGGTTGTCTATTGATGAGTATCTCAGGTTGGGAAACTTTTGTCCCGCTTCTCTATGTAATGGTGGCCTCCACAGTCTCAAAAGAAACATTATGTATTTGTTATTGTTGTTGCTGGTATTCTTGAGGACTAAGCTGAGGTTCCACCAGAAATTCCCTTTTTTCTAAGATATTGAACTGCGTGCTTATCCCATTAGTGGTGTCTCGCAATTAATTTATGTCCTGAGTATACTAATTGATTTGAATTTGCATGAACTGCTGGAAGGTATCCTCAAGAGACATCCCCGGTGGAGCAGCTGTTGCATTAGATTGAAATTCGGACAGCACACAGCTCTGAGGGATCTGTTGTGGCTGATAGTGAGGTGGAAGAGTGTCTGGATAATATGTTGGCTCATATTTATCTCCACCACTAATTATGCTGATAGATTGTACTATCATGGGTTCCTGATTGTATTATGTATTCCATTATTAGACACTTTCAGCTCGGTAATCAAAGAATGATAGTCCCTGATCTGGTTCCTTGCTGAAGAGTTCTCCATTGTGCATGGTCTGGACAAAGTGTTTGCAATTAGGAGTATGACCTGTATAGAAACAATTAACTAACCTCCATGATTCAAACCTGTGATGTGGACAAGTACTTAGCAGATCCTTGAACCTCTCAAAGCAAGCCTGAAAAGTCTTGTCACCCTTCTGCATAAATTGAATGATCTGTTCCTGCAAAAATTGAGTTCTTTGTAAGGGACAAAATCTATGTAGAAATTCGTGCTCCATATCAGCTCAATTAGAAATAGAGTGAGGTCTCAAAGAATTAAACCACATCTGCTCTCTATCTCTATCCTTCAAAAAGGCAAGAAATAAATGTAGTCTAGTAGATTCATCAGTTCAAGCACAAGAAAAAAAAATTATTGCAAGTCAACGCAAACTGCGTTAGGTGCCGATAAGGGCACTCAGATTCTGTCCCATAGAACTGAGGCAGCAACGACGTCCTCCCGCACTGCATCATGAAGTCAAGTTTGTCATTAGGTAAAATAGTGTAAGATGGTGCAATGGTACGTTGAAGCTGCAAAAAATCCATAAGTGTGTGTGGCGCAGGTGCAACCATAATTTTTTTTCAAAGCTCAATTCTTTTTTTTCTTTTTTTTTTCTTTTTCATGAGACTAATAAAAATGACAAGAAAAACACTAATTTGAGACTAAGACCGACACTCCCTGACAATGGCGCTAAAAACTTGACTCACTCGAAAAATGAGCAGCTCGGAAGCTATCCTAAGTATAGGAGTTCTATCATGGAATGTTCAACTCAATGGCCAGATCGTCTCCTAAGCGAATGCAGTTTAATCTCAAATTTTGCGTAATTCTAATCGGAAAGTAAGAAACAAAATGGCACTGAATGCAGTTCAAATTTGGGTTTTCTGAATTTTTTAGATTTTTTCAATGAAATCTAAACACTAACTAAAGATTAAACATGCATAAAAATTACCAACCAACTCACCAATCAAACGACGATAAACCAAAATTAGACTCATCAAGGACATAAAAATAAATATCTAACTTAACGCAACGATAGCTTGCACAAAATAAATGACTTGTGTAATATTTCAACTAAATAAAAGCAAACTAGACTTAATATTAAGTAAAGATCCACTAAATAAACTAACTTTAATAAAGAACTCAACAAGATTTAAATCCAACAAGATAAAAAAAAGAAACTTATTTTTAATGCTGAAAATACCCCAAAAAAATTAAGTTCCAACAAAGACTTTAAATAAGAGAAAAAAAAAAAACAACCTAATTTTTTTAGTAATAACAAATAACACAACAACACTTAAAATTCAAACCAAGATTGAGACAAGCATAATCCAAACTCAATTATCCAAATAACCAAACTAAATTAAAATTCCTACAATGATTTTGAACAATAAAAAAATCAATTAATAATAACCTAATCAAAGAATTAAAAGTTTGAAACTTAAATTGAAATTCAGCACAGAGAGAGAGAGAGAGAGAGAGAGAGAGAGAGAGAGAGAGAGAGAGAGAGTGACAAGTTGTTGGAGGAGTCTCTCCACACAACAGGTTTATGCTGCAGTGTTATTTTTTTGTGTTTCTATGGTCGGCTGCAACACAGCAGCAAGGAGAGCAGCGAGGGGTCTTTCTCTTCAGCAACAGGCGGTAGGGGAGTTTTTCTGGGAGACTTAACGGCAGCATCAATGGTGGACGCATGTCATAGCAAGTTCGGCCTTAAGCAGAAGGAGGAGTAGTAGTGGCCTTCGGGTTCTTCAGCTACAGTAGCCGGAACAAGGGGCTTCTCGGGTTTTAGCAGAACTAGCAGGAATAGAAGATTGACTGGAGGGATTCTTCATGGCAGCAAGGAAAGGAGAGTACAGCTGAAAGGAAAGGGAGAAGAAGAAGGTGTTGGGGGTTGCCGGCTATGGAAGAGAGGAGAGAAAGTTGATGAAAGGAAGGAAGAAAGAAAAACAGAGAGCCAAGAATGAGAGAGAGAGGAGAAAGGAAAGAGAGGGAGAGAGATGTTGTAATGGAAGAAGAAGCAAAGGGAGAAGGAGAAGGAGGAGGAAGAGGAGGAAGGGGAGAGTGCGGGGAAGGGAGCTGAGAAGGGGAGCAGATAAAAGAAGGGAAAAAAAAAAAGAAAGAATTTATAAAGGGATGGGGAGAGAACCCCTAACAGCGTGCGCCCATGGATGGAGCAGCCAGACTCGACTGCATGGCCTGGTCACATCAAATTTTTCTTTTTATTATTTTTTTTCTTTTCTTCTTTTTGTTTTGCTTCTTGTTTCCTTCTTTTTACTTTCTCGCGAACAAGGTCAAAATTGATCATCCTAGAGCTAATATCTCTCAAAGCTCAAAACATGAAAGTTGTAGATAATCTTCTCATCTTTATCTAGAATTTCTAATCATCTTGATCGAAACTTGAACGGAAAAATTATGCACGAATTACGAATTAATGCCGATTTTAGCTCCGATAATTTTCCTGCAAAAAAAAAGATGCCAAAATTTCATAAATTGCTCAATAAAACCCATAGATTATAAATAAGACACCATATTAAAATATTGAGAGTAATTATGTATTTAATTAAAAATATAAGTCCCAATACATGAATTAAAACGCCTAATTACGCTTAAGTGCGTAATCAAGGAACCCAATGGTATCTTCGGTTTTTCGATCGGCCAAATATTGGAGAAGAAATTAAGGAGAGCGGGAAAGAGGAGACGAGGACAGAAAGACATGAAAGATGCGCTGTAGGGGGCAGCTTCTTTGCAATCTCAATCTTGAGATTTCAATCTTAGGAATGAATTTCATTACTTTATATATATATATATAATATATTATTATATTAAACTTATATATATATATATATATATATATCTTTATTCCAATCAGTTTTCTTTTCTTTTTATACTATTCCTTTTTATTTGTTTATTTAATACATTATTTTAATAATATTTAACTAATTAATTGATTAACAATTTTAATTAATAATATTTTTTTTTTCGGGTTATTACATACAACTTTATGTTTCATGACTTGTGCTATCCTGTCTTAAAACTTTTATGTCATAAAATTGTCTTAAGGGTGTTGCATTGCATAACTGGTTCATTGATTATTCATAAAATGCATATGAACTAGTTAGACTATCTTTTTGCTCAAACCTATAACTATTATCATATGTCGTATGTTTTAAACTCAAATCTTTTACGAATCTTATGATACAATTTAAATTACTATGGTTTGTGGATAACATTGGCCTAATCATGTTTGTTATGTCATTTTAAATTTGAATGACCAGTTAAACTGTTATGTGTGCTTCAGACTAGATTTTTTAACAGTTACAAATTTTTATGCCAAATATGTTATATCAAATAGGAGAGTTTTTTTTTTAAGAAAATTAAAAATTAAATTAAAAAGGGAGAGTTCTCTTTGCTAAGCCTATTTTAAATGATAAAATTATTTTATACTTAGCTTAACCTTTTTTGCTGATGCCAAAAGGAGGAGAATGTTTTTGAGCAAAATGATAATGACCAAAAGGGAAAATCTTCAGGGGCAAATATTTAAGCATGCGCTTTAACGCAAAATTAAATGCATAATTTTATTTGTAATGTCTTCTTTTGTGAATATGCTTGAGCTTTATTATTTGTATTTTATATTATGCATATTCTTAAGGGGAGCCTTTTCGGGCTTGTCCCATTTTGCTCTTGGATGTTTGTCATCATCAAAAAGTGGGAGATTGTTGATTTTTTGAGCCTGGTCCCTATTTTGATGCTGACAAAGCACCAGTTTCTTATGTGTGTTTTTAAGTGCTTGAACAAGTTTACTATTCAACATACACATAAGGCAAAAGAGAAGTGGAAGCAAGAAGACTTAAAACTTACTTTATCTAGCACATTCCATGGAGAGAAGAGCATTGAAGAAGAAGAAGACAACGACACATAATTTCAATTTGTACTGCATTTAATTTTTTATTATTTGGTCTATAATAATGCATACATCTTGCATGATATGACTTTAATGCTTAAGACCATAGATTGACCTTAGGGATCACCTTCAGTTGACTGTCGTCGGATTTTTGGGGTTAACTCTCAAAAAGACCATAGAATGACTATAGGAATCTGTCAAGCAATTAGGCTAATAACTCACATTTATAAGGATTTAACTTAGGTCATTATTTAGGCCAAATTTGGTTTGTGGACAAATTCAGTCGACCGAACCTAGGCAGTGTGAAACGTCTCAGTCAACTGAAGTGGGTCGAAGTCAACAGTTTGACTTCACTCAGTTGACTTTATCTTTTTGAACGTATCTTCCTCAGACCACCAAACTCACATGCGTCTAACCCCCAACTATTCATCCGACCAGACTTCTAGTTCATTTATGATTGGGTCGACCGAACTATATGAATAGTAGACTGAATTTTAAATATAGTTGACTGAATCTCAAACGTTTTCAAAATCGCTTTAATTCAGCCGAGTGTATATGTAGTTCAAAAAGTGCCTCGGTCGACCGAACTTAAAATATAGCCAACCAAACCTCACTGGTTGGATGATTTTAAAGGCGCTAAAATGTCATTAACTTTTAATTAAACTTTTTCAAAATACCGAGCGTATCCCTAACGGTCATAAATTTTAGAAAAACTATAAATACCCTTTCATAGCTCCTAATTAGAAACTTTGATTAACTCTAAAATTCTCTCTAAACATTTGTTAATCAAAGTTCCCCCAAACCAGTTTTTATTGCTAAAATCTCTTCTTTGGGGCAAAATAGTTTAAGTTAAACTCTCCAACTCTCTTCCACTCTTTCATTTCAAAATTTCTCTTGAAGAGAGTATATTTATTTTAGGGCATTTATTTTTACATGCTTACTCTCACTTATTATTTATTTTTGAAAATCATTTTGAGAATATAGTTTTGGTTTCTCCCGGTTATATCCTTGATAAATATTTTTGGGAGAAAGCTATTTATAGCATAAATATTTTCTTGAGCTTAAATTCCTAGATTCTCCAAATATTCTTTATTTGTAAAAATATTTATTGGAGAACAATAATACTCATTTTTCATTTACATTTTATTTGTAAAAAATTATTTAATCGCACCCTTACTCTACTGAGCATAATGCATATCATAAGAGAATGCATGTGTGTGAGCATTAATGTGTACATCTTTACTTGTATTTTCAGAAGTATTTTCGTGCACAAAAATTATTTTTATTGTACTGGTTGGGTTCATCCCATTAATTGAACTAGGGAGTCTCAGTCTATAAGTGAAACTGGCTAGGTTTAGCCCAAAATTTGAACTAGGGAGTCTCAGCCCTGTAAGTTAGACAAGTTGGGCTCAGTCTTGTAATTGAGCTGGGGTTTACCTCGCCCCATAAGAAGAGGTTGTAACAGCTTCTGTTCTGCCCCTTTAATTGAGCATGTTTAGTGGAATCCTTTGGGGATATGCCCAAGGTGGGGACGTATGCTGGTTTGGCCGAACCTCAATAACAAATATCGTGTGTCACGCTCTCCTTATCTTGTTTAGTTTATGCTCTTGAAATTCAGCATGTGTATGCTTGTTCATTTATGGTTATAACTATTTGCATGCACACTTTTATTTAAATAAGATATGTTGCACATGTATGTTCACACTTATAGCTTAATCATTTTTCATACACGTTATTATATTGAATAAGATATGACATATGGTGAATCGGCATAAATGTTTAATTTAGCCAAAATATTTTTAAAACCCAATTGACCCCCTTCCTGGGATCACACCAATTTCAATGAGGTCGCCATGTGTGTTGGAAATCGTGTGATCCCAAGAAGGGTGGTGAATTGGGTTTTAAAACTTTTTAACTAATTTAAATATTTTCTGATTCACCACAGATCATATCTCATTTGATATTACAGCGTGTATGTAAAATGATTAATCTATGAGTGTGAACATACACGGGCAACATATCTCATTTAAACAAAAGTATGCATGCAAAAAATTAGAACTATAAATAAATAAGCATACATATAGAAATTTAAAGTGCAGTAAGTAAGAGAGAGAGAGAGAGAGAGAGAGAGAGAGAGAGAGAGAGAGAGAGAGAGAGAGAGAGCAACACAAGATTTGTTATCGAGGTTCAGCCAAACCAGCCTACATCCCCACCTTGGGCATTACCCCAAGGATTCCACTAACCTTGCTCACTTAAAAGGGCAGAGCAGAAGCTGTTACAATCTCTCATTACGGGGCAAAGTAAACCCCAGCTCAATTTCCCAAGTTACATGGACTTGAAATTTATGATGTGATAATTAACCATTTAGGTCCAATATGAAGTTCATAAGCAAAAGATTTTGGACCAAACGGTGTCCATGAACTAGTCCCTCATAGGATAACATAATGTGTACATGTTTTAATTTATGGTTTTTTTATTTGACATGTACTAACTAATTTAACTATCTAACAACCTATGAAATAAACATTAAGATTGTGCATGTTTTTCAATTTAGCACATACGATTTAAAATTCAACATGCACTAGCTAATTATTTAACTATTTTACATGCATAATAAAAATAATCATAAAGTTCATCTAGTATGCATTATATTATCATTTATTCTACTACATGGGTTCATTTTTGGGAAAAGTTCAATCAAAATTTTAGCAGCATGCCGTCTGTAAATTGAATATTTTCCCATTTTTCCATGTACCAGAAACCTGATACATTCACACAAACAATTCAAAATAATCTGCATCATGCAAATACAATTCAGATTGAGCATACGAGAACCTATATCCACTACCAACATGCAATTCACATCACTGCATCAGTCATGCAGAACGCATTCAGTATAAGTATGCATTTTAGTAGACAATCAAAATAAACTATCCATTGAATAATATAATCATTTCCCAGCAATGGACAGTAGCATTGAGATAAAGAAAATTATCCATCAAATATAGTTAAACTTTAAGTGGAGGATGGATGTATGCATTTATTACTCAAGTCATCCAATAAACAAAATAAGATAAGCATTACATAATATATTTCTTATCGAATGAATTTTGAAAAACAAGGCTACTCCCCATCAATTATGCAGCCAATTGAAGATGATTAAACTATTAAGCTTCAAAATGAGTTTAGGGTAATAAGATATGTAGTGCTAGGATAATTCCCTAAAGCTCAATTTCATGTGTTGGACAAAGATGTGGTATATTTAAGATATTCATACTAAAGAATATATATATATATATATATATATATAGCATTAAAAATTCAGCAAATAAATATAATTTTGTCTAGTAAATAGGCAATAACCAATATATTCATATATTACCCAATCATAATGATACGTATATGTATTAAGTTTTGACTAGATAAGATCACAAGACTCATGTATTGACTAGATTTTCTTAGGGTTCTTAGTATAACAGTAGTGTATATTATGGTTTAGAATTTTAAGCATTATACACTATTTTTGCATTTAACACAATATAACCCCTTATTTTATTATATTCATAAAATATTATGAAAAAAATTCTTTTAAAGTACACCTAATAAGATGGTATGCAAAAATTACATGATCCATACAATAATTAACACAGTATACGCATTATGAATCATGGCATGAATCTTCAATAAAATATATATATATAAGGACAAAGATATATGCCATTCCCTTTCACTCATTCTTAGTTATTAGAGCTCAAGGTGGCATTCCTCTCTCTCTTGATTCCTACACCTCTTATGATTCCCAAAAACCTTAGCACTTAAAAATATAAACTTTGTAAAAGCATTAGTTACTAAGGTAGGATAAATTCACATGCATGACACTCAAGTGATATGCATTAAAACTATGTCATGCACATTCATTTCATTTTCAAATATGGGAACAAAGCATTTTCAAAATCATTTTTCCATGAGATATGATCTCCTTTGACAAAAACTTTCCAAATCCTCCGATCATTTGATTTTACAAAAGCATTTTCAAATTTCAAACAATAAAATCTACGCAATAAAACCAGGGGAGGATTTGCAAAGATTTGACCCTCAAAACAAGGATACACTGAAATATAAGTCATTACAATCTTTATGCAAATAGCAGTTAAGCTTATTACAACCAAACTCTGATACCCATTGTTGGAAATGGTGTGATCGAAAGAGGATGATGAATTGGGTTTTAAAACTTTTTAATTAATTTAAACATTTTTCAATTCACAACAGATCATATCCCATTTGATATTACAGCGTGTATGTAAAATGATTAAGCTATGAGTGTGAATATGCACGTGCAGCATATCTCATTTAATCAAAAGTGTACATGAAAATAATTAGAAATATGAATAAATAAGCATACACATATAGAAATTTAAAGTGCACTAATTAAATGAGATGGAGAGAGAGCAACACAAGATTTGTTATCGAGGTTCGGTCAAACCAGCCTACGTCCCTGCCTTAGGCATACTCCCAAGGATTCCACTAACCCTGCTCACTTAAACGGGCAGAGCAAAAGCCGTTACAGCCTCTAATTATAGGGCAAGGTAAACTCCAGCTTAATTACCAGGCTAACCCAACTAGTTTGCCTTACTGGAAGGAGACACTTCAACTCAATTACCAAGCTGAACCGAACTGGTGTCTCTTATGGGGCGGAGACTCCCTAGTTCAATTCCTGGCTGAACCAAACCGATATATGAAAACATTTTTGTACATATTAAAATGCTTCTAAATACAAGCATGGATGTACACATTAAAAGCTCAAATACATGAAGTCTCTTATGATATGAGTTATGCTCAGTACAAAAATGGTGCTTATCAAATAATTTTTACACAGCTAATATATGTGTGTGTATAAAGATATATTCTCCACTAAAGATTTTTGCAGATAAAAATGTTTGGAGAATTTGGAGTCTAAGTCCAAGAAAATATTGTGCAATAAAATATTTCTTCCAAGAACGTTTATCAAGAAAAATAACTGGAAGAAATATTAAGGCTACTTTCAAAAATGATTTTAATAAATGAAGATGCAAATGAGAGTAAATCTAGATGAATATAAAATAAATGCCCAAAATAAATATGTTCTCCTTCAAAATAAATTTGAAATAAATAAACTGAAAGAGAGTGGAAGATATTTGATAAAAAATATGCCCCAAAGAGATGATTTTATCAATAAAAATTGGTTTAGTGGAACTTTGATTAACAAAGTGTTTAGTGAGAATTTGGATTTAATCAAAGTTGGTAATTTAAAGTAATGAGGGGGATATTTATAGAGTTTGGGAAAATTATGACCGCTAGAGACATAGGAGGAATTTTAGAAAAAGATTAATAAAGTTTAATTAAAATTAACCTCCATTTACCATGGTCAAAATTTGGCAACCCTAGAGGTTCAGTTGACTAAGGGTAAGGGTTGGTCAACCAACCTGTGTAAATTTTGAATTTTTAGACTTAGCTCGTTTGACCAATTCAAGAGGACGGTTAACCAAAAGAAATGTGATTCTGAACACTTCATGGGTTTCGTCGACCATGGCAAGAGGCCGGTTGACTATTCATGAGGTTCGGTTGACCAAGGAAATTTTGAATTACAAGGTCTGTTGATCAAGTGGTTGGAAAAGTAAATTTTAATGGATCACTCGACCAAGGAAGATTAGTTTAAAATAGGTCAGTTGACCAAGGCAAGTCAAACTGTTGACTTTACCAAAGTTCGGTCGACCGAGCTGATTAATACTAAAACTGGTCAAACGACCAAGCTTTGTAACTTCCTCAGTTTAAGCCCTAATTTGACCCTAAAGTTGTTCCAAAAACTTTCTATGATTTTAGACTTTTTAGAAAAAGATTTTTGGTGTAAGTGTTGGGTCCCCTATGGTCAGCCTAAGGTCGTACTGAGCTTTTAAACATATCATGCAGACGCATGCATTTTTACAGACCAAAAATATAAAAATTAAATGCAGTACAACTAAAATCAAAATGTCTTCTTCTTTTACTCTTCATTTTCCATATAATTCACCAGGAGTGTGTGAGCTTTATGTCCCTACTAGCTTCCATTTTCTGGTATCTTATGCTCGTACTGAAATGGAAACGTGTTCACACACTAAATGCACACATAAGATACTGGTGGTTTTTTAGCATCAGAAGAGGGATCGGACTCAAAAAGCCAACAATCTCCCCCTTTTTGATGATGACAAACACCCAAGAGCAAAATGGGTATAGCCTAAAAAGGCTCCCACTAAGAATATGCATAATGTAAAAGTAAACATAATAGCTCAAGCATATTCATGAAAGAAGGCATAGCAAATAAATTATGCATTTAATTTTGCGTTAAAGCATACGCTCAGATATTAGTCCCCATAATATTTGCCCTTAAAATTTTCTTTTCGGTCATCATTTTTCTCATAAACATCCTTCCTCTTTTGGCATCAGCAAAAGAAGGGTTAAGCTAAGTAGAAAATATTTTGAGTATTTAAAATAGACTTAGCAAAGAGAACTTCTCTTTTTTCTAAAATAATTTTTATTTTTTCTTAGAAAAATTCTCCCTCTTTAGGGCATAAGATTTGGAAATAAAGAAATTTTAAAACAATTAAAAAAAATTGGCAATATTGCACACAAAATAGTAACTGATCATTTAATATCAATGAACCAGTTGTGCAACACCCTTAAATAAATAAATTTCATGACATAAAGATTTCAATACAATACTAGCACAGTCATGAAGGCATTCACACACATAAGCAAAAGATAAAGTATATTCTATATAAGTTCAATTCTTGCTTTCAAAAATGTATATATATATATATATATATATATATATGTGTGTGTGTGTGTGTGTGTGTGTGTGTGTGTGTGTGTATAAAAATATATATTCCCTTATGATTTTTGATAAATACTAGGGGCAATGCTTGTTGAAATAGAAACTTTAGTATGAAGTTCAAGCAAGCCTCACTTTCATGGTTAAGCATTTAAGCATAATTTGTAATATAACCAGAAAAATGCAACTATATAGATCTATAGATATTAGATAAATTTAAAAATAGGGATCATATGGCAAAACAAAGAACTGTGGCTAAGCAACATTTTATTTCAAAAATAAAATCAATATAAGCATCACATTTAAGCACATGCCACAAAAAATTCAAAACAGATCTAAGCCTACAATGTTAGTGAGCAAAACAAGATGGACAATTAATTTTAGATGCTCCCCCTATCAATTTGAGTTCGTGCTTAGATACTATGGATAACTCATGCACAGGAAAATGCAAACATTAAGTTATGTGCAGTGTTTGTGCGTACCAGGAACAATCCATAACAAAGATAATTTAGTGAAGGTAGGATATGAAGTTCATGGTACTTAAGGAAACATCGGACTCAAAAAGTAAAAATAATTATAATGTGAGTCCATAGGTTAGGTGACTTCAATCCTTTTCTCAAGGATGGGGCTCAAAATCCCTGGTATAATCTTAGGCATACATACGTGCATTAACGTTCAACGATGAATTTCATTTAAGAACATTTACATACTATGGATATAACTCATGCACGAGAAAATGCAAACATTAAGTTATGTGTAGTGTTTGTGCATACCAGGAACAATCCATATCAAAGATAATTTAGTGAAGGTAGGATATGAAGTTCATGGTACTTAAGGAAACATCGGACTCAAAAAGTAAAAATAATTATAATGTGAGTCCATAGGTCAGGTGACTTCAATCCTTTTCTCAAGGATGGGGCTTAAACTCCCTGGTATAATCTCAGGCATACATACGTGCATTAACGTTCAATGATGAATTTCATTTAAGAACATTCAACATATGTTCATCCTTCATAACAAAACTTAGCATGCAAGAGATTATAGGCATTAAGCTTGTTGGAATTGGTGTATTCCTAAGAGGGGGTGAATTAGAAATTTAAAATATTTCTTCCTAGGTTCAACTAATCCAACAACAGTATACCATAACCTAGGGTCTTCCTAAACACATACCAATTCAACAGATAAATTACTAAGCATATATTATGACAATTAAAGCAATCTCAGTATAAAATTCATTCAAAGCAGTAATAATAACATATATATGCAACAAATTAAAGTATGAAAAATAAAATAGCAGACACACAATATGTTATTGGGGTTCATCCAATACTGTCTACGTCCCCACCTCAAGCTTACAAGTGAGAGGATTCCACTAATTGCTTACTTACGGGTGGAGCGACACCGTTTATAACACCTTATAGGCTAGTGCACCTAGTTCTCCTAACCGGGTATGAACCAATCTGGTGCTCTCCTAACCAGGCCTAAGCAAGTCTGAGACTTTTCACAAGGCAAGTCTCCCTCTTCCGACCACACATAAAAAATACAATAGATAATTAAATTATTTTGTACAAGAAAATGCTTCTAATACAAGCTGATGTGTACAACGATAAACACAAATGCCCTCAGGTATGATATGAATATAAGCTCAGTGTGAGTATGTGTATTTCTCGAAATGATTTCTTTATCCTTGAAAATGATGTATATGATAAGAACTTCAAAGATTCAATCCTAATATAAATTTTCTCTTAAAAAAAATATCTCAAATAATAATAGGAGAATTTAGAATATTAGCTTTCAAATAATTTTTCCCAACAATAAACTAATATGATCTTTGATAAAAAATAAATAAATAAAGTATGAAATATATGCTTTTCAATGATCTCAAAAACCCCCAAATGAAATTTCCCATATATATTCTTAAAGAAAATAAAGTGTTGGAGATTTAGGGTTTTAAGCTCAAAAATATTTTTGCAATAAAGACTAGTGAGCTTTTGGAATTTTACAATAGATGTGCAAGATTCTCAAGCTAAGGCAAGTTTTCTCCAATAAAATTTATCAATAAAACTAATGGAGAGAAAACTTAAAATCAACTCTCAAAGAATTTTTGAAATGAAATACATGAGAGAGTAGATGTTTTTGATATTGAAAAATCAATGCCCAAAGTGAATGCTCTCTTAAAAAAAATTAAATGGAATGTGCATAAGAGAGTATAAAAAATTTAAGGCTAAAAAATATTTGGGAGGATTTTCTAATGTAAGCTTATAGTTTAAATTTGAGTAATGAGCGGGTATATATTGAGTGTGGAGAAATTTTGACGGTTAGGGACATATTAGTTATTTTGGAAAATATTTAATGATGTTTAATTAGAAATTAACCCTTGTTAACCATGGTAAAAACCTTTCAACCCATTAGGTTCGATCGACCATGGCATAGGTCAGTTGACCAAACCAAAGGCAACACGAAACCCTTCGTAGGTTTAGTCGAACATGGTGTTGGTTCGGTTGACAGTTAATTTAGATTCGGTCGACCAAGGCCAATTTTAACTATAAGGTTTGGTCAACTAAGTAGTTAGGGTGTCAGTGATTAATGATTCGGTCGATCAAGGATAGTGTGTTCAATTCAGTATGTCGATCGAAAGAAGTCAACATGTTGACTTTTGACCTGTTTTGTCGACCGAAGCAATTATAATGCAAATTGGTTAGTCGACTGAGGCTTAGTCAAACTTTTGACTTTCTAGCCTATAGCCTGTTCGGTCGACTGAGCTAACTAATACTGGAAGGGTTTAGTCTACCAAGCTTTTGACTTTGGTCAACTCCTCAGTTCGGTTGACCATTGAAGTCCAATTCAAAAATTGGTCGGTCGACCAAGGCATTTAATCAAGCCCAAAACCCAACGTCAATCGACTGAAATCTTTGTAAAATTCATTTTTGCTTGGTTTTTCACCTTAAGTTATTTTGAAATCCTTTGTATGAGTATAACTTTTAAGTGAAAGGTTTTTCCTAAAAATTTTTTGGTCTCTAAGGTTGGTCTATAGCCCTTGTTCAGTTCCCTACGATCTATTTACGGTAATCCGAACTTAGCAATTCATATCATGCATGCCTTGCATTATTGTAGACCAAATTAAAAACTAAAATGCATTTACAAACAAAACAAATATTTGTCTTCTTTAGTGTTCTTCACTTCATGGACTGCGCCAGATGTATATGTTCTTTGAGTTCCTTTTGGCTTCCATCTCCCTTTGTCTTATATGCGTACCAAGATATAAACCTGTTCATGCACTTAAAAACACACATAAGATTGTTATGATTTTTCAGCATGAAACGAGGGATTAGACTAAAAGAGTCAACAATCTCCCCCTTTTTGATGATGACAAAAGCATCCGAGCAAAATGGGATTAGCCTAAAAAGACTCCCCCTAAGAATATGCATAATTTAAAAGATAGACAATATAGCTCAGGCATATCAATAAAAGAAGACATTTCAAATCAAATGCATTTAGTTTTGAAAGGCACAAACATGTAGAATGCAATATAGCTCGCTCAGAATTTTATCATTTTTCTCTCCCTCTTCTCCTTTTGGCATAAGCAAAAGGGTTAGGCTAAGTGTAAAAAATTTGAGTATAAGGAACTCCTTAGTTAAGAAAACTCCCCATTTCTAGAAAACTTTACCCCTTTTTAGCATTTAGGCACAGTAAAATTCTCCCCCTTTTTATATAAAATTTGGGCATTAAAATATCAAAGCATATGGGCATATAAAAGAAATTGTTGTATTAAAACAAATTCTACAAATAAGCACACAAAAATAGTTAAAATTGATCATTAAAAGATTATGAACATGTGTTAAACATGTTTAGATCAGAAATATCCACAAACCTTTGTAGTTCAAAACACATCATGAGACCCGTAAAAGAATTGAGTTTAAAATGTATGACATATGATGACAAATGTAGGTTTGAGCATAAAATTCAATCTAATCGGTTAGAATGCATTTTTATATTTAATTACCGAATCAGTTATGCAATAAATGAAATAATATATAATTTTTATGGCATGAAAATTTTTTCGACAGATTTAACAACATATGTCATGAAACATTTAAGTTCAAAAGTAGGAAACAAGAAATATCTCATGTAGAAACATTTCTTTCTAAATAAAATTTATATATATATATATATATATATATATATATATATATATATATCCCCTTATGATTATCAATGCATGCTAAGGGTGTGTTTTCTTAAAAAGAAACTTTCATATTAAGCTTAAGCAAGCAACTTCATTCTAGTTTAACATTTACGCACAATTTCATAATATAACTAGAACCACAACCATATGGATCCAAAAAAAATATATAAAGAAAAATTAAAACATGGATCATATGGTCAAATCAAAGAATATGTGGCAAGTATTAAAATTTTCATTCAAGGTATTCAATAACAATATTATAAGTAAGCATATGCCACATTGAATTTCAATATAGATCTAAGCTTTAAAAGGTTGGTGAGCATAGCAAGATGAAATTTTCATTTTAGATGCTCCCCCTATTGACTTGAATCATGGCTTAGATGAAATGGGCTACTTATACTCATCAAGATTATTCTCATTAAGCATGCCAAGCAATATAAGCAATTATTTTTGCACTCTTTAAACCAACTATGCTGAATATTTGTTAACTAAAATTATCACCTGATCAACATAGTTGTCCCTATAGACCATAGATGCATCAGAGAATGTATATTAAGGCATATTATAGAGTTCATGACCCAAGAACACTCCATATGTAATCATAAAGCTTTAAGCGCATGATATAATGTTCACAGTTTTCTAAAGAGCCTCAATATTCAAAAAACGAAGAAGATGCATGTGGGATATTTATGCTCTTTCTATAGGAATGGAGCTCAGCTCCTTTAAATATTGGATGATTATGCTAGGATGAAGTTTAGTATTCGATTAATTTTCACTCATCCTTTCAAAAATATTTTAACTTTGATTTTAGCATAATCATCTGAGTACATGGTTTTATGTTGGGAAAAGTCTACTGAAATTTCGACAGCATGTCATCTGTAAATCGGACATTTTTCCATTTTATCATGTACCTAGAACCTAGTTGTATTCAACAAATTATTCATTTTAAACATTCAACAACCTAAAATCCACTACTAGCATGCAATTCTTATCACTGCATCTACCATGCAGGAGCCATTCAACACAAGCATGCAATTCAATAGTCAAGAGCATTTAAACAAAATTAACTATCCATCAAGATAATATGCAATAAATAACAATGGATAGATAAAAGTTTAGTGCAATTCTGTTTTTCACAAAGACATATGGGCACAAGATATAGTTAAGAGAGCATTTAATTTATATAGTCATGAAAAAAAAATGCTCCCCCCCCCCCCAAGTTATGCACTAGTATCGTCTTATGCCTTTAATTATTTTTCTAGTTCTTAGCCAAGTGCTCTAAGGTTTTCAATTATACAAAGTTGGCTTTATGTTCTTTGGCTTAGAGGACCAAAAAGTCACAATCAAGGTCATAAGCCAACATTTTGCCTATTTTCTTATGAATTTCAATGCTTCAAAGGCACATGTTTGAATGGCTTTCAATTTTACTTCACATGCATAGGTTTCTTTGAACTATGTATCTTTATCTTTGATATAAACCTAATGCAATCATTTTAGCCATTAAACATAACTAAAATGATGCAAAGCTCCAAGGATTTGACTTGAAAGATTAAGAGCTTGTGAAGTGAATTTGGATAAATACTCTTATCAATTTAAATTTCATGTTAGTTTTATAAGAGTATTCATAAAGAAGAAGAACATTATTTATGATAAACAAGTAAAAGATTATGTCCTGATAATTTTAGCAAATAGAATTTAGGAGTATGAATTCTTAGGACTATGCTCTTTGGAGGATCGCAAGTTAGGGATATGATCATGATTTATGTCAGGATACGAGCCGATGAATGAATGAAACTTTACCAGATGTGATTCTAGTTTGGCAAGGAGTTCCTATGGAGGAGATGGTGAACCAAGACTAGAGGATTTTTATATTTTTAGTTCAAAGAGAACATTTTGATTAATCTGTGAAACCAAAATCCCTTAGTGGTTGCCTCTAATTTTGATTATGGGGAATGTCTTGTTAATTAGAACAAGTAGAGTAGGCATTTATGATTATTAGTGCTTAAGCCTAGAGTAATGACTGCTACTTATTTAAGGCTTTTAAGTTCAAGGATGGGTTTAGGATTAAATGATAATAGTGTGAGATGAATCCCCTAAAACATAAGCTTGTGCTATGGACAATGTACGCCTAATCTTAAGATTTTCATATTTGCATGTGAGTTAAGTAATAAGAATTATTTACCTAGAAAAGATTCCTAGTCCATTTGGAAGAGATTTAGATTCTTAGTATAACAAAATAGTATATAGTGAATGCAAATACTAAGTTTTTACATTTTAAGCCAAACCACTTCCCAAGCCTTCGGTCATTACTAGCCCTTATTTTAATCGTATGCTCTAAGGAAGAATAATTATTTAATTTCTATTAGAACCCTTCCTACCTCTTGTCCAATGGGATTAGCCTCCATAATTACCCACATCATTTCCTTATCTAAGCCTCTGCCACTTCTTGATGGACAAGTGAGCCGAATGTGCCATTTTATTTTTCAACATTAGCAAATTTTGTATATATGTGAGGGATCATGCTTATTTGTTCTATTTTTGCTCGATGAGGCATTTTTTTGACAGTGGGACTTATAATATGAACCCTTTTTGAAAAATTTATTTATTTTGACTTCTAAGGGTTTAATTGAACTAATCTTCTCACTTGCAACCTTGGATGTTGATTCAAAATCATTTTCTATTTTTCCTTATAAACAAGTGATTTTCAGGACCTTCCTAATTTTTCTATTTTCTACGATGGCATAATATTCTTTTAAATCTCCTAATTGTTTAGCCAACCTTTTGTTTTCCTTTTTCAAGATCGTCTTCTGTTTAGACACCCTAACTAGAAATTTGTGCATTTTAAAAAAGGTCTTTTCTAGTTCTATGGAGGAAGGCATGCTTTCGACAGCAAATTCAATACATGATTCATCATAAGATATATCATAATTATTACATGAATCATTGCATGCTTTGTCAATGGGATTGTCACAAGGAATATCAAATGATTCATCATATGAAACAACATAGCATTCAGCATAAGAATCATCACATGCATCATTGCACGAATTAGTAAATGAGGTAGAGTAAGAGTCATATACCTCTTGATCTATTAATGCTATTACCTTATGATTTACCATTCCCAAATCATTTGAGTGTGACACTATCAAAGTGGTGGTCTCCTTCTCCTGGGACTCTCCATATTTCTTTTCAAGCTCTTCCCATATGTCTTTTGTACTTTTACATGCCATAATCTCATGAAAAATGTTAGTCTCTGAAGCACGGTATAATAAATTCATGGCATATGAATTTGCATGCCATAAATTTATATCATTTTCATTAGCTGGTATACAAATTCCTTTGACAATCACCTGTCGGGCCCTCTAGTCCATTGATTTTATAAATACACTCATTCTAATTTTCCAATGGGTGTAATTGACACCACAGAATATAGGAGACCTAGTAGGAGACTGTCCCTCACCAAATGAGGATACACCAAATTGAGCCATTGTGATTTTTTTGCAAAAACGTTTAAGTCTAGTGCAACAAGGCTCTAATACCAATGGTTGGAATTGGTGTTCTCTCAAGAAAGGGGTGAATTGGAAATTTAAAATTTTTCTTCCTAAGTTCAACTAATCCAAAAGTAGTATACCGCAACCTACGTTCTGTCTAAACACATATCAATTCAACAGATAAATTACTAAGAAGATATTATAAAATAAAAGCAGTTTCAGTATATCATTCATTCAAAGTAGTAAATAATAACTTTTATGTGCAGCAAAATAAAGTACGGAAAATAGAATAGTGGACACACAATATGTTATCAAGGGTCAGCCAATACTGCCTACAGCCCTGCCTCAAGCTCACAAGCAAAAGGATTCCACTAATTGCTTGCTTACAGGTGGAGCGACACCATTTACAAAACCTTGTAGGCTGGTGCACCTAGTTCTCCTAACTAGGTCTGAACCAATCTGGTGCTCTCCTAATCGAGACAGAGCAAGTCCAAGACTTTTCACAGGACAAGTCTCCCTCTTCCGACAACACGTCAGGAATACAACAAATAATTAAATTATTTTGTACAAACAAATTCTTCTATTACAAGCTGATGTGTACAACGATAAACACAAATGCCCTCATGCATGATATGATTATAAGCTCAATGTGAGTATGTGTATTTCTCAAAATGATTTTGCTATCTTTGAAAATAATGTATATGATAAGCACTTCAAAGATTCAATCCTAATATAATTTTTCTCTAAAAAAAATCTCAAATAATAATAGGAGAATTTAGGATATTAGCTTTCAAATAAATTTTCCCAACAATAAACTAGTATGATCTTTGATTAAAAATAAAAAATAAAAAATAAAGTATGAAATACATGCTTTTCAATGATCTAAAAAACCCCCAAATGATATCTCCTAGAAACATTCTTAAAGAAAATAAAGTGCTGGAGATTTAGGGTTTTAAGCTCAAAAATCTTGTTGCAAAAATAGAAGTGGGTTTTTGGAATCTTGCAATAGATGTGCAAGATTCTAAAGCTAAGGCAAGTTTTCTCCTAGAAAATTTATCAATAAAACTAATGGAGAGAAAAATCGATGCAAAAAGTGGATGCTCTCTTAAAAAATTGAATGGAATGTGTATAAGAGAGTATAAAAAATTTAAGGCTAAAAAATTTTGGGAGGATTTTCTAATCTAAGCTCATAGTTAAAATTTGAGTAATTAGGGGGTAAAGTGTGGAGAAATTTTGACCATTAGGGACATATTAGGTATTTTGGAAAATATTTAATGATCTTTAATTAAAAATTAACCCTTGTTAACCATGGTAAAAACCTGTCAACCCGAGGGGTTCCGCCGACCATGGCACGGGTCAGTTGATCGAACCAAAGGCGACATGGAACCCTTCGTAGGTTTGGTCGACCATGGCTTAGGTTCAATTGACCACTCATAGATTCGGTTGACCAAGGCCAATTTGAACTACAAGGTTTGGTCGACTAAGTAGTTGGGGTGTCAGTGGTTAATGATTCGGTCAACGGAGGATGGTGCATTCAATTCAATATGGTCAATCGAGCAAAGTCGACATGTTGACTTCTGACTAGTTCGGTCGACCAAAGTATTTATAATGCAAATAGTGGTTAAGCTTATTACAACCACGCTCTGATACCAGTTTTTCGGAAATGGTGTGATCCCAAGAGGGGGTGAATTGGGTTTTAAAACTTTTTAGCTAATTTAAACATTTTTCAATTCATAACAGATCATATCCAATTTGATATTACAGCATGTATGTAAAATGATTAAGCTATGAGTGTGAACATATACGTACATCATATCTCATTTAAACAAAAGTGAGCATGTGAATAATTAGAAATATAAATAAACAAGCATACACATAAAAATTTAAAGTGCAGTAATTAAATGAGATAGAGAGGGAGTGACACAACATTTGTTATCGAGGTTCGGCCAAACCAGCCTACGTCCCCGCCTTAGACATAACCCCAAGGATTCCACTAATCCTACTTACCTAAATGGGCGAAGCAGAAGCCGTTACAAACTCTCATTATCAGGCGAGGTAAACCCCAGCACAATTACCAAACTAACCCAACTAGTCTGCCTTACGGGTGGAGACACCCTAATTTAATTACCAGGCTGAACTGAACCATTCTCTCTTATGAAGCAGAGACTCCCCAGCTCAATTCTGAGCTAAACCCAACTGATATATGAAAACATTTTTGTACATATTAAAACGCTTCTAAATACAAGCATGGATGTACACATTAAAATATCAAATACATGCACTCTCTTAAGATATGAGTTGTGCTCAGTAGAGAAATGGTGCTTATTAAAAAAATTTTGCACAATTGATACATGTGGGTGTATAAAGATATATTCTAAAACAAAGACTTTTTTAGATAAAAAATGTTTGGATAATATGGAGTTTAAGTCCAAGAAAATATTTGTGCAATAAAAGATTTCTTCCAAGAACGTTTATTAAGAAAAATAACTGGAAGATATATTAAGGCTACTCTCAAATTTGATTTTAATAAATGAAGATGCAAATAAGAGTAAATCTAGATGAATATAAAATAAATGCCCACAACAAATATGTTCTCCTTCAAAATAAATTTGAAATAAATAAATGGAAAGAGAGTGGAAGAGATTTGATAAAAAAAATATATGCCCCAAAGAAATGATTTTATCAATAAAAATTGGTTTAGGGGAACCTTGATTAACAAAGGGTTTAGAAAGAATTTGGATATAATCAAAGTTGAAAATTTAGAGTAATGAGGGGGGTGGGGTAATTATAGAGTTTAGGAAAATTATGACTGTTAGGGACATGGGAGGAATTTTAGAAAAAAGATTTGTTAGCTTTGGTGTATTCCCAAGAGGGCGGTGAATTGGAATTTTAAAATTTATTCCTATGTTTAGCTAACCAAACCGCAGTATATTCGCAACCTAGGGTTTGTCTATACAGTTCCAAATGCGCATATAAATATAACATGCGAAAATTAAATCATGCATGACATTCATAAAATAACATACATGTGCAGAAAGTAAATTACGGAAAAGTAAAGTGCACACACGATATGTTTTCGGGGTTCGGCCAACTATGCCTATGTCCCTTCCTCTAGCTCGCAAGCCTGAAGTTTCCACTAATGGCTCACTTCACGCGTGGAGCGGCACCGGTTACAATTAGGTCAATTCAAGGAGCTAACTTCAACCAACACGCCTTACCAGAATGGTGCACCTAGCTTTCCTAATTGGGTCTAAGCCAATCTAAAACTATTAAACATGACTAGTCTCCCTCTTCAGGCCCGTGCCTAGAATACAACAAGTTTGTATAAAATTTTGCGTACACAGAAATATGCTTCTCACACGAAGCAGATATGTACTACAATATGCACCAATAATAATCAATCCACACCAAACATGTAAGAATTGCAAGCTTAGTGGTGTATTTGTGCAATCTACACTCAATATCAGTTAAGCACAAGAATGTTCAAGCAAGCTAATCTTTGAAAGAAACGTATATGAAATCTTCATATCAGATTAGTGTTTCAAAGATGCTAGCAAAATTATTCAAATGAGCTCAAAAATATTTTCTCAAATTGTATCAAGCACAAGAGTTGTTTGAAAACAAGTTTTGTAAAATCTTTTGCACACAAAAATGATTACTTAAGGAATCTTGCAATAATAATATAAAGATCCTCAAGCTAAAGAGTTTTTGTAACACAAGATTTATCAAGTTAAATCAGTGGGAAGAACTCTAGCCAAACTCTCAACAAAAATCAAACAATACAAATATCAATGAGAGCATATGACTATTTAGAATGGAGCACTAATAATCTAAACACTTTTTCTAGGCTTGGATGATCAAAGAAAATGAAGTGGAGGAGTATTTGGGATTGTATTTGGCCAAATAATCTTTTTAAATTTGAGAGAATTTTTTGTTAATGATCTTGCTAATCAATTCCTAATTTCTGCAAATGAGCTCATATATATAGAAGATGGGCAAATTATGACTGTTTAGGACATGTAGGATATTATTAGGTTTATTTAAAAACATTTAAGCATAATTAACCCTGTTTAAAAAATTTAACCATGGTAAAAATAATAGGCAACCCGAGAGCACCGATCGACCAAAGCAAGGTTCGGTCGATCGAGTTGTGCACGTTTGGTCAACCAGGCATAATTTCAAACAAAAGTTCGGTCGACTGGACAACTGGGTTCCACGGAGATTTTTATTTTTTACGCGGTTCAGTCAACCGGGAGGTTTTGAACTGAGTAGTTTAGTCGACCCGAATGTTGGATTTTCCCACGTGTGGGTACGGTCAACCAAGTAGTTTACTTAAGAATTGGGTTCGGTTGACCGTATGGTCAAATGTTGACTTTTGTAGGGGTTTGGTCAACCAGATGGAATGTACTGAGCATGGCTCGGTCGACTAGGCAACAGTCAAACTATTGACCCGATCCCAGTTCAGTCAACCGAGAGATATTGTACTTGTGAAGTACGGTCGACCAAACATGCATTTTAAGTGCATTTCGGTTCAATTTAATTATGTTATCACGTTTTCCATATAACCATATATATATATATATATATGTGCATGTATGAGTGTCCTAGGGTCATTCTAGGCCTTTTTCGTTTTGAGCTTACCTATCATACCATATAGGTGATGCATATGATTATTACAACTCAAATCCTATTCACTATTACAGACCCATAATGAATATAGAATTACAATACAACATGAAATAGTTTTCAGGATCTTCGGGTCTTCACTTCATGTGCCATATGCGTGCACTATATGATACTTTTGATTGGTCCTACACACATATTCATCAACCATTAAATACTAGAGTATTTGTCATAATGAAAATGGGATATGACATATAAGGTCAACAATATTAATGAAGTTTAATTAAAATTAACCTCCATTTACTATGATAAAAATTTGGCAACCCTAGAGGTTTAGTCGACCAAGGGTAAGGGTCGGTCAACCAACCTATGTAATTTTTAGGCTTAGCTCATTTGACCAATTGAACGAGATGGTCGATAAAAAAAAAAATTAAAGTGCGAGATTTAGGGTTTTGAGCTCAAAAATATTTTTACAATAAAGACAAGTGAGCTTTTGGAGTCTTACAATAGATGTGCAAGATTCTCAAGCTAAGATAAGTTTTCTCCAAGAAAATTTATCAATAAAGCTAATGGAGAGAAAGTCAAAAGTTTGACTAAGCCTCGGTCGACCGAAGCGTTTATAATGCAAATCAGTCGGTCAACCGAGGCTTGGTCAAACTTTTGACTTTCTGGCCTATAGTCTGTTCGGTCGACTATTGAAGTCCAATTCAAAAATCGATCGGTCGACCGAGGGTTTTAATTAAGCCAAAAACCCAACTTCGGTTGACCGAAATCTTTGTAAAATTTATTTTGTCCCGATTTTTCACCTTAAGATATTTTGAAAACCTTTGTATGAGTATAAGTTTTAAGAGAAAGGTTTTTCCTAAAAACTTTTTGGTCTCTAAGGTTTGTCTATGGCCTTTGTTCGATTCCCTACGGTCTATCTATAGTCATTTGAGCTTAGAAATTCTTATCATGCATGCCATGCATTATTACAGACCAAATTAAAAACTAAAATGTATTTACATAAAAAATAAATATATGTCTTGTTCATTGCTTTTCACTTCATGGACTACGCCATATGTAAGTATTCTTTGAGTTCCTTCTGGCTTCCATTTCCCTCTATCTCATGTGCATACCAAGATATAAACCTGTTCAAGCACTTAAAAACACACATAAGATTCTTATGCTTTGTCAGCATCAAAATAGGAATTAGACTCAAAAAGTCAACAAAAAGTTTCTTTATTTTTTCCTAAAAGTGGGCCTTGACCTCCCTTTATATATTTGCGTGCACGCATACTTACATTACACTCAAGGATAATGTTCATTTAAGACCATTCCTTATATATTCATTCTATCAAAGGATTTCAGTATTGTTAGCTTTGGTGCAACCCCAAGAGGGGGGGGGGTGAATTGGGTATTTAAAATTTATCACCTAAGTTAAACCAAATAAAAAATATTACTAAACTTAGGGTCTATCTATGCAAATGTAAACCTAATCATTCAATATAACATACACGTGCAGTAAATAAATTGCAAAAATGTAAAGAACACGCACGATATGTTATCGAGGTTCAGCCAATTGTGCCTACGTCCCCGCCTCTAGCTCGCAAGCTCGAGGATTACACTAATAGCTCACTTAAGGGTGGAGCGGCACCGATTACAACCAGGTCAAATTAACACAGGGCTGACCTTAACCTTAACTAGGTCAATTAGCAGGGCTGACCTCAACCTACATGCCTTAACAGGATGGCGCACCTAGCTTTCCTAACCGGGTCTAAGCTAATCCGGGACTATTCCAGGGCTAGTCTCCCTCTTCAGGCCCGTTCCTGGAAATACAACAGATGTGTATAAAATTTGTACATAGGAATATGCTTCTAGAAAAGCAAATGTGTGCAACAATACAGCTCAATCAATAATGCAAACACGAATTATATGTAGACATGCTTACTGCTTTAATGTGTGCTAAACACTCAATCAAGTATGATAATCAATCAAGATCTAGAGTGTGTATCTAAACAAGATTTGAAACACAATATTCAAATATCACAAAATCAGATCAGGGTTTCAAATATGCTAAGCAAGATAGATCAAAAAATCTCAATACGATATTTTAATGTCTAAAGCACAATGGAGTTGTTTGAAAGACTAGCTTTTCGCAAAAGGATTTTTGCACAAAAAATTTAGGTTTAGGTAACTTGCAACTATAATGCAAGAACCACAACCCTCAAAGTCTTCCCACACAAGATTTATCAAATGAAAGTTATGAAAGAACTTTAGGCTATACTCTCAAATAAAATCAATCAAACTTTATACCAAAGAGAGTATTAGCTAGAGAGATTACGCACTATAGCCTTATAGAAATACTCACAATGCTTAAAGAAATCAAAATTGAAGAGTATGTGAGTGTTTACAAGAAGTATTTGGCTAATATAGGATTTTGGGTGTTGAGAAAATTTGTGTCTAATCAAGTTTGCTAATCCCTACCTAATAATGATAAATGAATGGGTATATATATATAGGCAAGGAGGTATTTTTGACCGTTGGGGACCCAATGGGAATTATTAGGAAAGTTTTAAATCATTTTAAAATAATTAACCCTATTTAAAATATGTTTAACCGCGGTAAAAATCAGGGCAACTCAAGAGATCCGGTCGACCAGAAATGTTTCGGTCGACCAGGGGGATTTTGAACTAAAGGCTCGGTCGACCAGGAGAAGGTGATTTTTCAAATTTTCGAGGTTCGATCAATCGGGCCATTTTGAACTAGCTGGTTCGGTCGACCAAACCATTGGGATTTCTTCTGAGGACCCTCGGTCGACCAAGTAGTTGGAGTACAAAAGTGGTTCGGTCGACCAGATGGTCAAAATGTTGACCTAGGGAGGTTTCAGTCGACCGAGGGATATGAACTGCATTGGTTCGGTCGACTAGGGCCTTGGTCAACTGTTGACCTAGAACTGGGTTCAGTCGACCGGGGCACAAATGAACTATGGGGTTCAGTCTACCAAGATGAGGCCAAATTTTTTACCCAGGCCGGATTCGGTCGACTGAGGCAGAATGAACTACCAAGGTCGGTCGACCGAAAGTGCACAATGTGTGCATTTCAGTCCTATTTCATGCAACAAACACCCTATTCAAAATTCTAATACATGCATGTGCAATAGTGAGTGTCCTAGTGTCATTTTTAGGTCCTTTTGAAGACACCAAAAAAATCTGGTGTCGATCGACCGAAGGGTGTTCCCTAAGGTCTTTTTATGGTCCGTGTAGGTACCTAAAGTCCAACTAAGGTCGATTTGAGCATACCTACCTATCATGCATGATGCAAATTATTACAAGCCATATGGGTGTACAGTCCATAAATAAATTACATCCCAAAATGTAGATACTGAATAATAAATACAAATGTAGCACAAGATTCTTCATTCATCGGCACGAACACCGCACGCCATCATGATAAGTCTTTTAGTCCTAAAGTGCGCACAAGGTGAACCTATATGCAATTCTCAGTACAACCATTAGTACCAAGAGTATTTGTCATAATCAAAACTAGGTGTAACCAATCAGATTAACAAGTATGCTGCAAATAATAAGCATTCAACACATGTGCATAACATGTTGCATTTCATTTAATACAAGATAGCCAATTAGAGCTATACTCAAAAGTTATGCAATAGGGGCTCAAAAGAGGATGACACAACTCAACATACATAGTGAGTGTGTGCAATACGAGAGCTCCTCCTAAGTCATGCAATTTTCCTAGTTACACGGGCTTGAAATTTATGATGTGATTATTAATCATTTAGGACCAACATGAAGTTCATAACCCAAAGATTTTGGACCAAACAGTGTCCATGAACTAGTCCCTTCTAGGACAACATAATGTGTACGTGTTTTAATTTATGGATTTTTGGACTTGACATGTAACCTATTTAATTAACTAGCAACCTACGAAATAAATATTAAGACTATGCATGTTTTTCAGTTTAGCACATACGATTTAAAATACAACATACACTAGCTAACTATTTTACTATTTTGCATGCATTATAAAAATAATTAAGAAGTTCATCTAGCATGCATTTTATCATCATTTATTCCAGTACATGGCTTTATTTTTGGCAAAGTTCTACTGAAATTTTGGCAACATGCTGTCTGTAAATTGAACATTTTCTCATTTTTTCATGTACCATAAACCTAATAAATTCATGCAAACAATTCAAAATAATCTGCTTCGTGTAGATACAATTTAGATTGAACATGCGAGAACCTATATCCACTACCAGCATGCAATTCACATCATTGCAACAACCGTGTAGGAGGCATTCAGTACAAGCATGCATTTCAGTAGACAATCAAAATAAACTATCCATTGAATAATATAATCATTTGCAAGCAATGGACAGTGGCATTCAACTCAAGTAAATTATATATAAAATATCATTGAACTTTAAGCGAATGATGGATATATACATTTATTACTCAAGTCATCCAATAAATAAAATAAGATAAGCATAACATAATATATTGCTTATCGGATGAATTTTGAAAAACAAGGCTGCTCCCCCTTAATTATGCAGCCAATTGAAGATGATTAAACTATTAAGCTTCAAAATGAGTTTAGGGTAATAAGATATGTAGTGCTAGAATAATTCCCTAAAGCTCAATTTCATGTGTTGGACAAAGATATGCTATATCTAGGATATTCATACTAAAGCATATATATATATATATATATATATATATAGCATTAAAAATTTAGCAAATAAATATAATTTTGTCCAGTAAATAGGGGATAGCAAATATATTCATATATTACCCAATCATAATGATACATATATGTATTAAGCTTTGACTCGACAAGATCACAAGACTCACGTATTGGCTAGATTTTTTTAGGGTTCTCAATATAACAAAAGTGTATATTATGTTAGAAGTTTAAGAATTATACACTATTTTTGCATTTAACACAATATAACCCCTTATATATTATATTCCTAAAATATTATGAAAAAAAAAATTCATTCAAAGTACACCTCATAAGGTGGTATGCAAAAATTACATGATCCATATAATAATTAACACAGTATACGTGTTAGAATTGGTGTATTCCCAAGAGGGTGTGAATTGGGCATTTAAAAATTTCTCCCCAAGGTTCAACTAGCTTAGCAATAGGATATTCACAACCTAGGTATGTCTACCCAAATGCTCAGATAAGTGTAATATGTTGAATTTAAATCATGCGCATCATTCATACTATAACATACACATACGGTAAATATAAAGTGTGAAAATATAAACAGACACACGATATGCTATCGGGGTTTGGCCAATTGTACCTACGTCCCTACCTTTAGCTCGCAAGCCCGATGATTCCACTAAAGGCTCATTTAACAGGTGGAGCGGCACCAATTATAACCAGGTCAATTAGCACAGAGCTGACCTCAACCTTTACGACCAGGTCAATTAGTGGGGCTGACCTCAACCCACACCTTAACAGGATGGTACACCTAACTTTCCTAATTGGGTCCAAGTCGATACGGGACTATTTTAAAGGGCTAGTCTCCCTCTTCAGGTGCGTTCCTAGAAATACAACTGTAAGTTCACAATCAATGAAATTGGTATAGCGATTATGCTTTCATGTGAAGCATATATGTACCCAGTTATGTGCAATCACATACACTGCCAAATGATATAGTATGTAAGCTCAATGTGTTTTAATTTATCAACTCCCAAGTATATTTTCTATCGATGTAATCAGTGTGTGAGAATGCAAACCAGTATGATCTTTGTATCACAATATGTATTTAATCTAAATTCTAAAAAAAAAAAAATATCAATCAACTCTCAAATATTTCAATCAGTAGAATGTCTCAATTATATAAAGCATAAGCAACGAATAAACTTGGTTTGCTAAAAGGGATTCAATCTTTGTGTTCAACAAAAGATATAACTTAAATAATATTGCAACAAATATTTTCACCTCATAAACAAATATCTCTTCAAATATTTTTCAAGATAAAACACAATAGATATTTGAAAATGATTTTGAAAAAATTTTGCAACCAAAATAAAATACGGGCTTCTCAAGATGTTGCAATGAATGTGCAATCTTAGAAGATCTAACAAAGTTTTCTTAGGATAGACTCATTAACAAAGAACCCTAAGAATCCTTAATGTTTGGCTCTCAAGAAAAGTTATATCATGCAATCACAAACCAAAGGAGAGCAAACCCTCTTACAGGAAACAATCCCTCAAAACAAACTTACGAATGATTTTGGCAAAAGTAGAAAGTAAGTATGAGTGAATGGAGCTCTTAGATATGAGTATTATGGGTTTTGGGAATTTTAGAGAATTTCTCTTAATCAATATTTTTAATCCCATCCTAATTATTCCAAATTAGGGGGAATTTATAGACTTCCCTTGAAAATATAACCGTTAAGGACATGGTTGGAATAATTAGAAAAGATTTAATGATATTTAATTATTTTAACCCTGTTTAACCGAGTTAACTGTGGTAAAAAAATAGGTCCAACCCGAGAGCCCCAATCGACCAGGACAAGTTCGGTCGACCCAAGTTCTTGGGGTTCGGTCGACCGGGCCAAAAATGAACTGGCCATTCGGTCGATCGAACATGTATGTCTAAGGCGAGTTTTCAATATTTCTGAGGTTTGGTCGACCAGGGTCAATTTGAACCAGGTTGGTCGGTCGACCAGACCGTTGGGTTCCCATACGTGGCCACTCGGTCGACCAGGTTGGTGCAATACAAAAATCACTAAGTTGACCAATAGGACAATAAAGTTGACTTCATAGAGGTTTTGTCGACTAGGGTCAATTGAACTATAGAAGTTTGGTCGATTGGACTATGGTCAATCGGTTGACTCGGACCGTGTTTGGTCTACCGGGCTGAAAATATACTTGATAGGTCGGTCTACCGAAGGTGCACATTTTGTGCATTTCAGTCCTATTTCAGTGAACAAGCACCCAATTCAAAAGTTTAGAACATACACGTGCAATAGTGATTGTCTTAGGGTGTTTTCTATGTCAAGTTTCATTTATGTTTCAATTTGAGCTTACTTATTAGACCATGCATGTGATGTGTGTGATTATTACAAACCAAAAGCCTTAATTACTATTACAGATCCTTTACATAAATGAAATATATTACAACATAAAAAATTGGGTCTTCAATCTTCACTTTCTCTATGTGCATTATGATCTGTCAATTTAAGTTCCTACACATAACCTCAAACACCCATTAGATATAATGAGTATTTGAAATTATCAAAACCAGGCGTGACCTACAAGATCAACATTCTCCACCTTTTTGATGATGACAAATACACCTAGCAAAAATATGGGTATAAGCCTAAGGAGGCTCCCCCTATCAATATGCATCTACTTGTTTTAGCCCAATTATTTTTGCCTCTCCATCTCCCCCTTTTGGCAACAACAAAAAGGTCTATAAGAGTTAATCACTTTGGGCAATGGGTAAGTATAATGTTTATACATTATAAGTTTTGGAAACTTTCTGAAAAATTTCGGCAGAGTGCTATTTGAAAACCAGACTTTCCAAAACATATCCTATATAAATAATATCCTATTTGAGTTTATATTTCCTAGTAGTTTATCCACAACTACTCAAACAGTTCCAGTGTGATCCATAAAATAAAACATAAAGCTCAATGTTATCATGTAATAGATATAATAATTATGCACAAGCAAGAACAATTTTTATAAGTCTAATACGATAAGAAATATCAACAATTATGGCATAGTTAGACTTGTAAATTTTACTCGAAGGCTCCCCCTAGCAAAGTGAATTCAAGTTAGGATAAAAAGAAACTGCTTGGACTAAGTAGATAGATATTTTATTTAGAATCATAAGAAGTGTAAGTAGTCAATTAGTATAATCACTCCTAAAAATCACGCACGCATCGATAGACAGACATTAAGGCATTAAATGAAGCATATAACCGAAAACCATCCATATCAAAGCATAAATATAATGACGATTAGGGTTCTCAGAAAATCCTTAATATTTAACAAGTCAAACCATGGTGTATATGAGTTCATTATTTTCCTTTTCTAGGGATGGAGCTGAGCTCCTCTAAATATGTGATGATTATGCAAGGATGAAGGTTCGATATCACTATTTAAGTTTTCACTCATCCTTTCAAAAATTATTTTAAGGTTAATTTCATCACAATCATCTTTGGATAAGGTTTTATGCTAGGAAAAATCTAGTCAAAATTTCGGCAGCATGCCGTCTATAAATAGGACATTTCCCAAATAAGTCTGCATAAGAGATTCTCAACATTCAATATATTAGAGATTTAGGGCATGTGTGAACCTATATCAACTACCAACATGCAAACACATCAATTGCATCCGCCATGTAGGAGGCATTCTATCCTAAACATGCAAATAGGTAGGTAGTGATATATATATGAAATTAGGAATAACTTCACAAGAGGGGGGGGTGTGAATTGGCTTTTTAAAACTTCCTTTTTAGTTCTTTAAAAGTCCTTAACTTCTTTTAATATTTAACCAATTCTTTGACTTGTTTATTTATTTTGTCAATCAAACAAGAACTTGATTTCTTTTGAATAATCAATCAATAACACAATTAAGCACAATTGAACATTCAATCTTCAACCACACTTTGAAAGTAAAAATAATCAAACAATTAATCATAATTTCCAAACCAAAACAGCCACAATTTATTTACCAAATATAAGTTCATTGCAGCACTGTTAGATTGATGAAATCATTCAAGATTTAAGACTCTTGGAATATAAAACAAATCTTTATACCATCCAATCACAATTAATATAATATATGTAACTTTCAGCTTTTGATGTTTTCAGCCCTGTAGTGAATGTGAGTTTTGAACAAAGCCCTGTATATATGAAATTTCTTCTTCAATATGATGTTCAATATAAAATCCAATTACTCTTTTCAAACTTCAGAATTCAAATAAACTCTTAAGTTAATTTATCTTTGGGATGTTTAGCCAAGTAACGTACTCCGGTATGGTTTCCGCAAAGAATGGTTCAACCAATGTACTCCCTTTCGGTTTCCACAACCCAAATCAAAATCAAACTTTAAGGTTTTCTTGATTTCCAAATATACGTAGTTTATATGATTTTAAATTTAAACCATCCACGCAATTTAAATATGTATTCAAAATAAAGAATAGGGAAAGATAAAGTGAGATGGAGATTTTTACGAGATTCGGCTTATACCCAACCTACGTCCTCGCCTTTGGCAAACCACCAAAGGATTACTAAACTTGTTCCTTTAATGGGTGAAACAATACCTTTACAACACTCCTTGGGTAAGGCTAGAGTCCGCCTTCTCCAAAGGATATCCCCTCATCCGGTCACTCCTTAACTAGGCTAGAGCCCGCCTCTCCAAACGATGTACCCTCGCTTGGTCACTCCTTAACTAGGCTAGAGACCGCCTCTTTAAGAAATATCCCTTTGCTTAGCCAACGATCCAAATAGTCCTTGGATTCTTCAATCTACAAGATAAAAATCAAATAGATGTGTACAACAAACTTGCACCTTAAAGAGCTAGTTAGTACAGCAATTACAGCACAACTAATATACCTCAAAGTAAATAATAATATGGAAATTAACTTGAAGCTCAATGAAGTATATCACCAATTAATTCTTTCAATGATTGAAAGATTTAGAATTTGTTGCACAATTCCAATGGAAGAAGATCAGCAACAACTCAGTTGAATTCATGCACAATATGTGAGCTTAAGAGCAAAAAAGAGCCTTGAGAATTTGAAAGCAATTTGAGAGAGACTTTGAATTTTTTTCAGAATTTGAATTCTTGGTCCCTTGATTCAATGATATTTGAGGCTTATTTATAGACTTTAAAAAGTGTATAACTTGATCCCCAAGTGTTTTGGAGTATTCCCCAAGTTTTTACAAATTTTGAGCCCCAAGCGACCTCTTTTAAAAATTTTATCATTATGGAAAAAAAAATCAAAACAACCACGTAGCAGTAGACTGTCCATTTGTGGTAGTCGTCTGTCCAATTAAATTAAAGGGGCAAAAAGGTGGCAGTTAGTTGTCCAAACCCACACGGATGCCTCAAAGTGCACTGGCAGTCGTCTATCAAATTATTGACAATCGTCTGTCATGCTGTCAGCTTCGAGCACCCTTCAATCTTGTGGTGATAACTTTTTCTGTATAACTCCAAATTTGATGATCTTGGTGTCAAATGAAATCGAAGAGAAACTCCTAAATCTTTCATGTTGAACACATTTTAAAATAAAGATTTTTTTAATGTAGAAAAATGTGCATCAATGCAGATATAGAAAAATTGACAGCATTTGAGAAATCCTCTTTTTGGTGCTTTTCATTCCAAAAATGATTTTAACCTTTTTGAAACAAATTTTGACCTTATAAAAATATTTTTCAAGTATGTTCAAAGGTATCTAGGCCCAATAAATTTACCTAAGAGCTTCATGCGTCCATATTGAAATTCTTTGAAGTACTTACATGAAATTTCCTAGACTCTTTCAAATTTCCAATCCTTGAATTCCTTGAGGTCTTTATGCTTGCTTCATCTTTCTTTGAGCTTTCCATGTGGATCATTTTGGCTTTCATTCTTGAAAGCTATTTCTTTAATATCAATGCTCTCATGATCTTCAAGATTTAAACTTTAAATCCATGCTTCAAGCTTGATATAATCATCCTTATCTGAGGTACAAGCTCTCATGAACTCTTTAACCTTGCATTCTTCATTTAGTCCAAAAAATATATCACTTAAACAAAGCATGTTAAGTTCTACTTGTTTGTTAGCATCAAAATAGGATATTAAGCCTTCTAAGGCCAATAATCTCCCCCTTTTTGATGATGACAAACAAGAAGCAAAAATTTGGAGTGAGTCTTAAAAAGACTCCCCCTTTCAATAAGCATCATCTTAACAATATTTGCAAGATCAATATAAATTTCAAAACTTGGAGTTAGCCTTAAAAAGACTCATCTTTTCAATAAGCATCATCTTAACAATATTTGTAAGATCAATATCAATTTCAAAACCTCTTTTACAATCATGCTCATCACTATCCAATATTTGATATATATTATGTTCATGCTCAGTTTTTGCAATTTGCAATACTATGCTCAATTTTTACTTTAAAATTTCTCCCCCTTTTGACATCCATCAAAAAGGAAATAAAAATGATTAAGTTCAAGTAAAATCACATGTTGAGCATATCATCAAACATGCGTATCAAACATATGAACACACTCAATTTATTATTGTTTAATATAGCATGTGTAGTGTGTTATAACATTCAAGTATATGAGTTGTAACTTCATTACTAACAGTTTTTTTCTTTTAGACAATATTCAAGATTTCAATTGTTGATTTTATGATATCGATTTAAAATTGAATTCATGATATCTATTTAAAATTCATGATACCAATTGAGAATTGATACCAATTGAACATTTATTCATGATACCAATTTAAAATTCTCTGAATTGATTAATAGGGAAACAATCATAATATAAACAATATGACATAACACTCCCCCTGAATTCAATACATTCAGTTTTGTTATCAATTTTGCTTTCATCATCCCCTGTTTCAAAACATTGATTCACATCATGTATCAAATATCAATATCATGCTAATATCATCAATGTCATACTATGCTCATAGATATAATCATACTTGTCATGCTTAAAAGAAAAATTTAACTTTTAGATTGTGATACCAAGTGAGTTTTGTAAAATTGTGATACCAATTAAAATTTTTAAAATGTGATACCAAAAATATTTGAGGATACCAAAGAATTTATAGATATCAAAGTCATTATCACATTATACACAACTCATGGATACCAATATAATCATTATATCTCTCATAGCTCATGGATATCAATATAAAAGGCAGTAAGGCTATCCATGTAATTCATCTGTTACTAGACAGATAGTCGTCTGTCAGCTAGTTGTTTGACATTTTTGATTTCTCTCTCTTTTGTTTAATTAACCTTGGAATTTTAATTTCTTTTAGTTTTTGAAAAACATGTTCCAAGACTTAAAACTAAGGTCTCTAAGTCTCTTTGCCTAGTGAGCTTAAAAAAAATCATACTTGAATCAACTTGAAGTACTTATGTAATAAGTTCAATTTGATATTTTCTTAATATTTTCTTAAGTTAAGCTTTGTAAAAAATCATCCTATGATTTTGCCAACAATGTCATTTTTGAATTTTTTATAATAAGCTCTTAAACTCATTTGTTGATCATGAATTAAGTTACTTTCTCAATTTTTAAAAGGGAATGACTTAATCCATGGAGTTTTTCATTTATGAACTAGTCTTTCATCTTGGTACCCATACTTTCTTAGGTCTGGTTGGTTTGATAAAGGATGTTTCTTTTACTTTCCATACTTTTTTAGTTTTTACATCCTTTCTCTTGAATGGACATTCAAACTTGATATGTCATTTTTTCTTATATTGATAGCATATGGTGTTAGTGTAAGCATTAAAGGATGTGCTTGCATTATATTTGGAGGCTTTTGAGAAATAACCCATGTAAAGATTCCTTTTCTTTTTATTTTCAATTCCATTAAATCCAATGCCTTCTTTGTTCAGAGACATTCTTTGGGAGCTTACCATTTTGTCAAAGTTTGTTTTTCCTTTTGTAAAGTTATAAATGATTCTTTCTTTATCTTCAATTTAATTCTTGAGATCATTTATCTCTTTATCTTTCTTGTCATCAACCTTCTTTTGTGATTTCTTTAATTCTAGGGATAATTTTCTGATTTTATCCTCTAATTCAAAAATATATATATCTTTCTCCTATACCGTAGAGGATAGGGATCAAAGGTCTTCTATCAGTTTTTCATTCTTGCATTCTAATTCTTTGATTTTCAAGTCTTTTTCCTTTTCAGCAAGATTTTTGGATTGTAAATCCTTTATTATAGCTTCATTTTTTTTTTTAAATGAGGTATTTGGTTTAGTTACTTTAATTAACATCTTATGCACCTTGAATAAGTCATTTTGAAGTTCTTCATAAGATGACATGCTTTCATCATTGGATTCATCACTACAAGAATTATTTGAAGATTTAGATAAGGATCTTTCCTCATAATCCCAAGCCATAAAGCACGTATAAGCAACCTCTTGGTCACTTGATTCATTTTCTGAACTACTTGTACTTATCATGTCCCAAGTAGTGGCTTTCATGACCTTTTTCTTTTTCTTCTTAGACTCTTTCTTAAGTAGAGGACATTCCGATTTTAAATGTCTAGCTTTGTTGTAATTATAGCATGTTGGAGTTTTACTTTTAGATTTCTTTTTGCTGATTTCTTCTCCTTCTTCATCTGATTCGGAGTCTTGGTTTCTTATTTTAAATTTGTTTCTCCTTCTTAGTATCCTTGCTAGCTTTTTAGATATGAAGGTTCTTCATCTTCATCCATTTCACTACTTGAGTTTTCTTTTAAGGCTTTAAAGGCTATTGATTCTTGGGCTTTGGTTTTCCCACTTTTTTCATTCATGGCCATTTCATATATGAGTAAGGAACCTATAAGCTCATCTAAGGAAATGGTTTTCAGATTTCTTCCTTCCGTTATAGTAGTGGCTTTTGGTTCCCATTTAGGCGGCAGCCCTCTGAGAATTTTCCTTATCATCTCATGAGTAGTGTAGGTTTTTCCTAGTACATTTAGGGAATTTATTATGTGAGTGAACCTAGTAAACATATAAGTTATGGATTTATTCGGGTTCATCTTAAAAGCTTCATATTCACTTGTAAGCATATCGATCCTATTATCCCTAACATCAATGGTGCCTTCGTAAGTGACTTCAATCTTGTCCCATATTTCCTTAGCTGATTTACAAGTCATTACTCTATTAAATTCATTGGAATTTAAAGCACAATATAGAGCATTCACAGCACTAGAATTTATTTGCAGCATCTTATAGTGTAAGTCTTTTATATCAATTTTCTCCTTAGGGACTTGTTTTTCATCAACTATCTTAGTGGGAATTTGGTCACCTTCCATGACAACCTCCTAAGCTTTCCAATTCATAGTTTGAAGATATATTTGCATTCTCTTTTTCCAAAAGGTATAGTTCAAACCACAAAAGATTGGTGGCCTAGTTGAAGATTGTCCCTCTTCAAAGGGAGCTGCACCTAAGTTAGCCATTAAGATATTTTTATAGCTACTATTTAGGATTTTCTATAACCCTGCTCTAATACTAATTGAAATTAAGAATAGCTTTCCAAGAGGGGGGGGGGGTGAATTGGCTTTTTAACACTTTCTCTTTAGTTCTTTTAAAGTCCTTAACTTCTTTTAATATTTAACCAATTCTTTGACTTGTTTATTTATTTTGTCAATCAAACAAGAACTTGATTTCTTTTGAACAATCAATCAATAAAACAATTAAGCACAATTGAACATTCAATCTTCAACCACACTTTGAAAGTAAAAACAATCAAACAATTAATCACAATTTCCAAACCAAAACAACCACAATTTATTTACCAAACATAAGTTCACTGCAGCACTATTAGATTGACGAAATCATTCAAGATTTAAGACTCTTGGAATATAAAAAAAAAAAATCTTTATACCATCCAATCACAATCAATATAGTATATGTAACTTTCAGCTGTTGATGTTTTTAGCCCTGTGGTGAATGTGAGTTTTGAACAAAGCCCTGTATATATGAAATTTCTTCTTCAATATGATGTTCAATATAAAATCCAATTACTCTTTCCAAACTTCAGAATTCAAATAAACTCTTAAGTTAATTTATCTTTGGGATGTTTAGCTAAGTAAGGTACTCCGGTATGGTTTCCGCAAAGAATGGTTCAACCAATGTACTCCCTTTCAGTTTCTGAAACCCAAATCAAAATCAAACTTTAAGGTTTACTTGATTTCCAAATATACGTAGTATATATGATTTTAAATTTAAACCATCCACGTTGTTAGCTTTGGTGAATTCCCAAGAGGAGAAGAGGTAAATTGGAATTTAAAACTTTTTTTCCTAGGTTAAACTAGTTTAGCAACATTATATTCATAACCGAGGATTTGTCTATGCAGTTTCAATATGCACAGATAAATATGACATGGAAATTAAATCATACGCAACATTCACACTATAACATACACGTGCAGAAATATAAATTGTGGAAATATAAACAATGCACACATGATATGTTATCGGGGTTCGGCCAACTATGCATATGTCCCTGCCTCTAGCTCGCAAGCCTAAGGATTCCACTAATGGCTCACTTAATGGGTAGAGCAGCACCTAATACAACCAGGTCACTTAGCACAGGGCTGACCTCAACCTTTACAAACTCTCCTTGCTGGGCGAAGAAGGCCCTAGGTCAAATTCACAGGGCTGACCCCAACCTGATCCTTCTGGGCTAGATCAAACCCCCTTAGGCCACTCCTGAAAATACAACAGTATTTTTCACAAAGTAACTGGTACAGTGATTATGCTTTCATGTAAAGAAAATATGTACCCAACATGGGCAATCACATACACATCAATAATGTAGTCAAATGTAAGCTTAGTGATGTGTATTTTTGTGCAGGCCACACTCAACAAGATCTGATCACTAATATGCTCAAGAGTGTTCTAAACAAGCAATACCTTGGAATTTAAGCATAGCAAAAGTTAATAGAAAATATGTATTCCAAAGATATCAATCAAATATTCAAACTAGTTCAAGAAGATTTTCCTTAATGAAATACGCACAATACTAGTTTGAAAATGTTTTGCTCGTTTGAAAAATATTTGCACAACAAAAATCCAAGCTATTGGACACTTATAATAACAATGCAAATATCCTAAGCTTACTAGGTTATCTCAACACAAGATTTATAGTATGAAAATCTATGGGATAAACCTAAGCTAAAACTTCCCAAGAAAAGTATGACAATCAATCAATCAAATGGGAGTTTCTAGCAAAATGTAGCAATCTCAAGTACTCTAAATATGCTCTCACAAACTCAGAATATACCAATGAAGTGAAGATTTGAGAGTATTTGAACAATAAGAGTGTTTTCAAAAGAGAGGATTTTTGGCTAATGATTTTTGGCTAATCTCTTCTTAATTCACACAAATGAACCCATATTTATAGGATGGGGTAAAATTATAACCGTTAGGGACTTGTTGGGAATTATTAAAAAAGTTTCGAATAGTTAAAACACCACTAACCCAACTTAATCCTAATTTACCGCGATTAAATTAATTTTAACCCGCCGAGTTTCGGGTGGCTGAACCATGGTTCAGTCGCCCGAACAGACACAAGAATAAAAGGTATTTAAATAGGTTGGGTCACCCGTGTCATGCTTCAGCAACCCGAAACAAAGTTAGTAGCCTTTGTTCGTAAATTCGGGTGCCCGGTCATAGGTTCAGTCTCCCAAACTCTTGTGTTTGGTCGCTCGGGGCTCATTTTGATCTAAAAGGTTTGGGTTCCCGGGTTGGTGAAAAGCACTCTAAGATGGGTTCGGTTGCCCGAGGGAGATGTGCTCCTTTTTGGGTTGGTCGCCCGAAACCTGGTCAACCCGCTGACTTCTCAGCGGTTTGGGCGCCCGAGGTGTTTTGAACACCTAGGGTTCAGTCGCCTAACCTCTCACATATTTTCAATTAAGTCCAAATTTTTCTTTAATTAATTCAGCTGATTATGTAAGTGATATGGGGACTTATTAGTGCATATGTGTTGGGACCTAAGGTCATTTCAAGTACGCCCAAAAACTTGGCATCGGTCGACTGAAGGGTGCCCTATGGTCATTCGATCTCTATCGTCAAACTATGGTCTTTTTGAGAGCTTACAAATACCTACATGCATGACATGCAAAGATTATTACAGACTATATCCTAATTACTATTACAGACCCAATAACATTACAACAATTAATAAACATTCCAGGTCTTCATTTTCTTCAAGTTGCCAAGTGCCATCAATATGATCTTCCTACTATGGTCCTGCACACAAACTTGGAAAACTTCAAATACCGAAGCATTTGTCATAATCAAAACAGGGTATGACCCATGGGTTCAACACACGCAATTTAAATATGTATTGAAAATAAAGAATAGGGAAAGATAGAGTGAGATGGAGATTTTTACGAGGTTCGTCTTATACCCAGCCTACGTCCTCGCCTTTGGCAAACCACCAAAGGATTACTAAACCTGTTCCGTTAATGGGAAGAACAATACGTTAACAACACTCCTTGGGTAAGGCTAGAGCCCTCCTTCTCCAAACGATATCCCTTCGTCCGGTCACTCCTAAACTAGGCTAGAGCCAGCCCCTCCAAACGATGTACCTTCGCTTGGTCACTCCTTAACTAGGCTAGAGCCCACCTCTCTAAGAAATATCCCCTTGCTTAGCCAATAATCCAAATAGTCCTTGGATTCATCAATTTAAAAGATAAAAATCAAATAGATGTGTACAACAAACTTGCTCCTCAAAGAGCTGGTTAGTACAACAATTACAGCACAACTAATATACTTTAAAGTAAATAACAATATGGAAATTAACTTGAAGCTCAATGAAGTATATCACCAATTAATTCTTTCAATGATTGAAAGATTTAGAATTTGTGGCACAATTCCAGTGGAAGAATATCAGCAACAACTCAATTGAATTCGTGCACAATATGTGAGCTTGAGAGAAAGAAAGAGCCTTGAGAATTTGAGAGCAATTTGAGAGAGACTTTGAATTTTTTTCAGAATTTGAATTCTTGGTCCCTTGATTCAATGATATTTGAGGCTTATTTATAGACTTTAAAAAGTGTATAACTTGATCCCCAAGTGTCTTCTAGTATTCCCCAAGTTTTTACAAATTTTGAGCCCTAAGCAACCTCTTTTAAAAATTTGACCCTTACGAAAAAAAAAGAAGAAGCAAAACAGCCGCGTGGCAGTAGACTGTCCATTTATGGAAGTCATTTGTCCAATTAAATTAAAGGGGCATAAAGGTGGTAGTCAGCTGTCCAAACCTACACAGATGCCTCAAAGTGCACTAGCAGTCGTCTGTTATGTTGTCAGCTTCAAGCACCCTTCAATATTTTGGTCATAACTTTTTATGTATAACTCCAAATTTAATGATCTTGGGGTCAAATGAAATATAAGAGAAAATAATAAAATTTTCATGTTGAAAACATGTTAAAATAAATATTTTTGGATGAAGAAAAATATACATCAATGCAGATGTAGAAAAATTGACAGCATTTGAGAAATCCTCTTTTTGGTGCTTTTCATTCCAAAAATGATTCTAACCTTTTTGAAACAATTTTTGACCTTAAAAAAATATTTTCCAAGTATTTTAAAAGGTATCTAGGTCCAATAAATTTACTTAAGAGCTTCATGCATTCATATTGAAATTCTTTGAAGTACTTACATGAAATTTCCTAAACCCTTTCAAATTTCCAATCCTTGAATTCCTTGAGGTCTTTATGCTAGCTTCATCTTTCTTTGAGCTTTCCATGTTGATCACTTGGGCTTTCATTCTTGGAAGATATTTCTTTAATATCAATGTTCTCATGATCTTCAAGCTTTAAACTTTAAATCCATGCTTCAAGCTTGATATTATCATCCTTATCTGAGGTACAAGCTCTCATGAACTCTTTAACCTTGCATTCTTCATTTAGTCCTGAAAATACATCACTTAAACAAAGCATGTTAATTTTTACTTATTTGTTCGCATCAAAAGAGGATATTAAGCCTTGTAAGGCCAACAATATATATATATATATATATATATATATATATGTCATTTATGATATCCAACACACAAACATCGGGCAGTACCTGAGAAACAGACAGCCACGACATTCCCAAAGTTAATACACATCAACGGGTAAAATAAAATAACCCAGCCGATAGAATAATCCATAATAAATCGGGGTTAAAGAAAAGTAAGATAAAGAAAGAAAAATAACAGCTATTTAAAGGTACAGACCAGATGATATAAAAGAATATGAATCATAACCACAGTTCCTAATCAGCTGACTGCTCTCCTGAATCTTGATGTCTCCCCCATCTACACCATCATCGACACCATCACCTGCATCAAAGCCGAAGTCCATGGTCTTCCGGTCTCTCTCATCCTACATCTCCTAAATCCAGTCATTTAACTCACCGAAGTTAACTGTCATGGTCCTCTCCAAATCTGCGAGCCAATTAGCAGTGGGGATAGAGAACTATCGAAACTCGCCATGAAGTGCAGCAGATGATGATACAAGATCTCTAAGATCTGACTGAACTAATTCTCTAAACTGCCCAAAAGAATCAAAAAGGCTGGTGATGGCAACCTTCAGATCCACGTTCGACTACTGCACGAGCTATGGTGGAAACTCCTATGAGGCCTCCTCCTGTGCTACAACACCCCTAAATGGCAACCAGACGTTGTCGACCAGCTCATACCCCATTAGTCTCAGGGTGATAGGAGAAAATATATCATCCAATCTCCTTCTCTTCAGTATAGCCACATTGGTGTGAGTGATTCCCATGGATCGAAATAGCTTGTTCAAGATCCCTCCGTATGGCATAATGATCCTATGGCCAATCATCTTGGCCATCATCTATTGTATCATAAAAGTGGGTAGATCTAAATTTTTCTGAGCAAACAAGCACCACATAACAAAGCAGTCAAAGAAAGATACATGCACCCTAGAACTTGCCTTAGGCAAGATATTATACGTAATCAAGTGGTGCACAACCTTAGCCTCTAAAGTGATCTGCCTATATTGTGGGGGTGATTTTGGCTGGCTATGTGTGGATCGGACATATTTAGGTTTGCAAACGTGGCAATCGTAAAATCCTGTTTGTGGATCCAGGAAGTTATTAAGTCTGGGCATTCAAAGTCTCCATGATCTATATCTAGGACATTATATAAATATTCAACATCAAAGCTAACATCAGTCATCAATACTCTAAAAAAATATCCATTTTTTTCATTCCCCATATTGGCGTAAAACAACCTAATGTATGTAGGGTAGTGGCCATTAGGCTGATAGGAAATAAAAGTTTTCCACCCCTGATATTCAAACATATTCATGACATTTTCAAAGCTCTGGTCCATAAATTCTAGTTCTAAAATCTTACCCAGTATGGCTTCTTTGGGGCAAAACTATCACACGTATCTGACCTTGGAGCACTCTAACAAAAAGTAGTCATCCTCAACATATGCCAGATCGTGGGCTTCAACACGGTCATTTTGATGCTCCATGAGTGCTAGATAAGGGAGGTTTGGCACTGGCCTAAGGTTATTTGTTGATGTTTGGAAGAACGTTGAAAAGATCTCTCAAGATTTCTTGCAAAAATGAGCTTTGAACATGAAGAAGTTATTTAAATACCGTGGTTCAGTCGACTAGAGCAGATTCGGTCGACCGATAGTTCAAATTCCTCACAAACCGACACTATTCGGTCAACTAGAAAGAAGTTGTACTGAAATGGATGGCCGACCAAGGTGCCGCACTATTCTTCTGTTTAGTTGACCAAGAGAAAATCGATAGGTTCAGTTGACTAGAGTGGAGAAGCTCACCATGGGTCGGTCGACCGTATGGTCAAAGGTTAGGGGCCGGTCAACCAGGAACTCTAATTTAGTCAATGCTTGGTCAACCGAGCATAGTTAATTTCTCTGATTTGACTTTATTTTGAACAAAAATTTCTCCTTATGTTCAGATTTGATATGTTACATATATCTTCACATTAACATGATTCTTAAGGATTATTGGTAAAAATAATATTATACAATTGAAGCACGTACCAAGATTTGCCAGTTTAAGCGTAGACTACTTCCTAGTCTTGTAGTTACTACAAGCCCCAAAGATAGAGACAAACGAAGGATCAATTAGAAGATGATTTCACTTTGAATGCATTTTTCCTTAAGTCTTATGGGATTCTCTATCATGATTGACCAATCCATTTCTCTTCCCAAGCCTCTAGCACTTCTGAGTAGACAATCAAACCAAACGTGCCCTTTTCTTATGCAGGATAAGCAAATTTTATATATGCGTGAGGGATTATGGTTATTTATTTTAGTTTTACTCATTGAGGCATTATTGTGGGTTTGATAAAAAAAACATATACCCTTTTTGAAAAATTTATTTCTTTTGAACCTTAAGGGTTTAGTATGATTATTCTTTCCATATTTTACTTTGGGTGAAGCTCTTGAATAATCACTTACTTCTTTCCAACTTTTCTCTTATCAAGAATAGCATGATAATATTTTAATTCTCACAATTGTATAACTATCCTTTTCTTTTGATTTTTCAGAAAATTTTTATGATATGACATTCTAACTAGAGACTTATGAATTTTAAATGACTCCTTTTCTAGTTGTCCATTCAATGATATGCTTTCATCATAAAACTCACTACATGATTCAATGTAAAATTTATCTCTATAATTATCATATGAATCCATGCATATAGTATCATTATCAGTGACAATTGGTGATTCATCATAAGATATATCACAGTTATTACATGAACTACTACATGCTGTGTCAATAGTAATATCACAAGGGATATCAAACGAATTAGCACAATAATTTTCACATGAAGCATTGCATGCAACAACAGCAGCATTTTCACAACGAACCATAGATGATTCTTCACATGATATTTTGCAGTAATCAACATAAGAATCATCAATTGAATAACAAACTAAAATAGAAGGTGAATCATGTACCTCCTTGTGATTACTAGCTTATGATTTGCCACTACCAGATCATCTGATCTCGGAGCTTCTAGAGTGGCAATCTCCTTGTCCTGGGTCTCTCCATATCTCTTTTCCAGCTCAACCTAGATTTCCTATGCACTACTACATGCCAAAATCTCATGAAGAATATTAGTATCAAAAGCACAGTATAGCATGTCCATGGCATATGAATTTGCATGCATCGAATTAATATCATTTTCTATAGGCATACAAATTCCATTTACAATCACTTTCCAAGCCCTCTAGTTCATTGAAATTATAAATATGCTTATTCAAGTTTTCCACGTGGTGTAATCGACACCACAAAACATAGGAGGACTAAAACGTGACTGACCCTCACCAAATGGGGATACACCAATTTGAGCCATTGCGATCTTTTTACAAAAATGTTCAACTCTAGTGCAACGAGACTCTGATACCAATTGTTAGAATTGGTGTATTCCCAAGAGGGAGGGGAATTGGGTTTTTAAAAATTTCTCCCCTAGGTTAAACTAGTTTTGCATCAGGATATTCACAACCTAGGTATGTCTACCCAAATGCTCATATAAGTATAATATGCTGAATTTAAATCATGTGCATCATTCACACTATAACATATATGTGCGGTAAATATAAAGTGCGAAAATATAAACAGACACACGATATGTTATCAGGGTTTGGCCAACTGTACCTACGTTCCTGCCTCTAACTCGCAAGACCGAGGATTCCACTAAAGGCTTACTTAACGGATGGAGCAGCACTGATTATAACCAGGTCAAATAGCACAAGGTTGACCTCAACCTTTACAACCAGGTCGATTAGCGGGGGCTAACCTCAACCTACACCTTAACATGATGGTGCATCTAACTTTCCTAATGGATCTAAGCCAATCCGGGACTATTTCAAAGGGCTAGTCTCCCTCTTCAGGCGCATGCTTGGAAATACAACAGTATGTTCACAATCAATGGAATTGGTACAGTGATTATGCTTTCATGTAAAGTAGATATGTACCAAGGTACGCGCAATCACATACACCACCAAATGACATAATATGTAAGCTTAATGTGTTTTAATTTATCAACCCTCAAGTATATTTTCTATCGATGTAAACAGTGTGTGAGAGAGCAAACCAATATGATATTTGTATCACAATATGTATTCAATCTAAATGCTCAAAACAAAGATATCAATCAACTCTCAAATATTTCAATCAGAAGAATGTCTCAATCATATAAAGCATAAGCAACGTATAAACTTGGTTTGCAAAAAGGGATTCAATCTTTGTGTTTAACAGAAGATATAACTCAAAGAATATTGCAACAAATATTTTCACCTCATAAACAAATATCTCTTTAAATATTTTTCAAGATAAAACACAAGAGATATTTGAAAATGATTTTGTAAAGATTTTTGTAACCAAAATGAAATACAAGCTTCTCAAGATGTTGCAATGAAGGTGCAATCTCAGAAGATCTAACAAAGTCTTCTTAGTATAGACTTATTAACAAAGTCCCCTAAGAATACTTAAGGTTTGGCTCTCAAGAAAAGTTATATCATACAATCACAAACCAAAAGGAGAGCAAACCCTCTTGGAACAAACAATCGCTCATAACAAACTTGCAAAGGATTTAGGCAATAGTAGAAAGTTAGTATGAGTGCATGGAGCTTAGATATGAGTATTATGGATTTTGGGAATTTCATAGAATTTCTCTTAATCAAGATTTTTAATCCCATACTAATTATTCCAAATGAGGGGTTATTTATAGACTTTCCCTGAAATATAACCGTTAAGGACATGGTTGGATTAATTAGAAAATATTTAATGATATTTAATTATTTTAACCCTGTTTAATCAAGTTAATTGCGGTAAAAAAATAGGTCAAACCCGAGAGCCCCAGTCGACCAGGACAAGTTTGATCGACCCAAGTTTTGGGGTTTGGTCAACCGGGCCAAAAATGAACTGCTTGTTCGGTCAACCGAACATGAAAGTCCGAGGCGATTTTTCAATATTTCCGAGGTTCAGTCGACCAGGGTCAATTTGAACTAGACTGGTTGGCCGAAAAATCGTTGGTTTCCCACACGTGGGAACTAGGTCGAGTAGGTTGGTACAATACAAAAATCACTCGGTCGACTAGGAGGTCAATAAAGTTGACCTCATGGAGGTTCGGTCGACGAGGGTCAATTGAACTATAGAAGTTCGGTTGACCGGACTGTGGTCAACTTGTTGACCCAGACCATGTTCAGTCGATCAAGTTGAAAATATACTTGAAAGGTCGGTCGACCGAAGGTGCACATTTTGTGCATTTCGGTCCTTTTTCATTCAACAAGCACCCTATTCAAAAGTTTAGAACATACATGTGCAATAGTGAGTGTTCTAGGGTCTTTTCTAGGTCAAGTTTAATATATGTTTCAGTTTGAGCTTACTTATTAGACCATGCATGTGATGTGTGTGATTATTACAAACCAAAAGCCCTAATTACTTTTACAGACCCTTTACATAAATGAAATATATTACAACATAACAAATTGGGTCATCAATCTTTACTTTCTCTATGTGCATTATGATCTGTTAATTTAAGTTCCTGCACATAACCTCAAATAGCCATTAGATATAATGAGTATTTGTCATTATCAAAATCGGGCATGACCTATAAGGTCAACATTCTCCCCCTTTTTGATGATGACAAATACACCCAACAAAAATATGGGTATAAGCCTAAGGAGGCTCTCCCTATCAATATGCAACTTGTTCTAGCCCAATTATTTTTGCCTCTCCATCTCCCCTTTTTGGCAACAAAAAAAAGGGTTATAAGAGTTAACCACCCTATGCAATGGGTAAGTATAATGTTTATACATTATAACTTTTGGAAACTTTTTGAAAAATTTTGGCCGAGTGCCATTTGAAAACTGGACTTTCCAAAACATATCCTGTATAAATAATATCCTTTTTGAGTTTATATTTCCAATAAGTTTACCCACAACTACTCAAACAGTTTCGATATGATCCATACAATAAAACATAGAGCTCAATGTTCTCATGTAGTAGATATAATAATTATGCACAAGCAAGAACGATTTTTACAAGTCTAATCCAATGAGAAATATCAATGATTATGGCGTAGTTAGACTTGTAAATTTTACTTGAAGGCTCCCCCTAGAAAAGTGAATTCAAGCTAGGATAAAAAGAAACTACTTGGACTAAGTAGATAGATATTTTATTTAGAATTGTAAGAAGTGTAAGTAGTCAATTACTATAATCACTCCTAAAAATCACACACGTATTGATAGATAGACATTAAGGCATTAAATGAATCATATAACCAAAAATCGACCATATCAAAGCATACATATAATGACGATTAGGGTTCTCAGAAAATCCTTAATATTTAACAAGTCAAACCATGATGTATGTGAGTTCATTATTTTCCTTTTCTAGTGATGGAGCTGAGCTCCTTTAAATATGTGATGATTATGTAAGGATGAAGATTTGATATCACTATTTAAGTTTTCACTCATCCTTTCAAAAATTATTTAAAGGTTAATTTCACCATAATTATCTTTGGATAAGGTTTTTTGTTGGGAAAAATCCTATCAAAATTTCAGCAGCATGTTGTCTGTAAATAGGACATTTCCCAAATAAACCTGAATAAGAGATTCTCAACATTCAATATATCAGAGATTTAGGGCATGCGAGAACCTATATCAACTACCAGTATGCAATTACACATCAATTGCATCTGTCATGTAGGAGGCATTCTATCCTACACATGCAAATAAGTAGGTAGTGATATATATATATATATATATATATATATATATATATGTCATTTATGATATCCAACACACAAACATTATGCAGTACCTGAGAAACAGATAGCCACGACATTCCCAAAGTTAATACACATCAACAGGTAAAAATAAATAACCCAACCAATAGCATAATCTAGAATAAATAGGGGTTAAAGAAAATAAAGAAAAAGAAAGAAAAATTAATAGTTGTTTTATAGGTAAAGACCAGATGATATAAAAGAAAATGAATCATAAACATAGTTTCTGATCTGCAGACTGCTCTCCTAAATCTAGATGTCTCCCCTATGTACACCATCATCGGCACCATCACCTACATCAAAGTCAAAGTCCATGGTCATCTGATCTCTCTGTTCCTGCATCTCCTGAATCCTGTCATTTAACTCACTGAAGTTAGAGCTCAAGGTGGCGTTCCTCTCTCTCTCGGTTCCTTATACCTATTATGATTCCTAAAAACCTTAGCACTTAAAAATATAAACTTTGTAAAAGCATTAGTAACTAAGGCAGAATATAACCAAATGCATGATACTCAAATGATATGCATTAAAACTGTGTCATGCACATTCATTTATTTTTCAAAATGGAAACAATGCATTTTTCAAAATCATTTTTCCATGGGGTATGATCTACTTTGACACATCTTTTTCAAATCCTCCGATCATTAGATTTTACATAAGCATTTTCAAATTTCAAACTGTAAAATCTACACAATTAAACTAGGGGAGGATTCGCAAAGACTCGACCCTTAAAACAAGGATACACTGAAATATGAGTCGTTACAATCTTAATGCAAATAGCGGTTAAGCATATTACAACCAGGTTCTGATACCAATTATTGGAAATGGTGTGATCCCAAGAGAGGGGCGAATTGGGTTTTAAAACTATTTAACTAATTTAAACATTTGTTGATTCACCACAAATCATATTCTATTTGATATTACAGCGTGTATGTAAAATGATTAAACTATGAGTGTGAACATACACGTGCAACATATCTCATTTAAAAAAAAGTGTGGATGCAAAAAATTAGAACTATAAATAAACAAGCATACACATATGAAAGTTTAAATTGAAGTAATTAAATGAGATTAAGAAAGAAAGAGCGACACAAGATTTGTTATTAAGGTTTGGCCAAACCAGCCTACGTCCCTACCTTGGGCATACCCCTAAGGTTTCCACTAACCCTGCTCACTTTAACAGGCAAAGCAGAAGCCGTTACAACATCTCATTACTGGGCGAGGTAAACCCCAGCTCAATTACCAGGCTATCCCAACTGGTCTTCCTTATGGGGCGGAGACACTCTAATTCAATTACCAGGCTAAACCGAACCGATCTCCCTTACGGGGCGAAGACTCCCTAGTTTAATTCTAGGCTGAATGTAGCTGATATATGAAAACATTTTTGTACATATTAAAACGCTTCTAAACACAAACATGGATGAACACATTAAAAAATCAAATACGTGCACTCTCTCATAATATGAGTTATGCTCAGTAGAGAAAGTGTACTTATCAAATAATTTTTGCACAACTGATACATATGTGTATATAAAATATATTCTCCAACAAAGATTTTTGCAGATAAAAATGTTTGGAGAATTTGGAGTTTAAGTCCAAGAAAATATTTGTGCAATAAAAGACTTCTTCTAAAAATGTTTATTAAGAAAAATAACAGGAAGAAATATTAAGGCTACTCTAAAAAAGGATTTTAATAAATGAAGAAGCAAACGTGAGTAAATCTAGATGAATATAAAATAAATGCCCAAAATAAATATGCTCGCCTTCAAAATAAATTTTGAAATAAATAAATGGAAAAAGAGTGGAAGAGATTTGATAAAAAAAATATGTCCCAAAGAAATGATTTTATCAATAAAAATTGGTTTGGGAAAACTTAAATTAACAAAGGGTTTAGAGAGAATTTGGAGTTAATCAAAGTTGCTAATTTAAAGTAATGAGGGGGGTATTTATAGAGTTTGGGAAAATTATGACCGTTAGGGACATAGGAGGAATTTTGGAAAAATATTAATGAAGTTTAATTAAAATTAACCTCCATTTACCATGGTAAAATTTGGCAACCCAAAAGGTTCAGTCGACCTATCAAAATTTTGAATTTTTAGGCTTAGCTTAGCTAACCAATTAAACATGATAGTCAACCAAAAGAAAGGCGATTCTAAACCCTTCGTGGGTTCGGTCGACCATTGCAAGGGGCCGATTGATCATTGATGAGGTTTGGTTGACCAAGGCAATTTTGAACTACAAGGTCGGTCGTCCAAGTTGTTAACTTTGATGCAATCCCAATAGGGGGGGGGGGGGGCAAATTGGAGATTTAAAAAATTTCCTCCTAGGTAAAACTAGTCTATCAACAGTATAATGCTTATAGGAGCAATCCAAGTATATATGAAAATGTAGATAGGGTATATTAAATAATTTTTAGTACATGCATCACAATTTCAATATTTCTCAACCAGATACAATTTAGTGTCAATCAGATATGCTATATATTCAGTAGGGAAATTAAATCAAGCACAAAGTAGAATATAATGTAGGGAATGTAAAAGTGGCACCGAATATGATATCGGGGTTCGGCCAATCCTACCTACGTCCCTGCCTGGGTTCACCAACACAAGGATTATACTAAGGGCTCACTTAACAAGTGGAGTGGCACCAATCAGGTCAATTAGCACAGAGCTGGCCTCAATCTTTACAAACAATCTTTCTAGGCTGGATTGCCGCCCCCTCAGGCCATGCTTGGAATACAATCAATGAATATAAAATTTTGCGTACGTTTAAGTACTTCTACACAAGCATATATGTACTACAATATAATCCAGATCAATATGCATTCATAGATGATATGGATTTAATGCTCAGGTGAGATCCAATATGTGAACTCTCTAAGTTGTGTGAGTGTATGTATATATGAGAGTTCAACCTTTGATTCAAGACAGGATATTCAACACACAAATAATTAGAGGAAGTTTAACACAATCCAAATCAAATATCTCAAGGATATTCTAAATGTAAAGCACAATAGATATTTTTAGATTGAAGCTGGAAAAAATAATATCAAAGATAATATGCAAGCTTGTGTAAAATAATATTTTTGCAAATCAAAATCCACAAGCTTGATGAGTCTTGCAATCAAGATGCAAAGACTCACTAGCTATAAGGGTATTCTCGCTCAAAGATTTATTGTTTAAATTGGGGGAAAACCCTAACTATGAACTCTTAATGAAAATAATCAATCAACAAACATGGAGAGTTTTAGTAATGTAAAACACTCATTAACACTCTTGGGAACTTGATTTATTAAGGGAATAGAAAAATAAAGAGTGTATGGAAGTAGTATGAGCTAAATGGGATTTGAAAATTTGAGAGAGCTTTACCTTAATGATCTTGCTAAATCCTTCCTTAATTTTTCAAAAGAGAAGATATATATATAGGCAAGGGCAAAATTATGACCATTAGGAACTCAATGGGCCTTATTAAAGATAATTTAAATGAGTTTAATTGTGTTTCAACCCAATTTAAGTATTTTAACCACGATAAAATATTAAGCAACTCGAGCGGTTTCGGGTGGCTGAACTTTAGTTTGGTTGCCCAAATAGACTCAGCTCTAAAAAGCATTTTAAAAAGTTTGGTCACCCGAGTCTAGGTTCGGTTGGCTAAACAAAAGTCCGAAACATTATGTCCGCGGTTCGGGTCCCAAAGCAAAGTTCGATTAACAGAACTAACATGTTCAGTCGCCCGAGGCCTTTTTGAACATGGAGGTTTGGTCGCCTGGGTTGGTGAAAAGTGCTCTGACACTTACTCAGTCACCCAGAGGTGATACGCTCATTTTAGGTTCGGTCACTCGAAACCAAGTTAAACTACTAACTTCTCAATAGTTTGAGCGCTCGAGGTGTTTTGAACACCAAGGGTTTGGTTGCCCAACCGCTCACAATTTCTTCCCTTTTAGTCCTATTTTAATTTAATTATTTCCCCTGATAGTATATGTGATTTTAGGAACTAATTTAAGTATAAATGCAAAGACCTAGGGTCTTTTCTAAGGCCTTTTGAGTTAGTCCCAAAAACCTGGTGTCGGTCGACCATCGTGAACCCTAAGATCTGTCTATGGTCTTGAGCATTAAACCTATCATGCATGTTATGCAGCTATTACAGACCATATTATATTACAAACTCAAATGAATTGAATGCTATTACAACAATAAAAGAGTCTTCATTCCCTTTGCTTCTTTAAGAGCCATATAAAGTTTGAACTTTATGGTCCATATGGCTACCTTGAGTTCCTACCAACAATGCATGCTTGAACCTATTCAAGAGACTCAGTGCACAGGTGAACATTGATTTTTTCATAATCAAAACAGGATCAGACTCATAAAGTCAATACGAGTGGTTGGGAAAGTAAATTTTAATGGATTGGTCAACCAAGGAAGATTAGTTCAAAATAAGTTAGTCAACCAAGGCAAGCCAAACTGCTAACTTTTGCAAGGTTCGGTCAACCGAGCTTATTAATACTAAAATTGGTCGGTTGACTGAGCTTAGTAACTTCCTTAGTTTAAGCCTTAATTTGACCCTAAAGCTATTCTAAAAAACTTTGTATGATTTTAGACTTTTTAGAAAAAGGTTTTTGGTGTAAGTGTTGGGTCCCCTATGGTTAGCCTAAGGTCGTTCTAAGCTTTCAAACATATCATGTAGACGCATGCATTATTGTAGCCAAAAATATAGAAATTAAATGCAATACAACTAAAATCAAAATGTCTTCTTCTTTTTCTCTTCATTTTCCATAGAATTCACCATACGTGTGTGAGCTTTGTGTCCCTACGGGCTTCCATTTTTTGGTATCTTATGTTCATGCTTAAATGAAAATCTATTCACACACTAAATGCACATATAAGATACTAGTGATTTGTCAGCATCAAAACAGGGATCGGACCCAAAAAGCCAACAATGTGTGACAACATTCCAAACTTTCCAATCCATGGTTTGCAGGTATATCCTCATTCATTGTTTCCAAAAGGTATAGTTAATGCCATAAAAGAGCGTTGGTCTATAAGAGGATTGACCCTCGGCAAAGGGGGATACACCTAGGTGTTCCATATGGATCTTTGTGTAGCTTTTAGGTTAATATTTACTACAACCTCACTTTGATACCAATTGAAAAGTAAGGTGTACTCCCAAAAGGGGGGTGAATTAGGTTTTAAAAATTCTCTTTAAAATCTCTTTGATTTTACAAATTCTTTTGGTTAAGTATTAACCGCTTTTTTGAAGTTGAGTTAATTTGCAAGCACACTCTACAACACAACAATTTCACAACTACAATTTATTTGTAATAAACAACACTCAATCCAAGACTTAGTATTTATTGATGAATGATGATGATAATCAAAACTTAAATATTCAAATCCCAGTTTTTCAATATTAATCCAAACAATGAGGTGAGCTTGATATCGCAATATGAAATAAAATAGAAAATTCAACCAAGCTTTAAAAATTTAAATATTAATATCAAATAAGTATCTTGAATTTAAGTATGTAACCAACTAATATATTAATGAGCTTTGATATTAATCAATCAACGCACTCCCTTATGGTTTCCGTAATATAATATTGATCAATCAATGTACTCTCCTATGGTTTCTGCAATTCCTAAAGGCAAATTAATTTTCAGCAAATTAAGTACACAACCATGCAGTATATATACGTAAAAAATTAAAGAGAATAGGGAAGAGAGTGACACTGAGATTTCTATGAGGGTTGGCTATTCCCGCCTACGAGCCTTAGGCAAACCACCTAATGATTTCACTATACTGCTCCCTAGACCGGGCGGAGCAAACCTTTTACACACTCCTTCAAGTAAGATAGAGCCCTCCTCTCCAAGTGATACCCCATGCTCGGTTAGCCAATGATTCAATCAACCCTAAATCGTCAAAAACAACAAAAGAAAAATTTTGTGGATAATGACACTCTCAAAAGAGTTGATTAGTACAATTTGAATATCACAATATACTTCAATCAAATATCAATATAGAAAGATGAAGCTCAAGTGTATATCACCGGGTTCTTTCTTAGATTTAAGATTTCAAGTAGAGAACAAGAACCATGAGCAGTATCAACAAGAACACAACAAAACTTCAAAAAATGTTTTTCAACAATGGAGCTTTTGAATGTAAGAGTACATACTGATTCCCTTATTGTTGTTGGTATTTAATTCTTGGTTTTAACATGTATTTGTACATAAAAAAAAGTAGTATTTCGTATTGCCCAAGTTGCTTTGAGTATTCCCCAACTTTTTACAAAGTTTGGGGGCCAAGCAAACACTTTTGGAAACTTTCGTTGATCTTATAGGTCACGCCCGATTTTGATTAAGAAAAATACTCATAATATCTAACGAGTATATGAGATTATGTGCAGGAACCTCAATCGTCAAGATCAAATTACACATCGAGCAAGTAAAGATTGAAGACCAAACTCCATTGTGTTGTAATATATACATTTCATTTGCGAAATAGGTCTGTAATAGTAAATTAGGGTCATTGGTTTGTAATAAGCACACACATCACATGCATGGTCAAATACGTAAGCTCATAATGCAAATGACTTTAGAAAGAACTTAGGGGTTACCCTTCGGTCAACCAACATCGGATTTTTTCGATGTCTTCAAAAGGAACCATAAATGACCCTAGGACACTCACCTTTGCACTCATAAATGTTAGGCACTTGAATAGGGTGAAAGTGTATTGAATTAGGACCGAAATGCACACTTTGTGCACTTTCGGTCAACCGACCTTGCCAGTTCATTCTGGCCCAGTCGACCAAAATCAGTTTGAGTCAATTAGTTGACCACAATATGGTTGATCGAGTCACCGCAGTTTATTTGACCCTAGTCGATCGAACCGCATGGGCGTCAACATTTTGACCTCCTGGTTGACTGAGTAAATTTTGTATTACACCAACCTAATCGATTGAGGGTCCTTGGGAGTTGGCCCAACGGTCTGGTCAACCAAGAGGCTCAGTTTATTTTCCTCTGGTCTACCGAACTACGCGAATTAAATAAATCACCTTCTCCTGGTCGACCGACGGAGCAGTTCAAAAATGGTCTAGTCGACTAAACCATATGAACTTCGTTTGACCGAAAAGGTTTCAGGTCAACCGAAACTCTCGGGTTGCCCTGATTTTTTACCAGGGTTAAAATATTTTAAACAGGATTAAAGTTGCTAAAACATCATTTGACTTTTCTAATAATCCCGACTATGTCCCCAACAGTTATATTTCATGGGGTGTCTATAAATATCCCTTCATTTGGGATTATTAGTATGACATTAGCAGATTTGATTAGAGAAAATTCTCTGAAAATCCAAAAATCTATAATACTCATTTTCATACTAAAACCACTCATACTTACCTTCTCCTACTGCTCATACTCTTTGTAAGTAGATTAAGTGATTATTCTCAAAGGTTTGCTCTCCTTGTTCATTTGATTGAAACTATTTTCTTGAGAGTTAAATCTAAGTGTTCTTAGAGGCCATTGTTCATAAGTCTATCCTAAAGAATACTTGCTTAAGCTTATGAGTATTGCATTTGTGTTGCAATATCTTAGGAAGCTTGTATTTGTCTTTGGGTTGCAAAATCATTCTCAAAACATACTCAAATGTCTTGTGTGATTTATATTGATATATATTTAAGAAGATATTTGTGTTTGTAATATAGATCTTTGTTGCAATATCTATTTGCATATCATTTATTGAATACAAAGACTATACATCTTTTGCAAACCAAACATATACGTCATCTACTATTTACATGATTGATATATCCTTTAGACTGATACATTTGAAACCTACTTGACTTCTTTGTGTCAATCTATTGATTGAATATCTTGTGATACAAAGATTGCTTGTTGATACTCTAACACACTCATTACACTGATAGAAAATATTTTGAGAGTTGAAATATTAGATCACTCTGAGCTTACATATTAAATCATCTTGTGGTATATGTGACTAAACATATATGGGGACACATCTGATTTACCTGAAAGCATAATCACTATATCGTTTCACTTATTGAGTAAAACTATTGTATACTAGGCACGGGCCTGAAGAGGGAAGCTAGCCCTTTGAAATAGTCTCGGATGGCTTAGACTCGGTTAGGAAAGATAGGTGCGTCATCCTATTATGGCATGTAGGTTGAGGTCAGCCCTACTAATTGATCTGGTTGAAAAGGTTGAGGTCAGCCCTGTGCTAATTGACCTGGTTGTAATCGGTGCCGCTCCACCCTAAAGTGAGCCTTTAGTGGAATCCTCGACCTTACGAACTAGAGGTGGGGACGTAGGCATAGTTGGACGAATCCCCATAACATATCGTGTGTCTATTTACATTTTTGCCCTTTATATTTACCACACGTATATGTTATGGTATGAATGATGTGCATGATTTAAATTCTGCATATTTTATTTATTGGCACATTTGGAATTGTGTAGAAAGACCCTAGGTTACCAAATCATATTGACTTCTGACTTAACCTAGGAGACAAGTTTAAACTTCCAATTCACCCCCCTCCCTTTATATGGAATACACCAATTCTACCACTTTCCCACGCTGCTTTATTTCAGATTTTACAAAAGTCAGTCGCCTGTCAAAAGGTGTCAAGCACATGTTACTTTAAAAAACTAGCGAATTTCAAAATTCAATGCTATGTCAGGTGCCTGAGTGTATTTAGTCAGTCGCCTGACTCAACCTCGGAAGCTAGTCAGTCACCTGAGAAGGATCTGTGAGGAGTTTATCAACTTTGACCACCTTTCAGTATTTTGATCTTACTTTCTCTATACAACTCCAAATTGGACGTTCTTGGTATAAAAAAAAAAAAAAAAAGCTAGGGGAAAATACCATAACTATCATGCTGAACACTTTTTAAGATAAGGAGATTTTGATAGTGAAAAGTGCTCATCAATGCAGATGTATAAAAAAGAAGGGAGAATCTTGTTTTGGTGCTTTTCATTCAAAAAATAATTTTAACTTCTTTGAAATAACTTTTTACCTAATAAAAATATTTTCCAAGTATTTTAAAAGGTATCTAGGTCCAAGTAATTAACTTAAGAGTTTCATGCATCCATATTGAAATCGTTTGAAGTACTTACATGAGACTTCTTAAAAGACTATAACTTTCTAAGTGCTAAGTCTTCATGTATTAGCTTCCATTCTTTGTATCTTGCTTGAGCTTTTTCCTTCAATTGACTTTTGATTTATCGTGAGTCATGTCTCTAAGCATATGTGATCTTCTTTAACCACTTGAGTTTGATATTTTAGGAACTTGATCTTTTATAAGAACTTTTGAGCTTAATCTCTTTATAAAAGCTTTTAAGCCCTAAAACTTATCTTAGCACAATATGTTAAGTTCGTTTGGTTTGTTGTCATCAAAATAAGATTCTAAGCCTTGTAAGGCCAACAGGGTTAATTTACATATGGGCTCTGGAGGTTTAAAAATGTATGTGTTTTGGGGTTTTGAAACAAGTGAGACTTGGTTTCTTTAAAATTGGGGGGCTCTGGGAGTTTAAAATATACGGGATCTAGGATCTGAATTGGGTTCAGTTCGGTAGAGGGTTCAGTTGGAACTTGGTTGGGGTGCGATTTAGTACTGGAATGGGGGCTAAGCCAGGGTTCAATTCAGGTTCAAGTTCAACTTCAGGGGTGCTTGGCCAGGGTACAGTTCAGGTTTAGGTTTGGGGTTGAACATGAAACCTAAGGTGTAATCCCAAGAGGGGGGTGAGTTGGGTTATTTAAAATTCCTGAGAGTCTTTTTATGAGTTCTTGACTTTTTACAATCCTTTAAAAACTTCTTATATTCTTGTTGATTAGGCAATCCACACAAATACTTACTTCTTCTATTCAATCCACAACCACAACATACACAACCAATTGATTAACTGTTCAAACCAAACAAGCACAATACAAGTAATCAATATTTGCTTTGCAATATTCAGCAGCAGCCCTGTATATGAATGTGCAGTCTTGTAGTTGGCCTTTGAACTTTAAAATAACATCCAATCGCTTTTTCAAAAATCTGAATTCAAATAAACGTTCAGCTAATAGGTTTTGGGTTGTTAACCAATCAATGTACTCCCTTACAGTTTTCACAACAAATTGATTAACCAACGTAGTCCTTTTCGATTTTCACAAGACCTAGAAAAAATTTGGCTTTGGTTTATTTAATTTCCAATATACGTTGTTTTTATAATTGAAAGAATTACAACATCCACACAGTTTGTATTTTTTCTAGAATTTAAAGAGAGTAAGGGAAAGAGAGTGACACCATTGTTTTTACAAGGTTCGACTTACCCCAGTCCATATCCTTGCCTTAGGTCAACCACCTAAGGATTTTACTATACCTTGTTCCTTCCAGATGGAACAAAAACCTTTACAACAACCAACCTCTTTTTTAGGAAGAAAAACCTCTCCAAGCAACAACCTATACTCGGTGCAACGATCCAACTATACCTTGAACCGTCAAAGATCTAGTTGAAGGGAATGGATATCTGTGTACAAAAACACTCTCAAACACAAAGTAAGTTGTACAAGTTAAATCTCTAATCGTACTTCAAAACCAAAACTAATTAGAAAATGTGAAGCTCAAGGTTTAGAAGTCACCCATGGTTCTTTCTTATTGATATAAATTTTAGTTACAAATCAAAATCAAAGCTTTTTAATCCAGTATTTTCATAGAGTTTTCCCCCAGTAAGAGTGTGAGCAAGTATGAGCTTTTAGAAGAATTTTAGCATAGAAAGCATGTATTGCTTGAATGTATTTTTTCATTAAGTAAGGGAGGTATTTATCGACTTTTTAAAGAAAAATTTCCTCATTTAACATGGAGAAAAACTTTCCTCATTTAAAGAAAAGTTTCCTTATTCAACAGAAAGCTAGGAGATACCATAACTATCATGCTTATTGGTCTTACAAGGCTTAAAATCTTGTTATCTTGTTTTGATGCTAACAAACAAGTGAAATTTAATGTATTTGTGTGAGTAATGATATTTCAGGGTTCATATATGTGAAAGTAAGGTCAAAGTGCCCACAAGGATCAAATATGATGGAAGCAAGGTCAAAGTGCTCACAAGGATCAAATGAAGCTTAAATGAGCCAAGACATGAATTACTTGTTGAAGAACATGAGGACATGAATAAGTTGTTGAAAGCCAAGACATATTAAAGTCAAAAGGTCCAAAGAAAGTCAAAGTAAGAAAGTTTAAAGAATATGGAAGCTTGAAGAAAAGATGGATTCAATCCAAGGACAAAGCATGAAGACTCAAGAACTTAGAATGTTAATATTTTAGAAGTCTCATGTAAGTGCTTTAATGTTTAAAATATCGTTCGAAACAGTTTGAAGCTCTTAGGTTAACTTCTTAGACCTAGATACTTTTTGAAATACCTGAATAATATTTTTATAAGGTCAAAAATTATTTTAAAAAGGTTAGAATCATTTTTGGAATAAAGAGCACCAAAAAGAGTTTTTCCCAAATGTTGTCAATTTTTATACAGCCACTTTGAGGTGAATTTTTATCTATCAAAAACTCATTATTTTAAAGAGTGGTAAACATAAAAGTTGTAGTATTTTCTTTTAACTTTCTTTTGACACCAATAACACCTAATTTTGAGTTATACATAAGAAGTTATAGCCAAAACACTAAAACTGGGTCACTGTTGTCAAACATTTAAACACTGTTCAACGGGCAAATTTTTAAAATTCTAATGTTTTAAATTATAGCTGTTTGAACCTTAAATATTCTAATAAATAGGGAAATTCTTTAAGGAAACTTTTTCAACTTTGAAAGCCTATAAATACATTGTTTTGCAAAACAAAATAAAAACAAAAGAATTGAAAAATCTGTTTTGAGGAGCTGAAAGTACTCTTGTTCTTCCTAAGTTCTCTTGCTCACTCATTGAAAAATTCTTTTACTGAGAATTATGAAGTGCTGATCCTTCATCCTTTGAATTCCTACTACTAATCCTCTTCTAAGAAGGATATTGGTGAATTCTACACTTGAGCTTCATTCTATTTCCTATTGATATTTTACATTTAAGTATATAGTGCTGAAATTGTACTAACTTGCTCTTTGAGAGAGTATACTTGTACGCAGATTTTATCTTATGTTTCTTGTAGTTCATTGATGTTCCAAGGTGTTTGGATCATTGGCTAAGCAAGGGGATATTGCTTAGAGAGGCGGACTCTAACCTATGTAAGGAGAACGAGGGAATATTGTTTGGAGAAGGTAGGCTCTAGCCTTAACCAAGGAATGTTGTAATCAGTTTTGTTCCACCCGTCAACGGAACAGGTTTATTGAATCCTTTGGTGGTTTGCCAAAGGCGAGGACGTAGGCTGGGTATAAGTCGAACCTCGTAAAAATCTCCGTCTCACTCTCTCTTTCCCTATTTTTATTTTCAGTACATATTTAAAATTGAGTGGATGATTTAGATTGAAAATCAAATATTCTACGCATATTTGGAAATCAAGTAAACTTAAAGATTAATTTTGATTTGGGTTGCGGAAACCGGAAGGGAGTACGTTGGTGAAACCATATCTTGTGGAAACCATACGAGAGTACGTTTCTTGGTTAAACACTCAAAGATAAATTAACTGAAAGTTTATTTGAGTTTTGAATATTTGGAAAAAGTGATTGAATGTTGTATTGAACATCATATTAAGCAAATCCATATATACAGGGCTTGATTAAAATTTATATCTAGGGCTTACTACAAAAGCTTTATTGTGTTTGTGAAAGGATTGTTGAATATTAAATTACATTCTTCACAAGGTTTTCAAATTCATAATCACAGGGCTTATATAAACAGACAAACAATCTCAAGATTTTATATTACCAAAGTGCTAAAAACATTATATCTTGGTTTGGTTATTTGATGTTTAACTTGTATTTGGCAATTAAATTTATTGTTTGGTTTGAAGATTGTGTTTAATTGATTGGTTGTTTAATTGTGTTATTGACTAGACAAAAAAACTAAGTTCTTGTGTGATTGGTGAAATTAAACAAACAAGTTAAAAAATTGGTTAAGTGTTTAAAGAAGTTAAGGATTCTTAAAAGAAGTTAAAAGAAATTTTTAAAAGCCAATTCACCCCCCCCCCTTGGGAAGTTATTCCTAATTTCAATGCTGAACACTTTTTAAGATAAGGAGATTTTGATAGAGAAAAGTGTTCATCAATGCAGATGTATAAAAAAGAAGGGAATTTGGAGAATCCTGTTTTGGTGCTTTTCATTCCAAAAATAATTTTAACCTCTTCAAAATAACTTTTTACCTTATAAAAATATTTTCCAAGTATTTTAAAAGGTATCTAGGTTCAAGTAATTAACTTAAGAGTTCATGCATCTATATTGAAATAGTTTGAAGTACTTACATGAGACTTCTTAAAAGACTATAACTTCTAAGTGCTAAGTCTTCATGTATTGGCTTCCATTCTTTGTATCTTGCTTGAGTTTCTTCCTTCAATTGACTTTTGCTCTATCATGAGTCATGTCTCTAAGCATATGTGATCTTCTTTAACCACTTGAGTTTGATCTTTTAGGAACTTGATCTTTTATAAGAACTTTTGAGCTTAATCTCTTTATAAAAGCTTTTGAGCCCTAAAACTTATCTTAGCACAATATGTTAAGTTTGTTTGGTTTGTTGTCATCAAAATAAGATTCCAAGCCTTGTAAGGCCAACAGTGTTAATTTACATATGGGCTCTGGAGGTTTAAAAATGTTTGCGTTTTGGGGTTTTGAAACAAGTGAGCTTGGTTTCTTTAAAATTGGTGGGCTCCGGGAGTTTAAAATATGCGGGATCTAGGATCTAGATCGACTTCAGTTCGGTAGAGGGTTCAGTTGGAACTTGGTTGGGGTGTGATTTAGTACTGGAGTGGGGGCTAAGCCAAGGTTCAATTCAAGTTCAGGTTCAGGTTCAGGGGTGCTTGGCCAGGGTACAGTTCAGGTTTAGGTTCGGGGTTTAACTTGAAACCTAAGGTGCAGTCCCAAAAGGGAGGTGAGTTCAGTTATTTAAAATTCCTTAGAGTCTTTTTATGAGTTATTGACTTTTACAATCCTTTAAAAACTTCCTATATTCTTGTTGATTAGGAAATCCACTCAAACACTTACTTCTTCTATTCAATCCACAACCACAACATACACAACCAATTGATTAACTATTCAAACGAAACAACCACAATACAAGTAATCAATATTTTCTTTGCAATATTTAGTAGCCCTGTATTTGAATGTGCAAGTCCCGTAGTTGGGCTTTGAACTTTAAAATAACATCCAATCCCTTTTTCCAAAATCTAAATTCTAATAAACCTTTAGCTAATAGGTTTTGGGTTGTTAACCAATCAATGTACTCCCTTACGGTTTCCACAACGAATTGATTAACCAACGTACTCCTTTTTGATTTTTGCAAGACCTAGAACAAATTAGGCTTTGGTTTATTTAATTTCCAATATACGTTGTTTTTATAATTGAAAGAATTTCAACATCCACACAGTTTGTATTTTTTCTAGAATTTAAAGAGAGTAAGGGAAAAAGAGTGACACCATTGTTTTTATGAGGTTCCGCTTACCCTAGCCGACATCCTTGCCTTAGGTCGACCACCTAAGGATTTTACTATACCTTATTCCTTCCAGATGGATCAAAAACCTTTACAACAACCAACTTCTTTTTCAGGAAGAGAAACCTCTCCAAGAAACAACCTATACTTGGTGCAACGATCCAACTATACCTTGAACTGTCAAAGATCTAGTAGAAGGGAATGGATATTTGTGTACAAAGACACTCTCAAACACAAAGTAAGTTGTACAAGTTAAATCTATAATCGTACTTCAAAACCAATGCTAAATAGAAAATGTGAAGCTCAAGGTTTAGAAGTCACCAATGGTTCTTTCTTATTGATATAAAGATTTTAGTCGTAAATCAGAACCAAAGCTTTTTAATCCAGTAATTTCATAGAGTTTTCCCCCAACAAGAGTGTGAGCAAGTATGAGCTTTTAGAAGAACTTTAGCGTAGAAAGCATGTATTGCTTGAGCGTATTTTTTCATTAAGTAAGGGAGGTATTTATCGACTTTTTAAAGAAAAGTTTCCTCATTTAACATAGAGAATTTAGGTAAATTTTCAAAAGATATTAAATCATAGAATCAATTTTGAAAAACTTCTCACAAGCTCGAAATTCAAAAATCTCCGTAGAGTCAGCCGGCTGACCCACTCGACTTGGTCACTTTTTGTACTAGTCAGTCAGCTCGACAAGAGGCTGACACCATTCTGTCTCTTCAAAAAATAATTGTAAGTCAGCTGACTGAACCACGTTCAAAATGGTCAGTCAGCTGGGTACTGTTAGTCGGCTGGGTGTTTTTAGTTCATCTAGTCAATTGGTTGGGCCATCCTCTCTTTTCAAATATTTTTTATTTCTGATTTTTTAAAATCTAGTTTACTTGAAAAACTCAAATACAACTTTTCAAAAACATTTTCAAGGGTTTGTCAAGTGCTAGTATCTAAGTCTTTGTATCTTAAGGAGCTGCACTTATCTTAAGGAGCTTCACAAATATCCTTCTAAGCATAATCTCTTTAATCACTAAGTCTTGCAGCCTCTCGAGGTTTAGTCTTTACTTCAAGATCTGCTTAGCCTTTCAACTCTTCATTTTTCGTTCATTGTTTCAATATATTGAGAAGCTTTTACTTGATTGACTTTGATTTCTAGCTTACTTCCATGATTAACCATGAGTGTCCTCTTACCTAGATTTGAAATAAAGTCACTCAACAACACAAGTTAAAACATCTTTCATTTGTTATCTTCAAAACAAGATTGAAAAACCCAGTTAGGGCAACAGAACCCAAATTTGGGTTTGAGTTCCTGTATTCACATTCTCACACATAATCCAACATATTTTAGAATATAACTCAGGAAGGAAAAGCCTTTTAGTTTACCTTTTTTCTTCCTCTCCTCAGGTCTTCTTATGTTGCTGGTGAGTCTGTTAGGTGTCAGTCTAGGGTGTCCTTCTAAAGGGGTGGCTCCTATGTTATGAATGGAGGCACTACGGAGTGCCTTCTTTAGATGGGGTAGCCCAGCACCAGTGAGTGTGCCTCTTGAGGGGATGGCTCCAACTTTTGAAAGCCTTGCAAGGTTACTGCTATTTTGAAATTTCTTTAGGAACTTCTTTCTCTTGGCCATGGTTTGTCCTTCTTGCTCTCAGTACGCACTCCTTTTCTCTTTCGCCAAATTCTCTATGTGTCTTGCTTTCTTCGAGACTCCCCTATTTATAGGGTTGATCCTAGGTCAACTTAGGCAAGGTTAAGTCAGTCTTTTTCTTCCTTCTTTCCTTCCCAGCAGCAATCGATTGCTGGCTTTCCTTCGAACAATGATCTGTTCCCCAATTCTTGCAATTGGGTTGATTCTCCTATCAATGGAGATTCTGGCAGCAAGTGTGAGGAGGGAACATTTCAAATTTTGTCTAATCTTTTGCAATATTCACTAGGAGATTGTTTCCATATTGGTTTTCTATTGAGGTAACTTTGCGCACATGTTTAATTTCTTTTTATTTTTCAGTTAAGAGCTTTTTCATTCACTCACTTTTCTTTCCAATTTGGTGAATAGGTATCCCAAATATGCTCAGAATATTCTAGTGCATGCCAATTGAAGATTTTTTATTTTTTGTATTTCCTTTGTATTTTCAGCATTGTATATTATTTACCTATATTTTCCCTGTATCTCTCTGTATTTCCTTGTATTTCACCATTTCCCTGTATTTCCTTGTATTTCAACACTTCCTTATGCCCTCTTTATAAAATTTCTTAATTCGTTATGCATGCGTGGGCCCTTACTTATGCATGAAACAAACAAGAATTAAACATTCCAAAAATTTTCAATTAATCAACAAATTCTAGCAACACAAATGATTTTAAAAATTCCTAACCTCACATAAGTTCCCCTGATGTGGTCTTAAGGTAACCAACTAAGGGTTTGGTGGGCACTTATGAACATGGCTAGGAAAGTAAATCACTTATAACCGTATCAACTTTGGAACATTCAATAAAGACTTAAATGACGAACAACCCCAACCTTCAGATTATGAATTGAACTAATTTGGAATTAGGACCAATAGGGAACTTGCTTCATAGTTAAGATGACCTAATAAAAATTCGGGTGTCTATAGGCCCCAAAGCCCACAGAAAATAATTTTGTGACTAAATTTGAAAAAGAGGCTAAGGAAAAGAAATCAACCAACAGGTCTAACAACCCACCTAATTTTTGTTTTCAAGTAAAAAATGAAGTCACCATTTTATTTTTATTTAAAAAATGAAAGAAAGATCTTTATTAAAAAATATTTGAGTTTGAAAGTATATTTGTGGATAGGGAAGGTAATCAGTTAATTTTGTCATAATGAGGAAGAGGTTAATCTTAATTTTTCATAAACCCTAGCATATATCCAAAGCTCCCTAAAACCCTTATGAATTAAATAAGGAAAGAGTTGTGATAATTTTTATTAACTTAAAGGAGGATGATTATATATTTTATTTTCTTTTAGCATTAGTTGTGAATTTAGAATAGATCTTGTTGAAGGTCAAAAGTTTCGCAGCCAACACTTTGTTAATAAATTTTACCAAAAACCCCATACTTTGTTAAACTTAGAATAATTTGTACACTGCACAATCAACCCATAGTAACTAGCTCATATTTTAAAGTAGTAGACTATCCATCCATCTTTCTTTAATCTTGTGAAAGTTCTTTTCTTTTCTTTTTTCTATCTTATGTTTTTGTTTCTTAAAAAGACTCAAAAAATCAACTTGTTGACGCTCTACCACTTTTCCTCACTTCTAAAATTACAGTTGTCATTTATTTTCTTGTTCTAACTCCTTCTTTACAGTGTGACAAATCATATATAAGAAAAAAAAATTATCATTTAATAAAGAGAGGTTCGATCAGCACTCCAAAAAGTACCATTAATACTTCACGTTTAATGGTTCATGCATAAAATGACAAACTCACTCTTTAATTCTCATATTGCAAGTGAAGGCAAAATAACAAAAAGAGGACAAATTTGTCTTCTAATTATCAAAATAAATAGTAAATTATCATTCGATTATAAAAACGCGATGTCAAATGTCAATGGTATTTTTTAGTGTTGATCGCATTTTTTAATAAATAAAAAAAGTAAGCATCAATGTCTATTTTTAGAGTGTGAACACTATCTTTTTATATTTTATTTTTTTATTTACTTATTTATTTAATAAAATAATAAATACTAAAAATATGACTATCAAGTATGTATCTTCATTTAACATAATAATATCACGTAAATATATACATGACACTAATTTATTGGATGTATAGGTATTTAATTGAATGATGATTGTTCAAGGGGTAGCATGCCATAATGGAAAGGCAAGGCAAGAGAAAAGAAGGGGAACATCAAAATCACAATTAATTTGACCCTATTATATATAGATACTTTGGCATTTATAGTGAGGGTGGGAGCAGTTGGGCATTAATTACCAAAACACCTCCACCATATGTGCATTACATAATTGATAATACATACAGATATTTTCAAGTGAAAAATTAAAGGGTCTTCGAGAATTTGCGGCGACTCATTTACAAACGATAACTTCTCTTACTTTTCTTAATCAGTTGTCAACTCTTACTTTTCTTGTAATTTTTATTTATGAATCAAGGTTTATGCTTAAATTCAATTTGATATGTCAACTCGTCTGGTAATTATAATGTAAAAACAAACACGTTAAGTGATTAAAGTAGGATTGTCATAAAGAAAAGGGTGCTTGCTTTTCATGGATTTGGAAAGAACTTTTTGCACTAATTGATTGTCCATGGATTCTAAAATTTTGATTTTAAATAATGAGCTAGTTTACCAATGGTCAAAGTTGTAATATAAATAAAATACAATAATAAATAAAACGACAATTTGAACCAAATCAAATCCAAGGTTTTTCTAAGTTCAAGAAAAAAGGTATTTTAATTTATTTGTTTTTATTTTAAATTAAAAAGCTTTAAAATGTGAATGGTTTAATTAAATATAAAAGGTGAATATGTTAAAATTTTTTACTTAGAATTATTATTGGGTTACTTTTTAACAATTATAATAATTATTTCACATCCCATTACTAAGTGTTTGGTTCAAAAAATCATAAAACAAAAAAATAAGTTTCTTGTTGTAATAATATGGACTATCAAAAAATAAGGAATAAAATTTATTGTAAGTATAATCTGTCATTTCTTTGCCACATAAAATTTTCAACATGAACCAAACTTTCTCATTAGAAATTATTTAACTCACATTTTTAGAAGTGTTGACCTGATAGGTCACACCCAGTTTTGATCATGGCAAATACTCTTGGTACTGATGGTTGTACTAACGCTTGCATGCAAGTTCACTATGCACGTGTATTCGGACTGAAAGACATACCATGATGGCGTGTAGTGTTTGTTCCAAAGAATGAAGAATTTTTTTTTCTATTTGTATTTATTATTTCATTTCTTCATTTTGGATGTAATATTGTTATGAACTGTATACTTTATGGCTTGTAATAATTTGCATCATGCGTGGTAGGTAGGTATGCTCATACGGACCTTAGTTTGATATTAGGTACCTACTTTTAGTGCACAAAGTCTTCAACATCACTCCTCATATCAGGGGAATTAAAATTGGCTAAAATGAACTTAATTGAAAATGTTGAAAGCGTTTGGGCGACCGAACCCAAGCTATGTAAAACAACTTAGGCGACTGAACAAGTCAACATGTTGACTTCATGTTTCAGGCACCCGAACCTTTTTTAGCGTATCTCCCTCTGGCACTCGAACCTGTGTCAGGTTCCTTTTCAACTACTCGAGTGACTGAATTGGTTGGTTCGGCTAACCAAACTTGGAACTGGGCACCCGAACCTACGAACATTTGGCTATTGACTTTGATTCAGCCACCTGAGCATAATTTTGAACACCCGAATGCTTTTAAAATGATTTTGTGACTAAGTCTGTTCGGGCACCCGAACCTCCCGAGTTAAAATATTTTTTACTAATTTTAAATGGGATAAACTGGGTTAATTTTTTTAATGGCTTTGAAAATAAATTTAATTATCCTCACTGAGTTCCCAATGGTCAAAAATTTCTCCTTACCTATAAATACCTGTTCATTTGTCAAAATTAGTAAGGATTGCAAACTTGATTAGGGCAAAATTCTCTCAACATCCAAAACCCTATATTATCCAATACTACTTCCAAACACTCACATACTCCACTCTCTTTGATCTTTTTAAGTGTTGTGAGTATCTATAAGGCTATTGTGCTTAATCTTACTAGCTAGAACTCTCACTTGCATTATTGTTTGATTGATTTTCTTTGAGAGTTTAGCATTAAAGTTCTTCCACCAATTTCATTTGATAAATCATGTGTGGGAAGACTTTGAGGTTTGTGGTTCTTGCATTGTCATTGCAAGATACCCAAGCCTATATTTTTGTGTGCAAAATCCTTTTCAAAAACTAGTTTTCAAACACTTCATTGTTCTTTGTATATTGAAATATCTTGTTGAGTTTGTTTGAATCAACTTGCTATTTGAAACCCCAATCTGATCTTGTGTTATTCACATATTATTTCAAATTTTGCTTTGATATACACTCTAGATCTGGACTAATAATCTATACTTGATTGAGTGTGTAGCACACATTAGAGCACTAAGCATATATACATATCATACGTGCTTGCATTATTGTTTGAGTTGTACTAGTACACATACCTGCTTATGTAAGAAGCTTATTTTTGTGTACAATTTTATATACGTTGGTTGTATTCCAGGCACGAGCCTGAAGAGGGAGACTAGCCTTGTGGAATAGACCTAAACTGGCTTAAACTTGCTTAGGAAGTTAGGTGCGCCATACTAGTAAGGCATGTTGGTTGAGATCAGCTGCTTAAATTGACCTGGTTGTAATTGGTGTCGCTCCACCTGTTAAGTGAGTAGCAGTGGAATCCTTGTGCTGGTGTGGCCAAGGTGAGGATGTAGATAGTATTGGCCAAACTCTAATAACATATCGCATGTATTGTTTACTTTTCTACACTTTACTTTTATTGCAAGTGTATGTTTATTTATTAATTGCATAGACTGACCCTAGGTTGTGTAATACTGTTCTTAAAATGATTGACCTAGGTGATAAATTTTAAATACTCAATTCACCCCCCTCTTGGGGTTGCACCAAAACTAACAATTGGTATCAGAGCCTCGTAACTTAAACTTAAATGTCATTTAGTAAAAGATCGTAATGGCTCGTGTTAGTGCATCCCCTTCATGTGAGGGAAGATTGGACACACACCCACCAGCATTCTGTGGTAATAACTATGTTGTATGGAAATTAGAATGATTGTGTATGTGAAAGCTTTAAATTTGAAATTTTGGAATGTCATTTATGAGGGTTATAGTGTGCCTGTTAAATCCATTGGTTGTACTAGTGTTCCTAAATCTGAGTATGAATTGAATGATCATGATAGGAACTTAGTGCAAGTAAATTTTGATGCCATGAATACCTTACTACATTGTTTGGATTCTAATGTTTTAAATGAGGTTATGGCGTGTGGTAATGCTAAGGAGATTTGGGATGAACTTGAGAGGAGATATGGAGCACCCATGCAAAACAAAGTGAACTCTCCTTGTGACTTAAGTTCTAAGGATCTTGAAGGAGGTAACTCGTGCTTTGTTGCTCTGACTAATGATGAGGTAATCTTAACTCCTTCTAATTTATTAGATAAATCTGAAAATGATTCATGTGATGATTTAAATGATGTATCTGATTCTAACATGTGATAGTACTGATAGTGAAAGCAGCATGCCTACTTATGAAGAACTGCAAATTAAATATATTAGAATTCATAAGTCACTTGTTAAAGCTAACAAAAGGTATACTGCTTTGAAAAATAAGTATGAGGCATCTTTGAAATAATGTGAATCAAAAGTTCTTGTTGAAAGGGAAAATGATTTAAAAATCAAACAGTTAGTAAAAGAGAATGAAAAATTAGAAAAATATTTGAATGTTGTAAGATCTCAAATTTCAAGTGATAATAAAAAGGATCTTCTCATTTCAGAATTTGAGTGTAAAGCAAGCATAATGTCCAATGAATTCATGAAATTACAAAGTGTTTGCAAAGACTTGAAAAGCTCAAAAATTCAAGATCTAGAAAAGAAAATAGAAGATTTGTCTAAAATCATCCATATATTCACTAGAGGTAAATAAAATGCGACAAACTCTTAGGTTCACAAAAGATGACACTAGATAAGGAAGGTATAGGTTTTAATGGAGTTGAAAATAAGAAAAGGAAGAACCTATACATAGTGTACTTTGTAAAAGAATCGAAATATTATGCTAATACCTCCTCCAGTCCATACACTCACACCATATGTGTCTTGTGTAAAAAGAAGGGGCACATAAAATTTGATTGCCCGTTTAAAAGAAAAGGTGTGAAACCCAAATGAGTATGGAAAGTCAAAGAATCACCGACTCCTAACCCATCAAGAATAAAAGATAGAAAAATGGTATGGGTTATTAAGAAATCAAACCCCTTGAAATTCAAGGAAGAATTTACTCAAACAGGAATTACATGATCATATAATTTTCCTTAGCATTTAGGATTAGCCATAGGGGGTAGTGTTGATGAAAGGCTTAGGAAGTGGTTTGAGCTAAAAATGTAAAATCTTAGTATATGTCCACTATTTAAAATTTTACATACCATGTATTTTGAAAAATCAAGCCAATCTGAAAATCCAAGTATATAACCAATCTGAACATAATGCATATATTCATTGGTAGAAATATGAAATTATTGGCTATTTGAATAAAAATTCACTTCCAAATAGACAAGGCAGTTGTGCCTGGCATATTATTCCAAATTGCTTAAATTGCGCTCAAATATGAATATCTAAAGTTAAGCATACCTTTTGTCCATTGCAGTAGCTTGTAGTTTAGGGAATCCATCTCACACTATATATCGTTTAATCCTAAACCCATCATTGAACTTAAAAGCCTAAATCATAATCAAGTCATCACTCTAGGACATATTAACTAGCACGAATACTTTTTGAACAATGTCCTACTTTTGAATACTCTCTTGAACTTAAATAAAATGTTTAATCTTTAAGAGTATTCATTCTTTACTTCTCACACAAAGCTCTCAAACTTTAATTCAAACCCATTAGAGCTTTATATACTTAGAGATGAGTTGAATGGCTAAAAAAATCAACTAGGTCTCAGTTTAGATGAATGTATAAAAATCAAGTAGACCTATGCACATGCAGTTTAAATCGAAAGCCATTTCAACTTGGTGCCTCTCACACGCATTAAAATTCATATCAACAGAGGCAAATATAGGCTTAGAACTCTCAAAGAAATAATCATTGCGACTTTTTGGTCCGTTAAGCCTAAGAACTCAAAGCCAAGCTAGAATTATTGAAAATATTATAAGTCTTGGTTATTGAACTTGAAAATGAAAGAAAAGGCATAAAATGAGTTGAGTGCATAACTTGGGGGGAGCATATATTCTTTCATGATTATATACATTAAAATGCTCTCAATTTTTTATTTATGCTTATATGTCTATATACTCTTGTGAGAACAACTTTGCACTAATCTCATAACTATCCATTGTTAGTTACTGGTCATGTCATATGTTAGATAGTTCATTTATTTTATGAGTTGTTGATTGAACTACTGGAAAGCATGCTTGTGTTGAAAGCCTCCTGCATGACGGATGCAGTGATATAATTTGCATGCTAGTTGTGGATAATAGGTTGTTGCTTGCGTTATATGATTTATCTGTTAAAAACAACCCATTATTAGGTATAAGTTTTATAGGAAAATGCTCAATTTACAGACGGAATGTTGTCAAAATTTTGGTAGATTTTTCCCAAAGTAAAACTTTGTACAAAGATGATTATGATAATAAAAATGTTAAAATTTTTTTGAAAGGATGAGTGAAAATCAATTAAGAAAATTAAACTTCATCCTAGCATAATCATCAAATATTTATAAAGGCTAAGATTCATCCCTAGAAAAGGAGCATAAAGAACCCATTTGGATCATGCTTTGAATTATGAATATTGAGGCTCTTCTAAGAATCTTGAACATCATATCCAGCTCTTAAAGCTATATATTTAGATATGGATTGTTCTTGGTTATATGCTTTATTTTATGCCTTAATATATATTCTCTTACGCATTTTGAAGATTCGAGGGAGACTATACTAGTTGCTATGTTTGAAATAAATTAGCTAATATTCAGTGTAGTTATGTTAAAATTTTTAAAATGATGGCTTATACACCTAGGCATAATGAAATAACTCTCTATTTAGTATAAGAAGCTTATTGCATCAAAGCTATAATTCAAATTGATAGGGGGAGTTTCTAAAATTAAAATGCCTATGATATTATACTCACAAACTTTTTAGCTTAGATATGGTGTTGAATCAAATGTGGCATGTGCTTGAATAGAATGGTTATATTGAAAATTTTTAAGTTGAAATATGTTGTTTTGCCACAGTTAGCTGTGTAGCCGTATGATCCTTGTTTTGAATTTCCTGATGTTAGCTTTGGTGTAATCCCAAGAGAAGGGGGGTGAATTAGTATTTAAAATTCCTTCCTAGGTCAATCAGTCTAGCAGGAGTATTACACAACCTAGGGGTAGTCTAAGTATATATGAAATCACATATATGAAATATTTACCAATATTTAAAGCATACAATGCAATCTCAGTAATTCTCAACCCAATGCAATTTTGTGTCTATTAGATACGCAGTATATTCAGCAAGAAAATTAAATCAAGCACATAGCAGAATATAATAAAAGAAATGTAAAACTGACACCGAATATGATATCGGGGTTCGGCCAATCCTGCCTACATCCCTACCTTGGCACACCCGCACAAGGATTACACTAAGGCTCACTTAACGAATGGAGCGGCACCTAAACAACTAGGTCAATTAACATAAGGCTAACCTCAACCTTTACAAACAATCCTTACCAAGCTAAATTATCGCCCCCTCAGGCCATGCTTGGAATATAATAGTATTTTCACAATATAACCAGTACAATGATTATGCTTCTCAAGTAAAGCAGATATGTACCAAAATACAGCACAAACAAATATGCACTCATAGATGATATGAATTTAATGCTCAGGTGATATCCAATATTTAAACTCTCTAAGATATGTGAGTGTATGTATATGTGAGAGTTCAACCTTTGATTCAAAATAAGATATTCAACACAAAAATGATCAACGGAAGTTTAACACACACGAAATCAAATATCTCAAGGATATTCTAAATGTAAAGCACAATAGATATTTTGGATTGAAGCTGGAAAAAACAATATCAAAGATAATATGCAAACTTGTGTAAAATAATATTTTTTTCAAATCAAAATTCATAAGCTTAATGAGTCTTACAATCAAGATGCAAAGACTCACTAGCTATAAGGGTATTCCCGCTAAAAGATTTATTGTTTAAATCAAGGGAAAAACCTTAGCTAAGAACTCTCAATGAAAATCATTAATCAACAAGTAAGGAGAGTTTTAGCAATGTAAAACACTTAATAACACTCTTGGGAACATGATCTATCAAGGGAATAGCAAAATTGAGAGTGTATGGAAGTAGTATGGGCTAAATGAGATTTGAAAATTTGAGAGATTTTTTCCTTAATGATTTTGCTAATCAACCCTTAATTTTGCAAATGAGAAGATATATATAGGCAAGGGCAAAAATATAACCGTTGGGGGCTCAATGGGAATTATTAAAAAGATTTTAAATGAGTTTAACATTTTAACCTTGTTTAACCCCTTTAATCTTTCAGTAAAAATTATTTTACCCCACGAGATTTAGGTGCTCGATCTGAGGTTCGGCTGCCTGAATAGACACACTCAAAAATCCACTTTTTAAAGGTTCGCGTGCCCGAAGTAAGGGTTGGTAGGCTGAATAAAAGACAGAATGTTTCTGTTAGTGGTTCAGGTGCCCGAACATGCCAATTCGGTCGCCCGAGGCATATTTGAACTTAGGATTCGGACGCCTGGGTTGGTGAAAAGGTGTCAGGTCAGGGATTCGATCACCCATGGAAGATGCAGTCAAATATGCTCGGCTGCCCGAATTCAAGTCAACATGTTGACTTATTCAGTTGCCCGAGCCATTTTACACGGCTTGGGTTCGGTCGCCTAAACCCACTCAACCTTTTCAATTTAAGTTAATTTTATCTCAATTTTGATTCCTTGATTGTGAATGATAATGAGGACTTATTAGGTCATATGAGTTGGGACCTAAGGTCTTTCAAGTACACCCAAAAACCCTAAAGTCATTCGGTCCCTATGGTCTTGTTGAGCATTAAATCTTATCATGCATGTGGATGCATTATTATAGACCATATAAATTATTACATACCAATTAAAAAGGAAAGCAAATATAATAGATAATAGGTCTTCATTCTTTCAATTCTTTAGACGCCATAAATGAAGCTTGATCTTCATAGTGCGTATGGCTTGCTTGAGTTCATACCAACAGTGCATGCTAAGGATAAACCTGCTCAAGAAGCTTAGTGCACAGGTGAGAAACATTGGTTTTGTCATAATCAAAACGGGATCAGAGTCATAGAGTCAACATTCTCCCACTTCTTGACTTTTTGGTCCATTAAGCCTAAGAACTCAAAGCCAAGCATATATCATTAAAAATCCATATCTCTTGGCTAAATGACTTGAAAAATAAGAAAAAGAAATTAAATGAATCAAATGCATAATTGAGGGGGAGCATTCATCTTCCATATCTATATTCATTAAAATGCTCTCAATTTTTATCTAAGCTTGTTTGTTTGTATGCTCTTGTGAGAATTTTTAGGCTTTACCTGATGTGATCGTGGTAAAGTAAAGATTTCTCATGGAGAAGATGAACTAAAATTAGAGGATTTTTACATTTAATGTTCAAAGAAGATATCTTGATTTGTCAATAAAACTTGAATTCTTTAGTGAATGCCTCTAATTTTGATTTTAAGAGGAATGTCTATTAATAAGTACCAAATAAATAAGGAGTTATGATCAAAAGTACTTAAGCCTAGAGTGATGACAAAATAAATTTATTAGCCATTTTAGGCTTTAAATATGAGTTTAAGATAAGATGTTAAACTGGAAGAATTCATTTCCTACAACTCAAAACTTGTGCAATGGACAGAGTATGCTTAACATAAGATTTGTACATATAAGCACGGATTAAGCATTAAGAATTTTATACTCAGCATGGATGCTTTTGTCCATTTGGAAGCAGATTTTAATTAAGCTATAGTCAATGATTTTATATTTTAACCAATGAATGTATGCATTAAGTTTAGATTGGTTACATACTTGGATTTACAGATTGGCTTGATTTTTCAAAATACTTAGTATGTAAAATTTTAAGTAGTGGACATATGCTCAGATTTTATATTTTCAGCCCAAACTACTTCCTAAGTCTTTAGTCAACACTAACCCTTATAGCTAAACCTAAATGCTAAGGAAGAATTATGTGATCATGTAATTCCTGTTTGAGTAAATTCTTCAATGAATTTCAAGGGGTTTGTTTTCTTAACAACACATACCATTTTTCTATCTTTTATTCTTGATGGGTTAGGAGTGGGCGATTCTTTGACTTTCCATACTCGTTTGGATTTCACACATTTTCTTTTAAACGGGCAATCAAATTTTACATACCCCTTCTTTTTACATAAGACACATGTGGTATGAGAGTATGGACTGGAAGAGGTACTAGCATAGTGTTTCAATTCTTTTATAAAGTACCCCATGTATAGGTTCTTCTTTTTCCTATTTTCAATTCCATTAAAACCTATACCTTCTTTATCTGAGGTTATCCTTTGTGAACCTAAGAGTTTGTCAAAATTTTCCTTACCTCTAGTGAATGTATGGATGATCTTAGACTGATATTCTACTTTCTTTTCTAGATCTTGCATTTTTTTAATCTTTCAAATCTTTGCAAACACTATGTAATTTAATAATCTCCGTAGTCCTATTATTTGCTTTGCATTCAAGTTCTACAATAAGAAAATCTTTATTATTATCATTCGAAGTTTGAGATCTTACTACTTTCAATTCTTTTTCTAATTTTTCATTCTTGTTTACTAATTCTTTGATTTTAAAATCATTTTCCCTTTCAACAAGAACTTTTGATTCACATTTTTTCTCACATGCCTCATACTTGTTCTTCAAAGCAGTATATCTTTTGTTAGCTTTAACAAGTGACTTATGAATTCTAACATATTCAATTTGCAGTTCTTCATAAGTACGCATGCTCTCACTATCACTACTATCACATGATTCAGAATCAGATGCATCGTTCAAATCATCACATGAATCATTGCTAGGATTATCTAATAACATAAAAGGATATGGGTTTACCTCATTGTCGGTTAGAGCTATAAAGCACGATTTACCTCCTTCATGGCCTTTTGAGTTGGAGTCACATGGAGCTATATAATTTTCATACTTAGATGCTCCATATCTCTTTTCAAGTTACTCCCATATTGCTTTAGCATTTTGACATGCCCTTACTTCAGGAAAGATATTAGTATCTAAAGCATAAAATAGAATATTCATTGCATCAATTTCTGATTTGGGGATTTCAACATTATTGATACTTTTCATAGGTACGATATCCCCTTGAGTAATGACTCTCCAAGTCCTCCAATTCAATGATTTTATAAAGAGAGGCATTCCAAGTTTCCAATCAGAAAAATTTTTCCCATAAAACATTGGAGGGTTTGCAGAGAACCTACCCTCACATGATTGGGATACACCAACATAAGACATTTTGATCTTTTACAAAATAATGTTTAAGTCTAGATAATGAGGCTCTGATACCAATTGATAACTTTGGTGTAATCCCAAAAGGAGGGTGAATTGGTATTTAAAAATTTCTTCCATAGTCAATCAGTCTAGCAGCAGTATTACACAACCTAGCGGCAGTCTAATTATATATGAAATTGCAAATATGAAATATTTACTAATATTTAAAGCATACAACACAATTTCAGTATTTATTAAATCAATGCAATTATGTGTCTATTAGATACGCAGTATATTCAACAAGGAAATTAAATTAAGCACACAGCATAATATAATGCAGCAAATGTAAAAGTGACACCGAATATGATATCAGTGTTCAGCCAATCCTGCCTATGTCCCTGCCTTGGCACACCCGCATAAGGATTACATTAAGGCTCACTTAAGGGGTGGAGCGGCACCTAAACAACCAGGTCAATTAGCACAGGGTTGACCTCAACCTTTACAAACAATCCTTACCGGACTACATTATCGCCCTCTTAGGCCATGTCTGGAATACAACAGTATTTTCAAAATATAATCAGTATAGTGATTATGCTTCTCAAGTAAAGTAGATATGTACCAAAATATAGCACAAACAAATATGCACTCATAGATGATATGGATTTAATGCTCGGGTGAGATCCAATATGTAAATTCTCTAAGATGTGTGAGTGTATGTATATATGAGAGTTCAACCTTTGACTCAAGATAAGATATTAAACACACAAATGATCAAAGTAAGTTTAACACAATCCAAATCAAATATCTCAAGGATATTCTAAATGTAAAGCACAATAGATATTTTGGATTGAAGTTGGAAAAAATAATATCAAAGATAATATGCAAGCTTGCGTAAAATAATATTTTTTTCAAATCAAAATCCACAAGTTTGATGAGTCTTGCAATCAAGATGCAAAGACTCACTAGCTATAAGGGTATTCCCGCTCAAAGATTTATTGTTTAAATCTAGGGAAAAACCTTAGCTAAGAACTCTCAATGAAAATCATCAATCAACAAGTAAGGAGAGTTTTAGTTATATAAAACACTCAATAACACTCTTGGGAACTTGATATATCAAGGGAATAAAAAAATAGAGAGTGTGTGGAACTAGTATGCACTAAATGAGAATTGAAAATTTGAGAGAGTTCTTCCTTAATGATCTTGCTAATCAACCCTAAATTTTGCAAATGAGAAGATATATATAGGCAAGGGCAAAAGTATGACAGTTGGGGACTCAATGGGCATTATTAGAAAGATTTTAAATGAGTTTAACATTTTAACCCTGTTTAACCCCTTTAATTTTTCAGTAAAAGTTAATTTACCTCGCGAGATTCAGGTGCTCAGTTTGAGGTTCGGGTGCTCGAATAAACGCACTCAAAAATTCATTTTTTAAAGGTTCGGATGCCCAAAGTAAGGGTCGGTCGGCTGAACAAAAGGCAGAATGTTTCTTTTCACTATTCGGGTGCCCAAAGCTAAGTTTGGTAGCCCGAACTTGCCAATTCGGTCGCCCGGGTGTATTGAATGGGGGATTCGGGTGCCCAGGTTGGTGCAAATGTGTCAGGTCAAGGATTCGGTCGCCTATGGAAGATGTGTCAAATATGTTCGGCCGCCTAAATCCAAGTCAACATGTCGACTTGTTCGGTTGCTTGAGCCGTTTTACACGGCTTGGGTTTAGTCACCCGAACCCACTCAACCTTTTCAATTTAAGTTAATTTTATCTCAATTTTGATCCCCTAATTGTGAATGATAATGGGGACTTATTAGTGCATATGTGTTGGGACCTAACGTCTTTTCAAGTATGCCCAAAAACCCTAAGGTCATTTGGTCCCTACGGTTTTATTGAGCATTAAATCCTATCATGCATGCAAATGCATTATTACAAACCATATAAATTATTACAGACCAATTAAAAAGGAATGCAAATACAATAGAGAATAAGTCTTCATTCTTTCGATTCTTCAGACGCCATAAATAAAGCTTGATCTTCATAATCCGTATAGCTTGCTTGAGTTCCCACCAACAGTGCATACTAAGGATAAACCTGTTCAAGAAGCTCAATGCATAGGTGAGAAACATTGGTTTTGTCATAATCAAAATGGGATCAGATTCATAGAGTCAACACCTGATATCTTTAGGATCTTTATTTTTGGTTTTTTTGGTTATATTTTAGTATGTGCTTCATTTTCAAACTAGAAATTTTTTACTTGCTTGCATTAAATTAAAGTCTCTTTTCAACAAGCAACCCCTAGCACCATTTTGCAAACATCATAAAGGAGATATATATTTATATACGTGCATATATATTTATTGTAATACTTTATGGAAGGAACTAATTTCAAAACTAATTTTTTTTTCTCTTGCCTTATTATTATTATTAGTATATATATATATATGTGGTTTTAAAGTCACATAACTGATTTTGTAACTACACATCAAAATGCATGTGAACTAGTTAGACTGTGTTTATGCTTAAACCTTTTTTTTGGTATCATATGTCGTATGCCTTTAACTCAAATCTTCCACGGATCTTATGATATGTTTCAATTGTAATGGTTTGTGTATATTTATGGTCTAACCTTGTTTTCATGTCATTTAATCATATAAATGACCAGTTATATAGTTTGTGTGATCAAATTGTTATACTTCATACTTTGTCATTCATTGTGCATTGTATGATTATGTTATCTTTTTGGATGCTAAAAGTTATAATTCTTGATCATACTGTACTAGTTGAGTTGATTGATGAATATGTGCTATATACTATTGATTGAAACTCAACACAGGTCACTTAGTTACAAAGTTATGATTAGGAATGGTCTATTTTCAAACGGCATGCGGCCGAATTTTTCAAAAATCCTCCCAATATATCTTTTGTATCTAAATAAGTTCTTTTGCCTTCATACTATATTTCTTAGCCCTTTTTTCTGTTGCCAAAAGGGGGAGAAGAGGAAAAATTGGGTACAACAATAAATTTAAATTGGCGTACATTAGGTTAAGAGGAAAAATTGGGTACAACAATAAATTTAAATTGCCATACATTGGGTTTTAATTCTATTTATGCATGTAGTCAGGAGGAGCCTTTCTTGGCTATACCCACTTTTGCATAAAGTATTTGTCATTATAAAAAAGAGGGAGATTGTTGACCTGATAGGTCATACCCAGTTTTGATCATAACAAATGCTCTTGGTATTGATGGTTGTACTAAGGCTTGCATGCAGGTTCTCTGTGCACATGTATTCGGACTGAAAGACATACCATGATGGCATGCAGTGTTCATGCCAAAGAATGAAGAATTTTGTGTTGTATTTGTATTTATTATTTCATTTCTTCATTCTAGATGTAATATTGTTATGGACTGTACACTCTATGGCTTGTAATAATTTGCATCATGTATGGTAGGTAGGTATGCTCATACAAACCTTAGTTGGACCTTAGGTACCTACTTTTAGTACACAAAGTTCCCAACACCACTCTTCATATAAAGGTAATTAAAATTGGCTAAAATGAACTTAATTGAAAATGATGAGAGGGTTCGGGTGACTGAACCCAAGTCGTGTAAAACAACTCGGGTGACCAAACAAGTCAACATATTGACTTCATGTTTCGAGCACCCGAACCTTTTTTAGCATATCTCCCTCGAGCACCCGAACCTGTGTCAGGTTCCTTTTCAACTACTCGGGTGCCCGAATGATCACGTTCAATGGGCTCTGACGACCGACTTGGTTGGTTCAACAAACCGAACTTGGAACCGAGTACCCAAACCTACGAACATTTGGCCACTGACTTTGATTCAACCACCTGAGCATAATTTCGGGCACTTGAACGTTTTCCAAATGATTTTGTGACTGTGTCTGTTCGGGCACCCAAACCTCAGGCCGGGCACCCGAACCTCTCGCGTTAAAATATTTTTTACTGATTTTTAAATTGGGTTAATTTTCTTAATATCTTTTAAAACAAATTTAACTATCCCCATTGAGTCCCCAATGGCCAAAAATTTCTCCTTGCCTATAAATACCTATTCATTTGTCATAATTAGCAAGGATTTACAAACTTGATTAGGGCAAAATTCTCTCAACATCCAAAACCCTATATTAGCCAATACTACTTCCAAACACTCACATACTCCACTCTCTTTGATCTTTTTAAGTGTTGTGAGTATCTTTAAGGCTATTGTGCTTAATATTACTAGCTAGAACTCTCACTTGCATTATTGCTTGATTGATTTTCTTTGAAAGTTTAGCATTGAAGTTCTTCCACTGATTTCATTTGATAAATCGTGTGTGGGAAGACTTTGAAGGTTATGGTTTCTGCATTGTCATTGCAAGATACCCAAGCCTATATTTTTGTGATCAAAATCCTTTTCAAAATCTAGTTTTCAAACACTCCATTGTGCCTTGTATATTGAAATATCTTATTGAGTTTGTTTGAATCAACTTGCTTAGCATATTTGAAACCCTGATCTAATCTTTTTTTATTCACATATTGTGTTTCAAATCTTACTTTGACATACACTCTAGATTTGAACTGATAATCTATACTTGATTGAGTGTGTAGCACACATTAGAGCATTGAGCATATTTACATATCATACGTGCTTGCATTATTGCTTGAGCTGTACTGGTACAAATACCTACTTGTGTAAGAAGTGCATTTTCGTGTACAAATTTTATACACATTGGTTGTATTTCAGGCGTGGGCTTGAAGAGGGAAACTAACCCTATGGAATAGTCCCAGACTGGTTTAGACCTGGTTAGGAAAGCTAGGTGTGTCATCCTGGTAAGGCATGTTGGTTGAGGTCAGCCCCTTGAATTAACCTAGTTGTAATCGATGCCGCTCCACCCATTAAGTGAGCAGTAGTGGAATCCTTGTGCTAGTGTGGCCAAGCTGAGGACGTAAGCAGTATTGGACGAACCTCAATAACATATCGCTTGTATTTTTTTACTTTTCCACACTTGACTTTTATTGCATGTGAATGTTTATTTATTGATCGCATAGATTAACCCTAGGTTGTGTAATACTGCAATTAAACCGATTGACCTTGGCGATAAATTCTAAATACCCAATTCATCCCCCCCCCCCCTCTCTTAGGGTTCCACCAAAACTAACAAAAAGACCTAAAATACTCTTGGAGCTAAATAGCTAATAAGGAATGCATTAATTGCATCCATGTTGTGAGAATTATACTATGTCATGCATACTGTTGACCCTAGGGGTCATATCTGGTTTTGATAATGAAAAATACTTTTTGTATTTAATGGTTGATGAGTTTGTGTGTAGGATCAATTAGAAGTATCATATGGAGTGCGCATGTGCAAGATCAATCGGAAGTATCATATGGTGCACGCACATGAGGACTCAAAGTCTAAAGACCTTGAAGCATTTCCTTTGTTGTAATTTAAATTATTGCTCTATTTGGGTCTGTAATAATCAATGCATTACTCGCATGATTAGATAGATAAGCTCAAAAAGACCTAAACTAACCTTAGTTCCCTTATGCATGCATAAAAGAGTGCCCTTAAAATTAATTTAATTATCATATGAATAGGGACAACATTTTAAAGAGAAAAGGACAAAAAATGCCCAAATTAGCATGTTCGGTCGACCGAACTCAGTTACACTGAGATCTTCAATCAACCGAACCCCACCAGATCAACAAGTTGACCCTTCAGTCAACCAACCAAGAATGTACTCCAACACCCTAGTTGACTGAGCCTCCCTGGGGTAAACAATTGAATCTTCGGTCAACCAACTACAAAATAAACACCAACATTTCGGTCAACCGAACATTCTCTAGAGAAGCCACAACCGCCTGGTTGACCAAACCTCCTTATTCAAATTGATCTGATCAATCGAGTTGCATGGATTTGAAAATTGCCTTTGAAACCTTAAGTACGATCGACTATCCTTTTAGTTCAAAATTCTCCCGGTCGACCAAACTGAGACACTCGATCAACCAAACCTTAAGTACGGTCTACTGGTGCTCTTAGGTTGGCGAATTTTACCAAGGTTAAAAACACTATTATTTTTCTTAACCTCACTTAAACTTTTTCTAAAATGACTAATATGCCCTGAACAATTATAATTTTAGGGAATTCTATATATACCCCCTCATATGAAAAAAATTAGGGTAAGATTAGAAAAAACAATTATCAAATTTTCTCGGATTTCAAAAGCTCTATTTCTCACATTCAAGCTTCATTTCTTCATTCTTACTCATCCTTATTGCAAACCTTGCTAAGTAAGAGTGTTACTATGAGTTTCTTGTTAAGCTTACACTCTCGTTAGTTCTAGTTGACTAAGATATATTTTGATCCGAGAGTAAGCTTAAGCTTTTCTAGGAGACTTCATTAATAAGTCTTCCGTAGGAAAACTTCGTAGAGCTTGTGAGTTTTGCATCATCATTGCAATACTCAAGAGTTCGTATTGCTTTTTGTTTGTGAAATAAATTTCTTACGAACCATTTTCAAATATCCCTTGTGCTTATTTTCTAGAAAAATACTTTTGCGATATTTGCTTGTGTTGTGAAGGTCTTTGTTGTTGTACTTTTTGATTGATAATATCATCATGACACAAAGATCAAAAAAAAAAAATTTACAAACCAATTTCAAATATCTTGTGTGGTATATTTTGAGAAAAAAATATTTGTTGAAGGCATTTGAAAGTGTGCTTGAAGATAAAATTTTGAGAAATATATTTGTTGAAGATGTTTGAAAGTGTGCTTGAAGATAAATACTATTTTACAAATCAACTTCAAATATCTCTTGTGATTTATTGTGAGAAAAATATTTGTTGAGGATATTTGAAGTGTGCTTGAGATCTTTATTGATGCATTGTGATTGACACTATTATTTTGACACAAAGATCTTTTCTCATACACTCTCATGAACTGATTGTCATATTTGCATTAATCTTTGAAAGTAGATATTAAGACTGCACTGAGCTTATCATATCTTATCATTTGGTAGTGTGTTGATTATATTGGTACATTTCTTCTTGTATAAGAAGCATTTTCTTGTATGCAAAATATCATATAAATTTTTTGTATTCTATGCGTGGGCCTGAAGAAGGAGACTAGCCCGATTGAATAGTCTCAGATTGGCTTAGACCCAGTTAAGAAAGTTAGGTGCACCATCCTAGTAAGGTGTAGGTTGAGGTCAGCTCCATTAATTGACCTAGTTGTAAACGGTCTCGCTCCACTCGTTAAGTGAGCTTAGAGTGTAATCCTTGTGCGAATGTGCCAAGGCGGGGACGTAGGCAGTTTTTTGAGCCTTAATAACATTTTTGGTGTCGTCTCCTTTGCTACTTTATTGTGTATGCTTCGTTAAATTTCTATTGTAGTTTAAATTCTGCTGTATATTTACATTGATTCATTTTATATGCACAAGATTGACCCAAGGTTGTGTATTACTGCTGCTAGACTCATTGACCTAGGGACAAATTTTTAAATTTCCAATTCACCCCCCCCCCTCCCTCCCTTTTTATAATTGCACCAAAGCTAACACATGCATACATAAAAAATCAAACGAAAAATAAATGAAAGCAATAAGAATACGACAATTGAATTACATAGTATGTGCCTTTAGAAAACCTCTATGAAAAACCTTTGGTTATATATATATATATATATATATATATATATTCGATGCTTAGCAACAATAAAAAGAAAGCAGCAATAATATAATAATTTTACATCATTGTCCATTTTTCATTTTTTTTCTCTCTCTATCCTTGGACGCTCCTTCTTCTCCTCATTTTCCCCTCGAATGATTTAAAACCCTAGGGTTTCAAATTTTCATATCTTCTTCTATTTTCTCCTCTTAGCTCTTTTGAATTCACCCCCCCCCCTCTTGGGATTGCACCACAGCTAAGAATTAGTATCAGATCCCCGTAACATAGACTTAAACGTCATTTAGTAAAAGATCATGATGGCTCGTGTTAGTGCATCTCCTTCATCTGAAGGAAGGTTGGTCACACACCCACCAATATTTTGTGGTGAAAACTATGCTATATGGAAATTTAGAATGACTTTATATGTGAAAGCTTTAAATTGGAGATTTTGGAAAGTCATTGATCAGGGTGATAGTGTGACTGTTAAATCCATTGATTGTGCTGATGTTCCTAAATTTGAATGTGAATTGAATGATACTGATAGGAACTTAATGCAAGTAAATTTTGATATTACGAATACCTTACTACATGCTTTAGATTCTAATGTTTTATGTGAGGGTATAGTATGTAGCGGTGCTAAGGAGATCTCGGATGAACTTGAGAGGAGATATGGAGCATCCATGCAAAATAAAGGGATCACTCCTTGTGACTCAAGACCTGCAGATCTTGAATGAGGTAACCAATGCTTTGTTGCTGATTTGAATGATATATATGATTCTGAATCGTATGATAGTTCTGATGATGAAAGCATGCCAACTTATGAATAATTGAAAATTGAATATGTTAGAATTCACAAGTTACTTGTTAAATCTAATAAGAAATATACTATTTTGGAAAACAAGTATGAAGCATGCATGAAAGAATGTGAATCTAAAGTTCTTGCTGAAAGAGAAAATGACCTGAAAATCGAAAGATTAGTGAGCAAGAATGAATCATTAGAAAAATAAATAACTATCTTGAAATCTAAAATTTCTAATGATAATAATAAAGATCTTTTGATTGGAGAACTTAACAAAAAGCAAACAACATGACTAAGGAGTTTATCCAATTACAAGATGTTTGCAAAGGTCTTAAAAACTTGAAAATGCAAGAGCTAGAAAAGAAAATAGAAGACCAAACTAAGATCATCCACACATTCACTAGAGGGAAGGACAACTTTGATAGGTTGTTAGGATCACAGAAGACGACTTTAGATAAGGAAGGTATAGGTTTTAATGTAATTGAAAATAGGAAAAGGAAGAACCTATACATGGGGTACTTTGTAAAAAAATCAAAACATTATGCTAGTACCTCCTCCAGTCCATACACTCACACCACATGCATCTAATGTAAAAAGAAAGGGCGCATAAAATTTGATTGCCTGTTTAAAAGAAAATGTGTGAAACCCAAATGAGTATGGAAAGTCAAAGAATCACCGACTCTTGATCCATCAAGAATAAAAGATAAAAAAATGGTATGGGTTGTTAAGAAAACAAGCCCCTTGAAATTCAAGGAAGAATTTACTCAAACAGGAATTGTATGATCACATAATTCTTCCTTAGCATTTATGATTAGCTATAGGAGGTAGTGTTGTCTAAAAGCTTAGGAAGTGGTTCGTGATGAAACCGTAAAAACTTAGTATTTTTCCACTATTTAAAACTTTACATACTAAGGATCTTGAAAAATTAAGCCAATACAGAAATTCAATCAAAATAACCGGTCTGAACTTAATGCATATATTCCTTGGTTAAAATATGAAATTATTGGCTACTTGAACAAAAATTCATTTCCAAATGAACATGACATCTATGCTTGGTATTTAATTCATAATGCTTAACCCATGCTAACATGAAAATCGTAAGTTTAAGCATACATTTTGTCCATTGCACATATTTGAGCTTTAGGGAATCCATCTGGATATATATTATTTAAACCTAAACTCATTTTTGAATGAAAAGGCCTTAACCATAGCTTAGTCATCACTCTAGGCCTAAGCTCTAATGATCATTTGTCCCTATTCTAACTAGTGCTTATTTAAAGACTTCCTTCCATAATCAAAATTAGAGGCAACCACTAAGGGATTCCGGTTTCACTGATTAACTAAAATATTCCCTTTTGTGCTCAAAAAATAAAAATCTTCTAATTTTGGTTCACCGTATCCTCCACAGGAAATCTTTACCAAACCACGATCATATTAAGTAAGGTTTCACCCATTCCTTAATTTGTATCTTTGCTCAAAATTATAATTATATCTAAAGGATACATACCACTATCCAAAGAGTTGTATTCAAAATTCATACTCTCCTAGACGCTCTTTGCCCATACCTGGACATGATTACTAAGCACGAAAATATTTTGGAAAATGTCCACTCATAATAAATACTCATTTGAACCTAATAGAAATTTTAATCCTTAAGAGTATTTAATCTTGTGCCTCTCACACGCATTGAGATTCATAAGAAAAAGAGACAAGGCAAGCTTATTACCTTGAAAAATATTGTTTGTGACTTTTTGGTCCAATAAGCCTAAAGCAATCATAACCAAGATTAAATCACAAAAAAATCTAAAACACTTGGCTAAGTAATTAGATAATGAAAAAGGCATAAAATGGTTTAGCACGTAACTCAAGGGGAGCATTTATCTTCTATGGCTAGAAATTGAAATGTTCTCTTAATCCAATATCATAATATATGCTTATATGCCCTTATGGGAACTGAATTGCACATTACTATCTATAGCATACTAATTAGTTAAATATTTTTTATGGATAGCATATTTTTCTTGAAATGTTGATTGTACTATCTGATTGAATGCTTGTCATTGAAAGCCTCCTGCATGGCGGATGCAGTAATGTGTATTGCATTCTGGTACTGGATATAGGTTCTCGTGTGCCTCAAAATTAAACTATAAATTGCTTATTTGAACTTATTAGGTACAGGTTTTATGGGAAAATGTTCAATTTACAAACACCATCCTGCCGAATTTTTGTTAGAATTTTTCCAAGTAAAACCTTGTCTAAAGATGATTATAACAAAATGAGAGTTAAAATATTTTTGAAAGGATGAGTGAAAACTAAATGAAAATTAAAGTTCATCCTTGCATAATCATTGAATAATTGGAGGAGCCCAGGTTCATCCCTATAGAAAGGACTTAAAGGATTCATATGCATCAATTCACATTCTTGAATATTAAGGCTCTTTAGAAAACCCTAAACATCATATCCAGTGCTTAAAAGTCTATAAATAGATATGGATTCCTCTTGGTTGTGAGAACTAGTTCATTCCTTTATATATTTTCTAAGATGCATCTGTGGCCTATAGGGATAACCATACTAATTAGTATATTTTTAATAAATCGTCAGTTCAGTATGGTTTGTTTCAAAGGATTTCAAATGAATGACTTATACTATTGAGCATAATGAAATTAATCTTTGGATAGTATAAGTAGTTAAAGAGTTTCAGCACGTACTCAAATTGATAGGGGGAGTATCTAAAATTAAATTCCTATCTTGTTATGCTCACCAATACTCTTAGCTTAGATTAGTTTGTTATTCACTGTAACATGTACTTACATAAAATGATCTTTGTGAAAATCTTAAGTTGATATATATTTCCTCATTACACATTCTTTGTGTTTGACATATGATATTGCATGTGATTGTTAAATCTTTGGGATCATCATGGTTGTTGTTTTCTGGTTATATTTCAGTTTGTGTGCTTAATTAACAAACCAAAAAAATGTTGCTTGCTTGCATGATCTTTAAATTTTTTTTGGGCAACCAACCCCCAATACTTTAAGTAAACATCAAAAGGGGGATATATATTTATATACATACATATGTATTTATTTTAATACTTTATGGCAAGAACAAATTTCAAAACTAAACTTTTTCTCTTGCCTCATTATTATTATATACATATATGTTTTAAAATTGCTTAACTGGTTCAGTAACCACTCATGAAAATGCATGCAAACTAGTTAGATCATGTTTATGCTCAAACCTATCTTTTATGTCGCATGTCTTCAAATTTCAATTTTCCGTGGGTCTTATGAAATGCTTTATTTGCCATGGTATGAGAATACTTCTGGTCTGACTATGGCTTTCATGTCATTTAAATTATTTTAATAACTAGTTATATAGATTGTGTTCTTAATTACTAAACCTGTCATTCCTTTATATGTTATGAATTTGTTTGTGGTATGAAATGCATGACTATCATATCTCTTGTATGATTGATAGTTATATTTATGTTTTGAGAATACTGAACTGGCTGAGTAAGTAGCTGTGGATATCTTGTAAATATATTGCTCAATTAGGTCACTTGTATAAAGTGATTTTTTGGAAATGTTCTATTTTCAAACGGCATGCTGCCTAATTTTCTGGAAAAAAAAAAAATCCTTTTCCCAAACATGTCTTGTATGCCGATGATTATTTGCCTATATATGTAAATATTTATTTAGGCCCTTTTTGCTGTTGCCAAAAGGGGGAGAAGTAGGCAAGTATTTGTCATCACCAAAAAGGGGGAAATTATTGACCTTAGGGGTCATACCCAGTTTTGATAATGATAAATACTCTTTGTATTTAATGGTTGATGAGTTTGTGTGCAGAATCAATTGGAAGTATCATATGGTGCACACACATAGGGACTCAAAGTCTAAAGACCCTGAAGCTTTTCCTTTATTGCAATTTAAATTATTGCTCTATTCGGGTTTGTAATAGTAAATAGGAAATGGTTTATAATAATCAATGCATTACTTGCATGATTAGATAGATAAGCTCAAAAAACCTAGACTGACCTTAGGTCCCCCATGCATGCATAAAAGAGTGCCCTATTAAAATTAAGTTAATTATCATATGTATAGGGAAAGCATTTTAAAGAGAAAATGACCAAAAATTCCCAAATTGGCATGTTCGATTGATCGAACTCAGTTACACTGAGATCTTCGGTCGACCGAACCCCACCGGGTCAACAAGTTGACCCTTCAGTCGACCGACCAAGAACCGACCAAGAATGTACTCCAACACCCTAGTCGACTGAGCCTCCCTAGGGTCAACAATTGAATCTTCGGTCGACCGACCAAAAAATGAACTCCAACGCTATGATTGACTAAACATCCTCGGGAGAAGCCCCAACCACCCGATCGACCGGACCTCCCAGTTCAAATTGATTTGATCGACCGAATCGTGCATATTTAGAAAATCGCCGTTGAAACCTTAAGTACGGTCGACCATCTTTTTAGTTCAAAATTCTCCTGGTCGACTGGTGCTCTTAAGTTGGCGAATTTAACTGAGGTTAAAAATGCTGTTATTTTTATTAACCTCACTTAAAATTTTTCTAAAATGACTATTATGACCTGAAAGGTTATATTTTTGGAGAATTCTATATATACCCCCTTATTTGCAAAAATTAGGGTAAGACTAGAAAAAACAATTCATAAATTTTCTCTACTTTTCAAAAGCTCTATTTCTCACGTTTAAGCTTCATTTCTTCATTCTTACTCATCCTCATTGCAAACCTTGCTAAGTAAGTGAGTTCTTGTTAAGCTTACACTCTCGTTAGTTCTAGTTGATTGAGATATATTTTTATCTCGAGAGTAAGCTTGAGCTTTTCTGTGAGACTTCATTAATAAGTCTTACGTAAGAAAATTTCGTAGAGCTTGTGAGTTTTGCATCATCATTGCAATACTCAAGAGTTCGTATTGTTTTTTTTTTGTGAAATATATTTCTTACGAACCATTTTCAAATATCCCTTGTGTTTTTTTTTTTAGAAAAATACTTTTGGGATATTTGCTTGTGTTGTGAAGGTCTTTGTTGTTGTACCTTTTGATTGATAATATCATCTTGACACAAAGATCAAATAATTTTTTACAAACCAATTTCAAATATCTTGTGTGATTTATTTTGAGAAAAATATTTGTTGAAGATATTTGAAAGTGTGCTTGAAGATAAATACTATTTTACAAATCAACTTCAAAATATATCTTGTGATTTATTGTGAGAAAAATATTTGTTGAAGATATTTGAAATGTGCTTGAGATCTTTGTCCCTACATTGTGATTAACACTATTATTTTGACACAAAGATCTTTTCACATACACTCTCATGAATTGATTGTCATATTTGCATTAATCTTTGAGAGTAGACATTAATACTACACTGAGTTTATCGTATCTTATCATTTGGTAGTGTGTTGATTATATTGGTACATTTCTTCTTATGTAAGAAGCATTTTCTTGTATGAAAATTTTCATATAAATTTGTTGTATTCCAGGCGTGGGCATAAAGAATGAGACTAGCCCTGTTGAATAGTCTTAGATTGGCTTACACCTGGTTAAGAAAGTTAGGTGCACCATCCTAGTAAGTTGTAGGTTGAGGTCAGCCCCATTAATTGACCTGACTGTAAATAGTGCTGCTCTACCTGTTAAGTGAGCTTAGAGTGTAATCCTTGTGCGGGTGTGCCAAGGCGGGGACATAGGCAATTTTTTGAATCTCGATAACATTTTTGCTGTCATCTTCTTTGCTGCTTTATTGTGCATGCTTGGTTAAAATTCTGTTGTAGTTTAAATTTCGGTGCATATTTACATTGATTTATTTTATATGACTAGATTAACCCAAGGTTGTGTATTACTGCTGCTAGACTAATTGACCTAGGGATAAATTTTTAAATTTCCAATTCACCCCCCTCTTAGGATTGCACCAAAGCTACACATGCATACATAACAAATCAAATGAAAAATAAAAGAAAGTAGTAAGAATTAGACCAATGATTTACATAGTATATGCCTTCAGAAAACCTCTACGAAAAACCTTTGGTTATATATATATATATATATATATATATTTTCGATGCTTAGCAACAATACAAAATCAGCAACAATATAACAATTTTACATCTTCATCCATTTCTTCATTTCTTTTCTCTCTCTATCCTTAGACACTCCTTCTTCTCCCCCTTTTCCCCTCAAACGATTTGAAACCCTAGGGTTTCAAATTTTTAGATCTTCTTCTGTTGTCTCCTCTTGGCTCTTATGAATCCTCAATCTTTATTGATTTATCAACCCCTCTCACTCCTTTTCTACCTCTCTCTCATAAATCCTTTCTTTCCCTTGAGCGATCTGAAAGTTTAATAACCAGATCTCTAGACCCCCCCCCCCTTCTCTTTGCCAAACTAAGACCCTAACCTACAGATCTATGGAGCCCCTTTGCTCTCTGGTAAACTGTAACCCCTACCTTTGTTGGCTTTCAAAATGGCAAACTATAGAACACCTGAAGGTGTTTCAATCATGGTGAATCTCGCGATGAGCCCCAAGAGGGGTCCGACGTAAGTTGCGAAGCTAAGTATTTTTTCTCTATTCTATTCTTTCTAAAACATGTTGTTGCTATGTATGAATGTGTGTGTGCTTTTCCTTCCTTGTTGTGTGTGGATTGAGTGCTAGTTCGAACATTGTATTTGGTTGATTCTAAGGTTTCTTAGGTTCATATGTTAGGGTTCAGGGATGAGTCAACTCATCGAAACCCTAACCTGTTGAGTTCTTCTGGGTTGACTCGCACGAGTCAACCCCTGGGTCGTGTGGACTTAGATGTGCACCTAATGGGCCTAGGTTCTTTTAAAAACACATGGGCTTGGTTTTCTTTAAAAGAAACCAATGGGCTCTGGGTTCTTTAAAATTGGTGGATTTGGTATTCTTTAAAACCTGTATGGGCTAGGGGTTCTTTAAAATAGGTATGGGCCTAGGGTTCTTCAAAATAGGTATGGGCATGGGTTTTTCTAAAACTGGTAGGCTCAGGGTTCTTCAAAATAGGTGGACTCAGGTTTCTTTTTAAAACAAATGGGCCTCACGTTTATTTTTATTTTTTTAAAAATGCGCCTGGGCTCTTTTAAAAACAGGTAGGCTCAGGTTCTTTAAAAATGGTGTGGGCTCAGGGTTATTTTACGTTTGGGCTCTAGAGGTTTAAAAATGTTTGGGCTTTGTGGATTTAAAATAGGTGGGCTTGGTTTCTTTAAAATCGGTGCGCTCAAGGTTCTTTAGAACAGTTATGGGCTCGGGGTTACTTTACTCATGGGCTCGAGAGGTTTAAAAATGTTTGGGCTATGGGGGTTTAAAACAAAGTGGGCTTGGTTTCTTTAAAATGGGTGGGCTCTGGGTGCTTAAAACATATCAGTTTTGGGATCTAATTCGAGTTCAATCCAGTATAGGGTTCAGTTGGAACTAAGTTGGGGTTCGATTTAGTGTTGGGTTTAGTGGAGGCTAAGTCGGGGTTTAATTTAGGTTAAGGTTCAAGTTCAGGGGGGCTTGGCCGGGGTTCAGTTCTAGTTTAGGTTCAGGGTTGAACCCAAATTTGGGTTTGAGTTCCTACACTCACATTTTCACACACAATCCAACATATTTTAGAATATAAATCATGAAGGAAAAACCTTTTAGTTTACCTTTTCTCTTCCTCTCCTTTGGTCTTCTTATCCTGCTAGTGATTTCGTTAAGTGTCAGTCTAGGGTGTCCTTCTGGGGGGTGGCTCCTATATTCTGAATGGTGGCACTATAGAAAAATGAAAATTTAAAGAAAAAATGGGGTATAAAAATGGGAGAGAATAAAAAAAAAAATTTAACTATACTTCCAAAGTGATTCTCTTTTATTTTCAAAGTGTTTAGCATGTATTTATAGGCTAAAAATCATTTCTAGTCATTATATGGACGTTTAGGGGGTTAAAATATTATTATATTTTGAAAAATAGTCATTTTCGAGCTGTTAGGACACTTTCCCGAGAAGTTCAATCAGCTGTGGCCAAGCCTTGGTCGACTGAGGCTTGAAAACGGCATGGTTCGGCTGGCCTCGGGTTTCTACACGGAACCCCTTCAGTGTTTTGGCCATACAGTTTATATAGAACTTGAAATTGGACGTTCTAGGTGTAAATAGAAAGCTAAGAGAAAATGCCACAACTTTTATGTTGAACACATTTTAATACAAGAAGTTATGGATTGAGAAAAATGCTTATCAATGATACAAAAGAAACATGAAGGAAAATTTTCAACTAAACACACCTTTTATTATTTTGGGCATAACGTTTTCTACAAAAATCCAAATGAGACATTCTTGATATCAACAGAAAGCTAAGAGAAATCCCCACAACTTTCAAGTTGAACATTTTTAAATATGAGAAGCGATTAATAGATAAAATTACCCATTTCTGTGGTTCAGTTGACTGGCTGGTTGACCGACCCCTTTGTAAAAATTTCTTTTTGCCTTATTTAAACTTCAAAACCCATTCCAAAACCCTTTTTAAGTTAGTCATTTTATAAGAAATTTTTTTCATGTTAGTTGGAGGTCCCTATGGTCAATCTTAGCTAATTTGAGCTTCAATATAAATCAATTGAACGTGCATGCACAAACAACCCTAAGTTACTATTACAACTTGAAAAATGAGTAAATCTTCAAAAGATAGGAATGGTGTATTCCTAATAGGGAGGTGAATTGGAGATTTAAAATTCTTCCTAGGTTAAATTAAAATCGCAGTCAGTATTACACAACCTAAAGTCTTTCTTAGCAGTCTCAATTCCACCAACTAATCAGGTATGCTAATATTTAAAACCAATAAGGCAATTATAGCAAATTAAATATTAGCATACAGATACTTCATCATATCCCATTTAAGTATTAAGGTGTGTATGTAAAAATATTTATCACTTAATGCAAACGTACAAGCATGCAGCATATCTCATTTAATTCAAATGTGTGCATGCAGATAATTATAACTGAAATTAGGAGTAGCTTCCCAAGAGGGGGGTGAATTGGATTCTTTTTTATTTTAATAAACTTTAATATTTGCTTATGACACCAAGAAAAAAACAATTAATAATTGATAATCACACTTGAAAATACTAAAATTTAAATTCACAAGCCAATCAATTAAACCAAAATAATTCAACCACTCAACCAAGAATATTAGTTCTTTTGTCAAATTTCCTGTAAATGTTTTCCACCTTCTTTGAAAAACCTCTTCGTATGCACTTCTCTTGATCAAGATTTCCACAGATTAACCAACGTACTCCCTTTTGGGTTTCCAAAAACGGTTAATCAAAACGTACTTTCTAAATATCAAGAGTCTTTGTTTCTTTCTCACTTTAGAACTCGCAACCTACACTTTAGATCACACAACCACAATTTGTACAGAAAATAGAAAGTAAAGAAAAGAGAAAGACACAAGGTTTTTTACGAGGTTTGGCTTCAACACAGCCTACATCCTCGCCCTTGGAAAAATATCGAAGGGTTCCACTATAGCAGTTCCGTTACCGGGTGGAACAACGTCTGTTTACAATCACTCCTTTGGCCAAGGCTAGAGCCTGCCTTCTCTAAACAATATACCCTTGTTTGGTCAACGATCCAACAGCCTAGATTCGTCCAAAATCTACAAAAAAGATATCAAGAAGCTGATCTACAAGAGATGCTCACACAAAGAGCAGGTTAGTACAAATTGAAACTATGTACTTCAAAAGATAAATATCAAGAAAGAAATACACTTTTGAAGCTTAACAAGGATTTCACCAAATTCCTTTTCTGCAGATGAGAAATCAGTAATCTTTCTTCAGGAATTGATGAGTAAGAATATCAGAATCACAATACTTTCAGCTTGCAAGAGATTGATCAAGGTGAGACTTTGAGAGCAAGAGAGCTTGAGAAATTTTCAATGCTTAGTATATTTTTGATTTTAAAAAATCATGTATTTATAGACTTCCAAACAAGTTTCCTTGTTGCAAGAGTTTCCTTAGAGAGTTTCCCAAGTTGTTAGAAAATTTGGGTCTTAAACGGCTATATTTTAAAATATTAGATTTTTAAAAATTTTCCCATTGAACAGTATTCAGATGTCTAAAGAGTCGAGTTTAGACATCTGAAGTTCCTGAAACCCCTTTAAAAATGTACTGGACACAGGGTCAGATGTCTAAAGAGAGGGTTCAGATGTCTGAGGTGTAAGGTTCAGATGTATGAAGTATCGAGTTCAAACGTCTGAACTACTACTGTCTGTTTCTATTTTGTCCCAAAAAATCTTCAGATGTCTGCACTTATTCTTCAGACATCTAAAGTAGTTCTTCAGATGTCTGAACATGAAGTTCAGCCATCTGAAGTTACCACTTCAGACATCTGAACTTAAAAGTTCAGTCATCTAAACAGATAACAACCTGTTTTAAAAATTTTTCATTTTAAAAAATCATTTGCTCTTATTCTGATTTTTCCAAAACTTGTTTCAATACTCTTAAATAGGTCTTTAGATCCTCATAATCTCTTGGAAAATCTTCAAAATATATTTCAAACAATATTTAACTTTTAAAATACTTACAATAGGTTTCCTAAGACTTTGTATGCCAAGCTTGACATCTTCCTCAATCTTTGCCTTTGAAGTTCTTTGCTTGAGCTGCAAATGTCTTAAATTCTCTTTACATCATTTTTTAGTTTATCTTCCTTGTTGACCCACACTTGATTCATACTTGATCTTTACTTGAACCATACTTGATCCATATTTCCTAAAACACAAAAACTCATCCTTTCCAAGTTAAATAGTCTTTTGTTTGTTATCACCAAATCTGATTGAAAGACCTTGTTAGGCCAACAATAACAATAAATAAACAAGCATATACATGTGAAAATTAAAGTGTAGAAATTTAAATGAGATAGAGAGAGGGACACACGATTTGTTATCGAGGTTCGGCAAAATCAGCCTACGTCCCTACCTTGGGCATAGCCCCTAAGAATTGCACTATCCCTGCTCTTTTAATGGGTGGAGCAGAAACCATTTACAACCTTTCCTTATTAGGTATGGTAAACCCCAGCTACACCTACCAAGCGGAGCTATAACAGAACAACACTTTACAGGCAGTGCCAAGACCCAACTCAATTACCAGACTAAGCCCAACTGGTCTCCCTTATGGGGTAGAGACTCCTCAGTTCAATTTCTGGGCTGAACCAAATTGATCTCCCTTACGAGGCATAGACTCCCCAACTCAATTCACGGGATGATCTGAACTGGTACATAAAATCATTTTTGTAAATTTAAAAATTCTTCTGAAAATACAAGCATATGTACAACATTAAAGATTTAATATACACTCTATGATGATATGAAACAATGCTCAGCAGAGTAAGAGTGTTTTTCGTAAAACAAAAATTGCAATCTTTGAAAATAATGTATATGATAAATACTCAAAGATTGAAACCCTATAAAACATTTTCTCCAAAAATAGTTTTCATATAATAATAGGAGAACCTAGGGTTTTGCTCTTAAGACAAGTTTTGCAAAAACCAAATGTTTGATTTATTATGCTTAAAAAAGTTTTCGTAATAAAAAATAATATGAGCATTTGAACCTTGCAATGGATGTGCAAAGTTCAAAAGAAACTAAGAGTTTTCTCAAAATATATTTAACAAAGAAATAATATGGGAGAAACCCTAAGCTTACTCTCAAAAATAGTTTTAAGAAATCAAAGTAAGTGTGAGAGTGAGTGTTCTAAAAAATTAAATGCCCGAGTAAAATGCTCTCTTCCAAAATGCTTTTTAAAATGAATAAAAGGAAAGAAAGTTGGAGAGAGTATTAAAAAAAATTTGCCCCAAGGAAAACATTTTGCTATAAAAAATTGTTTGGGGAAACTTTGATGATAAAAAACCCAAATAAATTTGTGAGAAAATTTTTGGCTAATCAAAGTTACTAATTGAGCAAATGAAAGGGGTATTTATAGATTTTTTTAAAATCTGACCATTGAAAGACACACTCATCATTTTGCAAAAGTTTAATTAAAAATTAATGACGTTTTAGCACTTAAAAGATTGGGGAACCTAAGAGATTTGGTAGACCGGAGCAAGGGTCGGTAGGCTGACCTCATTTAGAGATTTTTAATTTACTTTTTGGTTCATTTTTCCATAGGAGGTGTCCGGTTGGCTGGGCAAGGTGATTTCCTGAACCTTCGTAGGTTTGGTCGATTGTGAGTAATAGCCAGTTTTCCGAGAGGCCAAGTTCGGTTGGCTAGCGAAATTTAAAATGTGAAGGCCAATCTATCGAGGGAGGTAGAAAGGTCTAGTTCTATGGTCGGTCGACCGTAGAAGTTATGTTCAATTTAGGGCCGATCTGCCAAGGCTTAGTCAAATATTTGACTTCTAGCCTTAAGTGTGGTCGGTTAACTGAGGTGATTTGAACTATAAGGGTTAGGTCAACCGAGGTCTTAGAATACCTTAGTTTTTGTCCTAAATTTGACCCTAAAGCAATTCCAAAAACTTTGTATGATTTTGGTCTCTTCAGAAAAAGGTTTTTGGTGCAAGTGTTGGGTCTCCTATAGTTAGTCTAAGGTTGTCTAAGCTTAGCAAATCATATCATGTAGATGCATGCATTATTATAGACCGAGTATAGAACTAAAATGCAATACGAATAAAAAAATCGAATGTCTTCTTCTTCTCCTTTACTCTTTTGTCTTCATGGAATACGCCAGATAGAGCTTTAAGTCATGTCTTGGCTTCCATGTCTCTTGATCTTTTGTGTGACCTGAATTGTATACATGTTCGGGCTCTTAAAAACTCATATAAGATTCGAGTGCTTTGTTAGTAGCAACATAGGGATCAGACTCAAAAAGTCAACAATCTCCCCTTTTTGATGATGACAAAAACACCAGAGCAAAATGGGTTAAGCCTAAAAAGGCTCCCCCTAGGAATATGCATGCATCATTTAAAATATAAATAGTAAAGCTCAAGCATATTCAATAAAGAAGACATTACAATTTAATCATGCAATTAGTTTTAGCATTAAAGCACAAATGCTCAGATATTTGCCCCTGTATTATTTGCCCTAAAAAAAATTTCCTCCTTTTTGCTCATTATCATTTTGCTCATAAAATTTTCCCCCTTTTGGCATCACCAAAAAGGGCTAAACTAAGTATAAAATAATTTGATTATTTAAAAACAAACTTAGCTTAGGAGAACGCCCCCTTTTGAAAATATTTTTTCTTTTTTTCTTATAAAACTCTCCCATTTTTTGGTATAGGATTTGGGCAAAGAAGATTTAGAACTATTTTTAAAATATTTGGCAATTTTTCACACAAAAACTATTTAACTGGTCATTAATAAAAATGACATGAAAGACATGGTCAGACCAAAAATATGCACAAACTATTTCAATTTGAGCATTATATAAGACCCACAAAAAATTGGAATTTAAAAGCATGCGACATATGAAAAAGTAGGTTTGAGCATAAAAATGATATAACTAGTTCTCATGCATTTCATGAATAATTCATGAACCAGTTATGCAACACCCTTTTAAAATTTGAAATATCATGACATAAAATTTTAGCATAGAGATAGCACAAGTCATGAAAACATTTAAGCACATAAGCAAGAGATAAAATATTTTCTATATAAAATTAACTCTTGTGAAACAAAATATATATATATATATATATATATATATATCTCCTTTTGATGTTTTCAAAAAGAATTGGGGACGATGCATGCTGAAAAAGAAACTTTAATTCAAAGCTTAAGCAAGCAATGTTTTTCTAGTGAGCAATGAAGAACATATCATGAATTTACCATAAATACCATCCATATGGATCCTAGAGATATCACGAAATTTAAATGAAAGATCATATGGTGACTTCAAAGAACTTGTGGCAAAGATAATACTTTTCAAATTTATGGTTTCAATAAAATCTATACATTTAAGCACATGCCACAAAATGTTCACAAAATATCTAAGCATAAACAGTTGGTGAGCATAACAAGATGGAAATTTATTTCCAGCTACTCCCCCTATCGATTTTGAATGTGTGCTTAGATGTTATGAGTGTAATATTTACTGTGGGCAAAAGGAAATTCATTATACTAATCATATAGGCCATAGTAACCTTCCGAACTAAGCCTAGAGTGAGGAGAACAAAACTAATGGAATTTTACAAAATCTCCCCTTTTGGATTTAAGAGCTAGCTTAGACAAAATTAATCACTTAAACTTATATCAAACTTGGAAATTCATTACGATAGTATAAAAGACAAGTTTTAAATCATTTAAGCTATTATACTGGATAAAAAATAGGTAATTTCCAACAAGCAACCAGTATAATCAGTCCTATGAGATACACATGCACTAGAAATTACAAACATTAAGTTATGTGCAGTGTTCACATATCCACGAAAAATTCATATCAAAATATAATTCTATGAACGTAAGATGTGATGTTCATAAATAAATTCAGACTCAAAAACAAAAATAATGAAAAATGTGAGTCCATAGGGCAGGTGAATTTTAATCCTTTTTCATAAGGATATGACTTAAGCTCCCATGTATATTTTAATGCATACATACTTGCATTTAGTTCAAGGATGATGTTCATTTAAGAGCATTCATCATATATCCATCCTTTCAACGGATTTCAGTATGCAGCAAATGTTAGACATTCAGCACGCAAGCATGACATATTGCATTTCAATTTAATGCATGATAGCTAGTCAAGGCTATACTCAAGAATTATATAATAGGGGTTCAATTATGAAGATGACACCACTCAAAATACTCAATAAGTCATGCAATTTACCCTAGAATATGGACCATCATCTAGATATAGTACATTTAATTAAAGGGATGATGCTTTACCATTTAGGTCCTAAGTAAAAGTTGAAATTTAAGGTGTAATTCTAAGAGGGGGTGCATTGGGTTTATAAAATTCTTTTTAAGCCTTTTTACAAATTCGTAATCTTTTGTATACTTAACAAACAGACAAGAATATATTGATTTTAAATGCTCAATTAAATCAACCACAAACCACACTTAATATCAATCACAAACCAAATACCGCTAATAATAACAACTAATCAATCACACAATACTTATCCAATTTCTGCAGCACTTTCTTATATCAACGTTTGCACAAACTCAGTTTAAAGCCCTGTATGAATGAACATTTTTGTTCTTCTTTTAACCAAGATTTCTGCAAACGATTAATCAACGTACTCCCTTTAAGGTTTCCGCAAAAGATTATTCAACGTACTCTTTTAAATTAAAATTTTTTCTCAATATTAGTTTTCAGCAACCTGCACTTAGAAACACAATTTATATTTGCTAAAAATTTAAAGAGTAAAGGGTAAGAGTGAGACTAAATTTTTTACGAGGTTCAGCTTATCCCTAGCCAACGTCCTCGCCTTAGGCAAGACCACCTAAGGATTCCACTAAACCGTTCTTTTAGGGGTGGAACAAGCTATTTACAATCCCTCCTTTAGGGTGGAGCCCCCTCTCCAAGCGATACCCCACACTTGGTACAATGATCTAATGACATGAACCATCAAAGAAATAAGAAAACAAGAAAAGGTTTCTTTTGTACAAGAGATGCTCTCATATAGAGCTGGTTAGTACAATTGAAAGCACTAATATACTTCAAAAAAATATCAAAAGAAATTGAATTGAAGCTCAAGAATTAATTCACCGAAATTCTTCTCTTGATATGGATTAGTAAATCAGAGGTTTGAGCTCAGCGACTATTGACCAGCAACTCAGAATATCTCAGCAATTCTCAGTATGAAAGTGTGAGCAAGAGAGCTTTGAGAAAGGAAGAGCAATATGGCTTTGAGAGCAGATTTTCAATTCTTGATATTGATTTGATTCAAGAAACCATGTATTTATAGCCTCAAAAAGGTTTAATTCGTGTTGCCCAAGTTACTTGGAGTGTTTTCCAAGTTTATACGAAGTTTGGGGCATAAGAAATATAAATTTGAATTTTAGAACTTTTAAAAAATATATAGTCGTTAACAGTGGTCAAGCGCTTGAGGTCTCGAGATCAATTGTCTGAGGTTTCTTAAAACTGTGAATTTTCAACTTTCAAACAGGGTCAGACGCCTGAGGTTACTAGGGTCAGGCACCTAGACCTACACTACCTCTTCAGAATTTGTTCAAGAAATTTTTTAGGCGCCTGAGGTTTAAACTTCAGTCACCCGAACAGTTATAAATTCTTTTTTTCAATTTAGTTTTCAAACCTTAGACCATCTTATTTTGTTACTTTTAAAAAACATTTTCCAAGGTTTTCAAAATAAGGTCTCTAAGTCCATAAGAACCCCTAAAGAGTTTCAAAACATTTCAAAGTGATATTCATAATGAAGTACTTACAAAAGTTATCATAAAGACTTTAAACACTCTAAGTTTGAAGTCTTCATATATGTCTTTGCTTTGAATCCTCTTAAACCTGAGCTTGAGTCATCTTTAGGCTTTCATATGTTTTGAACATCCTAATCCTCTTGAGCTTTCTTTTGATCACTATGTTGATGGAGTATGGCTTTATGGTCCTTATGATCTTGATCTTTCATTTCTTTGATCCTTTTAAATTTTGTTATACAAGGTTTCCTAAAATGCCATCACTTAAACAGAAACATGTTAAATTATCTTTTATTTGTTATCATCAAAACAAAATTCGAAAGCTATGTAAGACCAACAATCTCCCCTTTTTTGATGATGACAAATAAGGAGCAACGATGAGGGAACCTCGATAAGGCTCCCCCTTACAATAAGCATGTCTTTTAACAAATATGAAAAATGATTATTTCGAATATGAGTAAGTTCAAAAAATAAGTCAGAATCAAGTATATTGCGTTATGGCTCATGTCAACATATATGTTTATAGTCTTATTCTTCTTATGTTCTTATGCTTCATTTTTAGATTTGTTATGTTTTCATTTTTCTGGGTTGCTCTCTAAGATACTTTGCTATGTTCTCATTTTTCATGGTTGCTCTCTAAGATACTATATTATCATGTTTGCTCTCCAAAATATCTCACCCCCTTTGACATCAATCAAAAAGTAATAAGGAGCACTGGCACAAAGAGTCTTATAACATAAAGAGCATAGTAATTTTACACAAAGTCATAAAAAATGGAGTTACAAGCCAAACTTAAACAAAAAAAAAAAAAAAACAAAGCAACATAGGAAAAAGCAATACAAAGACTAAGCCAATACATAGAAAATACTTTCATACAACACAAAAATAAATCAAGCATCAGCAGCATCATCATCGTCATCATCGTCATCTTCAGCTTCCACTTCATCACCTTCCTCAAATTCTTCATCAGATGAAGCATCACTCTGAGGGGCAGAACTAGTGTCCATAGGATCAACACTACGAGATAAGCTAGCCCCATACAACTCAATGCGAGTGAGGCGCTGATCAAGTGAGGAGACATTCTCCTAAAGGGTTTGAAGATCTAATCGCATGTCTTCTGCTGAAAGTAGAGAATTCATGATGGAAGGGGATAAACCAAGAGGGAGTGTCAGTTGGAGGTCCTTGTTCCTAAATTGGAGGTGGAGGAGGTATAGCTGCTGGCCTTTGATTTCATCCTCCTTTCAAAAACCAACCCTGATCATGCTTTTCATATCCCATTTGCTTGATGGTTGTGGAGGTGAAAAGGTTATATCTTGTATGTTTGATGAACAATTCAGTAGGTGTGGTAACATTAAGTTGAGCAAAGATAAGGTTCAAAATACCACCATAAGGAAAGGTTACTCGAGTAGCTTCCAACTTAGCCCACGTCCATTTTAAAATTAGGCTAGAGAGATCAAGTTTATTTCCTTTTAGTAGACACCATAGCACAAATCAATCTACATAGGAGAGGTGATCATATGACCCCACCTTTGGTAGGATGTTATTGGTGATGATTTTATGAAGTATTTAGGCTTGAAGGTTCAACTGCTTGTACATAGAAGGATGGCCAAAATAAATGGGTTTTTCTACCATAATCTGTGGAAAAAATTCTTCATGTGTAAAACCTTGCTCTAGAATTTAAGTTTGAGCAAAGGTTGGACATTCAAATTCACCCGGGATTATATGCAAAAATAGGAGCCAAGATTTGCAGAGTTAAGACAATCTTCTTTCCTCTAACCTCAATGGTTGGAACATTTTCCCCATGGATCATATTAGCATAAAAAATTTTAACTAAGTTGGGATACAACTCTTTGGCTTGATAAACAATAAAATTTTTCCAACCAATATTCCTAAACATAGGTAGGATTTCCAAAAATTCAAAATCAAAGAAGTTGGTATCTATGATCTTACCAAAATTTGGGTCCATAGAACAGAGATGAGAATGATATCGAAGCTTCGATTGGGGAGTGACGAGCCATTGTTTGATGTTGTTATCATCTCATCCAAAAGAAGATCCTCGATTTGTTGTAGTCTTGGTGCAAGGCCTTTTTGATTTTTGGAGGATGGAAGAAATCAGCCAAGAGAAACCCTAGAATCTGAGGGAAAAAGTGTAGGGGAAGGATTTTAAGGCTTTGATCCGAGGTTTTTGGAGCTAGGAATCAAGGGAGACCAAGAGTTGGAACTTCGGGTGAGTGATGGAGCAGGGTCTAGTAGCTTGGAGTTTGAAGAATTAGGGTTTTTGCACTTAAAAATATATATAACTCCCAAGTTCAGGCAGCTAAAGATTTGGCTCAGTCACCTGAAGATTTACCAAAATTGAATTTCAACAGGCAGTAGCACCTAAGTTGCCTGACCAAAATACACTTTTTAGGCACCTGAACTTCCAAGCTCAGTTGTCTAAAGTCCTTCAACTTTCAAAATTCTCTTTTTACTCAACCTAAAATCTTCCTAAATCACTTCCCTACTATGTAACAACCCAAGTTCTCATCTAATTGATATAAATCTTTCTTCGGGAAGAAGTTTTGTGAAGAAATCCACCCATTGGTCATTTGTATTTATAAATTCAAGTAGTATATCTTCTCTTTCAACTTGATCTCTTAGAAAATGATGTCTTATGTCAATGTGTTTAGTTCTTGGTGTGATATTGGATTTTTAGAGATGTTTATTGCACTTGTGTTATCACACTTAATTGGTATGGTTGAATATTCTAGATTATAGTCCTTTAATTGTTGTTTTATAGACAAGGTTTGTGCACAACAACCCCCAACTGCTATATACTCAGCTTTAGCTGTGGATAAGGCTACAGAGTTTTGTTTCTTAGAAAACCAAGATAGTAAGGATCATCCTAGAAAGTGACAAGTTCTGCTTGTACTTTTTTCAATCAATCTTATAGCCTACATAGTTGGCATCCGAATAACTAATCATTTCAAATTTGGTGTCCTTAGGATACGAAAGTCCTAAATCAATTTTGCCTATTAAGTACCTTATGATTCTTTTAATGGCTATTTGATGTGATTCTTTAGGTACTAATTGAAATTGTACACACATGCATACATTAAACATTATATCTGGCCTACTAGTTGTTAGGTATAGCAAACTTCCTATCATACCTCTATAATATTTCATATCTACTAGTTTCCCTTTTTCATCTTTATCAAGGCTTATGAAAGTACTCATGGGGGTACCTATTGGCTTACTACTTTCCATATCAAATTTCTTAAGCATATCTTTTATATATTTGGATTGATTTATAAAAGTTCCATTCTTTACTTGTTTGATTTGTAATTCTAGAAAGTAGTTCAATTCGCCCATCATGCTCATTTCAAATTCCTCTTACATACATTTTTCAAATTCCTTGCATAAGTTATCATTAATTGCACCAAATATGATATCATTTACATAAGCTTGGATTATGAGCATGTCATCCTTCTTAGTTTTAATAAACAAGGTACTATCAACCTTTCCTCTAGGAAACTCCTTTTCTAGTAAGAATCCACTAAGTATTTCATACAACGGCCTGAGGGCTTGTTTGAAGTCATATAAAGCCTTAGTTAACTTGTACACATAATCAAGTTTTTGAATGTCCTCAAATCCCAGTGGTTGTGCTACATATACCTCTTCATTTATAAAACCATTTAAAAAGGCACTCGTTACATCTATTTGATACAATTTGAATACCTTATGAAATGCATAAGTTAAAAGCATTCTTATTGCTTCCATTCTAGCTACGGGAGCAAATGTCTCATCATAATCTATTCCTTCTTCTTGGTTGTATCATTGAGCTACAAGTCTAACTTTATTTCTTACCACAATTCCATTTTCATCCTTTTTATTTCTAAATACCCACTTTGTTCCAATGATTGAATGGTTATCCGAATTGAAAACTAATTTCCAACTTTATTTCTTTCAAATTGATTTAATTATTCTTGCATGGCTATTATCCATGAGTCATCACTTAGAGCTTCTTCAACATTCTTTGGTTCATCTTGAGATAAGAAACCATAATGATTATATAGATTTTTCAAAGAAGATCTTGTAGTTATACCTCGTGATGGTTCTCCAATTATTTTATCTTTCGGATGATTTCTTATATATTTCCATTCTTTGGGTATATCAGTATTTTCTACAGCATCATTATTTGATTTTATTTCATTTTCTTCTTCTTTTGCTTCTAATATGTCTAAGTCTTCTAGTTTTTGAGTAGTTTGAACTTCTTCACCTTTTATTGATTGACTGAATGGATTTTTTTCATCAAATGCTACATGAATTGATTCCAAGATTGTAAGAGTTCTTTTATTGTATATTCTAAAAGCTTTGCTCTTTAATGCATACCATAAGAATATACCTTCATCAGCTTTTGCATCAAATTTACCTAAATCATCTTTGTCATTTAATAAAAAGCATTTGCACCCAAAAACATGGAAGTAAGAAATGTTAGGCCTTCTACCTTTCCAAAGTTCATAGGGAGTTTTATTCAAACTTGATCTTATTGAAACTCTATTTATCACATAGCAAGCGGTGTTTACCACTTCAGCCCAAAAGTATTTTGGTAGATTATGTTCATTTAGCATCGCTCTTGCCATTTCTTGAAGAGTTCCATTCTTTCTTTCAACAACTCCACTTTGTTGTAGAGTTCTAAGTGCTGAAAAGTTATGATTAATTCCATATTCATTGCAAAATTTTTCAACATCTTTGTTGTTGAATTCTCTTCCTTGATCACTTCTTATATTTGAAACATTATATCCTTTTTCATTTTGAAGTTTCTTGCATAAATTTATTAACATGTTACAAGCTTCATCCTTGGAAGCTAAAAATAATACCCAAGTAAACCTAGAATAGTCATCAACTATGACAAAGGCATGTTGCTTACCTCCTATGCTTTGAGTTCTAGTAGGACCAAACAAATCTAAATAAATAAGTTATAAGGGTCTACTAGTAAAGATATGTTTCTTCATTTTATAGCTTGTCTTGATTTGCTTTACAAGTTGGCAAGCATCACAAATTTTATCTTTTATGAATTTTCTATTTAGTAAACCTTTGACTAACTTCTTTCTAGATAAGCTTGATAATAGATCCATGCTTGCATGTTCTAGTATTCTATGCCAAAGCCAACTAACTTCATTCATGGCAGCCAAGCATGTTACATCTTAAGAGATTAAGTTTTCAAGGCTTATACAATATACATTATTTACTCTATAAGTTGTGAATAGAATTTCATGTATTCTTGGATTTTGAACTATACACTTATCTTGCTTAAAGATAATGTCAAACCCTTTGTCACTAAGTTGACTTATGCTCAAAAGGTTATGCTTTAATCCATCAACTAACAAAATATCATCAATTGTAAGGGAGGGTTTTTTACCTATTTTATCAATCTCGACAGATTTACCTTTAGCATTTTCACTGAAGGTCACATATCCTCCATTTTTTGAACTTGGGAGGTGAACTTTGTTCTATCCCCAGTGATGTGTCTTGAACACCCGCTGTCCAAGTACCATTTTTCTTTTGATGGAGTAATCCTAAAGCATACATACAAGGAAGGATTCACGGTATTACTTTCGGAACCCAAACTTTCTTAATTCTTTTTAAGTCATACCTAGTTTTAGTGTTTACTTTCCATTCATTCTTGATTTCGACATACTTCTTTTTAAGTGGACAACTACACTTTGTGTCCCTTTTTCCTACACAAGTAGCAAGTAGTGCTTTCATGTATATTTGTAGAGGATGTACTTGCATAGTATTTCCCTTTTTTATAACGTATCCCATAAATAAGTTCTTCTTCCTTTTATTTTCAATTCCATTGTAACCAATTCCTTCTTTGTTACTAATCATCCTTTGTTGTCCAACCATCTTTTCAAAATTTTCTTTTCCTCTAGTAAAATTGTAAATGATTTTATCTTTATCTTCAATTTTACTTTTAAGTTCACTTATTTCTATGTCTTTCATGCTTTCACCATTTACATGTAGTTTTTCTAACTCTTGAGACATGTTATTAATTTTCTTTATTAGATCATCAATATGAGATTCTTTTTTCTTTTTCGGCTGTTTTAGAACTTTCTAGTTGATTCTTAAGATTTTCATTTTGTTCTTTCAAGGCTATGTTCCTTTTAGAAACTATAATGAACCTATTGTGTAAGGTGAATAATTTAGCTTGGATTTCCTAGTATGAAGGCATACTATCACATGAATCATTACAAGACTCTCCACTAGATTCTTCCAATGAACTATAGTAAGAGTTTACCTCAGCATTGTGTGTCATAAAGCACATGTTGGCAACTTCTTGTTCACTTGATTCATCCTCCTATTCGTTTGAGCTTGTATCATCCCTAGCTTTCATTGCCTTCTTTTTCTTCTTCTTGTCTTTCTTAAGCTGTGGACAATCAGGTTTAATGTGTTTGACCTTCTTACAATTATAACATGTAGGTGGTTCATTCTTAGTTTCCTTTGTGTTTGTTTCTCCTTTGTTAGTTTTTTATTCTTTAAATTTCCTAGGGAATTTCCTATTCTTTTTGAAAAATTTTCCAAGTCTTTTAATGATAAAGGCCAGTTTTTCATCATCTAATTCATTGTATTCATCCTCATCACTAGAACTTTCTTTGCCAGCCTTAAGGGCTATAGATTTCTTGTTTTTATTATTGTTCTATGAATTTCTTCCATTCATCGCCATCTCATATGTGAGAAGGGATCCAATTAACTCATCAAGGGAGGTATTTTTCAGGTTTCTTTCTTCCATAATTGCTATGGCCTTAGCTTCCCATATTATAGGAAATCCTCTAAGGATTTTTCTAATAATTTCATATGTGGAATAATTTTTCCCTAAAGCATTTAAGGAATTTATTATGTGAGTAAACCTAGTTTACATGTTAGTGATAGTTTCATCTGGATTCATCTTAAAGGCCTTATACTCGCTAGTGAGCATGTCGATTCTACTATCTCTAACATCTATAGTTCCTTCATAGGTTACCTCTAACTTGTCCATAATTTCTTTGGCCGACTTACATGCCATGACACTATTGAATTCATTAATGTCTAAAACACAATATAGTGCATTCATGGCACTTGAGTTTACTTGCATCATTTTATAGTCATTATCGGTCAAGTCTCATTCTTCTTTAGGAACTTGTTTACAATCTACTAGTTTAGTAGGAATGTAGTCACCATGTGTGACAACTTTCCATGCTTTCCAATTCATAGTTTGAATATATATTCTCATTCTTTCTTTCCAAAATGTATAGTTTAAACCACAGAAAATAGGTGGTCTAGTTGAGGATTGGCTTTCAGCAAAGAGGATACACCTAGTTGTGCCATTTAGACCTTTATATAGCTTCTAATTAAGATTTTCTATAACTTAACTCTGATACCAATTGAAATTTAAGGTGTAGTCCCAAGAGGGGGGGTGAATTGGGTTTATAAAATTCTTTTTAAACTTTTTTACAAATTCACAATCTTTTGTATACTTAGCAAACACACAAGAATATTTGATTTTAAATTCTCAATTAAACCAACCACAAACCACACTCAATATCAATATCAAACCAAATACCTTTAATAATAACAACCAATCAGTCACACAATACTTATCCAATTGCTGCAGCACTTTAGCGTTTTCAAAAACTCAGTTTAAAGCCTTGTATGAATCAATATTTGTGCGCTTTTTTTAACCAAGATTTCTACAAACAATTAATCAATGTACTCCCTTTAAGGTTTCCACAAAATATTAATCAACGTACTCTCTTAAATTAAATTTTTTTTCTCGATCTCAGTTTTCAGCAATGTGCACTTAGAAACACAATTTATATATGCTGAAAATTTTAAAAGTAAGGGGTAAAAGAGAGACCAAGATTTTCTACGAGGTTCAACTTATCTCTAGCCTAAGTCCTCACCTTAGGCAAGACCACCTAAGAATTCCATTAAACCATTCCTTTGCAGGCAAAACAAACCGTTTACAATCCCTCCTTTAGGGTGGAGCCCCCTCTACAAGCGATACCCCACGCTTGATACAATGATCCAGTGTCCTGAATCGTCAAAGAAACAAGGAAACAAGAAAATGTTTCTTTTGTACAAACGATGCTCTCAGATAAAGTTGGTTAGTACAATTGAAAGCACTAACCTATTCAAGTATTTAAAGGTTTAGCATGCATTTTTTACTAAGGATGAAAATTAATATTCATTTATAATTCACTCATCCTTTCAAAAACACTGGCATGCATCGTATCAAATTCATTTTAGTACATGGTCTTGTTTTGGTGAAAATCTAACAAAATTTCGGCATCATGCCGTCTGTAAATTGGACATTTTCCCATTTTACCATGTACCTGAAATCTAATAGATTCAAGAAAAAAAATTATAATAATATGCATCATGCATACCATTCAGATTTAGCTTGCGGAAACCTATATCCATTTCCAGCATGCAATTCACATCACTGCATCAGCCATCGAGGTGGCATTCAATACAAGCATGCACTTCAGTGGAAAATCAATATAAACTATCCATTAGATAATATATCAATTTTGCAAGCAAAAGATCGCGGCATTCAGTTCAAATAAATTACCCATCAAATATAATTGAACTTTAAGTGAGGGATGGATATTAGCATTCAGCTCAAACTCAACATCCAATATAAGTGAAATGATAAAATATTTAAAGTAAGAATATTACAATAAGATGCATATCGAATGAATTTTTACAAATGCTACTCCCCCCTAAATTATGTGGTGCGGGACAAAATGGTACACCCTAATTGTTATGCTTAGATGATGTAAGGCAGGTAGGGTGACCTAGTCCTACTTGTGTTCAACCCTCATTCAACACACACATGATAAACACTTTAAAATCAGAATTTAATCAACAAACATAAATAAAATAAATCATAAGTTATCATGCGGTCCAAGGATTTTAAAAGGGTATATAATTAGATTCAAATTCAGTCCCAAGTGGTTCTTTCACAAGATAATCAAGTTATATGCCATCAACATGCTCTTCCATCATTCAATAAAATATTTCTAAGCTACCACAATCATATTCCCATGGTTGAGATTCAAATATATGTTTAAACTGAGAAATTTGGGGAATCCCGAGCGCAGCTAATGGATTTTTAGCTGCGAACACCTTTTGATATTTGAGGCATAACTTTTGCTACAAAACTCCAAATAAGGTGATATTTGTTTCAAAAGAAATCTAAGAAAATTTAGCACAACTTTTGTGTTTAAGGTTTTTGAAGATGAGAAGGTATTGACAATGAAAATCGCATATCAAGTCAAAAGATGGACGTTGTCAGGCGACTGGGCAGCGAAGGGTCAGCTTAAAAACGGGATTTTTATGGGGTTTTTCAAAGCTACGGTTTATGTAATATAAAAAAAAAATGATAAGAAAAGTTATAGATAGGTAGGGATGAGTTTTACCGTGTGGATCCTCTAAATAACTTACCAATGATCAAGGAATATGAATCACACCCAGGAATCCATCAAGATCGCGGTGAAGCGGTGTAAAGGAACAGCCTGTTGTTCGTCGTCTGTGGATGGCGCGAGACGATTTGAAATGGTGTAGATGTGATGGATGGATTATGATAGATAGATTTTGGATAGGTTGTTGGTCTCACATCGACTAATCTCCATGGAGAACATCGTAAGCTCTCACCACTCAATCACAATGATCGGAACAAAAGCTCAAAGCTTTCTCAAAGGAAAAACCTTTCTTTTCATTCAATAATCAAACTTGGCTGCCCTTAGGGCATAGCTCAGTTGGCAGGGGCGAATTCCGGAAGTGCCGCTTGACGGTTAGCAGAAATGCCTCCCGGGTTCAATCCTTGCGGCGGGCTCCTGAATTTACCCCTCTGTGGTGTGTGTGGGGCCACCACTACAAGGCATGGGATTAGTCATGACCGGTGCGGCGGACAGTAAAACGGACGTCGTTGACGATTGTGGACACCTGGCGAAATTCAAAAAAAAAATAATAATAATAATCAAACTTGGCTGCTTCCTCCAACATTTACAATCGAATATATATATATATAGGAAAAATAAAGACCTATAAAAGGACCAAAATGTCACCATACAGGCAGTGGAGATGACTCACTTTAATGTTCATAATTTAAACTTATTTATCACTCAATCCTCTCATAAAATAAATACATAACAACTCAATAATGTGATTTATTAAATGAAATAAAATCAAAACGGAGGTCAAAGCTATATAGGGCCTAGATGAGCCACATAAAGCCTAATAGGTTCGTGTGGGGCCCACAAAGGTCTTGATCTCGGAATTGCAAAATCACGACTCAGGCTTCTTTGTGCTGAAAAATATTCAAGTATTTCCATAAAATCTTCAAGTATATGTGGACATCCAGGGGCCGTCCATGTGTCACCATGTCAGCGAACAAAAGGTGGTCATCATGTCGACGAAGAACGTAGACATCTAGAGGTCGTCCACAGTAGTCACCATGTCGGTGAAGAAGGTAGACATATGGAGGTCATCCACATGTCAGAACATCTGCAAAAGGAAAGGGTAATGCAAGTTTATCGCCATCATCTCTCCTGGGCCCAAAAGAATTCTTCTCTGAAGAATTAAAGATGAAGTGTGGGGAGTAACATTCCAAGTTGAGACAAATTAAATCTTCCTTCAAAATCCAGTTATGCTCTAAAATTGGCTTATATCTCCACTTGACTCTAAATTTCTAGTAGGATCCAGCTCGTATGATCGTGGTTGAAATGCCCTAAACCCTTAAATCCAGGTCTGATGCGTTATACCTGATCATATCCTGATAAATCATAATCCATAATATACGCAACGGAAAACATAATCATAATCTCCATACAACATAACACCAAAGTTTACTAATTCTAACTATAATCCATATTAAATCATCCATCACTTGCATTTTCATAAATCTACATAACTCCCAAAACAATTCATTATTTTTACAATCATTCCTTACTCAGTAGCCTTAAAACATAAAGGCATAAAACATAAATATTTACATTCTCTAAAAACAACATTAAAATGTTTATACCATTTTTCTTATATCTCCTAATAATGCTATAAAAACCTCGAGCTCTATAAGCTCGATCTCGAGGAAATCCTTAAAAAAAAAAAAAGATAATTTCATATTCGGGTGAGACACATCTTAGTAAGGGAAGAAACCATATATTAAAGCAGTGTGTGGCCAACATGAGTTTATAATCAACATAATATTTAACATTTGCGAATTCTTAACATAATTTCCGAAATCATTTTCTGATCCTATTCAAACACATGCAAGATATTTTACCCACGAGATTGCCCAAGGATAAGGGTGATTACCCGCCCATACAAGTAGCACCCCTCTGCTCTAATACATTTGACAACCCAAAGGTCACAACTAAAGCATACCAGTGCACTCACCTTACTCAGTAAGCCCTCAAGTGATAAATTGATCTCGTACTCACACTGTTCATACAAAAGTTTACCGGCAAAGGCCCTAAGGATAAGGAAATCTACCCGCCCATACAAGTAGGTTCCCTCTGCCCTCGTACGTTATGCGGCTACTGCCACAGGCGAAAGGTATGCCTCCCCCAATCGTAACATATTCTACGCACATACATACTTCTAATATCATAATACATCATTTTTTTCTGTCATTATACATTCATGCACATTCATTCCTGTTCATAACTTAACTTCGCATTTCGTTTCACTTTAAGTGACTCTTTCCCATTTACATCATTTACCTTTCTCATTTCATTTCATTGCATAACATTTCATTTCATTACTTCGTACTACTGCTGGTCTTTAGCCATCATCAGTTAGTCTACGTAGAAACGTGCTAGATCTACTAACACAGCTCCTTTTAGCTGTCATCAGTTAGTCTACACAGAAGTGTACTAGATCTGCTAACATAGCTGTCTTTCAGCTATCTTACATTTACATGGTTGCATTTAACATACACAGAAAACATTGTCCATATCATATTTTATTCTCATTGTTTTACTTACATAGCCTGCATCTCATACATTTAACATATATTTGCACATATTCTCATGCCACACAATTTAATAGTAAAATTCATACATTGTCTGTAAAATAAGCCAACCAACATTTAACGTTTATATACTAAAAATACCTTTCATTTCTTACATGATTATCCTAAAAATATTTTTCCACTTTCATCAGTTCATTTTCGCATATATATATATCTAATAAACAACCCTAAACTCGAAAAAAATATAATTTAAATAGTTGGCATTTTACCCATACCGAAACATATACACGTATATATAACACAATTTCTTTTTTCATTAAATTCATAAAAATTATTATTTAATATATATTTTTCCTCTTACCTGGTTTCTTGAACAACGCCAACAGGGACTCCGAAAAATACCTACGGCGCTCACCCGGACCTTGAAATTAAATTCTTAATTCCAATAAATTATTCTTGAATAAAATATTATTTAAATATTTCATAAGGCCATAATTCCTAAATAAATAATAATATCTTTAAATTTAGCCAAATTCCCAAATCCCACTCTCGCTTTGGTGTAGGGCTTAGAAAACTCCAATTAGAAAATTACCTATGTCAAAATGACGACGACGACGACTAGGACCCCGTGGTGGTGTCCATTCGTCAATTTAACCACATATTAATAGCGAAATTGAGAAAATAAAAAAAAAATACCTTTCCCCAGGAGCAGTGTCTAAGCTGTTCCTACAACAAATCTGCTCCAGTAGAAATGTCGGCAGCGGAACCAGGAATCCAACGGCACCTTTTGTTTCCCGATCCGTCGCAAACTTGCCAAGAAATTGAGAGAGAGAGAGAGAGAGAAGGATGGAGAGACGCACAGGAGTGCGCAAGAGATTGCAAAGGGGGGCGTCTAACCCTTCTGTTCTTCTTCTTTCTTTCTTCCTTCTTATCTCTTCTTTTACTTTTATATATATATATATATATATATATATATTACTTTAACATATATTAATATATATATATTAACTTACTTATATATATATATATATCTTATTTTAATTAGTTTTTTTTTTCCAATGCAATATTATTAACAACTAGTTATTTAATTATTTAATTTATCTTAATTTAATTTCTTTAATTTTAATTTTAATTTTAATTTTTGTCTTTTTCTCACACCATTCCTTTTATTTATTTATCTGTTATTTTATGTATATATATATATATATATATATATTCTAATTATTTTAATCCTTTTTAAATTTTTGGGTCTTTACATTCTCCCCTCCTTAAGAAATTTCGTCCTCGAAATTTGTTACCCGATCTTTCATTCCATAATTCTATGATTCACTATATCCTACATCATAATATCAACAACACAATTATATACTTTAAATCTAATACACATCCAAGTTCTCCATATAACAACCCGTCTCATGGCTAAGAAACATCACCGTCGATGGATTTACAGTGGTTTTCAGAAACTTTCGAATGAATCAGAAAATCATAGAAGTCCGCCAAAGGATTTCCGCCTCCAAGTTATAAGACAAAATCCTATACTTCCCTACACCATACCTACTTCTCAACACCTAATCTAACCCATCCATTTAGCATCCTTATCCTAACTGTTTCCTATACTCTGGTATAAATAATCTCTAACCTAATACTATAATATTTCCATATCCAGGTGATGTGAAATTAATCACACTTTCGGCTGGACATTGCTCTGATACCAATTGAAATGCCCCGAACCCTTAAATCCGGGTCTGGTGCATTATACCTGATCATATCCTGATAAATCATAATCCATAACATACGCATCGGAAAACATAATCATAATCTCCATATAACATAACGCCAGAGTTCACTAATTCTAACTATAATCCATATTAAATCATCCATCACCTGCATTTTCATAAATCTACATAACTCCCAAAACAATTCAGTATTTTTACAATCATTTCTTAATACATAGCCTTAAAACATAAAGGCATAAAACATAAATATTTACATTCTCCAAAAACATCATTAAAATGTTTATACCATTTTTCTTATATCTCCCAATAATGCTATAAAAACCTCGAGCTCTCTAAGCTTGATCTGGAGGAAATCCTGAAAAAAAAAAAAAGATAAATTCATATTCGAGTGAGACACATCTCAGTAAGGGAAGAAACCATATATTAAAGCAGTGTGTGGCCAACATGAGTTTATAATCAACATAATATTTAACATTTTCAAATTCTTAACATAATTTCTGAAATCATTTTCTGATCCTATTCAAACACAAGTAAGATATTTTACCCATGAGATTACCCAAGGATAGGGGTGATCACCCGCCCATACAAGTAGCATCCCTCTGCTCTGATACATTTGGCAACCCAAAGGTCACAACTAAAGCATACCAGGGTACTCACCTTACTCAGTAAACCCTCAAGTGATAAATTGATCTCGTACTCACACTGTTCATACAAAATTTTACCGACAAAGGCCCTAAGGATAGGGAAATCTACCCACCCATACAAGTAAGTTCCCTCTGCCCTAATACGTTATATGGCTACTACCACATCTGTAGCTACTAGTGCACTCGCCTTACTCAGCAAGCCCTCAGGCGAAAGGTATGCCTCGCCCAATCATAACATATTCTATGTACATACATACTTCTAATATCATAATACATCATTCTTTTCTATCATTATACATTCATGCACATTCATTCTTGTTCATAACTAAACTTTGCATTTCGTTTCACTTTAAGTGACTCTTTCCCATTTACATCATTTACCTTTGTCATTTCATTTCATTGTCATTTCATTGCATAACATTTTATTTTATTACTTCGTATTATACCTGGTCTTTAGCCATCATCAATTAGTCTATGTAGAAACGTGCTAGATCTGCTAACACAGCTCCTTTTAGCTGTCATTAGTTAGTCTGCACAGAAGTGTGCTAGATCTGCTAACATGGCTGTCTTTCAGCTTTCTTACATTTACATGGTTACATTTAACATACATAGGCAACATTGTCCATATCATATTTTATTCTCATTGTTTTACTTACTTAGCCTGCATCTCATACATTTAACATATATTTGCATAGATTCTCATGCCACACAATTTAACAATAAAATTCATACATTGCCTGTAAAATAAGCCAACCAACATTTAACGTTTATATACTGAAAATACCTTTCATTTCTTACATGATTATCTTGAAAATATTTTTCTACTTTCATCAGTTCATTTTCGCATATACATATCTAATAAACTACCTTAAACTCGAAAAAAATATAATTTAAACAGTTGGCATTTTACCCATACCGAAACATATACACGTATATATAACACAATTTATTTTTCCATTAAATTCATAAAAATTTTGATTTAATATATATTTTTCCCCTTACCTAGTTTCTTGAACTACGCCAACAGGGACTCCGAAAAATACCTGCGGCACTCACCCGGACCCTGAAATTAAATTCCTAATTCCTATAAATTATTCCTGAATAAAATATTATTTCAATATTTCCTAGGACCATAATTCCTAAATAAATAATAATATCTTTAAATTTAGTCAAATTCCCAAATCCCACTCTCGCTTTGGAGTAGGGCCTAGAAAACTCCAATTGGAAAAGTACCTACGCCAAAATGATGACGACGAACACTAGGACCCCATGGTGGTGTTCGTTCGTCGATTTAACCACATATTAACAGTGAAATTGGAAAAATGGGGAAAAAATACCTTTCCCTAGGAGCAGTGCCTAAGCCATTCCCACAACAAATCTGCTCCAGTAGAAATATCGGCAGTGGAACCAGGAATCCAACGGTACCTTCCGTTTCCCAATCCGTCGCAAACTTGCCAAGAAATTAAGAGAGAGAGAGAGAAGGACGGAGAGGTGCACATGAGTGCACAGGAGATTGCAGAAGGGGGGGTCGGCGTCTGACCCTTCTGTTCTTCTTCTTTCTTTCTTCCTTCTTATCTCTTCTTTTACTTATATATATATATATATATATATATATATATATTACTTTAAATTATATTAATATATATATATATATTAACTTACTTATATATATCTTATTTTAATTAGTTTTTTTTCCAATCCAATAATATTTAATTTAACAACTAGTTATTTAATTATTTAATTTATCTTAATTTAATTTCTTTAATTTTAATTTTAATTTTTTTTTATTTTTCCCACACCATTCCTTTTATTTATTTATCTGTTATTTTATTTATATATATTTTTTCTAATTATTTTAATCCTTTTTAAATTTCCGGGTCTTTACAATGGTTTTGTCATCTAGGAACTCAATGTCATCACGGTTCTTGGATATTGACGGTGATGGTGGTACAGGCAATTTCTATGGTTCAGGTGCATGATGAAAGGAGAACGGAGTTGGATTACCTGCAAGGTTAGAAATAGAAGGCTCTATGAAAGTAGATGCTACAAGAAATGGGGTTAAATTCTCAACATTAAACACATTACAAATGTCATATTCAATGGGAATATCAATCATATAAGCATTAGAACTAATTTCATTTAAACTCTTGAAAGGACCCATTTTCTTAACATATAAATTTCTTACCTTTCCTACTGGAATCTGTTCGAGACGAATACAAATCATGACCATATCACCCTCTGAAAATTTTCGTAACATGCAATGAATATCAGTAATAGATTTATAATGTTCATTGTTCAGATTGATCATCATTATAATTTCAGAGTCTAGCTCATGTATGTGTTTTGCAATGGCATCAATCGACTCACTCACTCTAGACTTAAATGGTAGAGGAATAAGATCTACAAGCTTTCTAGGACTATATCCTATGATATCTTGACATGGGCTAAGTATGGCGGTCCAATCCGCTGAACTACTGAATGCAAAATTTGCTACAGGAAAACATAAATCCCAATCTATGTTGTGGTCAACTATGAAACATCTCAATAGGTCGGTAAGGCTCCTATAAACTACTTCAATTTTGGCATCAGTTGGAGGGTTACAAGCACTAGAAAATTTTAGTTTGGTGCCTAACATAGTCTTCAAGGCCTTCGGGAAGTAACTTATGAGATTCACATCTCTATCAAAAACAATGATTTTGGGAAACCTATTCTTGAAGTCAATTTTGTTGGTTACTCTACATTTGATCCATGTGCTGAAAGTTTTAGCTTTCTTGGGATTAGGGAAAGTAGTGTAGTCAAGTGGAACTAAATTCTTATGAACAAATTCATGTTCCTTCAATTCGTTCACTTGTTTCAACTCCTCATGTTCTATCGGGTTCACTCTAGGATGTGGTAAATGAGGCAAAGATGAAAAAGGAACAAGTTCTGTGACAAGAAGAATCTTTCCCATGGGAGGTAGCTCACTAGGTGGCTTATGAATGACATTATCAAACTCAAAAGGTAAAGATGATACTTCTAAGGGTGTTTCTTTCTCAAGAAGGGGTATTTCAATCTCCTTAGTAACATCCATCGACACTACCTTTGTTGACCTTATAGGTCACACCCAGTTTTGATGATGACAAATACTTGTTGCATTTGATGGCTTTCAAGTGTATGTACAGGTTCATTTTAGCATATCAAGTAATGGCACATGAAAACAAAGTATAAAGACCCCGAAGATTAGTTTCATGTTGTAATTCATTTTATGTAATATGGGTCTGTAATAATAATTAGGACATAAGGTTTGTAATAATTATCTATATATCATGTATATAGGATCTGTAAGATCGAAAATGCCATAGACTAACCATAGGGACCAAATGACCTTAGGGCATGCTTTGGTTGACTGACGCTAAGTTTTTAGGCGTACTTGAAAAGACCCTAGGTCTCTACACAAATGCACAAAATAGTCCCCATATCACATATATTCTCAATAGAAATAATTGAATTAAAAATTGGACTAAATAGGCATAATTGTGAGAGGTCAGGCGACCAAACCCCAGGAGTTCAAAACTATTCGGGCACCCAAATTGTTGAGAAGTCAACAGTTTGACCAGGCTTTGGGCGATCAAACCTATTTTGACCCTATCTCCCTCGGGCGCTCGAACCCTTTGAAAAAGACATTTCACCAACTCGGGCTGCCGAGCATTTTAGTTCAAATCATGCCTCGGGCGACTGAACTCTTGTGTTCAGGCTACCGATCCCAAAACCGGGCACCCAAACCTGAGAACAAAATGCTATTGACTTTTGTTCGGGTTACCGCACCAAAACTCGGGCTGCCGAACCATTTTTTAGAGTTCTTAAAAAAAGTGTCTACTTGGGCGACCAAACCTAGGTTCAGCCACCCGAACCTTGTTAGGTTAAAATTAATTTACCTGAGGTAAACATGGGTTAATTTGGGATTAATATTTCCTAAGCATTTTAGACTTTTCTAATAATACCCAATAGGTCCCAAACGGTTATATTTTTGACCTTGTCTATAAATATGGGTTCATTTGTGAGGGTTAGCATGAGATTAGCCAAAATCATTAGCAAAAATCCTCTCTATCTCAAAATCTCATTTTGCCCAAAATACTCTCAAATATTCATTCCCTTGATACATCTTGATATTATGAGAGTTTATTGATTGTCATTGTGTTTATTAGATAGTGCTAATACTCCCATTTGTTTAGTTGATTGTTTGATATTATTTTTTGGGAGTCAAGCAAGAATTTTTTTAGAGATTTTTATTTGATAAATCTAGTGTTGGGAAAAACTCATTAGCTTAAGGATTTTTGCATTGTCATTGCAAAGATTCCTATAGCTTGATTTTGTTGTGCAAAATATTTTTAACAAACTATATTATTCTTTCAAACAACTCTTGAGCATATTACATTGAAGAAAATATTTTTGAGTTGATTTAAAGATTGTTGCAGCATCTTTGAAACTGTGATTCATTATTGAGATTTGATATGACTTGTTTCAAAGAAATAGCTTGATTAGAACACTCCTGAGCATATTAGTGATAATACCTTGTTGAGTGATCCTTACACAAAAATACACATCACTGAGCTTACATTACCTATATTGTTGATGTGTATGTGATAGATTATATTGGGTTCATATCTTCTTTACTTGAGAAGCATAATCACTGTACCAGTTATGTTGTGAAAAATACTGTTGTATTTCCAAGTGTGGCCTGAGGGGGTGGTAGTCCAGCCCGTAATGATTGTTAGGGCCTTCTCCGCCCTGCAAGGAGAATTTGTAGAGGTTAAGATCAGCCCTGTGCTAATTGACATGGTTGTATTAGGTGCTGCTCCACCCGTTGAGTGAGCATTAGTGGAATCCTCGGGCTTGCGAGCTAAAGGCAGGGACATAGGCACAGTTGCCCAAACCCCAATAACATATCATGTGTCTGTTTATATTTTCATACTTCATATTTACCGCATGTGTATGTTATAGTGTGAATGATGCGCATGATTTAAATTTCCACATATTATATTTATCTACCCATTTGGGATTGCATAGAAAGACCCAAAGTTGTGATATTCTTCTAACATCTGGTTTAACCTAGGAATAAGTTTTAAAATTCCAATTCACCCCCCCCCCCTCTTTGGAATACACCAAAGCTAACAACCTTAGTATCTTGACTCTCATGCTCACATAGATTTTTACCTATGGTGTTCAAAGATTCTCCACTAATTTCTATCTTTTCGTTCTTTGTCATCTCACTTTCTTCCCTATCAAGCGCCAGCTTCATAGGTGCTTTTCCTTTGTCCATAGGTTGTGGGACTGGAGAATTGCTTTCTTGGGAGGTGAGTAGACCTATTTGCACTGGTCAGGACTTATCATAACTCTGAATCTTGTGAGAGTATGATTTATTGGAAGAGGTATCAAACCGTTTTCCCATGTAACCTTTAGTCATTTGCTCAAATTCATAAGCTAAACTATAGGCCTCGTCAAGGGATTCAATGTGATATGGGAACAATTTTCTCCTTAGTTCAAGCTTTAATCCTAGGCAGAATCAAGAGGTTTGTTGACTATCAGTCTCATAGACACCATGTCTTACAGTCAGCTTATCGAATTGATTCATATATTTTTGGAACAGTCATGCTACCTTGACGCAAGTTGTAAAGCTGATCTATAAGGTGCTCTCTATATCTAAAGGGTGCATACTTCTCCCTTAACCTATCCTTTATTAGATCCCAATGCTTAATGGGTCTATGGTTTAACCTCGCTTCTTGCCTCTTAACATTTATCCAATGGAGTTTGGCATGCCCCATTAATTTCATTTTTGCAAACATAACCCGATGAGGATCAATCATCTTAGACCAATCAAAATAGGCATCCATCCCAGTCAACCAATCTTGGAAGACTTTAGGATCCATAAACCCATCATAGGTGGGGGCTTTTATCCTCATTACATCCTTGTAAGGATCATGACATTCCCTATAGTAAGGTCTCATGAAATGAAGGTCATCAACGTCATAGTCCTCATTATCCCAATGTTGGACATAGGGCTCATGACGTGGTTGTCTCCTAGAAAAGTCATCTTGACGATTCACTCGCCTTTGTGAAAGGAGGGGAGGTCTTTCTCTAGGAGGCATGGGTGGTTCTTCTTCTTTATAAATCCTATGACCTAGGTAACAGTTACCATCTCTAGTTGTCATTAAATCATAACCACAAGGACAACTACTCACTGTTAAAGAAGTGACTTTGAGGGTTTAGCCTGACCAAACCTAGGCTCTAACCTAGGCTCTGATACCAAGACGGTGCAGGCCAAGATGGTACACCCTAGTTGTTATGCTCAAATGATGTAGGGCAGGGTAGGGTGACCTAGTCCTACTTGTGTTCAACCCTCAATCAACACACACATGATAAACACTTTAAAATCATAATTTAATCAACAAACATAAACAAAATAAATCATGTTTTATCTTGCGGTCCAAGGATTTTAAAAGGGTATATAATTAGATTCAAATTCAGTCCCAAGTGGTTCTTTCACAAGATAATCAAGTTATATGCCATGAACATGCTCTTCAATCATTCAAGAAAATAATTCCAAGCTACCACAATTATATTCCCATGGTTGACATTCAAATATATGTTTAAACTGAGAAATTTGGGGAATCCCGAGAGCAGCTAATGGATTTTCAGCCGCGAACACCGTTCAGTATTTGAGGCATAAATTTCTCTAAAAAAACTCTAAATAAGGTGATATTTGTGACAAAATAACTATAAGAAAAATTCAAACAACTTTTATGTTTAAGGTTTTTGAATATGAGAAGGTTTTGATAGTGAAAATCGCACATCAAGTCAGAACACAAACACTGTCAGGCGACTGGGCAGCGAAGGGTCAGCTTAGAAACGGGATTTTTAAGGGGTTTTGCGAAGCTATGGTTTATGTGATCCAAAAAAAATGATTAACAAAGTTATGGATGGGTTGGGATGAGTTTTACCATGTGGATCCTCTGAATAACTTACCAATGATCAACGAATATGAATCACACCAAGGAATCCGTCAAGATCGCGGTGAACCAGTGTAAAGGTTGTTGCTTGCTGTTGTCATGTGTGGATGGCACAAGATGATCTGAGATGGTGTAGATGTGATGGATTGATTATGATAGATAGATTTTGGATAGGTTGTTGGTCTCACACCAACTGATCTTCGAGGAGAACGTCGTAGCCTCTCGCCATTCAATCGCAAGGATCGGAACAAGAGCTCAAAACTTTCTCAAAGGAAGAACCTTTCTTTTCATTCAATAATCAAACTTGGCTACCTCTTCCAGCGTTTGCAGTAGAATATATATATAGGGAAAATAAAGACCTAATAATAAAATGACCAAAACGTCCCCATACAGGCATGGGAGATAACTCACTTTAATGATCACAATTTAAACTTAGTAATCACTTAATCCTCTCATAAAATAAATACCTAACAACTCATAATGAAATTAATTAAATGAAATAAAATCAAAAGGGAGGTCCAAGCTAGGTGGGGCCTAGATGAGCCGTGTAGTACCCAATAGGTTCGTGTGGGGCCCACAAGGGTTTTGATCTCGGAATTGCAAAATCAAAACTCAGGCTTCTTTGTGCTGAAAAATCTTCAAGTATTTCCATAAATTCTTCAAGTATATGTGGACATCCAAGGGCCATCCACGTGTCACCATGTCGGCGAACGAAAGGTTGTCATCATGTCGGCAAAGAATGTAGACATCTGGCGGTCATACACGGTAGTCACCATGTTGGTGAAGAACGTAGACATCTGGAGGTCGTCCACGTGTCAGAACATCTACAAAAGGAAGGGGTAACGCATGCCAATCCCCATCATTATGCAACTTATGCATTAAATTTTTAGCCAGGAAAAATAAAATTTTCAATAAACTTTACTTTGGCTATCTTACGATTAAGTTAAACTAATAATTTCTAACGTGTGAAATGAGTTTATGAATTCTTTAACTTTGATTTGGCATTTGAAAAGATTTGATCATTTAAGCTCCATTATGAGTTTAGGATTATATATTTATATATACAATATTAATTTCCTAAAACTCAAAACTCTATGAAGGATAAATCATGTTATATTTATGATTTTTAAATTTAAGCATATATATATAACATTAAGAATCTTATAACGATAAAAAGATTGTCCATTTGAATGGGACTTATTTAAACATGCTTATGAGATTTAATCTAAGAATTGATAGTTTAATGTAAGCATGTTATTGCCAATATTATCATATATTAACCAATCATAGTCATATGTATATATATTAAGCTTAGATTGGATATGATCACTAAGACTCACGTATTGGCTAGATTTTCTTAGGGTTCTCATTATAATAATAGTATATATTAAAATTCTGAATTTCAAGTGCAAAACACTATTCGAGCATTTATCACCATTGTAACCCCTATTATTTAATTAACAAATTCTAAGATCCACGATATCAAAAGAATTCAATATGAGCTAGTGATCTTAAGACTTCTAGTTCAATAATATATGTTATTTATTTTTCTTATCTAAAATCTTATGAGTTCTCGTGTATTTCTTTGAAGCTACTCATAAGAAGGCATTTCATTATCACTTTCATCACATGATTCATTAAAGATTTAACATAAACCATACAATATAAACCATGACATAAATTCAACACAGGATTCATCATATGATTCACAAATAAAATTAATATGAGATGTAACACATGAATCAATATATGAATCTACAACAAAGTAGAAGGAGGAAGATATACAATCAGTTTACTCCTTCTTAGTTGTTTGAGTGCAGAGTGGCGCTCCTCTCTCTCTCTCTCTCTCTCTCACACGCACACACACAATTTTTCTACACCTTTAATGGTTCCCAAATATTCCTTGGTACTACTTATATAAGATAAAAATCCTTTTACAAACATTAGTAGTATAAGGCAAAGTATGAGAATATGCATGGCATTGACAATGATATGCATTAAAATCATGTCATGCTTCATTCAATTCATTTTCAAGTTTGGGAAAATCATGCACAAAAAAAAAAAAAAAAAAAAAATCTATTGGATATGAATTATCTTTAACAATTCCTTTCCAAATCCTCCAAACAATTGATTTTACAAAAGAATTTATTTTCAATTTTCAAACAGTAAAATCTTCACTGTGAAAGTAGTGGAGGATTTGCAAAGGGTTGACCCTCAAAACAGGGAAACACTAAAAATGAGTTGTTCTAATCTTTATGCAAATAGCGGTTAAGTTTATTGCAACCAGGCTCTAATACCAATTGATAGGAATAGTGTATCCCCAAGAGGGGAGTGCATTGGACAATTAAAATTCTTCCTAGGTTAAATTAAAATCACAATCAGTATTACACAATGTAGAGTCTTTCTAAGTAGTCTCAATTCCCTCAATTAATTAGGTATGCTAATATTTTAAACCAATAAGGCATTTATAACAAATTAAACATTAGCATACATATACTTCATCATATCCCATTAAAGTATTAAGGTGTGTATGTCAAAATATTTATCAATTAATGCGAACACACAAGCGTACAACATATCTCATTTAATTCAAATGTGTGCATGCATATAATTATAACAATAAATAAACAAGCATAGACATGTGAAAATTAAAGTTCAGAAATTTAAAAGAGATAAAGAGAGGGACACACGATTTTTTATTGAGGTTTGGCCAAACTAGCCTATTAGCCCCAGTGGCTAAGGGTCCTCTTTCCAGCTTATTTTGATGATAATAACCCATTAGTGGTTCTTAAGTGTGCTAACACCTTTCTCTAGTCTAGTTCAGATACACAGGACAGTTCCAAAGTGAGCATTAAGGGTCAACCATGCATCATACTGGCAAAGAGCAAATGAAAATCAATAAAGCCCAACATATGACACATCCGGAACTCAACCACTCAACCAAAGCACTTATGGATCTTACACTGCGTACACAAGCTTTGGGTTGTGTGTGTGTGTTTGTAGGGAAGATTGATTTTGTAACTCCTTTGTGTATAGTACCGTTCAAAATTTACCAGCAAGAGATGGACAAACTTCATATGCATTCAGTTTATGATAGCGTAAAACTTTGACACTAAGACCGCACATGCATACTAAGTCACCTTAGTCTGCACAAAATTTCTAAATTCAAAACAAGACATCTTGTAAGATGGTAAAATTATTTCTAACAAGTATGAACCTTGACTCGGTCAAAGAACACCCTTGGACTCGTTAGAATTTCATTTACAATCTCTTTAATACAGTAAAACAGGGCAGCTCGTCAACGAGCACAAGGCCCCGTCGATGAATACACACGAGAGACTCGTCGACGTACACAGGGGAATCGTCGACGAGGAAATACCGAGAAGACCTTAAATTCCGAAACAGTTGTATCATCAATGAACACATGGTTTCGATAACAGGCATATAAGTTAGTCTTGTCAACGTACACAGGGTACTCGTCGACAAAGATAAACCAAGAGCTACCTGATTTTAGAACACCTGTCTCGTCGACAAACACATAGTCTCGACGACGAGTAGATATGTCAATCTCATCAACGTACATGGGGTACTCGTCAACGAAGATAAACTGAGAGCCACCTAAATTTAGAACGAGATGTCCCATCAACGAACACATGGTCTCAACGACGAGGCCAAGCATGGGACCCATCGACAAATAAATGACCTCGTCGATGAGTGTCGGGATCAGGCAGCATTAAATGAACAGTAACAGCTATTTTTCAAACTTATTTTTACTCCATTAATGCCAATGGCTCTCTAGCGAGTTGCTCGACCCTTTTCCAATAAATATCAATCTTGTGCATTCGTTCTAGAGCAATTGAGCATTTGGTTGTCAAGCACATTTATTGGAGCATTCAAAATCTAGGGTTTATCCTTGTTCACTTTCTCTTGCTCTTTACTCTTGGTCCACCTACCATTCACAAGGAGAATAGTGTGAGATTTATACTTGTATATTCAGCTCATAGAGGAGCATTCTACATTGTATTTACTTGCTTTCAAATTCATTGTATTGGAGGTTCCTTGTGAGCCATTATAAGGTGACTCTAGGTGAGCACCATTGTTAAAGCTCGTTGTGAGCAGCTAGTTTGTAAAGGCTTCTCCACCAGGAAGGAAGGTTACATAGTGGATTTGGAAAATCCTTGAGTTGGTCTCAATGCGTGGATGTAGGCTCGGTGCCAAACCACATTAACATCGCTACGTTAAGCTTCTCTTATCCCTTCTTTCTTGCTTTGCTCTCTTATTGTTATTTGCTTTAAATATATACTGTGATATAAAACCCTTGCTTTTGACAAGAAAACTTTGTGATTGTATAAATACTTGTACATCCGCAAAAGATGTCTGTTCACCACCCCCCCTCTAGACGCATATTCGGGCCAACAAGTGGTATCAGAGCGCCAGTCGCTAGACGTTCGGAGTAATTTCCAGGCGCAAAGATCAAATGGTGGATATGTTTGCCCAGGTCAATCCGTAGACCATCCTCCCAAGTTCTTCAGAATTAACTATCCGGCATGGAAAGATCGGATGTCAATCTTCATCCAAGCTTATGACTACCGAATGTGGAATGTCATCACCGAAGGAGACTGCATTTTCAAGAATGAGGAAGGTGATGACATACCAATCAGGAAACTTCCTGAGGCTGATGCAAAGTTAGCACAACTAAATTTCAAGATGAAAAACTTCCTTTATTGTGTTGTAAATGATGAGGAATACAATCGGATCTGCGGATGCAACATGGCGAAGGGGATGTGGGAGAAGCTTCAGGTAACATATGAAGGAAAGACCCAGGTAAAAAAAAAATCAAAAATTTATATGTTAGTTAAAGAATATAAAATGTTTAAAATGGAAAAGGGTGAGTCAATTACTGCTATGCTTACTCGCTTTACACATATTATGAAGGGATTGAAAGCCCTTGGTAGGGATTATTTTATGGAAGATAATGCGCAGAAAGTCCTTTACTCTCTATCGAAATCTTGGCACACAAAGTCCACAGCAATTGAGGAGGCAAAGGACCTATCAAAGGTCACCCTCGACGAGCTAATTGGGTCTCTCATGACCTATGATATCAAAAAGAAAAACGCTAGTGCAGAAGCTGAGGCACTGAAAAAGGAAACCAAAATTGCCCTAAAAGCTGAAAAACAATAGGAGCTCGTGGAGGAAGAAGAAAATGATGACGATGATGAAGTTTCTCTCCTTACAAGAAGATTCAGAAATTTCTTGATGAACGAACAAGGTGGCAAACAAAAGGAGAAAGGAGAATCAAGCATAAGGTGCTATAACTACAAAAATATCGGGCACCATATGGCTAACTGCCCACTCTTCAAAAACAAAGGCAACAATCAGCAAGGAGACAAAAAAAAGTTTAAAGCCATGAACGCAACCGGGATGAGCTAGATGGAACCTCAACCAATGAAGAAATCAAAGGAGAAGTTGCAAACTTCTGCTTTATGGTGGATGAACACAATGAGGTAAATTCTGATGACGAATACCGTCCATCATATGAAGAATTAGAAGAAAATTGTAGGAAGCTTTATATTGAGTTGATAGCTGCTAAAAAGAAAAACAAGCTTTTAGAAGAAACTCATGCAAAATGCAAGCAAAATAAAATCTACTCATGTGATACTATAAAAGAGGAAAATGCATCTCTCAGTTTTGAAAACGAAAAACTTATCAAGAAGTGTAAAAATGACAAGGAGTCTTTTCAAAAAGAGGTTGGAAGTTTGAAAAACCAAATTATGAAAATTCTTCAAGAAAACTCAAATTTGAAAAAGAAGGTTGAAGATCAAAATAACATAATTTACAAATTTACAAATGGAAAAGAGAATTTTGATAAGCTACTTGGAGTCCAAAGATTTGGAATTTTCAAAGAAGGATTGGGCTATGGCTTATCGTCATCCAAATTAATCGGTTTTTCAAACCTTTGTGCTAAAAGAAGCTCTTTGTCAAAGAAAATCCCTGCACCTAAACCAAACCCCTTACATGCCAATAAAGTTTGGTTACATTGCGAAAGAAGGGGTTATGTACGCTTTACTTGCCCCTTCAAGGGAAACAGAGGAAAAGGGATGAAGTAGAAATGGGTGATTAAGAACACTAACCCTGTAGAACCCAAGACAATATGGGTACCAAAACAAATCACTTAGTGCTATGTGCAGGTTATGGTTCCTTGATAGCAGCTACTCAAGACACATGATGGGAGATACAAGCATATTCATCTCACTCACCTGCAAGAAGGAAAGATTGGTAACATTTGGAGACAAAGCCAAAGGAAGAATCATCGACAAAGGTAAAATAGGTAATTCATCCTTGGCTATTGAAAATGTTGCTCTTGTAGATACACTTAAACATAACCTATTGAATATTAGTTAGTTGTGTGATAAAGAGTTAAATATTATATTCCAATCCACTCAATGCTTGATAAATGATTTGAATGGAAATACTATACTAATAGGCAAACGTGAATCTAACATCTACACAATTGAGTTTGATGACATTAAAACTTGTGATGTTAGGTGTTTGGCTATAACAAATGAAAATTGTTGGTTATGGTATAGGAGACTATGTCATGCTAGCATGGATTTATTGCATAGGCAATCATCTAAGGAACTAGTGAATGGCTTACCAAAGATAATTATGTAAAAGACAAAGTATGTGATACATGTCAATATGGAAAACAAGCTAAATCATCTTTCAAAACCAAGAAAATGATATCCACCACAAGACCATTAGAATTTATCCATCTTGATTTGTTCAGACCAAATGATATTGCAAGTATTAGTGGAAAACTGTATGCTTTTGTGATAGTTGATGATTTCTCTAGGTTTTCGAGGGTAATTTTTCTTGCAAACAAAAGTGATACTTACAATGCCTTCATTCATTTTTGTGGAAAAATTCAAAATGAAAAGGGGATGTCAATTGTTCACATTAGGAGTGATAGGGGAAAAGAATTTAGAAACAAATAATTAGAAGATTTTTGTAACGAAAATGGCTATTCACACAACTTCTCCACACCAAAAACTCCACAACAAAATAGAGTAGTTGAAAGAAAGAACCGAACACTCCAAGAAATGGCTAGGACAATGCTTAATGAACATAATCTTCCAAAATATTTTTTGGCCGAAGCCGTTTGTTGAGTCAGGTGTAATCCCAAGAGAGGGAGCGAATTGGGTATTTAAAAAATTCTAAGGCACTTAGTTACCTCTTACACCCTTCTTATAAATTTACTAATAAATTCTTTTTACTCAATTACTTAAGTGCAAGACTATCCTATCTATGCATACAATATACACAAATTAAATGCAATGCTAAAAATAAAAAGCGAAGGGAAGAGAGAAGACAAACACAGTTTTACGAGGTTCAGCCGACTTGGCCTACGTCCTCACCTTGAGCAACCACTCAAGGATTCCCTAAAACCCTACTCCTTAAAGTGGGACGGAGCTTCCCATACAATCCGCTGTTTACAAGAGGCACAACTTCCTCCTACTCCACTACTTACAAGAGATACAGCTCTCTCCTCACACACCGGTTCACACCCCGAACCGTGTATACAATAAAATCTGGAAAATACACTCAAAAACAATGCTCTTAACAAAAGCTTGTGAGTACAATTCAAATTCCTAGCACATTAACTTATGATATAACTTGAAGCTCATGAATGTATGAAAAACGATACAATCGTTTGATGTATGATGTGTGTCAACACACAAATTTGTATTTAATCAAAACTCCCAAGTAAAAATATATTTGAAATGCCTTGGAGTTAACTAGGGTTCTTGGTTCACTTTGCAAAGATGTAAAAGTATGTTTGAAATGAACTCATTAACAAAATCTTTGTCTTGAATACAAACTCAATCAAAATCACAAAGCTTTATTTCATGTATTTAATCATAAATTGAGAATATTAATTTTCAGAAAATATCCCTCAATTAAATGTATAGTTGTAAGTACCAAGGATATTTAATCAAGTAGTAATATAACTAAAATATATATCCTTTAGAAAATACACACTTGAATCAAAAAATCAATCAAGCAAGTTAAATAAGTTTTCTCAAGTAATGATCTTCTCAAAAATATATTTTATATGAATAGGCACACTCAAGATCAAAACTTTTCAATACTTAGTCAATAACAAGCAATGTAATGAGATGAAAAGTCACAACACTAATAACTTGAAAGATCAAACCTCAATACTAGATTGAAGTCCAGTAGAGTAAACAAGTTCCCTTTGAAAATCTGATTTGATTTGCCCAAGCTTGAAGATTTTAGATTGATGTATAGGCAATCGTATAACACTTTTCAATGATCTTGCAACAAGGTGTGTTCTTCTCTTTCTTGTGTGTCTAACTTGTGTTCTAGGGTTTAGATATTCATAATATATAGTATATTACCTTTAGGATTGATCTCAACTGTTAGATCAATAAGATAGCTCGCGAGTCTTTTTAATAAAAAACTGATTTTTAGGCTTTCCCGCGAATTCAGGCAACTGAACTCAACTTCAGGCTCCTAAAGTGGCAACTTCAGGCGCTTGAGGTTCCAAGATCAGGTGACCGAGGTACCTCTATCAGGTTCTATCTTTCCCATTTAATTCTTCAGGCTACTGAACTTAATCTTCAGGCTACCAAAGAAATTCTTCAGGCACCTAAGGTTAACTTCACGCTACCAAAGTCCCCTCCTTTTTTTATTTCCTTTTTCTAATTAAAAAAAATTCTTTGCTCTTTTTCTTGGGCCTTTTATAAAACATATATTTCATGATTTTCCAAACATTTCTAGGTCCATGAAGATTCCCTAATGATGTACATGAAATGCATGAATCCTAACAATCATTCTAAGTTATGAGCCTCAAATTAAATCATACGAAAATGTAAGTACATGAGATCTAAATACCCATTCCCAAAATATTCTTGAACTTTGCTGCTTGCATCTTGATTCTCATACTCTTTGAGTTCCATGGTGCTTTCTAAAATGTATAAGCTTTACTTTATGGCGTCCATGACTCGTTATCTTTCGATGCATGCTCAGTGTAAGTCCTATTCACAAACTCAATGCACAGATCAACTATCAAGTGATTTGTCATTATCAAAATAGGATTGGACTCGTAGAGTCAACACCGTTAGTACATCCTGCTATGTTAGTAATCATGTCATCATTAGATCTATAATAGGCAAAACCCCATACGAGATATAGAAGGGTAGAAAACCAAATATCTCACACTTTAAGGTCTTTGGATGCAAATCTTTCATATTAAATGATAGAGATCACCTAACAAAATTTGATTCAAAGTCCGATGAAGGAATCTTTATAGGGTATGCAATGAACAGAAAAGCTTATAGGGTGTTTAATAAAAGAACCCAAACTGTTCAAGAATCAACACACGTTGTTTTTTATGAAATTGACCCTTATACACCCAAAACAATTGTTGGCAAGGAAGAAGATGATCAAGCCACCTCTATTAGAATTGAAAAGGAACTTGAGCAACTTAAGATAAATAATGATCAAGATAAAGATTATTAAGACATAAACAATGATCATGAAGAATCATCACCTCAAGAAAAGTCTAGGGAACCAGAAGAAGGAAATTACAAACTCCCTAGAGCTTGGAAATTTGTTAGGAATCACCCAATTGATCTCATCATAGGAAGCCCATCCAAGGACTTAGCACTAGATCTCAGTTAAGAAGTGGATGTAATCATATAGCTTTTGTGTCCCATTTAGAACCAAAGAACTTTGAGGAATCTGAAAATGATGAAAACTGGATCAATGCCATGCAAGAAGAGTTAGTCCAATTCGAAAGAAACAAAGTATGGGATTTAGTTTTAACCCAAAAGCACTGTAATAATAGGCACAAAATGGGTGTTTGGGAATAAGAAAGACGAAGATGGCAATATTATGAGAAACAAAGCTAGACTAGTGGCACAAGGGTATAACCAACAAGAGGGTATTGACTATGATGAAACTTATGCCCTATGGCAAGACTAGAAGCCATTAGGATGTTACTAGCTTTTTCTTGTTATGAAGACTTCAAACTATTTCAAATGGACATAAAAAGTGTCTTTCTAAATGGGTATATAAATGAAGAAGTCTATGTCAAGCAACCTCCAGGATTTGAGAGTCATATACATCCTGAATATGTATACAAACTCTCAAAAGCCTTTTACGGAATTAAGCAAGCACCAAGAGCTTGGTATGAACATTTAAGCAAATTTCTCTTAGAAGATGGCTTCACAAGAGGAAAATTCAACACTATCTTGTTCTTAAAACATAAAGAAAAGGATATACTAGTCATACAAATTTACGTAGATGATATCATTTTTGGTGCTACAGATGAGAATATGTGTAAAGAATTTGCCCAAACCATGCAGAAAACATTTGAGATGAGTATGATGGGTGAATTAACCTTCTTCCTAGGGTTATAAATAAAACAAATGAAACACGGAATTTTTATTAATCAAGCAAAATACGTCAAGGACATGCTTAAGAAATTTGGTCTTGAAATGAGAAAATCTAAGCAACCCCTATGAGCATCACAATGAAACTTGACACTGATGAAAAAGGGAAGAATGTTGACCAAAAACTTTACTAAGGAATGATTGGTAGTCTGTTGTATCTCACTTCTAGCAAACCTGATGTCATGTTCAGTGTCTGTTTATGCGCTAGATTCCAATCTTGTCCCAAAGAGTCACATCTTCATGCCGTCAAGAGAATTTTTAGGTACCTAGCAGGCACACATGACTTAGGACTCTTTTACCCTAAGAATCTCCCTTTGATCTCACCTGCTACTCGGATGTCGAATATGGAGGGTGCAAAACCAAAAGAAAAAACACTAGTGGAACATGTCACTTCCTAGGACATTCGCTTGTCTCATGGTTTTGCAAAAAGCAAACTTATGTTGCTCTCTCAACCAGTGAGACTAAATACATTGCAACCGGTAGTTGCTATGCTCAAGCCTTATACATGAGGCAACAACTTGAGGATTTCAAAGTTTTAATTAAGGGTACTCCAATTCACTGTGATAACACTAGCACCATCAATATATCGAAAAAAACCGTGCCTACACTCTAGGACCAAACACATCGAGATACAGCAATATTTTATTCAAGATCAAGTTCAAAAAGGGGACATTGAATTAGTATACATAAATACAAAAAATCAACTCGTCAATATTTTAACAAAACCCTTAAACGAAGAAAGGTGCTATAAAATTTGACATGAATTAGGAATGTGCACTCCAACGACCTATCTTAAACATTCAGAGGGATCTCTCAAGCATAAAAGACAACACTTTTGTTCCTTATTTGTATTTTGAAAGAATGAGTGAAAACTTCACTCGAATTCATGGCCACACTTAACTCAAAAATTGAGGATTTCTCTAAACTCGTCGATGAGCCAGCGGCTCACGTCGATGACACATCAGCATGTCCTCTTTGACGACGAAGTTCCACTCGTAGACGACACATTATATGTCCTTGTTGATGACCACTCTACTCGTAGACAAGACATCAGAATGTCCTCGTCGACGTCCAATTTACACTCGTCGATGAGTGTCGACAGGGCACTTTTAAGAGTCAAAATTTCCATTATTCATCTATCATGTTCTAACCCTCACCCTCATGATTTTTGCCTTCCTCTCACCCTCTGATCTCTTCTCGACCTCCTCCGTCTCTCCTTCTCCATTATCCCTCCTTCATCCATCTCTTCCTCCACCTACAGTCATAATTTTTGGGAGTAAGGTGGGGAAGTTTGCTTCAAGAAACTCGAGGGAAAAAATTTTACCATGAATAATAGGTCTCTTGGATGTGTCGGTGTGGTACCAATAGGTGCCTTCTGATGACATGAAGCGACGGTCTGCTTCGGCTACAGCTTTTCGTGACTACTCAGCACAGGGATTTGAGGAGCCTTCTCCTTGCTCTGGTTGAGAAGCAATAAGGGCCCTCTTCTTTGATCGTGGAGCCATGAAGTGAAGAGAGGAGTGGAGGGTTGGTGTGCTGGGAGAGCAGTGGAGGCAGACGCTAAAGGTGCACGTGTTCAAGGTGGACCCACTGGGGCTTCGGAAGGAGGAGGTGAAGGTCTTGCATAAGCCAATATATCCTAACCTTGTTCTTGAATTTTATGCCAACTTTTTCCCATCATCCTGAGGCAGCGACGCATTTTCCACTGTCAGAGGCAAGCTCATTCGCCTAACCGGTCAATTATTTTCTGATATCTTGTCCTACAATTTTTATCCCGTCCAAGGTCTCCCCAAAGCCATGTGGCCCACTCATTATGCTTGGTTCCATTCCCATAAGGCTCTAAAGCTGGTCACGAGTAATCCTCAAATTCTCGAAGTAGCCAAACCAAAAAGTAAGGATCTCACGGTCAAATTTTGAGTCCTTTACCACATGATCACATACAACCTCTTACCTCGAACAGGTAGGCATGACTGGGTCACCGTGGGTGACATTTTTGCTATGTTCTGCTTCTAGCATGGACAGAGGATTTATTTTCCATCTATCATTATTTAGAATATGGAGGATTGCGTCAAATGACAAAGAGGATACTTGCCCTATGGTTGACTTCTTATTCGCATTCTTGAGCACTTTGATTTAGTTGGTGCTAGCATGCTCTCTATGGTCCCCTCTCGGGATGATGTTTATTCTGAAACAACTCTCCATCACATGCGCTTTGAAAAACACGAGGAAACAAACGCTTGGGTCAAAGCCAAAGCACCAAGGAGGGCACCGGTCGATGAAGTCAAAGCCGCTATGGATGAGGCTGTAGCACCTGAGGCACCATAGGTTGATCCCATTATTCAACATCTTGATAATCTCCAGTTTGCCATGGCACAATTTGATCAGCGCAATTGTGCCCACTTTGACTTGATCGATGCAGCCCTAGCACTCCAAGGAACTCAAAACAATGCTCGTTTTTCCGCCTTTGATGCCAGATTCGACTCTCTTGATAACTCCCTAGCCGGTCTCCTCACCAAGCTCGATCGTCCACTGTAATAGCTTTAGGGTTGACACCCCCCTACTTTTTGATAATGGCAAAGGGGGAGAAAATGACATATGTTGATAATCTAGGTTGATAGGTTGACATTTTTTATTTAGGTTGACACTTTCTGATGATTCCTTTTATGGTGAAGATATTAATACACCTTGAATCACTTTTTTTTATTTTGATGCAAGTTTTGGTACATCTACTATTTTTCCTAACATTGTAATCACTTTGAACTCATGAATGGATTGATGTTATAACTGGGATGCGTGTTTGTACTAAGCCACTTGTGTTGAATGGACAATACTGAGCTGGTTGTGTTGAATGGTAATACTGAACTACTTGTGTAATATATTAGATTGATGCAGGTTTAAAATCATGGAAAAATGCTTAAGTTATAGACGGCATGCTACTGAAATTTTCATTTGAATCCCCCTTTCCAAAACTAACATGATTATCACATAATGCATACATTAAGGGGGAGGAATTGTTAAAAGTCTTAACAAATATGCATAGTTTAAGGGGGAGCATTTTTTTTAAGAAAAATATATTATCAAAAAGAACACCAATGGATTGCCATCATCAAAAAGGGGGAGAATGTTAGCCCTAATGGCTAAGGGTCCTCTTTCCAGCTTGTTTTGATGACAACAACCCATTAGTGGTTCTTAAGTGTGCTAACACCTTTCTCTAATACAATTCAGATACATGGGACAGTTACAAAGTGAGCATAAAGGGTCAAACATGCATCATACTAGCAAAGAGCAAATGACAATCAATAAAGCCCAACATATGACACATTTGGAACTCAACCACTTAACCAAAGCACTTATGGATCTTACACTGCGTACACAAGCTTTGGGTTGTGTGTGTGTTTGTAGGGAAGATTGACTTTGTAACTCCTTTGTGTATTATACAGTTCACAGGTAACCAGCAAGAGATGGACAAACTACATATGCATTCAGTTCATGATATGGTAAAACATTGACACTGAGACCGCATATGCATACTGAGTCACCTTAGACTACACAAAAATGTCTAAATTCAAAACAAGACATCTTGTAAGATGGTAAAATCATTTCTAACAAGTATGAACCTTGACTCAGTCAAAGAATACCCTTGGACTCATTAGAATTCCATTTAAGGTCTCCTTTAATACACTAAAATAGGGCAACTCATAGACGAGCCCAAGGCCCTATCGACGAATACACATGAGAGACTCATCGATGTACACAAAGGAATCGTCGACGAGAAAATACTAATAAGACCTTAAATTCTAGAATAGTTGTCTCGTCAATGAACACATAGTCTCGATGACGAGCAGATAAGTTAGTCTCATCAATGTACATAGGGTACTCGTCGACGAAGATAAACCGAGAACTACCTGATTTCAAAACACCTATCTCGTCGACGAACACATGGTCTCGACGATGAGTAGATATGTCAGTCTCTTCGACGTACACAGGGTACTCGTCGATGAAGATAAACCGAGAGCAACCTAAATTTAGAACAAGCTGTCTCGTCAACTAACACGCGATCTCGACAATGAGGCCAAGCATGGGACCCGTCGATGAGTAAGTGACCTCGTCAACGAGTGTCGGGCTACAAGCAGCATTAAATGAACAGTAACGACTATTTTTCAAACTTTTCTTTACTCCATTAATGCCAACGGCTCTTCAATGAGCTTCTCGGCCCTTTTCCAATAAATGTGAGTCTTGTGCATTCAATCTAGAGTAGTTGAGCATGTGGTTGTCAAGCACATTTATTGGAGCATTCAAAATCTAGGGTTTATCCTTGTTCACTTTCTTTTGCTCTTTACTCTTGGTACACCTACCATTCACAAGGAGAATAGTGTGAGGTTTAAACTTGTATATTTTGCTCATAGAGGAGCATTCTACATTGTATTTACTTGCTTTCAAATTCATTGTATTGGAGGTTCCTTGTGATCCATTATAAGGTGACTCTAGGTGAGCACCATTGTTAAAGCTCTTTGTAAGCAGTTGGTTTGTAAAGGCTTCTCTGCCGGGAAGGAGGGTTGCATAGTGGATTTGGGGAATCCTTGAGTTGGTCTCAAGGCATGGATGTAGGCTCGTTGTCGAACCACGTTAACATCGCTATGTTAAGCTTATCTTATCACTTCTCTCTTGCTTTGCTCACTTATTGCTATTTGCTTTAAATATATACTGTTATATAAGACCCTGGCTTTTATCAAGAAAACTTTGTGATTGTAGAAAAACTTGTACATCCATAAAAGACGTCTATTCACCTCCCTTCCCCCCCCCCCTCTAGACGCATATCCGAGCCAACACAACCTACATGCCTACCTTGGGCATACCCCCACAAGGATTACACTATCCCTGCTCAGTTATTGGGTGGAGCAGAAACCATTTACAACATTTTCTTTTGGGGCAAGGCAAACCTTAGCTACATTGTTGACCTTATTGGTCATATCCCGTTTTGATTATGAAAAATACTCTATTATTTAATGGTTGATGAGTTTGTGTGCAGGATTAATTGGAAGTTTCATATGGTGCATGCATATGGACTTGAAAGAAACTAAAGACCCAAAATGTTTATTTTGTAATTTATATTTCATATTTCTCAGGGTCTATAATATTAATTATGGTATGTAATAATTAATGCATTGCATGCATGATAGGACAAATAAGCTCAATGACCATAGTTTGACCATAAGGAACCACAAAACCGTAGGGATCATCTTCGACCAACCAACGTTGGATTTTTTGGACTCAATGCTTAAGGCCATAGATTGACTTTAGGTCACCAAAATATTGCATGAAAAGTCCCCCATAATCTTAAAATTAATCATTATATGAATAGGGACAACATTTTAAAGAGAAAAGGACCAAAAATGCCAAAATTGGCATGTTCGGTTAACCGAACTCAATTACACTGAGATCTTCTGTCAATCGAACTCCCACCGGGTCAATAAGTTGACCGCTCGGTCGATCAACCAGAAACTTATAGCAATTCCCTGGTCGGCCGAACCCACTGGGTCAACAAGTTGACCTCTTAGTTGACTGACCAGAAACATATGGGCAATGCCCTGGTCAACCAAACCCCCACATGGGAATTTCCAACCGCCTAGTCAACCAAACCTCCTAGTTCAAAAAGACCTAATTGACTGAACCGCGCGGATTTGGAAAATTGCCTTTGAAACCCTTAAGTACGGTCAACCATCTTTCTATTTCAAAATACTCCCGATCGACCAAACCTAGACACTCGGTCAACCAAACCTTAAGTACGGTCGACCAATGCTCTCGGGTTGGCAAAAATTACCGAGGTTAAAAACACTATTATTTTTATTAACCTCACTTAGACTTTTTCAAAAATGACTCATGTGTCCCAAACAATTATAATTTTGGGGAATTCTATATATACCCCCTCATTTTCAAAAATTAGTGTGAGATTAGCAAACATAATTAGCAAATATCATCTGAATTTCAAAAAGCCTATTTTTCATATTCAATCTTCATACTCCCATTCTTAATCATCCATATTACAAATAATAAGAGTACTCTTGTGTTCATCTCACCAAGCTTAAACTCTCACTTGCACATTTTGATTGAGATTAATTTTGCTTTGAGAGTAAGCTTCTAGTTTTTCTAGGGAGCTTCGTAAATATGCCTTCCGTAGGAAAAATTCTTAGAGCTTCTGAGTTTTGCATATTTATTGTTATACTCAAGAGTTCAAATTGCTTTTTTAGGTGAAATAATATTTTACAAACCAAATTCAAATATCATGTGTTGTTTATTTCGATAAAAATATTTGTTGTAGGTATTTGAAAATGTGCTTGAAGATAAATACTATTTTACAAATCAACATCAAATATCTCTTGTGATTTATTGTGAGAAAAATATTTGGTGAGGATATTTGAAGCGTGCTTGAGATCTTTGGTGTTGCATTGTGATTGATACTATTATTTTGACGTAAAGATATTTTCACATATACTCTCATGAATTGATTCTCATATTTGCATTAATCTTTGAGAGTAGACATTAAGACTACACTGAGCTTATCAAATCCTATCTTTCGGTAGTGCATTGATTATATTGTGCATATTGTAGTACATACCTACTTAGTGTAAGAATCATTTTCGTGTATGTAAATTTTGTTACAGTTGTTGTATTCCAGGAGTGGGCCTAAAGAGGGAGACTAGCCCTGTTGAATAATCCCGGATTGGCTTAGACCCGGTTAGGAAAGCTAGGTGCACCATCCTGGTAAGGTGTAGGTTGAGGTCAGCCCCGTTAATTGACCTGGTTGTAACTGGTGCCGCTCCACCCATTAAGTGAGCATTAGTGGAATCCTCGGGCTTGCGAACTAAAGGCAGGGGCATAGGCAGTATTGGTCGAACCCTGATAACAGATCTGGTGTTGATTTTATTTTCCGCAATTTACTTTCTGCACTTGTATGTTTATGTTTATTATTTGAATATTTGTTTGGAATTGTGAATACATAGAAATACCTTAAGTTTTTGAAATAATGCCTGCTGGATTAGCTAAACCTAGGAAGGATTTTTCAATTTCCAATTCACCCCCCATCTTGGGAATACACCAAATTCAACATACACTTACCGGGTGGAGCTATAACCCAGCAACACTTTACGGGCAGTGCCAAGACCTAGCTTAATTACCAGACTGAGCCCAACCGGTCTCCCTAACAGGGCAGAGACTCTCTAGTTCAATTTCTGGGCTGAACTGAACCGTTCTCCTTACGGGGCAAAGACTCCCCAGCTCAATTCATGGGATGAGCCGAATCGGTACATAAAACCATTTTTGTACATATAAAAATGCTTCTGAAAATACAAGCATAGATGCATAACATTAAAGCTCTAATATGCATTCTATAATGATATGAAATAATGCTCAGTAGGGTAAGAGTATTTTTCTTAAAATAAAAATTGCAATCTTTGAAAATAATGTATATAATAAATACTCAAAGATTGAAACCCTATAAAACATTTTCTCCAAAAATAGTTTTCATAGAATAACAGGAGAACCTAGGGTTTTTCTCTTAAGATGAGTTTTGCAAAAACCAAATGTTTAATCTGTTATATGCAAAAATGTTTTTTCAAGAAATATAATATTAGCATTTGAATCTTGCAATGGATGTGTTGACCTTATAGGTCATACCCGGTTCTGATAATGATAAATACTCTTGGTATTTGATGACTTTCGAGTTTGTGTGTAGGTATATAATTAACAGATCAACTAATGGCACATGAAAACTCAAAGTCTAAAGATCCCGAAGACTTCTTTATTCGGGTCTGTAATAGTAAATATAGGAAAAGGTCTGTAATATTAATGCGTATCATACATATAGGATTATAAGTTCAAGATAGTAGATTGGCCTTAGGGATCACCCTTCGGTCGACCAATGCTAGATTTTTTTGGTATCCTCATAGACCTTAGAAAGACCTTAGGTCCCTACACAAATGCACAAAACTGTCCCCATAATCACTTACAATATCAGGGAAATTAATTGAAGCAAAAATTGGACTTAATTGAATATATGTGAGAGGTATAACAACCAAACCCCAAAAGTTCAAGACTCCTTGGGCACCCGAACTGCTGGAAGTCAGCAGTTTGACCTGACTTCGGGCAACTGAACCAAAAGTGAACCTACCATCCACGCGACCGAACAAGTTCCAGTGCACTTTTCACCAACCCGGGCTCCCAAACCTTCACATTCAAAAAGGCCTTGGGCGATCGAACTTGGAACTGAGCACCCGAATCTACGAAAGTGGCTTTTAAAATTTCTTTTAATTCTTTTTTAGAATTCTTAAACTTATTTTATTTCTGTGATTACGCGCCGAAACTGCGTAATTGGATGTTTAACCTGGGTTTTACGGTTTATATTTTTAATTAAATGTCCAAAATTGTCCAATATTTTAATAAAGTGCTAAAATTATCATTCTTGAACTTTATTGCATTATTTATTAAGTTTTGGTAATTTTTTGTTGCAGGAAAATTCCCGGGAACCAAAACCGATACCTGTTCGTATTTCATGCATCACTTTTCCATCCAAGCTCTGATTGAGACAATTTAAATTTCTAAAGAAAGAGTAAAGGATTATCTACAACTTTAGTGTTTTGGGTTTTGTGAGATACGGGCTCCAGAAGGGTCAGATTTGTGACGAACAGAGAACAAAAGAAAATGAAAAAAAAAATATAATAATTGGGTCATTGATGTGACCCGGCCATGCATGGCCAGGTCGGGTTGTCCACACCGGATCCTAGGGCACCCAGCTCCTCCTATTTAGCTCCCCTGCTTCTTCCTCCTGTGCAGATAGCCCCGTGAGGGCTCTTCTCTCTTCCTTCTTCTTCTTCTTTCTCTTCTCCTTCTTCTTTCTCTTTTCTTTTTTCTTTAGCCTTTAGCCTTTCTATTCCCTTTCTCTTGCTCATTCTCCCATCCTCTTTCTCTGTTTTTTTTCTTTCCTCTTCCTATTCTTCTTCTCAACTCTCTGTTTTTTTTCCCCTGTCTTCTAATTTCTCTCCTTCCTCCAGCCCCTGTTCCAGCCCGCAGCTGTGTTCCTCCACCGAGCATATTCCTCCACACCAGTCAAGAACCCGAAAAGCCCTATGCAACTCCGTCGAAGCCCAGCAGCAATCTGCTGCCAAGCCGAGACCAGAACAGAGCCAAACCAGAGCCTCCTTCTGCTCCACACTCCAGCTTGCAGTAGAACTCCTCTGCGATACCAATCCGGCCAGCCAGCAACACAGCCAGGAAAACTGCAGCAAGCCTCTCGGCCAATTCTCCACCAGCCTCGGCTTTGCTCCAGCCCGGTCTCCACAGCCGCCTACTGCAGCCGAGACCCGAAGCCACAGCAGACCACTAGTACCCGACACTAGCAGCAGCAGCCTGCGGCTTCACCAACAATTACTCCACCGAACAGCAACCCGTGAGCATCCAGCACATCCAGCAACTCCGGCCATTCTCCAGCAACCACCCTCTTTTTTGCTCTCTCTCTCACTCTCATCTTTTCTTTTCTTTTTATATAAATTTTGGGTAGTTGAATAAGTATTATATGTTATCTTTTGAAGATTACTTAAAGTTTTAAATTTGAATATTGTGTTAGTTGGATAACTGTTAAATATTAATTCTTTTTGGGTTATTTGAAATTTTGCATTGCGAATGTTATTTAAAGTGTTTTTATTATGGTCTTATTCATTTATTTTCTTAGATACAAATTAGTGTATATTTAGCTCGCAGTAGTTAATTTTTGGTTCTTTTTGAAGCTCAGTTTAATTAGAGTCGGGTTGATTAAAGTTTGTAATTTTTTTAGTTGTGTTTCGTTATCTTTCAAGCTTAGATTTTTTATGTGCTTGCATTTTGATTCAAAGTTGTGATTTGATTAAAAGTTTTTTTTTGTAGTGTGTGTGTGTTTGATTAAGTTTTCATTGCGTGTTTTAATTCTGTGTTCAAAGTTGACATTTTTAATTAGTGTGTGTTTGATGTCCGTTAGGTAGATTAAAGTTTCTATTTTTATTGTTTACTTTAATGCTAGCTAGGTCTAGGGTTTTAATTCGTGTGTGTTTGTCTAATTTATCAAAAGAAATCCCAACAATCTTGAAAAACCCCGAATCTGAACCGAGTTCAATGCATTTTTAATTTTGATTGGAAGAACGTAAAATCTGAGATTAAACGCATTCCCTGAGGAGATAATCTAGCCCTTGGGCTTAATATTACACGACGTAACTCCTATACTTGGGATAGCTTTCGAGCTGCTCATTTTTCGAGTGAGTCATTCTTTTAACCAATTCGTGACTGATTTGTTTAATTTGTTAAGCACTCAAGAACTTAGTTTCTTTACTTAATTTTTAACCATACAAACATCTAATCATTCAACCAAACCAATCAATTAAAATTATAAAGTAAACAAACAAGCCAATACACAACACTTATGTAATATAACAACTCAAGATGGTTGTTTGTTTATATTTGCCAAATTTGAACCAAGCCCTATAGTGAATGAGAATTTATGCTTGCTGATGTAAAGCCCTGTATAGATTAATCAAATCACTCTTTCCAAATATTTAGAACTCAAATAAACTCTTGGTAAATTTATCTTTGGGATGTTAATCAAGTAACGTACTTTCGTAAGGTTCCCGCAAGATATGGATTAACCAACGTACTCCATTTCGGTTTTCGCAACCCAAATCAAAATTAAACCTTAAGTTTGTTTGATTTCCAAATATTACGTATTATATATGATTATCAAATAAACCACCCACGCAATTTAAATATGTTGAAATTAAAGAGTAAGGGAAAGAGAGAATGAGACGGAGATTTTTACGAGGTTCGGCTTATACCCAGCCTATGACCTCGCCCTTGGCAAACCACTAAAGGATTCACTAAACCTATTCCATTGACTGGTGGAACAAACCTTTACAACCTCCTTGGTTAAGGCTAGAGCCCGCCTTCTCCAAACGATATTCCCTCGTTCGGTCACTCCTTTAGGCTAGAGCCTGCCTCTCTAAGCAATATCCCCTTACTTAACCAACGATCCAAACAATCCTTGGAATGTCAAAGAACTACAAGAAATACAAGATAAGGTCTGCATACAAGTATACTCTCTTAAAGAGTAAGTTAGAACAATTTCAGCACTATATACTTGAATGTAAAATATCAATATGAAATACAATGAAGCTCAAGTGTAGAATTCACCAATATCCTTCTTAGATGAGGATTAGCAGTAGAAATTCAGAGGAGGAAGGATTAGCACTTTATAATATCTCAAAAAAATAGTTTCTCAATGAGTGAACAAGAGAGCTTTGGAAGAACAAGAGTGCTTTCAATTTTACAAGCAGATTTTTCAATTCTTGGATGAGTTTTGATTTGCAAAACCATGTATTTAAAGGCTTTCAAACTTGTTTCCATGTTGCAAAAGTTTCCTTAGAGAGTTTCCCAATTTTTTAGAAAGTTTGGAGCTCAAACGACTATACTTTAAAATATTAGAATTTAAAAAATTTGCCCGTTGAACAGTGTTCAGACGTTTGATAGCAGTGACCCCACTTCCGTTTTTTGGCCATAACTTTTTCTATATAACTCCAAATTAGGTGTTCTTGGTGTCAAACGAAAGATAAGAGAAAATACTACAACTTTTATGTTGACTACTTTTTAAAATAATGAGTTTTTGATAAATAAATATTCACCTAAATTCGGTTATATAAAAACTGACAGCATTTGGGAAAACTCTTTTTGGTGCTTTTTATTCCAAAAATGATTCTAACCTTTTTAAAATAAATTTTTACCCTATAAAAATATTTTTCAGGTATTTTAAAAGGTATCTAGGTCTAAGAAATTAACCTAAGAGCTTCAAAATAGTTCAAACAATATTTTAAACATTAAAACACTTACATAAAGACTTCTAAGATATTAGCATTCTAAGTTCTTGAGTCTTCATGTTTTGTCCTTGGATTGAGTTCATCTTTTCTTCAAGCTTACATATACTTTGAGTTTTCTCACTTTGCCTTTCTTTGCCTCTTTGGACTTTAATATGCCTTGACTTTCAACAACTCATTCATGTCCTCATATTCTTCAAGGTTTCATATATCATCTTTAAATCCATGCTTTGACTCATTTAAGCTTCATTTGATCCTTGTGAGCACTTTCACCTTACTTTTTCATATATGAGCCCTAAAATAACATTACTCACAAAAATATGTTAAATTGCACTTGTTTATTAGCATCAAAACAAGATAACAAGATTTTAAGTCTTATAAGGCCAACAACTTTTGTTCAGCCGACCGACCCTTTCTTCGGGCACCCAAACCATTAAAAACCAATTTTCTGAGTGATTCTGTTTGGGCACCCGAACCTCAAGCCTGGCACCTGAACCTCTAGGGTTAAAATATTTTTTACTGATTTTTAAATGGGGTAAACTGAGTTAACTTTCTTAATTGGTTTTAAAACAAATCTAATAATACCCATTGAGTCCCCAACGGTCATAATTTTGCCTATGCCTATATATACAAGCTCATTTGCAAAATTAACATAGGATTAGCACCTAGATTATCTTAAAAATCCTTTGAAAATTTGAGTGCTCATATTTCATATACCAAGCCAAATACACTCTTTCTTTGTGATTCCCTTGACAAACCTTGTTTCAAAAGAGTGTTAAGGTGTGATCTTGATCAGCTACTCTTGCTTAAAACTCTCATTGAATATAGATTGATTGTTGATTTTATTGGAGATTTTTAGCTAAGCTTTTTCTCTCAGTTCAACTAATATTCTTTGTGTGGGAAAACCTTGTAGCTAGTGGGTCTTTGCACCACCATTCCAAGACTCACTTAGCTTGTGTTTTTTATTGTGCAAATATATTCTTCTGAAGCAAAATTTTCAAATATCTCTTGAGCTATATTTTTAAGAAAATCATTTGTGAGATATTTTGAACACTCATGTTGCAAATCTTTGAAACCCTTGCTATGATTGATCAATATTGACACTTGATTTTAAAGATAGATTAATTGTACACTCTTTGTGGTTATTGTATATTGACATGTGTTAGAGTGTAGTTGAACACATTTTACAGAGCTTATAGTTCATATATATTGATGTGCATTGATTAATTTGTGCTAAATTGGTACATATCTACTTGTGCAAGAAGCATCTGTTTGTACGTAAATTTTTATATCATTTGTTGAATTCCAGGCGTGGCTTGAGGGGGTGGTAATCTAGCCCGTAAGGATTTTTAGGGCTTTCTCCGCCCCGCAAAGAGAATTTATAAAGGTTGAGGTCAGCCCTGTGCTAATTGACCTGGTTGTAATCAGTGTCACTCTACCTGTTAAGTGAGCTTTAGTGGAATCCTCAGGCTTGTGAGTCAAAGGCGGGGACGTAGGCATAGTTGGTCGAAGCTCGATAACATATTTGGTGTTGATTTTATTTTCAGTAATTTACTTTCTACACCTGCATGTTTATGTTTATCGTTTAAATATTTGATTGGGATTGTGAATACATAGAAAAACCCTAGGTTTGTGAAATACTGCTTGCTATATTAGTTGAACCTAGGGGATTAATTTTTAAATACCCAATTCACCCCCCCTCCCTCTTGGGAATACACCAAGACTAATAGGATGTGAAAAGCAAAGTGTAGTCCCAAAAGGGGGGTGAATTGGATTTTAAAATTTTCTTTTGATTCCTTTAACCAATTCTAGACTTGTTTGTTTGTTTCACCAATCATACAAGAACTTAGTTCTTTTAATCAATCAACAACACAACACTATTGCTTAGCCAAACAAGTAATCAATCATCCAAGTAGCCAAACCAATCAATCAATCACAAATTAAAAGTAAGCAACCAAACCAAAATTAACACATACACCACTTTGGCAATGTAAGCACTTAAAATAGTTTAGTTGTTTATATAAGCCCTGTATATATGAAATTTGTACTTGCTGACATAATGCCCTGTATTGATGGTTTTGCTTCTTCAATATGATGTGCAATATAACATCCAATCAACACAATATCTACACTCTTCTCAATATTTAGAACTCAACTAATCTCTCAGTTAATTTATCCTTGGGCTATTAATCAAGTAAGATACTCCCGTATGGTTTCCGCAAGATATGGTATAACCAACGTACTACCTTTCGGTTTCCGCAACCCAAATCAAAATTAAACTTTAAGTTTACTAGATTCCCAAATATACGTAGTATATATGATTTTCAATTTAAACCATCCACGCAATTTAAATATGTACTAAAAATAAAGAGTAAGGGAAAGAGAGAGTGAGACCGGGATTTTTACGAGGTTCGGCTTATACCCAGCCTACATCCTTGCCTTTGGCAAAGCACCAAAGGATTCACTAAACCTGTTCCTTTGACGAGCGAAACAATACCTTTACAACACTCCTTAGTTAAGGCTAGAGCCCGCCTTCTCCAAATGATATCCCCTCGTCTAGTCACTCCTTAACTAGGCTAGAGCTCGCATCTCTAAGCAATATCCCCTTGCTTAGCCAACGATCCAAACAATCCTTGGAATCGTCAATCTACAAGAAATACAACCAAAAGATGTGCACAAAGAATTCTTAACAAAGAGCTAATTAGTATAAGTTAAATCTATATACTTCAATCAAATTCACAATATGGAAATATAAAGCTCAAGAAGATATCACCGTAAGCCTTCTTTCTAGGTTGAAAGAATTAAGAGTAGACTCAGAATTTTCTTGATAAATTCACAACAAACCTCAGTAGTGAAACTTGGAAATTGATTGCACAAGAGAGCTTTGAGAGAATTGGAAGATTTGAGAGCAAGAAAGCTTGGTTGCTGTATTATCTTGGTGTGTTTAATCCTTAGCCTTGGGGGTTATTTATATATGAGTAATCAAGTCTATTTCATGTTCCCCAAGTTTCTTTGAGTGTTTCCCAAGTTTATAGAAAGTTTGGAGCACAATAAACATAAGTTTGAAACTAAAAACATTTTTAAAAAAATGACCGTTAATAGTGTTCAGACGTCTGAACTTTCGGGTTCAGTCGTCTGAGGTGGTTCTGCCTCTTTAGAAAACTTTCAACAAAATCTTCAGATGACTAAACTTAATCTCTAGTCATCTAAAGATATTCTTCAGATGACCAAGGTTGAGGGTCAGACGACCGAAGTGTCCGGTTCAGTCTTTTGATGTTCTACCATGAACAGTGTTCAATTGGCTGACAGCTTTGACCCCATTTCAGTATTTTAGCCATAACTTTTTCTATAAAACTCAAAATTAGGTGTTCTTGGTGTCAAACTAAATCTAAGAGAATATTATACAACTTTCACGTTGAATAATTTTTAAAATAAATATTCTTTGATAGAAAAAAACACACATCAATGCGAATGTAGAAAAAATGATAGCAATTGGGAAATCCTCTTTTTTGTGTTTTTCATTCCAAAAATGATTCTAACCTTTTTGAAACAATTTTTGACCTTATAAAAATATTTTCCAAGTATGTTAAAAGGTATTTAGGTCCAATAAATTAATCTAAGAGTTTCATGCATCCATATTGAAATTCTTTGAAGTACTTACATGACATTTCATATAGACTCTTTCAAATTTTCAACTCTTAAATTCCTTGAGGTCTTTATGTTTACTTCATCTTTCTTTGAGCTTTCCATGTTGATCACTTGGACTTTCATTGTTGAAACTTTTTCTTTAATATCAATGCTCTCATGATATTCAAGTTTTAATCCATGCCTCAAGCTTTGATATAATCATTCTTTTTTGAAGTATAAGCTTTTATGAATTCTTTAACCTTGCATTCATCATTGAGTCTTGAAAATAAATCACTTAACCAAAGCATGCTAAGTTCTACTTGTTTGTTAGCATCAAAACAAGATATTAAGCCTTGTAAGGCCAACAGGATGTGAAAAGATGCAAAAGCTACTAAGAGTTTTCCCAAAAGATATTTATTAAAGAAATAATATGGGAGAAACCCTAAGCTTACTCTCAAAAATAGTTTTAAGAAATCAAAGTGAGTGTGAGAGTAAGTGCTCTAAAAAATTAAATGTATAAGTAAAATGCTCTCTTCCAAAATGGTTTTTGAAATAAACAAAAGGAAAGAGAGTTGGAGAGAGTATTAAAAAAAAAAATTTGCCCCAAGGAAAATATTTTTCTATAAAAAATTGTTTGGGAGAACTTTGATTATAAAAAGCCCAAATAAATTTAAGAGAAAATTTTTTGCTAATCAAAATTACTAATTGAGTAAATAAAAGGGGTATTTATAGATTTTTGAAAAATCTGACCGTTAAGGGACGCGCTCGTCATTTTGGAAATATTTAATTAAAAAATTAATGACGTTTTAGTGCTTAAAAAATTGGGGAACCCAAGAGGTTCAGTCAACCGGAGCAATGGTTGGTCGGCTGACCACACTCAGAGATTTTGAATTTACTTTTGGGTTCGGTTTGCCATGGGAGATGTTGGCCTTACAAAGCTTAAAATTTTGTTTTGATGCTAACAAACAAGTAGAACTTAACATGTTTTGTTTAAGTGATGTATTTTCAGGACTCAATGATGAATGCAAGGTTAAAGAATTCATGAAAGCTTATATTTCAAAGAAGAATGATTTATATCAAGCTTGAAGCATGGATTCAAAAATGGATTTAAAGATAAAGCTTGAAGATCATGAGAGCATGAGAATTAAAGAGAACTTGATGAAATCTTAAACAAAGATGAAGCAAGCATAAAGACCTCAAGGAATTCAAGAATTGCTTATTTGAAAGAATCTATAGGAAATTTCATGTAAGTACTTCAAATAATTTCAATATGAATACATGAAGCTCTTAGGTTAATTTATTGGACCTAAATACCTTTTAACATACTTGGAAAATATTTTTATAAGGTCAAAAATTATTTTAAAAAGGTTAGAGTCATTTTTGGAATGAAAAGTATCAAAAAGAGGATTTTCAAATTGTTGTTAATTTTTCTACATCTGCAGTGAGGTGTATTTTTCTCTATCCAAAACTCTTTATTTTAAAAAGTGTTCAACATGAAAGTTCTAGGATTTTCTCTTAGCTTTCATATGACACCAAGATCATAAAATTTGGAGTTACAAAGAAAAAGGTATGACTAAAAAGCAGAAGGGTACTCGAAGATGACAGCAACCAGTAGACTGCTTGAACTAGGACAGGCGCCTGGGTGGTCAAGCCAGGCAACTAGCTATGTCCTAGTAGGCGACTACCACCCTACTACCCCTGCTGATCCATTAAAAATAACATGGCAGGTGACTAGTGGATTGGGGCAGGCGACTGCCACGAACAGAATTTGAAAAAAACCTAAATGGAAACATTTTTTAAATGGTTTGCTTGGGGCTCAAACTTTGTGAAAACATGGGGTATACTCCATGTCACTTGGGGACCAAGTTACATACCTTTTAAAGTCTATAAATAAGCCTCAAATATCATTGAATCAATGTACCAAGAATTCAAATTCAACAAAAATTCAAAATCTCTCTCAATTGCTCTCAAATTCTCAAGGCTCTCTCTTGCTCTCAACTTGCACGAAATCAACTGAGATTTTTCTAATCTTCTTCCACCGGAATTGTGCTAGAAATTCTAAATCTTTCAAACATTGAAAAAATTAATCGGTGATATACTTCATTGAGCTTCATGTTAATTTCCATATTGTTATTTACTTTGAAGTATATTAGTTTCTAAATTGTTGTACTAATCAGCTCTTTGTGTGAGCAAGTTTTTGTACACATCTATTTTATTTTTATCTTTTAGATTGATGATTCCAAGGATTTTTTGGATCGTTGGCTAAGCAAGGGGATATTGCTTAGAGAGGCAGGCTCTAGCCTATTTAAGGAGTGACCGAACGAGGGGACATCGTATGGAGAGGCGGGCTCTAGCCTAGTGAAGGAGTGTTTGAGCATGGGGTATCACTTGTAAAGGTTTTGTTCTACCCATCAATAAAATAGGTTTAGTGAATCCTTTGGTGATTTGCCAAAGGCGAGGATGTAGGCTGGGTCTAAGCCGAACCTCGTAAAAATCCCCGTCTTACTCTCTCTTTCCCTTACTCTTTATTTTCAGCATATTTAAATTGCGCGGATGGTTTAATTGATAATCATATATACTATGTAATATATAAATTAAGTAAACTTGAAGTCTAACTTTGATTTGGGTTGCGTAAACCGAAAGGGAGTACGTTGTTTAAACCATACTTTGCGAAAACCATATAGGAGTACGTTACTTGGTTAAACATCCCAAAAATAAATTAACTTAAGAGTTTATTTGAATTCTGAAGTTTTGAAAGAGTAATTGAATTTTATATTGAACATCATATTGAAGAAGCAATTTCATATATACCGGGCTTTGCTCAAACTCACATTCACCACAGGGCTAAACTGAATACAAAAGCTGAAAGTTACATATACTATAAATATATTATGATTAAATGGTATAAAGCTTGAGATTAAGTGAACTGTGTTTATATTTCAAAAAGTACTAAATCTTGAATCTTCTATCAATCTAACAGTGCTACTGCAGTGAACTTATATTTGGTAAATAAATTGTGGTTGTGTTGGTATGGAAATTGTGATTAATTGTTTGATTATTTTTACTTTCAAAGTGTGGTTGAAGATTGAATGTTTAATTGTGTTGTTGATTGATTGTTCAAAAGAAATCAAGTTCTTGTTTGATTGACAAAATAAATAAACAAGTCAAAGAATTGGTTAAATCATAAAAGAAGTTAAGGACTTTAAAAGAACTAAAGAGAAAGTTTTAAAAATCCAATTCACCCCCCCCCCCCCGCCTCTTGGAAGCTATTCCTACTTTTAGGAGGTATATGGTTGGCTGGGCAAGGTGATTTTCTGAACTTTCGTAGGTTCGATCGACTGTGAGTAATGGCCAATTTGCTGAGAGACCAAGTTTGATCGGCTGGCCAAATTTAAAACATGAAGGCTGGTCTGGTGAGGGAGGTAGAAAGGTCCAATTCTATGGTTGATTGACTGTGGAAGCTATGTTCAATTTAGGGCTGGTTGGCTGAGGCTTAGTCAAATATTTGACTTCTGGCCGTAAGTGTGGTCGGTCGACTGAGGTGATTTGAACTATAAGGTTGCGGTCGACGGAGGTCTTAGAATGCCTCAATTTTTGTTCTGAATTTGACCCTAAAGAAATTCCAAAAACTTTGTATGATTTTGGTATTTTTAGAAAAAGGTTTTTAGTGCAAGTGTTTGGTCTCCTATGGTCAGTCTAATGTCGTCTGAGCTTAGCGATTCATATCATGTAGATGCATGCATTATTATAGACCGAGTATAAAACTAAAATGCAATACAAATAAAAAAAAAATCAAATGAATTCTCCTTCTCCTTTGCTCTTTTGTCTTTATGGAATATGCCAAATTGAGCTTTAAGTCCTGTCTTGGCTTCCATGTCCCTTGATCTTATGTGTGACCTAAATGGTATACCTAGTCACACTTTTAAAAACACACATAAGATATAAGTGTTTTGTCAACATCAAAACAAGGATCAAACTCAAAAAGTCAACATCAAGTCTTCTGCTCCTTATTTCCCATGAAATACGCCGGTTGGTGTGAGCTTCAAGTACATTTATGACTTCCATTGTTCATCTGTCATCTGTGCTTAGAAAAATGAACATGTTCATATACTTGACATAGAGATGAGATACTGTGATTTGTCATAATCAAATCAGGAATTGGACTCAAAAAGTTAACAATCATGTAATCCAAATTTTAGGAGAACTTTTTTAGCATTTTGATTTTTAAATTAGAAAGAAGAAAAATCTTATTTTGAAGATACAAATCAGCTGAGAAAACACCCTTGAAATCACCCTAGAAAAGTATAGTTTTTAGAAAAAATTATTTTAAAACCCCATGTGAAAACCAATTGGGAAAAAGTATTTCAAACCCATTTTTCTAAAAAAAATAATAATAAATAATTTGATTTTTTTTAGGAGAAAACCATAGAACCTAGCAAATTTAAAGATCAAAAGACTTGATTGAATCATACAAGAATTCTCATAATTGTATAATACCCTAGAAAACTCCAAAAATCTCAAAAAAAGAAAAAACAAATACACATGCACACAATGAATCACATTATGATCTAGCCGGCCCATTGGATGGCAATCAACCGCAGCACCGCTTAACCTTACTTAACACTAGTCAACCACCCACTTGCAAGCAGTTGACCGCCTGCAGTCAAATATGCTAAGAACGGACAATTTATACGATGATTTTAATTTCTGCAAACATATATGTAATCTAACTAATTCCTAGATGACATGCAAATTGAATTTACAAACATACAAACATAAAGAAATGCTTAAAAATCAGGCTAATTCTTCCTTTACAAAACATACCATATTTTACAAAACCAAGCATGAACACTCCTTAAATCATTGCATGTTATAATGTTCATAACTCTATATAAAACATGCAAATCTACTAACTACTACTAGAACACATATATACTTAACATACACCCATTTAAAACACAAACATGCATTATCATGACATATGTCTATATTGAACATGCATGGAAATTTAAAAACATGAAACTAGGCTGAGCTAAATTCAACAAATATGTAGAAAAATGGGAAAATATGTAGAATTAATCAAAGAATGATGAAAGGAAAGGAAGGAAAAATGAAGTAGAATGGTAGGAAAGTTATTATGAGATGAATGAAGAAATAGATTAAAAAACACTTGACTTCTCTGGTTTAGAACACATTCTTTAGACTTTTCCCCACTACTATGTGTGCCCAAGGAAGCCCCATAACCTTTCCTTTTATAGACAAAAAATAGGAGGGGAAATATAAGTATTTCATATTCAAATTTAGAATTTCAAGCTAAATTAACTACCATATGCAAAATAATGTAGTTAACCCTATCCTAACCATTTTAGGACACCTGTCAACGATTAGGGACATGTGGCAAACCCAAGAAAACCAACCCATCACAAGAAGATAGATGTTTTTCAAAAATTGCAAAACCAATTATCTACGGTTGAGGGACTCGTTGACTACAACTACTTTGCGTGTGCATAAGTAGCTTCACGTGGGAAAAAAGGATCGATCGACCACCTACTAAAGATCGACTAACCGCTTATGATATGTTTTTAACCTATTAATTTCTAGAGCTCAAATATCTCAACTAGGTTATTATGAGTTTGATTTTTTTTAAAATCACTATTAATAGTCCCACTCTCCATGCATGTACAGTATAAACTTCTAAAGAGGCAACTTTTGTTGCATATGTATTAGTGTATTGTTAATATAATCTTCCTAAGTTACCCTTGTATACTTCTTAAGTTACCCTTTTACCCTTGTATACCCAGCCTCCTTTAGCTATAAAGCCTTTTACAGTGTTAATAAGAAAGAAGATAGAGAGTTTCTCTTTTGTCATGGTATCAGAGCCTAGGGTTCTTTAATTTTTTTTTTCTGCCGCCACTGTCCGCTCCAGCTCTGCTTCTAGTTTCCGGCAACCACAGTAGTTCCCCTCATCAATCCTCTAGCTCCCTCTCAGTGTTCCCTTGGCTTCTCGGTGCTGTCATTATCGTTGCCACTCTCTCATGCACGTTGTCGTCTCTTGGTTCGTCACCCTCTTTGTTCGTCCCCGTCTCGGTCTCTCCGCACTCGTTGTGGTCATGGTTTGTTCATGGTCTGTTCATGGTCTCTTGGTTCGCTGCTCGCCTCTGTTTCTCCTTCTCCGACGTCATCTCAGTTCTACGTCGTCTTGCGGACTCTACTGCTACCACTCTCCGTTCTCAGACGTCTTAGTCTCGTGTCCTTCTTGATTCTCCGATGACATTTTTGATTCTCTAGCGTTCTTGATTCTCTGAAAATATTGTTTCTCTTGTCTATCAGCGTCGTCTCATCGGTTTCATCTCTCCGGCAGCAACAGCACCGGTTCCAATACTGCACCTTCTGGTGGTCCCTCCACATGGCCGACTGTGATCCACAGTAACCCTCCCGACACCAGAGAAGTGCACTTCTCTCTTTACTGTGATTCCAATTTCCAAACTATTTTTAATTCCTACTCTCCAATAAAAGCACGCTACCAAAAAAAAAAGGAAAAGCTACTATAATTCCTACTCTCTTTACTGTGATTTAAATTTTCCCGTATTGTCCTTGCATTTTTTTTTTTTATGGAATCTTTCACCGATGTTGCTCGCCTTATCAAGATTGTTTTGAATGGCTCCAACTACAATGCGTGGGCTCAACAAATGTTAGTTTTTTTAATTGGCCGGTGATTATGGCATTTTGTCACTAGAATAAAACCAAAACCCACCAAAACTGCCACGCGATCCACAGAGGAATTTGATGAGGCTCTTAATAAATGGGAAAGTACACATTGTAAAATCCTTTCCTAGTTTATTAATACATCAATTCCTACTATTCAGAATCTACTTCCTAAGTTTCGTAATGCCAAACTTGCTTGGGATTTTTTGGCCAAACGATACAACTGTGGCAATGATGCTGCTCTCGAGTTTCAGCTGGAAACTAGGCTTTCTCAGATGCATTAGGAACCTCGACAGTCTATTGCCAAGTTTCATGCTCAGGTTAGTGGCATTTGGGATCAGCTTTCTCATGCTGACCCTGCTTTTTCTGATGAGTAGTCAATTAAGCTTTTTGCTGCATATCGGGATCGTCGTCAGTTCCTATACTTTATGATGCATATCCGAAATGAATTTGAGAATACTCGAGCTTCTTTGTTACATCGATCTCCTCTTCCTACACTTGAGGTTGCTCTTACGGAGCTCATTTCTGAGTAGGCACGACAACAGACTCGTCGGGTTCATTCTACCAATATGATCTTGACTAATGCTCCATCTAGCTCCTCTACTCCTACTGCGGCTGTTGCTTCTTCTAGACTACGCCGTTTCAATGGCTAGTGCCAATATTGTAAGGAAGACGGTCACCGTATTCCCGATTATCCTAAGAAGAAGGCCCAGGATGATAGGGATGCTCTCAAGGCTAAGGCATCTCCCTCTTCCAAGCATGTTGTTGTTGTCTACGTCAGCTCCTCATTTTCTGCTCCATCTTCTGCACCTCCTTTGTCGTCTCTTTCTGCAGCTGACCTTAAGGCAATTATCACCCAGGTTCTCTCCCGCACTTCTACTGTCTTATTAGTCTCCATAGGTACCTCTATACCTTGGTTTATTAATTCTGCCTGTTGCAATCATATGACCTCTAATTCCTCTTTAGTGACGCATAAGTAGTCTTTAAATCCTGTTCCCTTAATTTATATTGCTGATGGTTCGCATATGTCTGTTAGTCATCTTGGTCATGTTTCTACTCTTGCTTTTTCTGTCCCTACCACATATGTTGTGCCTAACTTGTCTCTCAATCTCCAATATGTTGGTCAACTTATTGAAAGTGGTTTGATCTTAACATTTTCTCACAAAGGTTGTGATGTACAGGATCTGAAGATGGACTGATTTACATGATTAATTACAGTCGTCCCTCTTTTCAGTAATAGCCATGTTGTGGACCTTTACTTGAGTTATTTTTTTTTCCATGTGTAAGAAGATGAATGTGCTTACCTACATTTGCTCACCTTCTTTTTGGTTTTGGGCAATGTTAGGGCCGCTACTTATGGTCCTAACCTAGAGCCAAACTCTATTAATTTCTTTTGGTGCAGCCTTCTACAATCACAAAAATACAGATAAAAGTGATAGCATTTAAAGTAAGAATAGTGAACCGTACCACTTTGACCATGTAAAAAATATAACTATATGTCAGTTTAAAATATAATTTTAATGTGCAACTTAGTTGGTCTCACTATTGGAATTTAGGTATGGAGTACTGCACAACTATACGATAGGATAACATGAAATTATTTTGTCAAAGTAGAAAATGCAAAATATATTGAATGTTGTATTTTTCTTGACAATCCTTCGATGGGATCTCAACTAGTTAAAAATTAAGAAAGATCAAATACTAATGATGTGCAAAATCAAAAGTTTATTCATAAATTTTCTATATATTTTACTTTTTCTTCTCACTTTCCTTAATAATCAAACATAAAAAATAAAAAAATAAAAAAATAAAAAAAAGTAAATTCATTCAAATTTTCTAGATTTCATGCCATTTAGATCAAACATAGCATAAAATTGTATTAATTTTTTTTCAAATTTACACAATTCCAAATTCAAGATAGGAAATCCGTACTCTAAAATATAGGCTTAATTTTTTAAAGTTTCAAATAAGACCCAATTATATTTTTAAAATAATCTCTTTTTTTTCTTTTAAATGTAAAATAAAAAATTATCAACTAATGGTGATTGTTGGTGAAACTATTCAGCAACTCTCTATTATCTCTTATGCCTCAATTATTTCCCTTAAATTGGAACCATCACATAGTGAGTTCCCATGATTAGATTTACTATAAATTCATAGACTGATGAAATAATGATAATTCCATGAATAAATTTTTAGAGAAATAGAGGAATCCCTCATCTTATTAATCATTGTCCATGAAATTAATAAATATGCTTATGATTAACATACTATGATTTTTTTTTTATATAAGAAAAAAAGGACATCAAGAAATAAAACAATAAAATAGTGAGAGATCCACATTGACTCGCCACTATTAATCTATCATACCTGCGACTTCCTCTTCTAACGGTTTTCTTAACCCCCTCCCCTCCACACCCACCCCGCGACGACCATTTGTTACCCGCCAACGGTTGAGCATATTTACAACCCTGCCCAACGCAACTACGGAAATGCCAACAACAACCCCCATCAGTCACAACCCATCAACCACCACCTTGATTTTGTTGGGCAGCCAGTCTCCACAGCTCCGGCTATCAGATTCATGGTCCGGTTCAAGCCGAACAACCATGGCATCGTCTGTTGCATTCGAGGAAGGAAGGTGTGCCTTTAGCTGCTGGAAGCTTGGAACTAGCACCTTCTCTGCCCACTCGTCCAGCCCAGTTCGACCAAGCCACGCTCCACCCAAAATCTTCTCTAGGACAACGTCTTGTACTTCGATTGCGAGGCTATCACCCATAATTGTGGAAAATTTTGAGGAAATGGAGCTGAAGATATCACCCTGAATCAGGCCAAAGTCTACCGGCTTGAAGACAATGGCATCATCAACAGAATTGAGCAGCTCACGTGAAGCTGATGAAGTTCCAAGCGAGCGCCTAGTCTCCAAGCTGCGCTCATCTTCGTGATCAATGGTGAGATCACTCGAGTTTCGGGAACCATCCGCCTTATCATCTTCCCCATCAGCTGCTTGATTTAGGTCAAATGACAATGCAGAAGCCATCTCCTTCCTTGGTTTCATGCGCCGGTCTTCATCATTTACCCAATTTGCTTGGCGCTTAACAGCTTTTTCAGAAATGGACAGTCGAAGCTGCCATCCCCCGCTAGCAATTGCAGCAAGCTTCTCTTCGTTGAGCAAGTGTTCATTATTTTTCAAGTTACTAAGACTATCAGGCAACCACTCTGCAGTGAGGATGAAGATGACATTCCCGAGACTAATCTCACGACCATGGGAATCAGCAAGGCGACCTCTCTCAATGGCTCGTTTTATGCTCCCATGAAGAAGGGCATCTGCTTCATCAATGCCATCAATCATGATGACTGAACATGGGTTCCTCCGAACAGCCTCTGCAATGCGATCCAATGCTGTTTTACCACGGAAACTCACATCAGATTCCTCATCATCTCGTCGGGAACCAAGGGAGACCGTAATTGGACTGGTTCCACATAGCAGGTCAGAAAGAACTGATGCCATCTTCTTCTTGCCAACCCTATCAGGACCTGTGAACAAAAGCCATATGTCACCCTTAGAACCAGCAGCCCGCCGTTTTCCATTGCCCAATTTGCATTGAGTGACTGTAGTTGCCACTGCAGATGCTGCATCTCTCTGCCACCACACCTTGTCCCTTAATCCCTTGAGCAGCTTCTTAAATGAATCAGCATCTAGCATGCTGATGAGCTTGTCAATGCTCTGCAACTCGTGGAACCTGTTTTGTGGTTCACAAGAAATGCTGCCCAAGAAGTCCTTTACACGCACTTTATGGGCTTCTTCAGGTGTAGTTTCAGTGGTCTTTGTTTGACCAAGAACCAGGTCTGTCCTCACAGGGCTTTCTGGTTGGGAACCCTCATGTTCAATAGATTGCCTCCCCCTCATTGAATTCGTGTTTAGTTGCAGACTTCCCTCAAGGTTTCTGACCACATGTAATTTGGGTTGGATAGACTGGCGTGCTACAATGTTTGCATTGTGCAAGCCCAGCATTGGGAGAGATGTTGGGGTGATACTCTCAGTGCTGAGATTATGATGGAAATGAGGGTGGTCATGTGCACATGTATCATTCCATTTCTTCTGTAATTCTTGAGTTTTCTGCTTCCATATCAACTCTTGATCCTTTGTCTGTAAACACTAAAAAAAGAAAAAAGAAAAAAGGACTTTCAATTCCTTTATTCAAATATAGTTTGGTCTCTTGCATTTGAATTTAAAATTGCAACTGAGTAAAGTACCTGCGACTGATCTGAGGTCTTAGCATCAGCATTATGGACTTTGGCATTCTGCAGCCACAGTGGCAGTGGGGTCCTAGCTGCTTCTGATTTTACTTCAGAACAGGACTTCTCGAATTCCTTCAGTTTCGCAAGTTCCTGCTCATAATTTTCCATGCACTGAGGACAACAGTTCACTCTTCGAGCAGGATCCACATTCTCAGAGACCCGCCTAGAAAGAGCAGTTGGGAAGTTCTTCAATGGAGTCATGGACTCAACTGAGCTGCCAAGAAATCCATTTGTTCCCAGCCTAAACAAAAGAAATAGAAACACTCAATAGGATATTTTTTTTGAAAGGCATTTAATAGAATATTACCCAAAAGTAAAAGGGAAAAAATATCCCCCAAAAAGCCTAAATCAAGGACATCAAGAGTTACTTGAAATGTGTTTATTTAAATTCTCCACGAAGAAAGGGAAATTTTATCAAGGAAAATGCAAAAGATCATCCAAGACCCAATTCAGAAAAGATCTGGCAGGAGAAGAGCTCCGCTAGATTTATAATCTGTAATTCTGTATATAAAGAGAACCAATAACCCGTTAATATGGGAAGTTGCATGACCACTGTCTACCAAAACCTCTAAAATTAAGCAAATTCCTAATTCCTGATTCCTGATAGAGATAACCCAAAATCTACTATAGAAGGAACTTCTGAACAATAATTTAATAAATGGAAGTATGAACTGAAATGATGGAGCATCATTGATTATTTAGCATGCATTTTGTGTTAAAACTATATATCGATGCAAAAATCTAATTAAAGTAAGTCAATCTGGAACACTGAATTTGGAAATATTGAAATAGAACAACGATTCAAGGATTATAAGATCACGTCCAACCTTGCAAGTAAAATAAATACTTCAGCACTATAATAAAGCTACTAATCATTCAAACCGAAACTTCATAAATGGTGTAATCAACAGAAGATGCCGGATGTACCTTGCAAACCCCGGCAGAGGCACTCTGGCCGCAATTGGCACTGCCTGCAGATCCCAGTCATTCTCCATTGAAGGGTGATAGACCTGGCACCTTAAGTAGGTCTCACAAGTGGCAGTTCCGATCAGCCAAAGTCGACCAGCGCTACAGTCTCCAAACCTTGTCAACAGCTTCCCCATTTCGACCACGGCAGCTCGACCCATCTCTGGAACCACCTGTTGAGGCATCCCACCAGTACTGCCCAGCACGCCCAAACCAGCAGGCTGTTCAACCAGCCATTTCAAATCACCCAAATCAAGAACAAGGCCTCCCCCGTTCAAGCTTCCCATTTTGGTCTCAATTAAATCCCCCAATTCCTTAAGCTTAGCCGGGATTTGTGTTCTATCACAAGCCAGCTCCTTCTCCAAAGGAATAATCTGAACGTTCTTCAAGGGCCCTTCTCCCAATTCCCTCTTCTCTATTCTCCTCACTAGCTCCTTCACCACCACCTCTGGCTCCGACTCTCCGACCAGTACGGGATTCCTCTTCTTTGTTCTCAGCAGAATATCAATAACCCGTTTCACTTCATCACTTTTCTGCTGCCCCGATTGTGAGAAATTCCCCTGCTGCAACCGAGGATTCAAGTACAAATTCCGTCCCGGAGAGGGCGCCAGCGCCGGCCTGAACCCCAATCCGATTGGGGAAGTATTAACACTAGGCGAAGAATTCAAGGATTGTTCAATGGTGGCTTTAACGGCGGGGCTGGAGAAACTGGCCTCTCGCATGACCCTGCTCACGCTGGGATCGTCGAGGATTGAAATTATGAGCTGTTCGAGCTCAACCTTGACGGCGAGAAGGGGTTGCTGCTGCTGCTCTGGGCAGCCTCGGCGCTGGTGAGCTTGGGCGCGCTTGAGAGCGGCCATTAGAGCATTGGAGATCGGCGGTTCCATCGCTGGCGACACGTTCTGCGCCGTAGGGAGCCGCTCGAGGGCAACGCTGAAGCAGAGCTCGAGGGCTCGGCACTGCAGGGGATGGGATGAATTGGGATGAGAACGAATGCATGCTTGACGGAGAAAACCTGAGGGCGATGCGAGAAGAGTCGCCGCCACGTGAAGCGGAGTCGTTTGGCCGTGATTCCGGCGACCCGCCTCAGCGATCGAGTGGTTCAACACGCTCGCCGCCTCTGGCGTTAGGGTTTGCTGAATTGTGCTTAACCCAGCTCTCATGCTCTTTGTTTTGAGCTTGAAATTCTCCACTCAGATTCGGAAAATCCAGAAGTGGAAATTGGTTTCCTAATTCCTCCCCTACCCAGTTTCTCGAATTCCTTCGATTCTGAGAAAATCCTAACTGGCACCTAATCTCTTCTTGGGTTCCTCTGAATTGGGTGCGCAGGAAAAAGGCTAGAAATGTATGTATTTGCTCGTGCCACCAAAATACCCACAAGTCAGCTGAGAAAACGATCGAGTGTGAACGCCTCAAGAGATGCAAATTTGAATTTTCCGGGAAAATCAATTAATTCTCAACGAGAAAAAGGCCGACCCATTAAAACCAACGCAGAAAAAAGGAGCTTTTCAAAACGAAAAAGAAAATCAAAAGGAGTAACTAATAAGCTTGGTTTCCTCTGGTATCTTCTTTTCTTTTCTTTTCTTTTTTTTTTTCTCTTACATTGTTGTGTATCACACAAAAGCTGGAGTCGAATTCAACGCGAAAAGGAAAGATCAGATCCTCTCCTTCACACAAATCCTCCCCATTTCTGTCTCTCTTCTTCTTCTTCTTCTTCCTTCTTCTTCTTCTCTCTCTCTCTCTCTGCCGCCTAACTAAAGAGAGAACACCGTCCCTATCCAATTCAAAAACCAAAATATCTGAGACAAAAACCCCCAACAAGAAATGGTTAAAAAAAAACGCAAGAATGAATAAAGGAACTGAAACACCAAACCAGTCCCAACTTTAATCAAATGTCACATGCTGCCTAAACCAAGTAAAGTAAACCAGTTTTGGTGCAGGGGATGGAATATGTATCTTTTTACTCTCAGAGAGAGAGAAAAAAAGAGAGAGAATTTCTGCAAAATGGAAAGGTGGAAGTACGTTCAGTTGCAAGGATTTCTGGAAAATGCTTTCTGGGCAGAGCAATCTGCTCTCCTTTTTGTGTCAACTTTTTCCCTCTTGTCTCAATACATTACAGATAATGGAGAAGTGCCTTTTCATTTAAGAGAGAAAAAATGAAAAACTTTTTTTTGTGAGAGAGAGAGAGAGAGAGAGATTCATGAGTAGCTTGTTTTTTCTCTCTCCATGTCTCGGACTATGGATTGACTCCCTTTTTTATCTCTCCTTTGTTTATTTCACTGACCCTTTTTCCATTATTTATTTAGTAATAAGGAAAAAATCAAATACAAAATCTCATCCCCACGCGCTCTTGTTGAGCGTCGTCCCACGCTCCGTCGTATTAAGAGCCTTAGCTGCCGTGACAACCCGCGGTGCTGCCTCCCTTTCACAATAAGGCCTCCCCCAAAACCAATTTTCCACTTTTCACACGCAATCTCTGCAAAGGAATCGCACGGCTTCCGCCTTTTCATACTCTTACACACACAAACTTCCTTCTCTCATCTCCTTTTTCACTTTATCATCACTTTCTCTCTCTCATTTCATCTAAAAGCTTTTGCGCTGGTTCTGCTTTGGGCTCCCTCCATCACCACAATTAAGATTACTTCTAATCTCCGTCTTTGAAAATCTTATTCACTTTTTAGCCATTTATTTGCTAAAACCCTGGAAAGTACCTTTCGAAAAACCAAGTGCAGACCTCAAATTTCTCTTTTTCTCCTTTTTTTTTTTTAATATTTATAGTTATTATAATCGAGATAACTTTCTCGGGTTCAAGTTTTACTTTGATTATATTTTAATCGCGGTTTCAAAATTATGCCCTCAAATTTAATCCAAATAGCAAAAATAAAAATTTGACTCTATTCTAACGACACACAACATAAGAATCGAGGATCGAAATAGTCAACTCTATCCCCCCACGATCAATTTGACATTCACATACTTTTCTTTTTTAAGGAAATAGTAAATGCTAGCTTCTTCTTAGAGAATGATTCTTTAATTTTCTTTTGAATAATTTTATCATGATGAGGAAGGGGTTAATCTTAATTTTACATAGACCCTAGCATATATCCAAAGCTCCCTAAAACCCTTATGAATTAAATAAGGAAAGAGTTGCGATAATTTTTATTAACTTAAGCGATGATCATTATATATTTTATTTACTTCTAGCATTACTTGTGAATTTAGAATAGATTTTGATGAAGGTCAAAAGTTTCGCAGTCAACACTTTGTTAATTTTTTAAACTTGGAATAATTTGTACACTCCACAATCAACCCATAGCTCATATTTTAAATTAGTGGACTATCCATCCATCTTTCTTTAATCTCGTAAAAGTTCGTTTTTTTATGTCTTCTGTTTTTGTTTTTCAGAAAGACTCAAAAAATCAACCCATTGACTCTCCACCATTTTTCCTACCTTCTAAAATTACAGCTGTCATTTTTTTTTTTTTTTGTTCTATCTCCTTCCTTACTGAGCGAGAATTATATATGAGAAAAAAAATTATCATTTAATAAAGAGAGGTTCGATTAACACTCTAAAAAATACCATGAATACATCACGTTTAATTGTTCGTGCATAAAACGACAAACTCACTCTTTAATTCTCATTTTGCAAGTGAAGAAGGTAAAAGAACAAAGAGAGAACAAGTTCGTCTTCTAATTATCAAAATAAAGAACAAATTATCATTTAATTATAAAAAAAAAAAAAAAAAAAGGTAATGTTGAATGTCAATAGTATTTTTTACTGTCAATAGCATTTTTTATAAATAAAAAAAAAAGTGAGCATCAACGTCTATTTTTAGAGTGTAAATACTATCTTTTTTTTTATTATTTGCTTATTTATTTATTTTATAAAATCATAAATACTAAAAATATTATGACTATCAAGTATGTACCTTCATTTAATATAATAATATCATCTAAATATATACATGACACTATCTTATTGGATGTACTGGTGTTTAATTGAATGATGATTGTTCAATGGGCAGCATGCCATAATGGAAAGGCAAGGCAAGAGAAAAGAAGGGGAACATCAAAATGGCATCATATGGATGTAATTAATTTGACCCTATGATATATAAATACTTGGCATTTATAGTGAGGGTGGGAGCAGTTGGGCATTAATTACCAAAGCACCTCCACCTTATGTGCAATTGCATAATTGATAATACATACAGATATTTTCAAATGAAAAATTAAAGGATCATTTAGAATAACTTCTCTTACTTCTCTTAATTGGTTAGTGCATTAGTGGGAGATTTTCTTTTTTATTGTGTACGTAAACTTGAAGAGCCTCTCATTTCTCAGCGGCCAAGTCCTGCTTTTCTTATAATTTTTATTTATTAATCAAGGTTTATGCTTAAATTCAATTTGACGCGTCAACTCCTTTGGTAATTATAATGCAATAACAAACACGTCAAGTAATTAAAGCATGATTGTCATAAAGAAAAGGGTGATTGCTTTTCGTGGATTTGGTAAGAGCTCTTTGCACTAATTGATTGGCCATGGATTATAAATTTTTGATTTTAAATAATGAGCTAGTTTACTGATGGTCAAAAGAATTTTAAATAAAATACAATGATAAATAAAACGACAATTTGAACCAAATCAAATCTGAAATTTTTTGAAGTTCAAAAAAAAATGTATTTTAATTTATTTATTTATTTTTATTTTAAATTCAAAAGTTTGAAAATGTGAAAGGTTTAATTAAATATAAAAGGTGAATATGTTTAACATTTTTTATTAAGAATTATTATTGACTTATTTTTTAACAATTATAATAACTAATTCACATCTCATCGCTAAATGTTTGGTTCAATGAATCATAAAACCTAAAAATAAGATGTTTTTTGTAATAATATGGACTATCAAAAAATAAGGAATATAAAATGTATTGTAGGTATAATCTGTTTGTCACATAAGATTTTCAACATGGACCAAACATTCTCATTAAAAATTATTAACTCACATTTTTAGAAATCCTAAAATACTCTCAGAGCCAAATGGCTAATAAGGAATGCATTAATTGCATCCATGTTGTGAGACTTATACTAGTGTATGGATACATACATAACAAATCAAAAGAAAAATAAAAGAAAGCAGTAAAAATATGACAATTGATTTACATAGTCTATGCCTTCTGAAAACCTCTACAAAATCTCAACTATAAAAAACTCAATGAAAACCCTTTGGTTATATATATCTCCAATGCTTATCAACAATACAAAAAGAAGTGAGGCACCCTCTATATATATATATTAGAGTAACACCCCTTTGTTTCCCTCCTTTACTTAAGGGTTATGAGCCTTTTTTAGCCCTACTTAGTTTCCTTGAGTTACATCTTAAGGAGTCTCATTATCTTCCCATTATAGATACTTTATTCACCATAAGTTCTCCCTCCCCCCACTTTTAAGAATAAAAATTGTTTTTTAGGCTTAGGAGTCACCTATTGTAGCCTTATATAAGTGAGGCTCATATTTTTCTCACTTTTCTATATGCATATATAAAGTAGAATTGATTAATTAACATTTTCCTCACTTTTTATCACCTGAATAAACATACAATAAAACTTATTTTTATTAGTAAAACTCATCTATCAAGTATGAGCAAAGCTCATCAAATGCAAGCACTCATCTATTGATATGAGTGAAACTCATTTGTCTACAAGTAGAGATCTTATATTGATAAGAGCTTAGCTCATCTATTAATATGAGTTGAGCTCATCCATTGATATGAGCTGAAGTTCATCTATCTATGAGTAAAGTTCATTTGTGTATATTGAGGTGGAATTCATCTATAAATGAGAGAATAACTCATCGATTAATATAAACAGAACTCATTTGTTTATAAGAGTAGCTAATTTGTTTTTAGTTATTCTACCAAGTAGGCTTATTTGGCCTTTTGAGCTAGTCTTGTAACCCTTTTTTAGGCTATTCTTTGAAATATTATTTTCCTACATTTGTTTTAAAAAAAAATGTTGTCACATTGTAATAAGATTAGCTGATGTTCATTTATCAACAGTGTTTATATTCTCTTTAACTCTAACCATATCATCACAACTCTTTGATTTATTTGTCTTAAACTAAAAATATCAATTCTGTGATTGACCCATGTAGAATACTAGAAAGAACTTTGCAAACCACTAAATAAAATTAAGGGAAGAATTCAAATTCATTGAGTGATTTTAGTTACTCAAAAGAAACAATTACCACTTCCAAGCTTGTAGCATATATATAGAGAGCATATCTAACGTCTTTGATTATCTAGCTTCTTCAGGACTTGGGACCAAGATGCTTCCTAGTTTGTGCCTGAAAAAGTTGCACCCTACTTCCATTTAAGATGCTTTGACCTTATTCGATTCCAACCTCTTTTATCCTTTATTGCTCCTAGTTATTATTTTATACAAGTTTTTTGTAAAGACCTGAAAATTTTAATAATTAAATAATTGAGAAGAAGGATAAATTTAAAGGAGATTAAGCAGGGTTTGTTGACGAATTTATTCTCTTCGTCGACGAACCACCTTCTTTACTTCGTCGACGAAGTCACGTGTCTCGTCGACAGGAAAATATCGAGAGAGGTTATAGCAGAGCCTGAAATTCGTCGACAAAATTCCTTCCTAGACTCGTCGATGAGGTGATGTGTTTCGTCGACGAAGCCGCTTGTATAAATATGCAAAATTTGGGTTTCAGTGAGATTTTCATGCAAAATCCTTCTCTCTCTCTCTCTCTCTCTCTCTCTCTCTCTCTCTCTCTCTCTCTCTCTCTCTCTTTAAACTCGTTCTTCTCTCCTTCTCTCTAAGTTTTTGGCTTCGTCCTTCGCTAGTTCGACGATTAGAAGCCGTCACGCTACTCCTGGGAAGATTCTCTTCAAATCTGCTAAAGTAGTTTGTTGGTTAGGCCAACTTGGGCACCATCCCAAAATCTGGGTAAGTTCAACATTTTAGGCTTTATAAGTTATTTGATATTTCTGAACTAAGGAAAATGCTTTAGATAGTATAATACTGAAGTTTTTTAGGGAAAAATGCAATTTCAAGGTGTTGAGCTGAGGAACACATGGGTGTAAGTTTGGAATATTTTGTAGGTTTCTGAGTAAGTCAAGTAAGGGGATAAATTAAGTCAAACTTTTTTTATGAAATTATTTATCATTATACAACATTTATTTTCAATAAAATATGTACGATATAGAACTATGTTTGGGAATACTGTTGATATATAGGGAAATGATTTTAACACATTTTATATAGAAATATAATGGTAGAATAAATTATGATTTTATAAGGCTATGTATATTTGTGTGGCATGAGTATACTATTTTCATGAAAATTATACTATATTGAAATATTATGAGTTTTTCAAGATAAGCATATTATAACAGTTTTCAGGAAACCCTAAAAACAGTATAGGAACTATGATTTTAAGATTATGTTAAACAGTGCAAGAATTTATGTTTATTATGTTATGAAATATGCCGACGTAAATGCCGTGATTTTTACGTTATGAATTATGTCGACGTTGATGTTGTGATTACATATAATATATAAGAAATCATGAAATATGTTTATGTCAAATATTACTCTGAATTACGAAATAGTTATGTTTTAATATGGAATGTATTATATGTTATCAGAACCCGAATATCTTAGTTTAGTTTTATGAAGCACAGCACCGTAGCTATATGTTCATGATTATGAATATGTTAGTGCTACCACACATCTTATGTAGAGTGTAGGAGATGGTAGTCGATGTGGCTTTATGGGAGTGTCGTAGTTCCCTTGGTAGTCCGACATAGGTGGAATAGGTCCATCGTACTTACACACCTATGTTTGACTTACATGGTCGGCCAGCCATTGCTAGGTCCCGCCTTCGGGCTGCACAACCATGTCATGTGGGGGATAAGTGTTGAATCAGGTGTAATCCCAAGAGGGGGCGAATTGGGTATTTAAAAATTTTTTGACACTTATTTACCACTTAAACTCTTCTTATATATTTACCAATGAATTCTTGTTACTCAATTACTTATGTGCAAGGCTATCCAACCTATACATGCAATATAAACAATTTAAATGCAGTGCTGAAAGTAAAAAGTAAAGGGAAGAGAGAAGACAAACACGATTTTTACAAGGTTCAAGCGACTTGGCCTACGTCCTCGCCTTGAGCAACCACTCAAAGATTTCACTAAATCCCTACTCCTTAAATTGGGATGGAGCTTCCCTTACAATCTGCTCCTTACAAGAGGTGCAACTTCCTCCTCACCCGCTGCTTACAAAAGATACAACTCTCTCCTCAAACCCCGGTTCACACACCGAATTGTGTATACAATAGAATATGAAAAACAACACTCAAAAATGCTTCTAACAAAAGCTTGTGAGTACAAATCAAATTCCTAACACATTAACATATGATATAACTTGAAGCTCAGAACGTATGAAAATGATACAATCGTTTTATGTATGATATGCTTCAACACACAAAACCCTTTTTATCAAAAACTCCTAAGTAAAGAAACATTTGAAATTCTTTGGAGTGTATTAGGGTTCTAGTTCACTTCGTAAAGATGCACAAATATATCTAATGTGAACTTGTTAAAAGCTTTATCTTGAATGTTTTATCAATCTATATCAAAAAGTTTTCTATCAAATATTTAATCGCAGCACAATCTTTGTAATATGTAAATATATACGATATGTAATTCAAAGATCAAAATACTAAGTATAAAGTTTTCAAAACACAATATCCCTCAATAAGATAAATATTTATGAATACCAAGGATATATATTCAAGTTTTTTAATATATCTAAATTATGAATCCTTTAATTGAAAATACACTTGAATCAAACCATTCAATCAATAACAAAACCTTAATCAAGTAATGATCTTATTAAAAAAAAATAGGTATATGTATATGCACATTCAAGATCAACCTTTTAATACTTAATCAAAAATAGATTTCTCAATAATAAGCTCTATGAACAATATATACCCTTGAATCAAAAACCAATCAACCAAAAGCAAAAAAAAAAACTTTCTCAAGTAATGATCTTTTCAAAAACAATTTTTTATATGTATGCGCACACTCAAGATCAAACTTTTCTAATGATGTTCAATAACAAGTAATGAGATGAGAGGTTCTTGAAAATAATAACTTGAATGATTAAACCTCAATACTAGAATGAGAATTCAGATGAGTAAACAAGTTCCCTTTGAGATTCTGAGTTGATTTTCCCAAGCTCGATTATTAGAAATTGAAGTGTAGGTAATCAATCGTATAGCAATAGGAGCAAGTTTTCCAATATTCTTTCAACAAGATGTGTTCTTCTCTTTCTTGTGTGTCTTAGCTTCATTCTAGGGTTTAGATATTCAATATATATAGTTTCTTACCCTTAGGATTGATCTCAACTGTTGGATCAAAGAAATAGCTCACGAGTTCGTTTATTAAAAATCAAAATTTTAAGTTTCCCGCAGGGTCAGGCGTCTGAGGGTGAAGCCCAAGCAACCGAAGTTCCTTAACCCTTTGAAAAAATTAGCTTGGAATGTAGGGTCAGGCCTCTAAAGAGAGGAGTTCAGGCTTCTGAAGCCAGGTCAAGCGCCTGAGGTCCCAAGGTCAGGCGACCGAAGAGCCTCGACCAACTTACTGGGTTTTCCATTAATTCTTCAAGCTACCGAACTTAATCTTCAGGCTTCTGAAGAAATTCTTCAGGCGACTGAGGTTGAGTTTAGGCTACTGAAGTCCCATTTTTCTCATTTTTTCTTTTCTAATTTAAAATCTTCTTTGCTCTCTTTCTTGAGTCTTTTATAAAACACGTGTTTTTAAAAATATTTTTAAGTCCATGAAAGTCCCCTAATGATATACATGAAATGCATGAATCCTAAAATCATTCTAAGTTATGTTAAGCCTCAAATTAAATCATATGAAAATGTAAGTACATGAGTTCTAAATACCCATTCCCAAGATGTTCTTGAAGTTTGCCGCTTGCATCTTGATTCTCGTACTCTTTGAGTTCCATGGATCTTGCCAAGATATGTTAGCTTTACTTTGTGACTTCCATGACTCGTTATCCTTTCGTGCATAATTAATATAGTTCCTATTCACAAACTCAATGCATAGATCAAATACCAAGTGATTTGTCATTATCAAAACCGGATTAGACTCGTAGAGTCAACAATCTCTCCCTTTTGTGATGATGATAAATGCACTAGCAAAAATATATGTAATGGGTTACGCCAAACAAGGCACCCCCTTAATTAATGCATCAAAAATTAAATGAATGACAATTTTTGTTATTATACTTCTTCTCCTTTTTGTACAATTAGTTTTACCAACAATTTTTGCTTCCATTCTATTATTTTTGCTCACAATTTTATCCCCATTTTGACATCAACAAAAAGGTGTAAAATATTAAAACATGAGTAGACGTACCCTACTGTTCTTCTCCCCTTACAAATCTTAAGGTTTTAAATGTGTTCAATCATTAGAAAAAAAATTATCATGCTTTTTGACATCAACTATCCCCCTTACTAACACATACATTTCAAAGGTTACATGAGGTTACCAAATGTTGAATTACATGTTATGTCGTATTTTTGATACCAATTGTTGATTAATGCAATACCAAGTGATTATATCGTAAATGACATTGCTCCCCCTGAATTATATCATCTAACATAATTCTAAGCAACCTCTCGACTATGCATGAGACCTAATTCATGCCTAATTTGGATAAACCTATCCTCCGCAAGTGGTTTTGTGAATATATCTACCCATTGTTCATCCGTGCATACAAGCTCTAGTGTCACATCCCCTTTTTATACATGGTCACGAAGAAAGTGATGTCATATTTCTATGTGCTTAGTTCGTGAATGTAATATGGGATTCTTTGAAATATTTATCGCACTCATATTATCACATCTAATAGGGATTGTTTCATAACTTAATCCAAAATCCTTCAGTTGTTGCTTCATGTAAAGTGTTTGAGCACAACAACTAACTGCCGCTATGTATTCAGCCTCAGCTGTGGAAAGAGCAACTGAATTTTGTTTCTTGGAAAACCAAGAGACCAAGGAATGTCCTAAGAAATGACACATACCACTAGTGCTCTTCCTATCCACTTTGCTACCCGCAAAATCAACATCTGAATAACTAATATAAAGGATGTATACTTAGAATACCATAACCCAATGTTCACAGTTCCTATCAGATATCTAAGTATCCGTTTAACAGCTAGCAAATGAGATTCTTTTGGTGCAGATTGAAATCTTGCACACAAACATATGCTAAAACATTATATTAGGTCTACTGGAAGTCAGGTATAACAAGCTACCTATCATTCCACGATATAGCTTTACATCTACTAGTATACCTTGTTCATCTTTGTCTAATTTCAATAAAGCGCTCATAGGTGTACCTAGTATTTTTCCATCTTCCATATTAAACTTTTTGAGTAAGTCTCTAATATACTTTGATTGATTTATGAATATTCCATGATTTTCCTATTTGTTCTGAAGTCCTAGGAAGAAATTTAGTTCACCCATCATACTCATCTAAAATTCATTTTGCATGGTATTGGCAAATTCATTACACAATTCTTTATTTGTAGCACCAAATATGATGTCATCTACATATACTTGCACTAGGAGAATACCATCTTTCTTAGACTTAATGAACAGGGTTGTATCTATCTTTCCTCTTATAAATCCATTTTCTAATAGAAAACCGCTTAGCCTTTCATACCAAACTCTAGGAGCTTGCTTTAAACCGTACAAGGCTTTTGTCAGTCACACGTGATTTGGATTCTTATGGTTTTCAAAGCCTGTGGGTTGTTCTACATACACTTCTTTATTTATGTAGCCATTTAAAAATGCACTTTTGACGTCCATTTGATATAGCTTGAAATCCTTAAAAGCTGCATATGCTAAAAGTATTCGAATGGCTTCCATTCTAGTTGCAGGTGCAAACGTTTCTTCAAAATCTATACCTTCTTCTTGACTATATCCCTGAGCTACTAATGTAGCCTTATTTCTCACAACTACTCCATGTTCATCTTTCTTATTTTTATATATCCATTTGGTCCCTATAATTGACTTATCCTCAGGTCTGGGAACTAATGTCCATACTTTGTTTCTCTCAAATTGATTTAATTATTCTTACATGGACAGCACCAAAGATTCATCCTCTATGGCTTCACTCATTCTTAGGTTCTTCTTGAGATAGAAATGCAAAATTACTAACCATGTTCCTAAGAGAGGAGCGAGTGGCTACTCCACGTAATGGTTCACCTATTATTTGATCTATGGGATGATTCTTTATGTATTTCCATTCTCTAGGTGGTTCATTAACCTCATTTTCAGTTTGATCAATTTCAATGGATGATTCCTTAAGTTCATTTTTCTTTTCTGAATCATTTTCAATTGATGGTTCTTCAAATTCCTTATTTAATTCAATTTCATCTTCATCAGCTCTTTTGGAGAAGGGATTTGACTCATCGAACACTACATGAATAGATTGTATAACCATTAATATTCGTTTGTTATATACTTTATAACCTTTACTATCTAAGGTATACCCTAGGAAGATACATTCATCTGATTTCACATCAAACTTCCCTAGATGCTCATTGTCTCTAAGCACAAAACACTTACAGCCAAAAACATGAAAATATGAAATGTTTGGTCTATGGCCATTCCATAATTTGTAAGGAGTCTTATTAAGTGATGGTTTGATTAATACTCTGTTTAGAACATTGTAGGCGGTATTCACTGCCTCAGCTCAGAAGTATTTAGGTAATTTATGTTCATTAAACATAGTTCTGGCCATTTCTTGTAGACTTATTCTTCCTTTCAACTACACCATTCTATTGCAGTGTTCTAGGAGCTGAAAAATTATGGGCAATTTCTAATGAATTGCAATAGTCTTCCATGCCTTGATTATTAAATTCTCTACCCCTATCACTTCGAATTTAGTAATTGTATATCCCTTTTTTCATTTTGGATTTTCTTGCACAGGTTTACAAATTGTTCACAAGCTTCATCTTTGTGACCTAAGAATAGTACCCATGTATATCTTGAAAAATCATCAATTATGACAAAGGCGTATGATTTTCCTTCTAAACTCTGAATTGGGTTTGGTCCAAATAAGTTTAAGTGGTAGTGGAGATCTCTTTCTTCTTCTTAAAGCTTGTTCTTGCTTGTTTTCCTAGTTGGCATGCATCACAGATTTTATCTTTCACAAATTTAGTCTTAGGCAGTCCCTTAACTAATTCTTTCTTAACTAGTTTTGAGATTAAATCCATGTTTGCGTGTCCTAGTCTCCTATGCCAAATCTAGCTAATTTCATTCATAGCAGAGAAGCATGTCACACTCTGTGAGGTTAGGTTATCAAAGCTTGTGGTATATACGTTTTCATGATGTTCAGCAGTGAATGGTATCTTATTATTAGTTTTGTATTCAACTATGCACTTGTCATGTTCAAATGATACTTTGTAGCCTTTATCACATAGTTGGCTTATACTTAGCAAATTATGCTTTAAACCTTCAACTAATAAAACATCATCTATAATGAGTGAGGAATCTTTGCCGACTTTACCTACACCTGTGATCCTTCCCTTAGCATTATCTCCAAAAGTAACAAACCCTTCATCCTTGGGTGTGATGGATGTGAACTTTGCTTTATCCCTAGTCATGTGACGTGAGCATCCGCTATCCATATACCATTTGTCTTTTGATGATGTTGATCTTAAGCAAATCTGCAAGACACAATCAAACAACTAGCTTTGGTACCCAAATTGTCTTGGGTCTAGGGGAGTTAGTGCTAGTTTGACCTTTAACCTTCCATACTTTCTTAATTTTTACATCTTTATTTTTGAAAGGACGGTCAAATTGTATATGACCCAACCTTTTACATTTAAAGCAAGTAGTATTTCTATAATAATTCTTAGTTGGAGCATATGACTTTGATTCTTTTGTAAAATAACCCATGTAAAGATGTCTATTCTTTAGATTTTCCTTACCATTAAAACCAAACCCTTCCTTTTCTAGGGAATTTTTTTGAGATCCTAGAAGCTTTTAAAAATTGTTTTGTCCTTTTTAAATTTACAAATAATTTCAAATTTATCTTTCAACTCCTTTTCTAACTCCTCAATTTTCAAATCTTTATTTCTTATGAAAGATGTGTAAGATTCATTTTTGACATTCAAGTAAGCTTGAAAGTTCTAACTTTACTTCTCAACTCAAAAATTTTCTTTGTTTTCTTCTCAAGAATTTTAATAGTGTACAGGCATTCTTGTTTCAGTTCATCATAAGAAATCATATCATTTTCATTTTCAGAATCACTGGAATAATATGAAGATGATGAAAAAGATGATTGTACCTCAAGGTCATCATGTGCCATTAGACACAGATTGGTAACCTCGTCGTCGTTGGATTCAGATTTTGAACCGCTAGTACTGTGAGTATCCCAACCTACTTTCAGAGCCTTCTTCTTTTTCTTTAAGGCTTTCACGAGCTTGGGGCACTCAGGTTTGATGTGTCCAACTTCTCAGCAGTTGTACCATGTTGGTGGATCCTCCTTTGTTGGCCTAACTAGGTTTTTCAATCTTGTTTTGATGATAAAAAATGTAGATGGTTTAACATGTGTTGTTGAGTGATTTTGTTTCAGGAATACATATCTCAACACAAGAGAAAGAAGCTATAAATCAAAGCCACATCAAGAGAAAGCTTCTCAAATAAATCAAGTATCAAAAGACTAAAGCTTGAAGATAAAGAGAAACTCAATGAAAAACTCAGTTTCTTAAAGTATCTCAAAGCTTGAAGACCAAAAACATGAAGACTTGAAGTGTTCAAGAATGGCAAAAAGCTTAGAAATCTTTATGTAAGTGCTTTAATATTTAAATATCCTTTGGAATATTATTGAAGCTCTTTAAGGGACCAATATAAACTTAAGAAACTCATTTTTAAATCCCTCAAATATTTTATGAAAAATCAAATCATAAGTGTAAAGCTAAAATGGAAAAATAAAAAGAAAAACCAGTCTTTTGTCTGTCCAGTCGACTAACTTAACCAAGGCAAACTTACCCAACCGATTGACAGTCAACTGACTGACTCAAAATAAACTGTGTTCTACCAGCTGACTGACAATTTCTTGAAATAATTTTTGTGAGATAGAATGGTGTCATTCGCCTGTCCAGCCGACTGAACCTGTGTTTTTTGAACTACCCAGTCGCTTGTCTAGCCGACTGACTCCACGGGTTTTTGTTTTTTAAAACTCCAACGGGCAAATTTCAAAAATTGGTTTTCAAAATATGAACGTTGTAAAAACTTTGGAAAGACTCAAAGTGACTTGGTGAACAAGGAAACTAATCCTAGAATGCCTACAAATACCTCCTTGAACCCAAGAATTATACAATAAGAAATCACACAAGCATACTTGCATCATATCTCTCAACCTTTTTTTTTTTTAAGTTCTGAATTGCTCAAACTCTTGCTGGAAAGAGAACATCTGAAATGCTGCTAAAATATCTACCAAAGGTTCTCATACTGAATTTTTCAAAGCATAAAGGAAACCTTGGTGAATTCTACTATTGAGCTTCAATTATATTTCTTTGCGGTATTTAAATTATTGAAGTACTTAGAGATGAAATTGTACTAATCTACTCTGTTTTGAGAGTGCTTTGTATGCAGTATTTTCTTCATATTTTTGTGTAGTTCTTGGACGGTTTGAGGTGTTCGGATCGTTGGCTAAGCAAGGGAGTATTGCTTAGAGAGGCGGGCTCTAGCCTAGTTAAGGAGTGACCAAGTGAGGGTATATCGCTTGGAGAGGTAGGCTCTAGCCTATTTGAAGGAGTGATTGAGTGAGGGGATATCGCTTGGAGAAGGTGAGCTCTAGCCTTAACAAAGGAGTGTGTAAAGATTTGTTCCACCCGTTAATGGAACAAGTTTAGTGAATCCTTTGGTGGTTTTGCCAAAGGCGAGCAAGTAGGTTGTGTTGAAGTCAAACCTCGAAAAATCTCAGTCTCACTCTCTCTTTCTCTTACTTTTTATTTTTAGTACATATTTCAATTGTGTGGATGGTTTAAATTTGAAATCATATATATTACGTAAACTTGGAAATCAAACAAACTCAAAGTTTAATTTTGATTTGGAATTGCGGAAACCAAAAGGGAGTACATTGGTTAAACCATTCTTTTCGGAAACCTTACGAGAGTACGTTACTTGGTTAAAACACCCAAAGATAAATTTATCAAGATTTTATTTGAGTTCTGAAGTTTGGAAAGAGTGTGAATATTGTGTGGATTGAGAAAGCTAAATTATTATCAAAAGTGATTGCTTTTATAACTGGGCTGCACACAAGTTGAAAAGGCTGAGAATTTCAATGTATATCTTGATTGAATGTGTTTGATTGGTTTGGATAGTGTGGTTGATTGAAAAATTGATTGTATTGGTTACTTGGTTGTTTTATTAATTGTGTTGTTGATTATATGAAGAGATTAAGTTATTGTGTGATTAACAAACTAAACAAACAAGTTAAAGAATTGGTTAAAGAATTAAAAGAAGTTAAGAATTCTTAAAAGGAATTAAAATAAAATTTTAAAATCCAATTCACCCCCCCTCTTGGGTTGCTATCCTAAATTTCAATTGGTATCAGAGCAGGGTTATAACAAATCCTAACAAGTAGTTATAAAAAGATCCTAACAGCTAACCTAGGCATAGCTCCCTTTGGAGAGGGACAATCTTCAACTAGACCACCAATCTTTTGTGGTTTGAACTATACCTTTTGGAAAAAGAGAATGCAAATATATCTCCAAACGATGAATTGGAAAGTATGGGAAGTTGTTATAGATGGAGATCAAATTCCTACTTAGATAGTAGATGGAAAACAAATTCCAAAAGAGAAAAAAGATATGACCGATTAAGATTATAAAATGCTCCAAACAAATTCAAGTGCTATAAATGTTTTATATTGTGCCTTGGATGCTAATGAATTTAACAAAGTAATGGATTGCAAATCAGCTAAGGAGATATGGGATAAGTTAGAAGTAACATATGAAGGAACAACAAATGTTAGGGATAATAGGGTTGATATGCTTACAAGTGAATATGAAGCCTTTAGGATGAACCCAGATGAATCCATAACTATGTTTACTAGATTCACTCATATAATCAATTCCCTAAATGCACTAGGAAAAACCTACACTACTTACGAAATGATTAGAAAAATTCTAAGAGGCCTTCCCTCCATTTGGGAACCAAAAGCTACAGCTATCACTGAAGGTAGAAACCTTAAGACCACCTCTTTAGATGAACTCATAGGTTCACTCCTTACCTATGAAATGACCTTAAATGAAAAGAGTGGAAAAACCAAAGCCCAAGAAAAAATAGCCTTCAAAACTTCACAAGAAAACTCTAGTAGTGAAGAGATGGATGAAGATGAAGCAGCCTTTATATCTAAAAAGCTAACAAGGATACTAAGAAGGAGAAACAAATTCAAGAGAAGAATTCAAAAATCTGAATCAGATGAAGAAGAAGAAGAAGTTAGAAAGAAATCAAAGAATAAAACTCCTACATGCTATAATTGTTCAATGGGTAGCATGCCATAATGGAAAGGCAAGGCAAGAGAAAAGAAGGGGAACATCAAAATCACATCATATGGATGTAATTAATTTGACCCTATGATATATAAATACTTGGCATTTATAGTGAGGGTGGGAGCAGTTGGGCATTAATTACCAAAGCACCTCCACCTTATGTGCAATTGCATAATTGATAATACATACAGATATTTTCAAATGAAAAATTAAAGGGTCATTTAGAATTTGAGGCGACTCATTTGAAAACCATAACTTCTCTTACTTCTATTAATTGGTTAGTGCATTAGTGGGAGATTTTCCTTTTTATTGTGTACGTAAACTTTAAAAGCCTCTCATTTCTCAGCGGCCAAGTCTTGCTTTTCTTGTAATTTTTATTTATTAATCAAGGTTTATGCTTAAATTCAATTTGATGCGTCAACTCCTTTGGTAATTATAATGCAATAACAAACACGTTAAGTAATTAAAGTAGGATTGTCATTAAGAAAAGGGTAATTGCTTTTCGTAGATTTGGTAAGGGCTCTTTGCAATAATTGATTGGCCATGGATTATAAAATTTTGATTTTAAATAATGAGCTAGTTTACCGATGGTCAAAAGAATTTTAAATAAAATACAATAATGAATAAAACGACAAGTTGAACCAAATCAAATTCGAAATTTTTTTAAGTTCAAGAAAAAATGTATTTTAATTTATTTATTTTTATTTTAAATTCAAAAGTTTTAAAATGTGAAAGGTTTAATTAAATATAAAAGGTGAATATGTTTAACATTTTTTATTAAGAATTATTATTGAGTTATTTTTTAACAATTATAATAACTAATTCACATCTCATCGCTAAATGTTTGGCTCAATGAATCATAAAACCAAAAAATAAGATGTTTTTTGTAATAATATAGACTATCAAAAAATAAAGAATATAAAATGTATTGTAGGTATAATCTGTTTGTCACATAAGATTCACATTAAAAATTATTAACTCACATTTTTAGAAATCCTAAAATATCCTCAGAGCCAAATGGCTAATAAGGAATGCATTAATTGCATCCATGTTGTGAGACTTATACTAGTGTATGGATACATACATAACAAATCAAAAGAAAAATAAAAGAAAGCAGTAAAAATATGACAATTGATTTACATAGCCTATGCCTTCTGAAAACCTCTACAAAATCTCAACTATAACAAACTCAATGAAAACCCTTTGGTTATATATATCTCCAATGCTTATCAACAATACAAAATGAAGTGAGGCACCCTATATATATATATTAGAGTAACACCCCTTTGTTTCCCTCCTTTACTTAAGGGTTATGAGCCTTTTTTAGCCCTACTTAGTTTCCTTGAGTTACATCTTAAGGAGTTTCATTGTCTTCCCATTATAGATACTTTATTCACCATTAGTTCTCCCTCCCCACACTTTTAAGAATAAAAATTATTTTTTAGGCTTAGGAGTCACTTATTGTAGCCTTATATAAGTGAGGCTCATATTTTTCTCACTTTTCTATATGCATATATAAAGTAGAATTGATTAATTAACATTTTCCTCACTTTTTATCACCCTCGTGAATAAACATACAACAAAAATTATTTTTATAAGTAAAACTCACCTATCAAGTTTGTGCAAAGCTCATCAAATGCAAGCACTCATCTATTAATATGAGTGAAACTCATTTCTCTATAAGTAGAGAGCTTATATTGATAAGAGCTTAGCTCATCTATTAATATGAGTTGAGCTCATCCATTGACATGAGCTGAAGTTCATCTATTTATGAGTAAAGTTCATTTGTGCATATTGAGGTGGAATTTGTTGGCGTGAGTCCCGCAATTAGCCAGCTATGGAAATCTTAGATTTAGGAATTCATTCATTCAAGGGTCAAACATGATTGTAACTGAAAATATTGTACATACATAAAATAGCTTCCTAAAATAGTTTCTTGTATCTCTATATCTTGTCTAAATTTTATGGAAATGGAATAAATAAAAATGAAAGTTACGTTTGACATGGTATCAATGCATGATCTTGGGTTCCCTGTTTTTTGATCAGGCAGGGGTCAAGTTTTTACTTGGCCTTCATGGCTGACTCCATTGAAAAAATCCTGGATAATCTAACATAAAAAATGATGAAGGTTTTTTCAAGGGTCCAATTCTCTTCCTTTCCCATCACTGATTCCCCGATGGTTCCAATCAACATCAAGTTGGATGGTTCCAACTATGGATTATGGTCTCAGGTTGTTGAGATGTATATCTCAAGAAAAGACAAACTGGGATACATCAATGGAGACTACCCCCAACCTCCAGAAACCGACCCCTCCTTTTGTAAGTGGCGCACTGAGAATGCCATGGTGAAAGGCTGGTTGATCAACTCCATGGATCATTCCTTGGTCGTGAACTTTATTCGCTACCCAACGACTAAGCAGGTATGGGATTCTGCTCCCACAACATACTTCGATGGAACTGACACCTCATAGGTATACAAACTCCGACATCGTGTATCTCAAATGAAACAAGCAGGCGGATCTATAGAAAAATACTATAACGATCTACAGGGTTTGTGGTGAGAGATTGATTTTCGTCGACTGAATCTAATGAAATGTGCAACTGACATACAAAGATACAACTCCATTTTACAGGAGGAGCTAGTATACACTTTTCTTGACGGACTAGATGATCAATTGGATCATGTTCGGAGCGATGTTCTTTGCCTGAAACCTTTCCCTTCAATTGAGCAGGCATATGCTCACGTTCGAAGGGAAGATCTCTGACAATCTGTGATGATATTTGGAGCAGAAGCAGTGGCTAGTGGTGCTGTTATGGCCATCAAAGTCGTGAAATTTGGCCAGTCACAATAGTCTAGGTCCTCCTCATGATCCAAAGTTCATTCTGATGGGAATAAATGCACTCACTGTGGGAGTACAAAACATACTCGGGAAACCTATTTCAAATTACATGGCTATCCAGACTAGTGGCACGAATTACAATCCCAAAAGAAACGAGATGCTCCTGCAACTGAAGACGTTCCAGGTCGAGCAGCGGTGGCCACGGCTGAATCTCACCTCTCTCTTACTCCCATAGCTGAACCATCTACCTTAACCCCAGATCAAGGTAATTGTGGTCAAGTTTTTTACAGATCTACTACTCGGAATGATGGGGCCTGGATTATCGACTCCAGAGTGACGGATGAGATGACATTTGATCCAAATGATTTCTCCAACACAACTCAACCACAGAGGACTTGCATTGCCAATGCCAATGGGGCCATTTACCCAGTCACAGGGGCTGGAACCGTGCCCTTGTCTCCCTCTCTCTCTCTCTAACTCACACACTTCTCATTCCATCTCTCTCCAACAATTTGATGTCTGTGAGTCAAGTTATTGAAGAGCTTAATTATGTTGTGCTGATATACTCTACTTTTTGTCTTCTTCAGGATGTTCTTATCAAGGAGATTATTGGGCATGGTACTAAGAGGGGGGGACTATGCTACCTTGATGACTTCAATCCAGGCAAAGAAAATCACACGCACCATCAAACTAGTCTCCATGAACGACAGATTTGGCTATGGCATAAGCGCTTGGGGCACCCATCATTTAGCTATCTCCGACATCTACTCCCATCTTTATTTTCCCATTTGTAGAATGTGGACTTTAAATGTGATACATGTATTAAGGCTAAAAGCCAACAAGTTTCTTATCCAGTTAGCTTGAATAAAACTAATATTCCGTTTGCATTGATACACTCTGATGTGTGGGGACCATCCCCGATACCTACTTCATTTGGTCACCGTTGGTTTGTAATTTTTGTTGACGATTGTACTCGAATGACATGACTCTATCAGCTAAAAACCAAAGATGAAGTTTTCACCATTTTTCAAGCATTTCATGCCATGGTTCAGACTCAATTCTCTTCCAAGATAAAAATTCTTTGTTCCGATAATGGTGGCGAATTCATCAACCAAATATTTCAAGCCTATTTCCAACAACATGGCCTCCTCCATGAGACCTCATGCTCTCAAACACTACAACAAAATGGTGTCGCCGAGAGGAAAAATCGGCATATTTTGGAAACATCCCGTGCCCTACTCCTTGGACCAATGGTTCCGAGTTGCCATTAGGGGGATGTTGTGGCTACTACAGTGAACTTAATCAACCATATGCCATCTAAAATTTTACACTTTAAAACCCCCTTACAAATCCTCTCTACTTATATATCCCTTCCCTCAATATTGATGCTTCCTCCTAGAATTTTCGGGTGTGTTGCTTTTGTCCACCTCCACGAGAATCAACGTACCAAACTGGACTCATGTGCCGTTCGGTGCTTATTTTTGGGATATGGTTTACATAAAAAAGGCTTCCGTTGCTATGACTCCACTACCAACCAAACCTATATCACCATGGATGTTACATTTCTTGAGTCCGAGAATTTCTATCCTTCATTGGTACCCAATTCTTCCCTTCAGGGGGAGACTCAAGGAGAAGAGACGAATTGGTTGATGGCCCCTGTAGGTGACCATGGAACTGGAAATAGAGAGGTTGAACTGCATGAGGTACCACCAGAGATTGAATATGTCGAATTGAGGAATGACGAATCCAAAGAACCTGGAAATGAAGAAGCCAAAAATGAAGAAGTAGAAAATACAGAGTACCCTCAGTCCCTCACTCCTCAGTACCCGAAGACCCTCCTCCTACTGAGAATATTCTTGCTGTAAGTACTCCTATTGCACCTTTACATGCTAATATTTTGGATTCCTCTACTAGTTATGTGTTGCCTTTTAAACACAATCATGGGAAACTGCCGAATAGATATAGCCCAAATGAAGAAGGAAGGAAATCCAAATACCCAATTGCAAATTATGTATCTACCCAAGGTTTGTCTAAGCCGCTCAAGATTTTGACTCAAACACTATCCTCCTTCCATATTCCCAGTAGTGCTAAAGAGGCATTATCTGATCCAGAGTTTGCACAAGCAATGCAAGAAGAACTAGAAGCGTTAAAGAAAAATAATACTTGGAAGTTGGTCCCATTGCCAGAAGGAAAAAAAATAGTGGGATGCAAATGGGTGTTCTCTATAAAGTACAAGGCTGATGGATCAATTGACCAATACAAGGCGAGACTTGTGGGGAAGGATTTTACCCAAACGTATGCCATAGACTACTCAGAAACCTTCTCACCAGTAGCTAAACTGAATACCATTAGAGTCTTACTATCTCTTGCAGCAAATTTGGACTGGCCACTACATCAACTCGACGTGAAGAATGCTTTCCTTCATGGCAACCTTGACGAGGAGGTATACATGGATATCCTGCCAGGATATACAGGATCGTCTGGGAACAAAATTGTTTGTAAATTGGAGAGGGCATCGTATGGACTAAAACAGTCACCGCCATCATGGTTTGGCCGACTTAGTTCATCTATGAGGAAGTATGGCTGTCGCCAAAGTAACTCTGACCATACTCTCTTCCTGAAACACCGACAAAGCAAGGTGACAACATTAATAGTCTATGTGGATGATATGATAATTATGGAGGATGACGCTGATGAGATCTCGAGGCTACAAGAACAGTTGTCTACTGAATTTGAAATGAAAAATTTGGGAGGGCTTAAGTATTTTCTGGGAATAGAGGTGGCGAGGTCAAGAAAAGGCATAATCCTCTCTCAGTGGAAATACGTACTAGACTTATTGACGGAAGTGGGATTACTAGAGTGTAAACATGTGGATACGCCTATTGTGTAGAACCATAGGCTTGGAGAATATTCGGACCAGGTGCTAGCCGATAAGGTGAGGTATCAAAGACTAGTGGGGAAGCTCATTTACTTATCTCACACTTGTTCAAACATTGCTTACGCTGTAAGTGTGGTAAGCCAATTTATGCATAATCCAAGTGAAGACCATATGGGTGCCACAATTCGAGTTCTCTGCTATCTAAAGTCATCACTAGGAAGAGGACTAATGTTCTTCGAGAATGCTTATCTGAAGATTGAAGGGTACACGGATGCGGACTAGGCTGGGAATATCTTGGATAGAAAGTCTACTTTAGGCTACTTTACATTTATTGGAGGAAACTTAGTTACATGGAGGAGTAAAAAGCAAAAGGTGGTAGCATTATCCAATGCTGAAGCTAAGTTTTGAGGCATGGTGAAAGGATTATGTGAGCTTCTTTGGCTTAGAGGTTTGCTAACAGAGGTCGGTTTTCCTCCTAACTCTGCAATGAATTTATTATGTGATAACAAAGCTGCAATCGACATATCTCACAACCTAGTTCAACATGACCGCACCAAGCACGTGGAGATAGACCGAAATTTCATCAAATAGAACCTGGAAAAGAAGATCATTCAGTTCCCTTTTGTTAAATCTGAAGATCAGTTAGCTGACATTCTTACCAAGGCAGTTTCCAACAGAAACTTCAATGACTCACTTGACAAGTTAGGTGTTAGAGATATCTACACACCAACTTGAGGGGGAGTGTTGGCGTGAGTCCCGCAATTAGCTAGCTATGGAAATCTTAGATTTAGGAATTCCTTCATTCAAGGGTCAACACATGATTGTAGCCGTAAATATTGTACAGACATAAAATAGCTTCCTAAAATAGTTTCTTGTATCTTTATATGTTGTACTCAATTTTATGGAAATGGAATAAATAAAAATGAAAGTTATGTTTGACAGAATGCATCTATAAATAAGAGAATAACTCATCGATTAATATAAACAGAACTCATTTTTTTATAAGAAGTAGCTAATTTGTTTTTAGTTATTCTACCAAGTGGGCTTATTTGGCCTTTTGAGCTAGTCTTGCAACCCTTTTTTAGGCTATTCTTTGAAATATTATTTTCCTACATTTGTTTAAAAAAAAATGTTGTCACATTGTAATAAGATTAGTTGATGTTCATTTATCAGCAATGTTTATATTCTCTTTAACTCTAACCATATTATCACAACTCTTTGATTTATTTGTCATAAACTAAAAATATTAATTCTATGATTGACTCATGTAGAATACTAGAAAGAACTTTGCAAACCACTAAATAAAATTAAGAAAAGAATTCAAATTCATTGAGTGATTTTAGTTACTCAAAAGAAACAATTACCACTTCCAAGCTTATGACACATATATAGAGCATATCTAACGTCTTTGATTATCTAGCTTCTTCGGGCCTTGGGACCAAGATGCTTCTTAGTTTTTGGCTGAAAAAGTTGCACCCTACTTCCATTTAAGATGCTTTGCCTTATTCAATTCCAACCTCTTTTATCCTTTATTGCTCCTAGTTATTATTTTATACAAGTTTTTTGTAAAGACCCGAAAATTTTAATAATTAAATAATTGAAAAGAAGGATAAATTTAAAGGAGATTAAGCAGGGTTTGTTGATGAATTTGTTCTCTTCGTCAACGAACCACCTTCTTTACTTCGTCGATGAAGTCACGTGTCTCGTCGACGGAAAAATATCGAGAGAGTTTATAGCAGAGCTTGAAATTCATTGACGAAGGTTAGGAGTTCGTCGACAAAATTCCTTCCTGGACTCGTCGACGAGGTGACGTGTCTCGTCGACGAAGCTACGTGTATAAATAGGCAAAATTTGGGCTTTTAGTGAGATTTTCATGCAAAATCCTTCTCTCTCTCTAAACTCGTTCCTCTCTTCTTCTCTCTAAGTTTTTGGCTTTGTCCTATGCTAGTTCGACGATCGGAAGCCGTCACGTTACTCCTGGGAAGATTCTCTTCAAATTTGCTGAAGTAGTTCGTTGGTTAGGCCAACTTGGGCACCATCCCAAAATCTGGGTAAGTTGATTATTTTAGGCTTTATAAGTTATTTGGTGTTTCTGGACTAAGGAAAATGCTTTAGATAGTATAACTGAAGTTTTTTTGGGAAAAATGCAATTTGAGGGTGTTGAGCTGGGGAACACATGGGTGTAAGTTTGGAATATTTTGTGGGTTTCTGAGTAAGTCAGGTAAGGGGATAAATTAAGTCATACTTTTCTATGAAATTATTCATCATTATACAACATTTATTTTCAAGAAAATATGTATGATATTGAACTATGTTTGGAAATACTGCTAATATATACGGAAATGATTTTAACACATTTTATATAGAAATATGATGGCAGAATAAATTATGAGTTTATAAGGCTATGTATATTTGTGTGGCATGAGTATAATATTTCCATGAAAATTATGCTATATTGAAATATTATGAGTTTTTCAAGATAAGCATGTTATATCAGTTTTCAGGAAACCCTAAAAAGAGTACAAGAACTATGATTTTAAGATTATGTTAAATAGTGCAAGAATTTATGTTTATTATGTTATGAAATATGCCAACGTAAATGCCGTGATTTTTACGTTATGAATTATTTCAGCATTGATGTCGTGATTACGTATGATATCCAAGAAATCATGAAATATGTTTATGTCAAATATTACTCTGATACCTAAGCAGTTACGAACCATAGCTATATGTTCACGATTATGAATATTTTAGTGCTACCACACATCTTATGTAGAGTGTGGGAGATGACAGTTGATGTGGCTTTATGGGAGTGTTGTAGTTCCCCTGATAGTCCGACACAGGTGGAACATGCCCATCGTACCTACACACCTATGTTTAACTTAGCATGGTCAGCCAACCATTGCTAGGTCCCGCCTTCGGGCCGCACAACCCTATCATGTGGGGGGTAAGACATGACAATAGTTAACTAACTATCCATCCTAGGTAATAATTCAAGTATGATATGGTTATATAAGATGATTTTGCAGTACATAAATTTAGTAAGTTAAGCTATGTTATGATAAATCATGTTTTATTCAATATGATACAACTGTTTATACTAGTTATGAATTATGTACTGTTTATATGTATGTCATGAAAAATACTCATGTTACCACACACTAATATTAGTTTATCTCCCTTGCTAAGAGGTATCTCACCCCAGCCATACAAACATTTCAAGAAATCTAGGTAGGAGGGCAGATAAAGCTCCGCAATGGTAGGAGTTGGCCGAACTACCCTGTTAGGAGGGTAAGTAGGTGAGATAGGGTTTGATGGGTTTTTGTGATTATGACCTTAGGATGATTTTTGGGTCTTTTTGTGGATGACTGTATATATATGATAGATTCAGTAGAACTCTTGTATGGTTTCTGATGTTTTATGGCATGTATATAATTTTATATTTTCCGCTGCTTAGGTATCAGAATTATATGACAGAAATATATGTATATATGACAGATTCAGTAGAACTCTGGTATGGTTTCTGATGTTTTATTGCAAGTATATAATTTTATGTTATCCGTTGCTTAAGTATCAGAATTATATGATAGAAATATCTCTGGTACCCATGGGTCCAGGTTGATCATGACTATGATAGCTTAGCAGGATTATTATGTATGTTATTATGTGGAAAAAAAAATATATGAAAAAATAGGAAGGTCGTTACATTTTTTGTTTTCTATTTTTTATTTTTTGTACTCAAGTCATCAATTCACTCATACTCACCAAAGGTTTCTTGCCCGATGATGAAAAGAACTCCCCATGAAAAAGTGTTGTAATCAAAGCTACCAAAACCACCCCATAGTCCAAATTCTTAACCTCCAAAGTAGTGTGATTAAATCAATGTACATGAACTCATTCATGACTCCTTCTCTCCTTGGATAAAACTTATGAGGTGAGTTGAGGTATTAGTTTTGTTTTGATTACTAATGAAATGTCTTACTAACTGCTATTCAAAGTTTGCAAAAGTCTCAATTGATTTTGGTTCTAATGCTCAATACTGAAATCAGACATGCCCCTTAAGCATTACTATGAAGACTGTACACATAATAGTGTCAAGTGCTCGCTATAGTTGTATTAAGATCTTGAATGTATCCGAATGATCCACTAAATCCAAAAAACTATTGTACTAATCGATACTTGGCATCTTAAGCTTCGTAGGTAAGGGATCCTCTATCACCACATTAGTGAAGGGTTGGTTCAAAAAGCATGAAGGATCGCTCACTTATTGACGACTAATCTTAAATCAATAAAAAATCCCTTTTCTAAGAAAATTTTCTTTACTAGGGGAGAAGCTTCATAAACATTCATGCTATTGACATCATCTAGGCTTGTTGTCCTTTTTGCCTTCCTCGAAGTGGTTTTTGAGATTTGTTTCCTATTGTTCTTGAATTTCTTTTCCTTCTAGTGATATGACAAGAGGGGTGGGGGTAATGAGTGATTAATCCTGGTTTTGTATTACGGAGAAATCCTTCTTCTATTGCAAAATCTCTTGAAGCATTGCCTCCATAATCCTCTAAAAAGTTAAGAAAATGATCCATTGGAACCATTCATGTTTTGCAATGAAACATCAAGTTGTGGAAACTAAACCAACAAGCTAGGGAGAATTGTTCCCCTTCGAATGACTAGAATCCAAATTACATTAGGTCACTATAATATTGTGTCAACTATACTTCTTATAGCCTTACAATGGGTGACAAAATGTGGCTTCTAAAATTTTTTAAGCTGATCTACAACCTCAATTCCCTGAAAAGAAAGTAAAAAGAGCTTAAAGGATCAGGGTACACCCCAGGGGATTTTTCTAATATTTTTTAAGTTAGGGACCGAAGAAATAAGAATAGCAGGACAATAGTGTAAAAGATGTCTTACCTTCGCCTATGAGTTGACAAGAATGGTGCATTCCCAAGATGGGGGTGAATTGGGTATTAAAAATATTCTTAGGTTAAATTCAAATTTCAAACATTATTTCGCAACCTAGGGTCTATCTAAGTAATTACCAATTCCCCAGATATTGAGATATGTGAATATTTAAATAATACATAGTAGTTTAAATGTAGACATGCAAGTGCTGGAAAGTAAAGAGTATAGGGAAAAGAATAGTACAACTATTTTTATCGATGTTTGGCTAATCCAGCCTATGTCCCCACCTCAAGCTAACCAGCAAGAGAATTCCACTATTTGCTCACTTAAACAGATGGAGCGACGCCGTTTACAACTCTCCTTATGAGGCAGAGACTCCACAACTCATATATAGGGCTGAGCCACAACCAGTACTCCTTACGAGGTAGATTCACCTCAACTTAATTGCAAGGCAGAGCCACAACTAGTACTCTTTACGAGGTGGAGACACCTTGGTTCACTTTTCGGGTGGAACCAAGGCATGCACATTTTACAGGATGGTGTACCTCCTAACTCACCTAACCAGGTTCGAGCCATACCGAGACTCCTTACAGGGAGAATTCTCTTCAAACCACACCTAGAATACAACAGATAATAGAATTTTACGTACAAACAAATTGCTTCTAAAATAAGCAGATGTGTACAAATTTAAAGCGCTAATGCACTCACATAAGATATGAATTTAAGCTCAAGTGAGTATGTGTAAATTTTCTCAAAATAGTTTTCTAAATCTTAGAATGAGATGTATATGATAAATACTTCAAAGATTAAACCCTAATAAATATATTTCTTCAAAAAATATTTTTCAAAGAATGATAGGAGAACCTAGGGTTTTGCCTTCAAATAATTTTTACCCAAATAAATATAAGAGACCTTACAAGCAAAGACGATGAAAATATGCTCAAGGTACTCTTAAAGATCTTCTCAAAAATATATTTCAAGACAAATGTATGAGAAGTCTAGGGTATTTAGCTCAAAAGATTTGTGCAAATACGCACAAGTAAGCTTATGAATCTTGCAATGAATGTGAAAAGACTCACAACCTATAAATAATTTCTTCATAAAAATCTTTATCAAAGAAATACTATGTGAAGAACTTTTAATCTTACTTTCAAAGATGATTTTCAAATGTAAAGGCTTGAGAGAGTAAGTGTTTTTTAAAAAATATATATGCCCAAATGAATGATTTCTTAAACAACTCTCAAATGCAATAACATTGCAAGTGAAAGAAGTAAAAGAACAAACAAAGCTCTATTTCAAAAAGGATTTTGAAAGGGATTAAGACAAAGAGAGTAAAAATGAATAATGCACAAACATAATTTTTTGAAGGATTTATAATCTAAGTATTAGTTAAAAAAGAGTTATGAAGGGGTATTTATAGACATCTTGAAAAATATGATCGTTTGGGACCTATTAGGCATTTTCCAATATGTTTAATGAAAAATTAATGACGTTTTAGCGCTAATATTTTGAGCAACCTGAGAGGGTTGGTTGATTGGCGAAGGCGCTAGTGGGCTAACTACAAGCCAAAATTTGAATTTTTGCGAGGCTCGGTCAACTAAGGAAGAGGTTGGTCGGCTGACCTTGGCGATTCCCCATTTCTTCGTAGGTTCGGTCGGCTGACCAAATGACCGATCGGCTGAGTGAATAGTGCCGATCGGGTGAGGCTTTAATGAACTGAAATGACCGGTCGGCTGAGAGTTCAAGACCAGGCCAAAATACATTGGTTGGTCAACTGAGGATTTCATGTGTTAAATTGGTCGATCGACCGAGCTTTGTATTTCTTTGACTTTTAGCCTAAGGCATGGTCAGTCGACTGAGCTAGTTTTAACTAGTTGAGGGTCGGTCGACCCATGTCATTTAAAACTTAAGATTAGTCTTGATTTTGAACCTAAAAATATTTCAAAAACTCTTGTTTGATTTTAACTTTTATGAAAAAGATTTTTGATAAAAGTTTAGGTCCCCTAAGGTTTATCTATGGTCATTTGAGCTTTTATCCATATCATGCATGATATGCATTATTACAGACCAAAACTTAAATGCAATTACAATTTAAAAACATATATGTATTCTTCTTCTTCTTCGTTGTTCTTTTGTTTTCATGGAATACGCCAGGTGTATGATGCAAGCTTTCTACACCTCATGACTTCCATTTTCCTAGATCTTATGTCCGTGCTGAGATGTAAACATGTTCACATACTGAATGCACATATAAGATATGAGTGATTTGTCATAATCAAAACGGGTTTGGACTCAAAAATCAACAGGAGTCCCTTTTTATAGGTGAGGTACCCTATTGGTATTTAATACTTGGTGCCTTTAATCTAAGGATTGAGAGTAAAATATCTAAATTGAGATGACAAAGGGGCTCCTTGAGGTGTTACTAAAAGTAATTAAGGAAGGTTAATAAAGGACTCGTAACTCTCGAGTAAAGGATGAAAATAAAGATGTGCAATCTTAGTAACTCTCGTTAGATCAAAGATACCAAGTAGTGAACAACAAGAAGGTGCCTCACATGTAAAATGGAACTCTTGGGGTTGGCGAAGGAAAAACATCTCACCAAAACACATCTTCTATATTGTTGCCTTACTATTCTTACCTATTTGTGTCTTTATTTAAGCATTAGAGAAATGACGTAGAGAACATCTTGAGTCTTCTAAAATCCTTTTACTTTTTTGGTTTTAGGGAATCAGGATTTTGGATTAGTTCAACGAATTTCATCAACAATACATATAGGACGAAAGACACTAACCTCCTTTGAGCTTTAGCAAAAAGACAAGGACCTCCCTATAGGTTTTAAAAATTTCAAAAACCTTCCCGAGGTTTCAAAAATGTCACAAAAATCTGCCAAGGTTTGAAAAAAAAGCATAAACTTTCCCTCAAAAGAATTGTATTTTTACAAAATACAAGAAGAGATTCGTGTCTTTTTTTATAAACCTCAAGGGGAAGGTCTATAACATTGTTGAAACCCCAAGGGAGGTCAATGGAATTTTTGAAACGTTATAAAAGTTTTTTTCTTTTTGTTAAATCTCAAGGGATTGAGTATTTTTTGCCTATATATACATATATTCTTATTGCAAAAATCTCTAAAATATTATCATACAACAATATAATGACATGGTATCTTGATTCAAAATTCTATGTCCTACCAAAAGTAAAGTTCATATTCTTAAAACAAAGTTGAGTTATAGCATGATATCAAATAAAACTCAACATGTGTTAAAACCAAATAATATAAATATCATTGGATGTTTTCTTTAATAAGTATAACACTCATGTATTAAAAATGTCATGAGATTGATACAGTAAGTACAATATTCCCGTATTACATTCTTCTTTTCTTTTTTTCCGAATAACACTTAAATAAAATGAGGAACTATACAAATTCAAGCCTTTCGTGCCCCCACACTCGACCTCCATATTTATGCATATCAAAGGCAATTTCAAAATATTTAATCCATAATCTTTATTAATTATATATATATATGTGTAGTTTACAAAAATAACTTTTTGGGATTCCTAACTTTTGAAATGGTTCACGACTTTTCGTGGGGAGAAGTCTTCAGCAACAAAAAATCCATCATCATCATATTCCTTTTGGTAACGCACGCTCTTTCTCTCCCTTGCCTTTTACGCGTTTCTCGAACAACAAACAACTTTTGCCGCTTCTTTTACTTTTTACACACCCCTTGAACCTGACCGCACCCTCCTTTTCTCTCTTTCCACGCTACTCCTCCTGCGTACCTCCGCTCCCCTTTTCCTATTGCTCCACCTGTCCTTACCCCCCCACGTCACGCGCCGTTTGGATCACCCGCCCTCCATCCTGACCGTCCATCTAAAAAGAGCCGCGTCGCGCAGCCGGATCTCGTCAGATCCAAAATATCGCGCGATACTTACGAATTTTACGCGATATCCGGAGTTATCCTGTCGCTTGGAGCGAGATACAGCTGACGCGTGAAACTTAGTCCTTTCCTTTTCCGGAGACCGAGAAAAAAGTGAAAAGTTGAAATGGAGAGAGCGACAGGGAGAGAGAGTGCTGCAGAGGCAGACTTCAGCTTTCTGCATTTATTACCGTTCACGTATCTTTGCACGTTGTTTGTTTTTTCTGCATTCTATATGTCCATAATGCCCCCTGCTCACTTAGCATATTTTCGAAATTACCTCCGACCCCATGCACATCTGACAGGTGGCAAATCTGAATTTCATTTCTTGCCAGATCTGCCCTGGAATTTCTTCTTTATTTTATTTTTTAAATTCCCCTCCACATTTGCTCAGTTTATTTAAGTTGAAACAATGAATTTTGCATTTTTTGATAGACTAATGATTATTTCTTGTTTTGAAAACTTGAGTCAGATTAATTCAACTTGCAAAATTAAATTAGTTAAATTTTGTTAAAGGGATAAAATTATATCATTTTGATCAAATTGGATGTAATTTTTATTTAGGTATTATTTTTACAATATAATTATAATTTTCATTTAAATTAAATATAAAATTTCTGTAGTATATATTTTTAAAGTTAAGTAAAGTTAAAGACACTTTAAAATGTTTATTCATTGTAATTTACTTCAAGATCTAATACGATTATTCTTGAAATTACTGACAAGTCAGTGATTTAAGTAGACAAATCGGATCAATGGACCGATAAATTAGATCACGATTATTAATGAAATTCTGACAAGTAAGTAGTTTAAGTAGACAAATCAGATCAATAGACCGATAATAGGGTGACTATCAATCTTGAAAATCCAACCACTTTAATTGTAAAATATTAAATCCTAAGAAAAAAAATATTTAATAGTAGTGGAAATGCCATAGCGAGTTACAAGCTTTGAAGAAAAAGATTCTTAGTTGTATGCAAATTGTTCCATTCGGTCAATACATTTTATTAAAAATGCACTTGCATATTGATTAATCTTGGTTGTTCACAATATTTCTTACTAGCGCAAAATAAGGGCATTAAAAAGTTTCATTGCATTTGACTTTTGGAATAGAATTGAAGCATGAAAAATCTATGTAAGAATATAATTAATGTTGGTTAGTCTTATAAACCGACAGTCAGAACAATAATATTAGTTCGTTTACGTCATTTAGCAGTTTTTAATTGTAGTTGCAATTAATGAATGAAAAATAAGTTGCTTTTTAATTCAATTATATTTTTTTATCAAATATTTCTTACATTTTTAGAAATTAATAATGAAGAAATGATATATATAAATATATATATTTATTATTATTATTATTATTATTATTATTATTATTATTTTTGTCGTCATCATCATTTTTGTTGTTGTTATTGTTTTTATTATTACTTATTGTATTTTGATTTTGATGACAAAACTTAGTAGTTGCAATAATTGATGCAAGTAAAGGCATTTCCTGGGAGTACCGCTTGACGATTAGCTTGTAAAAAGCCTCCTGGGTTCGATTCTCGCCCAGGGGCTCTTGAATTTACCTTCTCTATGGTGTTGTGGGGCCTGCTCCTTAGGGCGTGGGAATAGTCATGGAGCATAAAACGCACGTGGACACTCAGCGATATTCAAAATAATAATAATAATAATAATAATAATAATATATGCAACTATAGTAGTAGTCATAGATGCAGTCACAAATGTATTAACAAATGCATTTATAAATGCAAATGCAAATGCCCTTATACACGTCTATCAAAGAAAGTTGAGTAAAGTGATTGCTTATTCGTGCATTTATATAGTTATGACATTTTAGTTCAAGAGGTTTATCATGAAATGTTTGAGAACCTAAGGTCAGATTATGGCTTAGGCCTTTTAATTAAGTCCAAAAATCCGGCATCAGTTGACTGAAGTTTTTGCAAACTTCATTTTAGCTAAACTACTTGACCCTAACCAATTAGTTATTTAAGAAAACATTCCTCTATGAAAAGTGTTGGTCCCTAGGGTCAATCTAAGGTCGTCTGTGCAATCAATTCATATCATGCAGATGCATGGATTATTACAGATCAAAGATAAAAATGAAATGCAATACAAGTAGAACTGTTATGTCTTCTTCTTTTGCTCTTCAGGTTTGCATGGAAAAACTAGGATGATGTGAGCTTTAAGTCCTTTCTGACTTTCATCTTCCTCTTTTGTGTGTGCATTTCAAATAATGAACTTGTTCAAAATACTAAACACACACATGAGACACTTGTATTTGTCAACATCAAAACAGATATCAGACTCAAAAAGACAATAGATTAAATCTATTAAAAGTTTGAATGCCTTATCTTCTTAGATTAATTTTAAATTTGACATTATTTGCTTGGAATTTGAATTATCATTAGAGTGAGACTTCGTGGGAAGCTTTTATGCCTTGATGGTTCATGTCTCAACAAAATTCATTCTTTAGACAATAAATAAAAATTAGATGCAGATGATAGTTGTTGTTTGAGTATAAATTGCTAAGTAACATGTATTGTCATCGTTCAACTTGAAACAAGTGATCGAGAATACAAACATTCAGTGAGTTGATTTTACTATCATTTTGATAAATAAAAAAAAGCTTATTATAACATCTTCATATTAGCTTAAAAGTCATCTTGTCTGAAAACTAAGATGTATTCCCAAGAGGGAGGTGAATTGGGATTTAAAAATTTATTTACAATTTCTTTTTATAAGTTCCTTTAATTTTGAATCCCAACTTATCTTTCTTTTTAGCTGTTACATACAAACACAATGATTAAGATATCGTTTGAACTTTAACCAAACCCAATCACACAAGTATAATTTGTTTGCAATGATCAAAACTCAATCCAATCAATAAGATAAGCTTGATTTAATCTCAACAAGTCTTTAAAATTCAGATTTTGATGTCAAACAAGTTACTTACATTTAAATCTGTTAATGTTATCAACTTACTTCCTTTAATCAAGATTTCTACAATCAACGTACTTTCTTTAATCAAGGTTTCCGTAATTATCAAAGTCAAATTAATTTTTAGAAATTAACTAAGCATCCATGCAATTTATAAATGCAAAAAATTAAAAAGAGTACGGTAAGGAGAGTGACACTGTATTTTTACAAGGTTCGGTCAAAGACCTACGTCCTTGTCCCTAAGCAAACTACTGTGAGGATTTTCCTTTCCAACTTTTTTATTAGGCCAAAGTTATGACCTCTTTAACAAGAATCTCCTCTCGTTAGTACAACGATCTAATCCCTGAATCGTTAACAAATCTCTATGTTGACTTTGGTGTAATCCCAAGAGGGGGAGGGGGTGAATTAGAAATTAAAAAATTCTTCCTAGGTTTAGCTAAGCCAGTAGCAATAATACACAACCTAGGGTTTGTCTAAGATTTTCCCAAAATCACAGAAAAACTACTAAGAAAATATTTAAACAAATAAACCAATCTCAGTATTTCCCAACCATTCAAACCATGTATGTAAAATAATCAAGACAATAAATAATAGCATACATGTACGTAAATTGAAGTGTAGAAAATAAGGGAACACACGATATGATATCGGGGTTTGGCTAATACTGCATACGTCCCCTCCTCAAGTTTACAAACAAGATGATTCCACTAATTGCTCACTTGCGGGTGGAGTGACACCGATTACAATACCTTACCAAGATGGTACACCTAATTCTCCTAACCGAATCTGAACCAGTCCGGTACTCTCCTAATTAGGTTTGAGTAACTTTGAAACTATTCATAGGGCTAGTCTCCCTCTTTCGACAACCCATTGGGAATACAAAAATATTCAAATGAAATTATAGGAATTAGTGTATTCTCAAGAAGGGGGGGGGGGAGGGTGAATTGGAATTTTAAAACTTTCTTCCTAGGTATAACTAATCCAACAGCAGTATTCCATAACCTATGGTCTGTCTAGAACAAATACTAATTACCCAACAAGAATTCAACTGAGCAGATAATCAAGGCAAGTACAATAGGATGAGTTAATCCCAATCATTCATAATATTTAAATCATCCACTCATTCATAATAAATGAAATATAAGCAAACATGTGCAAGAAATTAAAGTGCAGGAATTTAAGAGCAAACACAAGGTATGTTATCGGGGTTCAGCCAATACTGCATACGTCCCTGCCTTAGCTCGCAAGTTTGACGATTCCACTAATACTCACTTAACGGGTGGAGCAACATCATTTACAACTAGATCAAATTCTCAAGGCTGACCTTAACCTTTACAGAAAATCCTTTTGGACTGGATTATCACCTTCTTAGGCCACGCCTAGTACACAATAGATTCACAATATAAAGTTCGTGTACAAAATATATGCTTCTCCAACAAGCAAATTTGTATCAGTATAATCAATGCACAACAACCAGATAAGAACTATAAACTCAGTGCAAATATGTGAAATAGTACTCTAGGTAATGTCAATAATCAATCAAGTGTGAGAGTTGAAATTAGAATAGCGATCCCAAGAGGGGGGGGGGTGAATTGGATTAATTAAAGATTTAATTTATTTTCAACTTCTTACTTATTTAAATGCAACAACAAGAAAGTAAATCAATCAACTTATGATCACAACCAAATCACACCATAAAGTACTGAAAAATTAAAAACACAATCCAACCAACCAAAATATGAAAATCAATCAATCATTCAAGAATTTTATGCTTTTTGGTAGTAGCCCTGTAGTTGTTTGCAAACCCTGCTTTGGGTCATTGTACCCCCACGGCTCGGATTCCTACATTAGCAGCAAATCGACACAAAGGTTTGGGTCATCGTACCCCTACGGCTCGGATTCCTACATCCACAGAAAACTAACACAAAGGTTTGGGTCATCGTACCCCCACGGCTTAGATTCTTACATCCGCAACAAATCAACACAAAGGTTTGGGTCATCGTACCCCCACGAATTGGATTCCTACATCCACAGCAAACCAACACAAAGGTTTGGGTCATTGTACCCCCACGGCTTGGATTCCTACATCCACAGTAAACCAACACAAAGGTTTGGGTCATCGTACCCCCACGACTCAGACTCCCATGTCCGCAACAAACTGACACAAAGGTTTGAGCCATCGTATCCCCACGGCTCAGACTCCCACATCTGCAGCAAACCGACGCAAAGGTTTGGGTCCTTGTACCCCCATAGCCTAAATTTCTACATCCACAGCAAGCCATTCGAAGGAAATTATAGCTCGGGTCGGTGTACCAACAATACTCTTGTCCTCATTTAAAAGAAAACCACCCAAATTTTATTAATCACCCTCACTTATGGCAGAGGAATACCATGGTGACATTCACGGTTTTGGGAGATTACAATAACCAAACCAAAACTCTCCCAAAACCAAACCAAAACCCTTCCAAAAAAAAGGGGGGTGGGGGTGTACATTTACATGCCTCGTATGGCAACATAAATACATAACATCATGGCTCTTCATGCCTCTCCACTTCCCTTTTTAGGTTGAGAAACGAGAAGTCTGGCCTTTTCCATGCACTATGGTTTTGAGCTGTTTAAGCTCCCGCTGGAAGTCCTCCCGGCTTTTCTCCAACTCGGCTACTCTAGACCCAAGGTCGTTAGAGTAAACAACCACCATTCTTCTCATATCCCCGACCTCCCATTTTAGCATCTTATTTTCTTAACTTAAGTCCCTCATTTTCCGTTGTTCTTGTTGGTATTTCTGCCGTAAGAGGTAGACTTCATTTTCGAGGAGGGTCATGGTTTGGTTTTAATTTTGCAAACGACGGACTAAGTGAGATGTCGAGGTCATTGTTTGGGCACTGTGATAGAGTGCTTGGGTAGCTACACCAGCGCCAGACATCGTGGCTAGTACTATCTCATTCCTTAGCATCTCATTTTGGAACTGAGAAGAGAGTTGGAAGGAGCCAAGGACACTAGGAGGCTCCCCCTACCAATGTGCATTTTGTAAAACCATTATGTAACACTTTAAATAATTTTCCATTTATGTTCAATTCAATCCAATTTTCAAGTCAACCCAATTTTTGCCCTCTTATCCATCTCCCCCTTTTGGCAATAGAAAAAAGGGCCATGAAACTAATAGCCTTAGGCATTGGGCAAGAATCATTTGTATACACGAGAAGTTTGGGAATTTTAAAAATTTCGGTAGCATGCTGTTTGAAAATAAGACATTTCCCAAAAATTCCTGTATAAAAATGATCTGTTTTGAGTTTTTGAGACCTGACAGTTTATCCACAACTAGGCAACTCAAACAGTTTTAGTATGATCAAGATATAAAACATAAGTGCAATCATTATCATGTAGTAGATATGAGAATTATGCATTATAAAACATAATCAATTTCATAAAGTCCAAGCCAATAAAGGATATCAATAGTTATATTAGTTGTTAGACTTTTAAAATTATTTGAAACCTCCCCCTAAATTTATGCAAACTATGAAATATCTAGGAAGCATCTTTACTATGCATGAGACCTAATTCATGTCTAATTTGTATGAACCTATCTACTGGAAGTGGTTTAGTGAAAATGTCCGCCCACTGCTCATTAGTGCATGCAAACTCAAGAGCCACATCTCCTTTCTGCATATGATCATGAATGAAGTGATGTCTAATTTCAATGTGTTTAGTTCGTGAATGTGAGATAGGACTTTTAGAGATGTTGATTGCGCTAGTATTATCACATTTAATCGGTACTGTATCATAGTGCTATCCAAAGTCCATAAGTTGTTGTTTCATATAAAGAGTTTGAGCACAACAACTTCCAGTCGCAATATATTCTGCTTCAGTTGTGGATAAGGCAACTGAGTTTTGTTTCTTGGAGAACCAAGAAACGAGAGATTGTCCTAAATAATGACAAGGGCCGCTGATACTCTTTCTATCAACTTTATTACCGGCAAAGTTAGCATCAATATAACTTACAATCTCAAAGGTAGTATACTTAGGGTACCATACTCCTAACTCTATAGTTCCAACTAGATACCTAAGGATTTGTTTAACTTCTATTAGATGAAATTCCTTAGGAGCAGCCTGAAACCTAGCACATATGCACACACTAAACATAATATCAGGCCTACTAGCAGTGAGATATAGAAGACTCCCAAGAGGGGGATGAATTGGGTATTTTAAAAAATTAAGTCATTTAAGTTCTAATTTTGAAAACTATCAATTACAAACTTGTAATCTACTTAATACCTAACTTAATGTTTCACAATTAATAAATTTATTGTGTGTCTTTATCAAGCATACAATTTTGCCCAATTACACACAAACTAATCAAATGCTCAACTCATACACAATAAACATATAATTTAAATGTAAGCGAAAATTAAAAGGAGTTAAGGGAAGAGAGAAGACAAACACCTAGAGGCTTAGATAAAGAAATGGTGTGGGTTGTAATGAAAGCAAACCCATTAGGACCTAAGGAAAAATGGATCTAAATTAATATTACCAAATTAGTTAATTCTTCCTTAGACCTTAGGACTAGATTTAGGGATTGGTAATGACACTAGGCTTGGGAAGTGTCTTAGGTGTAAAATATAGAAGCTTAGCATACACATCCTCTTCCAAATGGACAAGGATACTACACCTGGTATATAATTCAATATGCTTAATTCACACTTAAATATAAACATATTAAATTATGCATACCTTGTCCACTCATAATCAATACTCCTTAAACTTAACGAAAATTTTAATTCTTAAGAGTATTTAATTTTATACTTCTCACAAGCTCTCAAACATTAGCATCAAATCATTTAGAGCTTCACCTTATCAGAATAAGTTAAATGGCTAAAATGATTGCTTTAGGTTTCTATTAAAAATAAAGATACATAGTTCAAAGAAACCTATGCACAAACTATTAAATATGAAAGTCATTTTAACTTGTGTCCCTCACATGTATTGAAATTCATATCAATAGAGGCAATATTGGCTTAGTACACTTAAAAAAATATTCATTGTGACTTTTTTGGTCCAATAAGCCGAAAGCATTTAAAGCCAAGATATAATCCATTGCAATTCTTATAACACTTGGCTGAAGAAACTAAAAAATAAGAAAAGGCATAAAATGAGTTGAGCACATAACTCAGAGGGAGCATATATTCTTTTATGGTTATATAAATTAAAATGCTCTCATATTTTTCTATTTCATGCCTAAATGTCCATATGAGTACTGCACTGAATTCCTAACTATCCATGGTTATTTACTGTTCATGTTATCCTGTTGGATGGTGTTGACCTTATTGGTTACGCTCGGTTTTGATAATGACAAATACTGATATTTGATGTTTGTTAAGTGCTTTTGCAGGTATAAATTAATATCCCAGTGGAGGAAATTTGAGGAAACAAGAAAACCGTGTAGTTTTGTAATTTGTATTATAATTCATATCGGTCTATAATAATGAGGGTCTGTAATAGTAACTTAGGCATGTGGATGTATGCTTATCACTTACACATCATGCACATATGATATAGTGTAAGCTCAACCAGACCCTAGTAAGACCCTAGGCTCCAACACTCACACACACATTGCATAAAATATGAGTGTGAAATAACTGTGCTAAAATTGATCATATCTAAGCATGTTAAGAGGAGTCAGGCGACCGAAGCTTTGGAGTACAAAACTCCTAGGGCGCCCGAACCTTGAAGGTCAACAAGTTGACTTGCCCTCGAGCGACCGAACAAAAATTGTGCATATCTTCATCAGGCACCAGAACCTTTCGAAAGGGACATCCCACCAACTTGGACAACCAAGATTTTCAGTTCAAAAGTGCCCCGGGTGATCAAACATATGCGTTCAGGCACCCGAACCCAGGACTGGGCACCCAAAGTTATGTAGCTTTACTACTGACTTTGATTCGGGCTGTCGAACCTTTATACGGGTGACCGAATCTCATTTGAAATCTCTTATGACTGTGTTTGTTTGGGCAACCGAACCAAGGTTTAGCCACCCGAACCTCAGACGGTTAAAATTAACTTAACCGCGGTAAAACTGGGTTTATACGACCGAAGTAAATTTTAATCATTTGGGACTTTCTTAATTATTCCCATTGTGTCTCGAACGGTTATAAATTTTTACCTGCCTTTAAATAGGCCTTCATTTGCTTGATTAAGGAATAATTAGTAAAGTGATTAGCAAAAATTCTCTCTCTCTCTCTCTCTCTCTCTCTCTCTCTCTCTCTGTCTCTGTCTGTTTGTCTGTCTGTCTGTCTGTCTCTCTCTCTCTCTCTCTCTCTCTCTCCTGAAAATCCATTTTTTGCTCTATTACTCTCAAACTTGCATCCTTTTGAAAAAGAAAAATCCGAGATTGTGAGAGTTTCATTCGTGTTTGTTTGATTGCTGCTTAGACCTAATCCTCCCTTTGTTCTGTTTACTTGATATTTAATTTTTGGGAGCATAGCTTAGGTTTGTCCTGCAAATTTGCTCATTATAAATCTTGTGTAGGATTAAACCAAGAAAGCTTAGGATATTTGCATTTCATTGCAAGTGTCCAAAAGCTTCATTTTTGGTGTGCAAAGAATTTTTCAAACAAGCAAACAATCCTTTCAAACTAGCTCTATTCTTATTTCATTGAAGACAAACATTTTGAAACTAGTTTGATTATCTATCTAGTATACTTGGAATATTTATGTGTTAATTGAAATATTCTGTTTAGATTCCAAGTCATTGCTTGTGTTGATTATTCTTGAGCATCATACTGATTGTATTGCGGCAAACACTCTTGAGCTTCATATTGACTATATTGTGTTGAGTGTTGGTAGAATACTTCTTGCATCACTGAGCTTACATTATATCCATGCTATTGATGCGCATTTGATTGAGCTTATCACTTGGGTACAAATTTGCTTTACGTGAAAGCACTATTTCATTGTACCATTTGATTGTAAAATCTGAGTGTTTCCAGGCGTGGCTTGAGGGGGCAGTAATCCAACCCGGTAAGGATTGTTGTAAAGGTTGAGGTCAGCCCTGTGCTAATTGACCTGGTTTGTATAGGTGCCACTCCACCCGTTTAAGTGAGCAAGTTATAGTAGTAATCCTTGTGCTTGTTAGCCAAGGCGGGGATGTAGGCAATTGGCCAACCTCGATAACATCTCTGCCTGTCACCCTTTCTTTACTATTTTCTAGTTCTTGTGTGATTGATTAAATTGCCTTATTTACATTTTGGTATATATTAACTTTACTTGCACTAGATTGACCATAGGGTTGTGAATATATTGGCGTTAGGAGATTGATCTATGGATTAAAGTTTAAAAATACCAATTCACCCCCCCTCTTGGGATCATGGTAAAGCTAACAGATGGTTTACATTTTATATGGACTATTGACTGTACTACTGGAATGCATGCTTAGTTTAGAATGCCTTCTACATGGCGGATGCAGTTGATGTGAATTGCATGCTGATAGTTGATATAGGATCTCGTGTGCCTTGAATTGAATTATAAACTTCTTGATTGGACCTATTAGGTATAAGTTTTATGGGAAAACATCCAATTTACAGACGACATGATGCCAAAATTTCAATAGGAATTTTCCCAAATAAAACCTTGTCCAAAGATGATTATAATAAAATTAAATTTAAAATATTTTTGAAAGGATGAGTGAAAATCAATTAAATAGTTAAACTTCATCCTGGCATAATCATCAGACATTTAGAGAAGCTTAGCTCCATCCCTATAGAAAAGGATTAAAGAACTCATATGCATAAATTCACTTATCAAAATATTGAGGCTCTTATGATATCCTTGAACATTTTATCATGCTCTTAAAGCTTTATAATTTGATATGGAATGTTCTTGGGTCATTAATTCTAAAGTATGCCTTGATATACATCCTCTGATGCATTTATGGCTTATAGGGAAGACTATACTGAACATATGATAAAATATCTTAACAGATAACCAGTATAGTTGCATTAAAAGGACCGCTTATACAATCTTGTATACTTAGTGAAATCAATTTTTGATTAGTATCAGCAACACATTTCCCTTCCTAGGATGCATAATAATTGCATAGGTTAGTACATGTGAAATCCAAACCGCTATATATTTTGAAGACATGTACACATTTAGTTTGTGTCTTAGGATGAACTTAGTTCATGGACACCAATTGGTCAAATTCTTTGGGTTATGTACTTTCACCCCGGACCCAAATTGTAGAGCATCATCCATTTTTAAATTGAATGTCCGATATGTTGATGATGGTCCATTGACTAAGGAATTTGCATGATTTAGGGGGAGTTTTTCATTTTACACATACTCATTGTGATTTGAGTTGTGTCATCCTTTTTGAACCCCTATTGCATACCTTTGAGTATAGTTTTGATTGACTATTGTGCTTTTAAAATGAAATGAAATATGTCATGTATATGCGCTGAATGATTAATATTTGCTACATGCTGAATTCATTTGATAGGATGAGTATATAAGGAATGCACTTAAGTGGACATCATCCCTGAGCTTAATTCAAGTAGGCGTGCATGCAAATATACATAGGTGTTTAAGTCCCAATCTTAGGATAAATCAGTAAAAACTTAATGCCTAAAATCTCTTGCATGCTAAGCAATATTAAGAAGGATGAACATACGATGGATGTGATTAAATGAAATTCATTCTTAACTGTAAACGAACTTATGTATGCCTGAGACTATATCGGGGAGATTAAGCCCCATCCTTGAGAAAAGGATTATAACTCACCAGCTCCTTGGACCTATACTATTATTGTTTTTACTTTTTGAGTCTGATTTTTTCCAATACTTATATTGTGCTAAAGACTTAATGAATTCTCATTATTAATATAAGTATAAGTAGCTAACAGTGTTTAAGCATGCATTCAAATTGATAGGGGGAGCGTCTAAATCATGTTATGCTCACCAACATTATAGGCTTAGACCTGTTGTTGAAATTTTCTGTGGCTTGCGTACTTTAAAGCATGATGTTTCTATTGAATATTATAAATGAAAATATTTTGTCTGCCACAGTTCTTTACTTTGCCATATGATCCTTATTTTTAAATTCATTTAATATCTTTGGATTTATATGGTTGCATTTTTCTGGTATTTTGTGAGTTGTGCTTGAATTATAAACTAGAAAAATAATGCTTGCTTGTGTGTTAAATTAAAGTTTCTTTTTCAACAAGCATAAGCCCCCTGTGTTTATTGAAAATCATAAGGCGATATATATTTTTATACATATATATATATATAGTTATATATTTACTGTATTATTGCAAGAAATGCTTTTTAAATAAAACATATTTTATTTCTTGCTTATGTGCTTCAATGTAATATTTTTTAAAACAATTTTAAATTTTTACATGCCCTTTTACTGATGCCAAAAGAGGGAGAGTTTTTTTGAGCAAAATGTTGCATATCTGTTATACTCAAAATTTGAATGGTCTGAGCTTAAGTGTGCCTCAATGATTGAAACAAAATGCATAATTAATTTTAAATGTCTTCTTTATTTAATATGCTTATGCGGTACTATTTATCTTTCAACTTTGCATATTCTTAGGGGGAGCCTTTTGAGGCTAAACCCCATTTTGCTCCGATGCATTTGTCATCATCAAAAAAGGGGAGATTGTTGACTTTCTGAGTCTGATCCCTAGTTTTGATTATAACAAACTGCATATTACTAATGTGTATGCCTAAGTACTTGAATAGGTTAATAATTCAGATCACACAGATGAAAGTGAAGTGGAAGCCAGAACAGACATAAAGCGCACTATCTTGGCTAATTCCATGAAAAATCAAGAGCAAAAAAAGAAGATATTTGCTTTAATTGTATATGTATTTTTGTTTCATTATTTGGTCTATAATAATTGTCGACCTTACGTGTCACGCCCGGTTTTGATTATGACAAATACTCATTGTATCTAATGGGTAATTGAGTTTTTGTGCAGGAATCAAGAATGACAAGATCAAGATGTGCACAAAGCAAGAAAGGCTTGAAGACAGTTTCATAAACTCTTAATTGAAATATTTTCCAGTGAAATTGTCTGTAATAGTAATTAGGGTTTTTTGGTTTGTAATAAGCTCACACACATCACATGAATGATTTACTTTGTAAGCTCAAACCGAACCATAGAAAGACCTTAGAGTGTACCTTCGGGCGACCGAAGGTCGACCGACACCGCACTTTTTCGGTGTCTTCAAAATTGGACCCCAAGTGGCCTTAGGACACACACATATGCACATATGTTTATTAGGCACTTAAAATTGATTGAGTTGGGTCAATTCGGGACCGAAATGCACACTTGGTGCACTTTCGGTCGACCGAGCCAAACAGTTCAAATTGGCCCGGTCGACCGAAACCGGTCCGGGTCAACTATTTGACCCGGTCCCGGTCGACCGACCCCTTACAGGTCATTTGACCTCGGTCGACCGAACCACCTGGGAGTCAACTATTTGACCCCCCGGTCGTCCGACCACTTTTGTACTCCAACAACTCGGTCGACCGAAGCGCCTCGGGAGAATTCCCAACAACTCGGTCGACTGAGCCGTGCAGTTCAAAAAGGCCTCGGTCGACCGAAACTTGGAGATTTCAAAAATCGCCCTTACCCGGTCGACCGACCCCTTAGTTCAAAATGCCCTCGGTCGACCGAGCTACTTGAGTCCCGGTCGACCGAGCTACTTTTGGTCGACCGGACCTCTCGGGTTGCTCCCATTTTTACCGTGGTTAATATTTTTCTAAACAGGGTTAAAATGCATTAAACTCCATTAAACTTTTCTAATAATACCCTATAGGTCCCCAACGGTCATATTTTCTCCCTTGCCTATATATATGCCTTCATTTGCAAAGATTAAGGTTGATTAGCCACTTTGATTAGGGAAAATTCTTTGAAAATCCAAAACCCTATAATACTCATTCTTAAGCCTCCTACACTTATACTTACCTTCTCATACAAATAAAACTCTTTGTAAGTTGATTGAGTGCTAGTCTAAGTAGGTTTGCTCTCCCATTCATATTTGATTGTTTTATTATCCTTGAGAGCTAAACCTTGAGTATTCTTAGGGGACTTTATTAATAAGTCTATCCTAAGAAAACTTTGATAGATCTTCTAAGATTTGCACCTCCATTGCAACATCTTAAGAAGATAGTATTTGTATTTTGGTTGCAAAACATTTTCAAATATCTACTGTGTTATTAATCTTGAAAATATTTGATGAGATATTTGATAGTGTGATAAAATCTTTGTTGCAATACTCGTTAACTCATATATCTTTCGCTGAATACAAAGATTGAATATCCTTTTGCAAACCAAACTTATACTTTGCTAGAGCTTCATATACATGTGTATTGAGAAAACTTGTTGATTGAAATATATGAAGTCTGGATGATATCTTTGTTTGAGCACTTATATTGAATATCCTGTGATACAAAGATCATTTAGGTTTGCACTTTCACGCACTCATTACAACGATAGTAAATCTATTTGAGAGTTGACATCTTAGACCACACTGAGCTTACAAATTAATTCATATTTATGGTGTATATTATTGCGCGAATTTGGGTACATATTTGCTTTACTTGAAAGCACAATCACTGTACCATTTCATTGTAATACACTTTGGTTGTATTTCCAGGCACGGGCCTGAAGAGGGAGACTAGCCCTGGAATAGTCCCGGATTGGCTTAGACCCGGTTAGGAAAGTTAGGTGCGTCGTCCTGTTAAGGCGTGTAGGTTGAGGTCAGCCCCGCTAATTGACCTGGTTAAGGTTGAGGTCAGCCCTGTGTTAATTTGACCTGGTTGTAAACGGTGATGCTCAACCCTTAAGTGAGCTCTTAGTGGAATCCTCTAGCTTGCGAGCTTGAGGCGGGGACGTAGGCACGGTTGGCCGAACCCCGATAACATATCGTGTGTTCATTTATATTTCCGCACTTTATATTAGCCGCACATGTATGTTATGGGTGAATGATGCGTATGACTTAAATTTCACATTATACTTATCTACGCATTTGGAAATTGAATAGGCAGATCCTAGGTTGTGTATATACTGCTGTTTATCCGGCTCAACCTAGGTGATCAATTTTAAAATTCCAATTCACCCCCCCTCTTGGCAATACACCAATTCTAACAATAATTTATGGTCTGTAATAACTGCATAACATGCATGATAGGTTTAATGCTCAGCAAGACCGTAGATTGACCATAGGGAACCAAATGATCTTAGGGGTCGACCGATGCCATATTTTTTGGTCGACTCTCATAGACCTTAGACTAGCCATAGGATACTATTATGCATGAAAATATTCCCTATTGATTTAAAATTAATCATCATATGTATAGGGACAACATTATAAGTGGAATAGGACAAAAATGGCCAAGGATGGCAAGTTCGGTCGACTGAACTCAGTTACACTGAGATTTTGGATCAACTGAACCCCCACCGGGTCAACATGTTGACCGCTCGGTTGACCAACTAGAAGTAGATCGACAAGCTTTGGTTGACCAAACCTCCCTGGGTCAACATATTGATCACTTGATTGACCGACCAGAATTATATGGTCAATGCCCTGGTCGACCGAACCCCCACGTGGGAAATGCCAACCTCCCGGTCGACCGAACCCCCACGTGGGAAATGCCAACCTCTCGGTCGACCGAACCTTGTAGTTCAAAATGACCTGGTCGACCGAACCGCGCAGATTTGGGAAATCGCCCTTGAACTATGCTAGTCTGTCGACCATCATTTCAGTTCAATTTTTCTGCGGTACACCGAACTGAACACCACGGTCAACCGAACCTCAAGTTCGGTCGACCGAGCCTCTCGGGTTGTTGAATTTTTACTAAGAGTTAAACTGAGTTAATTTTAATTAAACTCACTTAATCTTTTTATAAAATACCCAGTGTATCCCCAACGACTATAATTTTTCCAAATTCTATATATAGGCCCTCATTTGCAAAATTAATACAAGATTAGGGTTTTGGATTAGCCAAAATTCTCTGAAAATTTTATTGGGCAAAAATATTTCCTACTTCCATATTTTTCATACTCATTGCCAAAATATCTTCTCATACTCATCTTTCCATTTATTTTGAGAGAGATTAGTGTTTCATATTATTCTTACAAGCTTTAACTCTCTTTCATTTCATTTAATTGTGTATTTATTTTTGGAGAGTTGTTTAAGGTTTTTTCCATAATATTTCATTCATAAATATTTGATTGGGAAAAACACTTGTGTGGCTTTTGATCTTGCATCCTCATTGCAAGATTCATAAGCTTGATTTGTGCTTTGATGAAAATACCTTTAGCAAGCTTAAAAACCTATTATCCACTGTGCTTTGCATTTGATAAATATTTTTGTGATACTTGTTTAGGGTTATAGAGACTATTTGATTGTGCACATAAGAAACATATTAGTCTGATATCAAAAGTCTCACTCTCACATACACACTTTGATATACATCCTGTTGAGAGTTAACACATTAGTTAACTAAATCTCACTTGAACTTAATATCTATCATATATGAGCGCATTATTCAGTTAAGTATAGTGGTACATATCTGCTTAGTGTAAGAAGCATGTGTAATGAACCGAAGAATTATGGTGTTTAAATAATAAGAGAGAGGAAAATAGAAAAATATATATATAAAAGCGGCAGTGGATAGCGTTCGTTGACGACGTTGCACTGTGGGCTCGTCAACAAGGGTACACCTCGTTGACGAGAAGATACCAAGAGGATGATTTTGGCAAATCTGAATTTTGTCGACGAGGGGAAGAGTTCATCGACGAGAAGCCTTCTTGACCTCCTCGATGAGGTGACGTGGCTCGTCGACGAAGGTCAGTGTATAAAAAGGCCAAACTTCATTTTTCAGCGGAATTTTGATGCTTAAACCCTCTCTCTCTCCTCTGTACGGTTTCTCTCTCCTCTCTCTTCGATTTCAGCTCTGTTGTTCGCTGGATCAATGATCTGAGGCCACCACGATGCTCTTGGAGAAGTTCTCTCCAAGTCTGCCGGAGCGGATTATTGGTGGGACTGAGTTGGAATTGATCCCTGATTTAAGGTAAGACTTTTTATGCCAAATTTGGTCTTACCGTAGTTATAGGAAATGTTATTCATGGAAAAATACTAAAGTTTAATTCTGAAAGTTGTCATTTTCAGGGTGTTGAACGTGGAACCCTGCGGGTGCAGGACGAGCGCGTTTTAGGGGGTTTCTTTTTAGTGTCAGGTAAAGGAATAAACTAAAGCAGTTTTTTTTCCATGCAAAATTATTATTATTTATTAGCAAATTTATTTTCAGGAAGCATGTATAATATATATGAAGAGATTGGTAATAATGTATGTTTGGGAAAATTCTTCTATTATGTTGATATATATATATATATATATATATATATATATTAGCATGTTATGCCAGGAAATATGATTTTTAGAATGAAATGTACGGTTTATTCAGCATTGTGTGGCATGAATATTATTTTACCTAAAAAGTATTATGTTATGGAAATTTTATTAATAAAGCATATTTTTATAGAATATGAGATAATGCAGTACATTATGGTTTCAAATACAAGGTAAATGAATTATTTATTCAGAACGTTATTTATGAAATGTTCGGTGCAAGGCCGTGATTGATAACTGGCATAAGGCCGTGTATGATATATGATTTCGGCGTAAGGCCGTATGTATGATTTTGGCACAAGGCCACAGATATGAAAGTAAACGACGCGTGGCCGTAAGTTCTTACGTTATTATCGAACATGCTATCAATCTTTTTATGTTAAACTGTATATTATCATGCATTATATATTATCAGAACCCATGTGATAGTTCAGTTAAGTTACGGAAGCATGGTACCTTTGCTATATAGATTAGATATTATGTTCAGAGTTGTGCTAACCACCCTACAAGGGGGTGGGAGATGGATAGTCGATGTGACTTTCAGTGTAGAGTTGTAGACGTTCAATTGGTAGTTCGGACCAGGGTGTGGCAGGCCCATCATACTTATAGACATTTTTGACTCGACAGTGGTCGACCAGCCATTGTCGAGTCCCGCCTTCGGGCTGCATAACCCGTCATGGGGGTTAATACATGACATCAACTAGCTATACATCTTGGGTAAATTTTTAATATTATTAGTTATATCAGACATTTCATGATCAGTATGAATTATTAGAAATTATGAAAGTATATGATTATTCCAAGATGATATGTTGAATGTTTTCCAGCATATGAAATGTATTGTATATGTATTATAGCATTAAATATTCATGTTGTCACACAATTGTACTTAGTTTATTTTCCCTTACTGAGAAGTGTCTCACTCCCGAATATTAAATAATTTTCAAGAAACCCAAAAAGACCGGCAGATTGAGATCGCCGTTGAGTCTATTGAGTTTCCCGTTAGGGGGGGTAAGTTTGGACTAGGATCAGAAGTTTTTGGATGTGGGATCCTAGAGATACTTTTTGTTTTTTTTTGTTTTTGGAGATTGTATATAAACACAGTACTTGGGGATGTAGTTGACTCTGGTATCATACATTTTATGGTTGTATGAATGTTGATTTATATTTACTGTTGCTTAGGTTTTCGCTGTGAACCTCAGATATGTCCCTGTTACCCACGGGTTTTGATTGACTTTATTGTTATTTATGTTTTATTATATGATGAGATAATCAGGTCATTACAGCATGTCCGTGTACGTTAATTTTCATATCTGTTGTATTCTAGGCGTGGGCTTGAAAAGGGAGACTAGCCTTGTTGAATAATCCCGTATTGGCTTAGACCCGGTTAGGAAAGTTAGGTGTATCATCCTAGTAAAGTGTAGGTTGAGGTTAGACCCGTTAGCTGAACTAGTTGTAATTGGTGCCACTCCACCCGTTAAGTGAGCATTAGTGGAATCATCGGTCTTGCGAGCTAGAGGCGGGGACGTAGGCAGTATTGGTTGAACCCTGATAACATATTGTGTGTGCATTTTATTTTTACGTAATTTATTTATCGCACGTGTATGTTATATTGTGAATGCTGTGCATGATATAATTTTTGCACGTTTTATTTATCTGCGCATTTGGAACTGTATAGATAGACTCTAGGTTGCAAATATACTGCTGTTAGATTAGCTAAACCAAGGAATAAATTTTAAAATTCCAATTCACCCCCCTATTGGGAATATACCAAAGCTAGTAGGATTGATTCAATAATTGTGAGAATTCTCTTATTATAAATTCTAAAGGTTTTACAATTTGATGCATACTCTAGAAAGATACCTTCATCTGATTTAGCATCAAATTTCCCTAAGTCATCTTTGTAATTAAGTACAAAATACTTACATCCAAATACATGAAAGTAAGCTATGTTAGGCCTTCTTCCTTTCTATAATTCATAGGGAGTTTTATTTAAACTTGATGTAATGGAAACTCTATTTATTACATAGCATGCAGTTTTAACCGCTTACGCCCAAAAGTACTTAGGTAGCTTGTGTTCATTTAACATAGTCCTAGCCATTTCTTGAAGGGATCTATTCTTTCTTTTGACAACTCCATTTTGTGGTGGAGTTCTAGGTGATGAAAACTTATGTCTAATTTCATGTTTATTACAAAATTTTTAAGCATCTTTATTATTGAATTCTCTTCCTTGATCACTTTTAATATTTAGAGCACCGAAGCCTTTTTCATTTTGAAGTCTTTTACACAAGTTTATCAACGTATTACATGTTTCATCTTTTGAGGCTAAGAAGAGTACCCAAGTAAACCTGGAGTAGTCATCAACGAGGAGGAAAGCATATTGTTTTCCTCTTGGACTTTGTGCCCTAGTGGGACCAAATAAGTCTAAGTGAATAAGATGTAAGGGTCTTCTAGTGGAAATGTGTTTCTTCTTCTTAAAGCTGGACTTAGTTTTTTTTCCTAATTGACAAAAATTACAAATTTTATCCTTAACAAACTTTGTGCTAGGCAGTCCTCTAAATAAGTTCTTCTTGACTAGTTTTGATAGTAAGTCCATACTAGCATGTTGTTGTCTTATATGCCAAAACCAACTTGCCTTATTCATGGTTCCTAAGCATGTGACATTTTGAGATTTTAACTTTTCAAAATTTATGCAATACACATTATCAATTCTTTTAGCGGTGAATAGAATATTATGTTTTTCTTTATTTTCAACAATACATTTGTCTTGTTTAAAAATTATATGAAAGCCTTTGTCACTCAATTGGCTTATGCTCAATAGGTTATGCTTTAATCCATCAACCAATAACACATCATCAATGGTGGGAAGGTTCTCTACCTATTTTACCAATTCCAAGGATTTTGCCTTTGTCATTGTCTCTGAAAGTGACGTATCCACCATCTTTTAGCCTTAATGTGGTGAACTTGGATTTATCCTTGGTCATGTGCCTAGAACACTTGCTATCCAAGTACCATTAGTCTTTTGATGGGGTTGTACTAAAGGAAACCTACAAGAAGGGTTCAATGTGTTATTCTTAGGTACCCAAACCTTCTTAGGCATCTTTATTTTTGATTTATTTTCTTTGACTCTCCACACGTTTTTGACTTTATCATTCTTTTTTTTAAATGGACATTCAAATTTTTTGTGTCCCTTTTTCTTACACAAGTAGCATGTAGTGTGTTGATAGATGTTTATTGAAGATATGCTTGCATAATACTTTGATTCTTTGACAAAGTATCCCATGTAGAGATTTCTTTTCTTTCCTTGGGTTCCAATTAACTTTTCAAAGTTCTCTTTTCCTTTTGTAAAATTGTAGATGCTTTTTTCCTTATCCCCAATTTTAATTTTAAGGTCTTTTATTTCTAACTCTTTCTTGCTTTCACCATTTACTTGAAGTTTTACCAATTCTTAAGACATCTTGTTGATTTTCTTCATCAGTTTATTAATGTTTGATTCCTTTTCTTTTTCAACTGATTTAAGTTTCTAGTTGATTTTTGAGTTTTTCATTTTGTTCTTTTAAAGCTATGTTTCTTTTTGTTACTTTTATAAATCTTTTATGCAATGCAAACAACTCAGCCTGCATTTCTTTATATGATGGCATACTTTCACATGAGTCACTACATGATTCGTCACTAGATTGCTCGGATGAGCTAGAATAGGAATTTATCTCATCGTCTCTTGCCATGAAGCATATGTTTGCCACTTCTTGTTCACTTGATTCACTCTCTGATTTGATTGAGCTTGTGTCATCCCATGTGGTGGTTTTCATTGCTTTCTTCTTCTTCTTTTTGTCTTTCTTCAGCTGTGAACAATCAGGCTTAATGTGTACAACCTTTTTACAATTGTAACAAGTTGGGGGTTCATTCTTATTTTCCATTTTGCTGTTTCTCTTTTTTCAGATTTTGAACCTTTAAACTTTCTAGCAAATTTCTTATTTCTTTTAAAGAACTTTCCAAGTCTCCTAGTGAGTAGCACTATCTTATCATCATCTAATTCGTTTTTATCTTCTTCTTCTTCAGTATTGCTTTCCTTTGCAGCCTTAAGGGCTATAGATTTCTTGTTTTTATTTTCAGCATTCATTTCATTCATTGCCATTCCGTAGGTGAGAAGTGTTCCAATTAATTCATGTAGGGAGGTATTTTTGAGATTTCTTCCTTCCATAATTGTGGTGGCTTTAGGCTCTCAAATTGGTGGAAGTCCTTTAAGGATTTTTGGATCATCTCATATGTAGAGTAGTTTTTCCCTAAGGCATTGAGGGAGTTTATTATATGAGTGAACCTAGTGTACATACTAGTGATAGTTTCATCCGGGTTCATCCTAAAGGCTTCATATTCACTAGGGAGCATGTCAATTCTATTGTCTCTCACATCAACCTTTCCTTCATAGGGTACTTCTATATTATCCCATATTTCTTTGGCTGTTTTGCATGCCATGACCCTATTGAATTCATTTAAATCAAGGGCACGCTATAATGCATTTATAGCACTTGAGTTTACTTGCAACATCTTATGATCATTCTTGGTCATCTCCTTTTCTTCTTTAGGTATCTCTTTACCATCCACAATTTTAGTTGGGATAAGGTCACCATGTGTGACAACCCTCCATTCTTTCCAATCCATAGTTTGTAGGTAGATTCTCATTCTTTTTTTTTTTTTTTTTCCCAAAAGGTACAGTTAATACCACAAAAGATAGGAGGCCTAGTTGAGGATTGACCCTCGGCAAAGGGAGCTATGCCTAGGTGTGCCATAAAGATATTTATGTAGCTTCTAGATTAAGGTTTGCTACAACCTCACTTTGATACCAATTGAAAAGTAAGGTGTAGTCCCAAGAGGCGCCCGGGGGGGGGGGGTGGTGGGTGAATTGGGTTTTAAAAATTTCTTTAAACTCTTCTTAAAAATTCTTTTCCCAACTTATTGTATATTTAGCAATCACACAAGGATGGTTTGAATTTCAATTAAAATATCAACTGAGTATCAAATTTAATTTTAAATCTTTATGAAAGAGTATATCAATTTGATCTTACAACAATTTAAATTAACACCGAATCAATGAATCTAATCAATCAATAAGCCAACAGAATCCACAAGTTAATTAATTAAACAATGTATGAAATGCAGCAGTGCTTCGAAGATTCAACTTTTGAATATGTCAACCACTTTGAATATTAATGAGCTTTGGTATCAATCCATTAACAAATTAATGAGTCTTGGGTGTTATTCAATCTGCATACTTCTTTACGATTTCCGCAATATGTATTGATCAACCAATATACTCCCTTTTGGTTTCTGCAATTCTAAAAATCAAATTAATTTTCAACAATTTAATACACAACCATGCAGTTTATAGATTTGTAGAAAATTAAATTCACAACCACGCAGTTTATATATGTGCAAAAAATTAAAGAGTGTAGGGAAGAGAGTGAGACCAGATTTTTATGAAGTTCGGCTATACCTGCCTATGTCCTCGCCTTAGGCAACACACCTAAGGATTCCATTATACCACTCCTTTATAGGCAGAGCAAACCTTCACACACTCCTTCATGTAGGATAAAGCTCTCCTCTCCAAGCGATACCCCACACTCGGTAAGCCAACGATTCAAAAACCCTGAATCGTCAAGAAAATAAGAAAACAAGAAAACTTCTTGTGTAGAAGAATCACTCTAAAAAAAGAGCAGATTAGTACAAGTTATAGCACAACTAAGAATACTTCAATTTAAATATCAATGAAGAATAGAATTGAACTTAGAGAATATATCACCGGGATCTTTCTTTTGATAGATCAAACTTAGAATTTATGCTCAAAGATCGGTGAAAAATAACTCAACAAATGTCAAAAAAACTTTAGCAAGTATGTGAGAAAGAAGAATTTTTGAAAAGTATAAGAATTATAAGCTTGATTGCGGATATGAGTTCTTGGTATATCATTTGAAATGTGAAATCAGGTATTTATAGAGTTAAAAAGTCATATTTTCGTGTTGCCTAAGTTACTTGGAGTGTTTCCTAATTTTTAACAATTTTTTGGGCACAAGCAACATAATTCGGAAACTTTAAAATGCTGTTTTAAAATAGCCGTTATGAAGTTCAATCAACTGGACTCATCGGGGTCAATTGCCTGAACTTTGAAATTTAGCGTAATATCAAAGTCAGAATGGGGTCAGTCGCCTGGATTCATAGAGGATAGTCGACTGGGCCTATTTTGTTTCCCAATTTTTAATTCAACATAAATGTCACTCGCTTGACTAGACAAGGGTCAGTCACCTGGGCAGTAAGAATAATTCTTTTTTTTTTTTTAATTTTATTTTTAAACTTGTTTCCAAAAATTCTTGCCAATTTGTTTTGAGACTTTTTAAAAGTACTTTCTGGGGCTTTCAAAATATGGTCTCTAAGTCAATAATTAACCCTAATGATCTTCAAAGCATTCATATTGACATTTAATTGAAGTACTTACACAAGACTTCCTTAAGACTTTAAAACACTCTTAACTTGAAGTCTTCATGTGTGTCTTGCTTTGGGCCCATCATGTCCTTGAGCTTCAATATTTTTTAAGCTTTTATAAGGTTTGTATGTCTTTAACCTTTTGAGCTTTCTTTTGATCACTTGGCTTTGGAATGCGATCTTTCATAACACTTGTGATCTTGGACTCCTATGCTTGAACTTGAACTTATAATGCTTGAATTTTTTAAACTTCATATGTTTGAATTCCTGAAACATCATCACTTAAATCAAAACATGTTATATTACCTCGATTTCTTATCATAAAAATAAGATTCGAAAGCCATGTTAGGCCAACAACTTAACTGACTTATACTGAATAGATTTGAAAATGAAGGTGTAATCCTAAGAGGGGGGGGTGAATCGGGTTTTTAAAAGTTTCTTTTAAATCTTTTTACAAATTCACAACCTTTTGTAAATTTAGAAAACACACAAGAATGTTTTGTTTTTTAATACTTAATTAAACCAACCACAATACACACTCAATAACAAGACAAACTAAATAATTTCAACAATGACAATCAATCAACCAATCAACCAATCAATCAAACACAAAATACTTAACCAATATATGAGCTGCAGCAACTCCAAGATTCAATGTTTGCAAAACTCAGCGTAGAGTTTGATTAAAGCCATGTACTTATGGATCTTATGCACTTCCTTTTAACTAAAGTTTCTAAAAATGATTGATCAACGTACTCCCTTTAAGGTTTCCACAAAAGATCAATCAACATACTTCCTGTTGACCTTATAGGTTTTATCCTGTTTTGATCATGACTAATTCTTTGGTATATAATGTTTGATGAGTTTGTGTGCAGGATCAATTGGAAGTTCCATATGGTGCACATGGACTTGAAGAAGATAAAGACCAAGAATATTTATTTATTGTAATTTAATTAAGTTTTATTCAGGTCTGTAATATTTAATTATTAATGGTTAGAGGAGTCATAGGTTCCAATATATTGCATGAAAAGTCCCCCATAATCTTAGAAATAATTATCATGTGAATAGAGATGACTTTAAAAGAAAAATAGGACTGGAATGCACAAAGTTGGTGTGTTCGGTTGACCGAACCTCCCCAGGGTCAAAAGTTTGACCATTTGGTCGACGATCCTTAAAATGAACGTCAACGCCCTGGTCAACCGAATTTGTAATAACCCCAAAAAGTGATATAGAAGATTAGTTGAGTGATTTAAAAAAAAATAAAATAAAAAATAATTAATTAAATTTAAAGAAAAAAGAAAAAGAAAAAAAATAATTAAAATTTATTTTTATTTTTATTAATAAAAAATATTATTATTAATTAAATATTATTATTATTATTATTATTATTATTATTATTATTATTATTATTATTATTATTATTATTATTATTATTATACTCTCCTGAAGCTTCTTTAAGCTTTAGGAGGTTTCCCTTTTTTTTCTCTCAGAAGACCTACGCCCCCTTTCTTCTTCTTCTTCTTTTCTTTTTCTTTCCTGTTTTGCGCACAGGTTCTCTCTCTCTCTCTCTCTCTCTCTCTCTCTCTCTCTCTCTCTCTCTCTCTCCTCTCATTCTCTCTCCCTCTCTCCTCGATTTCGGGGCGAATTTTCGCCCGATCGAAAATCAAAAGATACCGCTGGACTCCATTCTCTGCTACCGTCATTTCTACTGGAGCGGATCGGTGGTAGGAGTGGCGTAGATGTATGTTCTGGGGAGTTGAATTTTGGGAGCCAAGGGTGTAGGATTTGGGTCCTAACGAGACTCTCAGTAAGCCTGGTAAGGGGAATAAATTATAACAGTATTTTTAGAATTACCCTGTGAATTAATATGTGAAAATGAACATATGGTATTTTTCCTGAAAATTTTTATGATATAAATATTAGATAAATTGTGTGGCATTTGAGTAATAATGAATTGTGATGCTTTGCAGTGTAAAATTAACATATTATGAGCATTAGATGAAAATTGTGTGGCACATGACATGTGTTGAAAAATGTGAAATATAATGATGTGTATTTTCTGAGAAAATATTGAAATGAGAATGATTGATGTGATATTTATACGTGAATAGAAATTATTTGCATGAAAAATGAGTTTGTACAAATTACTGATATGAGTATTTTGGAAAATGTGGAAATACGTGAAATATGATATATATTATTATGAGATGATGAAAGTGCATAGAAAATGATGAGAATATTTATAATGAACTGAATTGAGATATACTGAAATATGATTGATGATATGCCAATACTGCACAATAATTGCAGGTGGGTGGTATTCCTTTCCTACTGATGGCGTTTGGGAGGTATGCTCAGTAGGGAGATTGTGTGTATAAAGTTCCTACTGATGCCGTTGGGGAGGTATGTTCAGTATGGAAATTGTGTTGTGAAGTTCCTACTGATGCCGTTGGGGAGGTATGCTCAGTATGGAAATTGTGTTGTGAAGTTCCTACTGATGCCATTGGGGAGGTATGCTCAGTATGAAAATTGTGTTGTGAAGTTCCTACTGATGCCATTGGGGAGGTATGCTCAGTATGGAAATTGTGTTGTGTAGTTCCTATTTATGCCGTTGGGGAGGTATGCTCAGTATGGAAATTGTGTGTGAAGTTCCTACTGATGCCATTGGGGAGGTATGCTCAATATGAAGACTGTGTGTGTGTGTGTGAAGTCCCTACTAATACCGTTGGGGAGGTATGCTCAGTATGGAGACTGTGTGTGTGTGTGAAGTTCCTACTGATGCCGTTGGGGAGGTATGCTCAGTATGGAAATTGTGTTGTGAGATTCCTACTGATGCCATTGGAGAGGTATGCTTAGTGTGGAAATCGTGAGTGTGTTGAGAATTGGAATTATGTGAATTAATGTATTATGTAAAGTACATAAATGTGAATTTATGTATACATAGATATGTAATGAGTTAAAATGGGAAATGATTATGAAAATTAAAAGAATATGTGTTTTATAAAATAAATAATTGAGGTGAAGTGAAACTCTCTGCCTGAGGGCTTACTGAGTAAGGTGATTGCCCAGATAGGTATTAGATGTGGCCATTTCTAGCTGCATAATGTGTTAGGGCAGAGGGAAGCTACCTGTATGGGCGGGTAATCTTTCTTATTCTCAGGAACTTCGTGGGTAATTATGTGTGTTGGAAATGAATAAACTTGAGAAATGATTTTAAAGCTTATAAAAGCTTGTGTTGTATATCTATATGATTATGTGAATGTGAATATCAGTGCATTTTATCAGATGAAATGTTAATTTTAAAAATAAAGCATGTTATAAATGAACTCATATGACCACACACTGTAAATAATTTATTCCTTCTTACTGAGATGTGTCTCACCCAAATTATCTAAATTTTTCAGGGAATAGGGATAGACCAGGTGATAGAGCTCCGTGATAGTAGGGAGCTGGAACCCTGATATATAGGGTGAGTTTGGACTAGGGGGCTATGATTCCCTAGGGTTGTATTGTTTTTGGGTATGAGATAGTATTGTGTAAATATGTATGTTAGTACTCTGGATATTGTATTTTGGATGATATGATTATACTGTCTTCCGCTGTTAGGCTTTATAAATAAAATGACTTTTTACCCAGTACCCAATGTCGGTCGGGTCATATGGATGGTAGTAGGGTTGTTGATGTGGCGGATTTGTGAATGTTGTTTATGACGAATGAATATAAATTTATTCATTTATTATTCAAAAAAAAATTGGTACAAAAATCGGGGCGTCACAGAATTGGCACATGTAAAAATCCTAACGCCCTGATCGACCGAACTTGAAGATGAAAAATGGTCCGGTTGACCGAACATCAAATTTTGGTCAACCAAACTTAGCCTGGTCGACTGAACCTCAGAGGTTCCAAAATCGCCTCAAGTCTGGTCGACCAAGCCCTTAATTCAAGAACACCCTAATCAACCGAACTGAGTGACCCAGTCGACCGAACCTTAAAAATGGTTGACTCAACCTCAAGGGCTGCTCAAATTTTAATGAGGTTAAAACATCGTTAATTTTTATTCACCCTATTTAAACTTTCTCAAAAGTACCAAATAGGTTCTAAATGGTTATAATTCTCGGGGTGTCTATATATACCCCCTCATTTGGATGGATTAGCAACCAATTAGAAAATATCATTAGCAAATTCTCTCTAAAATTCAAAACCCCTATTTCTCATATTCAAGCTCTCCACTTCCATTTTTATTCATTCCCATTGCAAAAAATGTTTAGTAAGAGTGCTATTGTGACTATCCTATAAGGCTTACACTCTCATCCACTCTGGTTGATTGAGATTTATTTTTACTTGAGAGTAAGCTTAGAGTTTTTCTTGGAGACTTTGTCAATAAGTGTTCCTTGGTAAAACTCCTTAGAGCTTATGAGTTTTGCATTATCATTGCATTACTTAAGAGCTTGTATTGTATTTTGTTTATGAAATAATTTTTACAAGCCAATCTTAAATATCTCTTTTGTTTATTTTTAAGAAAAATATTTTTGATATATTTGCTTGTGTGCTGAAGATCTTTGTTACTGCATCTTGTGATTGATATTATTATCTTGACACAAAGATACTAACACATACACTCTCACATTCTGATTGGTATACTAGCATTATATTTGAGAGTAGACATTGAGACTACATTGAACTTATCATATCCTATCATATTGTAGTGCATTGATTATATTGGTACAAACACGCTTGTTTGAGAAGCATATATTTTATACACAAACTGTATTGTAAATTTTTTGTTTCCAGGCATGGCCTGAAGGGTTGATAATCTAGCCTGAAATGATTGTATAGGTTGAGGTTAGCCCTGTTAATTAACCTGGTTGTATTAGGTGCCGCTCCACCCGTTAAGTGAGTCGTACTAGAATCCTTGTGCTTGTGAGCCAAGGTGAGGACGTAGGCACATTTTTTGAACCTCGAAAACATATTTGATGTCCTACTTGACTTACTATGGTTGCTTGAGTAATTTTATTTACGCAATTTAATTTTAGCTGTATTTATTGATTCGTTTAATTATCTGCTTTATATTGACCCCAGGGTTGTGTAATACTGGTGCTGGATATCTTACCTAGGAGATATAAATTTCAAAATACTAATTCACCCCCCTCTTGGGATTACAGTAAAACCAACAATTGGTATCAGAGCCTAGTAGCTTAGACTTAACCGTTTTTCTGCAAAAGACCTAGATGACTCATAACTTTGTAACCCCTTTCCTCGAGTGACCCTTTTCCACACGTCCTCCTATTTTCAACGGTGTCAATTACACCTTATGGAAACAAAGGATGCATATTTACCTTCAGAACATTGACTAGAAGGTGTGGAGAGTTGTTTTTTAGGGAAATTGTACTCCCATGAAAACTAAAGGTGAAACTAGAGTTCCTAAGACTGAAGAGGAATATACTGATGATGATATGAAAGCTCTTAGTATAAATGCTACTACCATGAATAATATCTATTTTGGTCTTGATGTTAATGAATTTAATAGAGTTATGGCATGTTGTTCTGCTAAAGAAATGGGATAAGTTAGAAGTCACCTATAAAGGTACTAGAGATGTGATGGATAGTAGGGTTGATATGTTGACTTAGGATGAACACTGGTGAGTCCATTGAGAGCATGTACACTAGATTCTCAAACATTATTAATTCATTGCATGCTTTAGTTAAGACATATCCCATGTATGAAATGATCAGAAAAATCCTTAGGGGTTTGCCTCCTGTTTAGGAAGCAAAGGCTACGACCATATCAGAAGGTAGAGACCTTACGACTATGTCACTAGATGAACTGATAGGTTCACTTATCACCTATGATTTAGCTATTAATGAGAGAGTAAATGAGCACAATAGAATGAAGAAACTGAGTGCCCTTAAAAACATCTACTAGTACTTCTAGTGAGTGCAGTGAACTTGAATCTGAAGATGACATGACTATGCTTACTAGGAAGTTCAGCAGGTTCTTTAAGAAGAATAGTAGGCCATATAGAAAGTTCAGAGATTCAGTCTCTGAGAAGGGAGAATACAGCAAAAGAAAAGAAAAATCAAATGCTCTCACGTGTTACAATTGTAACAAGGTCGGGCACATCAAACCCGACTGCCCATTGCTGAAGAAGGAGTCTAAGAAAAAGAAGAAAACCATGAAAGCAGGCACCTCATGGGAGAAACAAAGTAGCTATGATTCAAATTCAGACTGTAGTGATTCAAAGGTTGCTAACCTGTGCTTAATGGCACACGGTGATGAGGTATTGTCTTCCTGCTTATTATCTTCATATTATTCCTGATGGTGAGGATTGTGATTCCAATAGCATGCATACTTATAAAGAATTGCAATATGAATATATTCGTGTGTCAAAATTGCTAGATAAAATGACTAAGGAAAATGATTTTTTGAAAAAGAAATGTGAAAATTATTCAAAGCTTGTTGAAATGGGAAAATCTGTTCATTTTTCTTGGCAAGAAGAAAAGAATGTGAAAATGGCTGAACTTGAAAGAAAATTGGAGGATAGCTCCAAAATTATTTATAAATTCAATGAGGGCCAACACAATTTTGAAAAACTCGTTGGGGCCCAAAGAAACTCTCTTAGTTAAAAAGGTCTTAGATTTAATGGTATTGGAAACATGAGAGGACCTGTTATTTACTTGGGACACTTTACTCGAAAATCAACTCCCAAATTCCACCTAAAGATCCTTGGTGTCAATTGATATGTTTTAAATGCAAACAAATTGGTCACATTCAGTTTCACTGTCATTTAGAAACAAGCATGTAAAAATTAAAAAGGTGTGGAGAGTCAAAGGTGAATCAAGAACAAACCCTTGTGGACCCAACATAATTTGGGGACCAGCATCAGTTACTTAAATATTTTTGCGGGTATGCTTAAGGTTGTCCTCCTCTAAGGACAAATGGTACTTGGATAGTGCCTGCTTATGGCACATGACCAGCAACAAGGCCAAGTTCACATCCATCACTCCCAAGGAAGGAGGATTCGTGACATTTGGGGACAATGCAAAAGGGAAAATCATTGGTGTAGGCAAAGTTGGTAAGGAACCTTCTGTAGTTATTGGTAATGTATTGCTTGTTGATGGCTTGAAACATAATTTGTTAAGTATTAGCCAATTATGTGATAAAGGGTATAAATATGATAATAAAGTACTTTTTACCACGGAACGTTATGATAATTTAGCTTCTCAACAAGTTACATGATTTTATGCAATAAACGAAGCTAGTTTGTTGTGGCATAGGCGCTTAGGACATGCTAGTTTGGATCTTTTGTCAAAACTTATGAAAAAGGATTTAGTCAAAGGCTTGCCAAAAACACATTTTGTAAAAGATAAAATTTGTGATGTATGTCAAATAGGTAAGCAAACTAAATCAAGCTTTAAGAAAAAGAAATTCATATCCACCACTAGACCACTTGAAATGCTACACATAGATTTATTTGGTCCTAATCGAGTTCAAAGTCTAGATGGAAAATTATATGCTTTCATTATTGTGGATGATTATTCTAGGTTCACAAGGGTGCTATTTCTTTCTCATAAAGATGAATCATTTGAACAATTCACTAAATTATGTAGACGAATTCAGAATGAAAAAGGCTATAAAATCACACACATAAGAGGTGATAGGGGAACTGAATTAAAAAAATGATGGCATAGAAAACTATTGTGACGACATCTCACATAATTTTTTTGCACCTAGGACCCCACAACAAAATGGAGTTGTAGAACGAAAGAATAGGTCTTTGCAAGAAATGGGTAGGATAATGTTAAATAAATATAAATTGCCCAAATATTTATGGGCCAAAGTGGTGAGCACTGCTTGTTATGTAATGAACAGAGTATTAATTAGGCCGTCACTTAATAAGACTCCATATGAATTGTGGAACAATCATAAACCTAATATTTCCTATTTTTATGTCTTTGGTTGTAAGTGCTTTGTACTTAGAGATAATGAACACCTTGGGAAATTCGACTCTAAATTTGATGAAGGTATTTTCCTAGATTACTTACTTAACAATAAAGCATATAGAGTTTTTAATAAAAGAACAGTAACCATTATTGAATCTATTCATGTTGTGTTCGATGAATCTAATCCATTCTATGAAAGAGATGATGAAGATGATATTGATATTAGAAAGGGATTAGATAAGCTATCTATTGAAAGTACTATGGGCAAAAATTCAGAAATTAGTGATAAGTTAATTGAAGAAAATAAAGTTGAAAGTGAGGGTCATGAACTACCTAGGGATTTGAAATTCATTAGAAACCATCATTTAGATCAAATTATAGGTGAACCTTCATGTGGTGTAGCCACCCGATCTTCCTTAAGAAACCTAGTGACTAATTTTGCATTTTTATCCCAAGAAGAACCCAAAAATATTAAGGAAGCCATAGAATATGAATCTTGGGTAATGTCTATACAGGAAAAGCTTAACCAATTTGAAAGAAGGAAAGTGTGGACCCTAGTTTCGAGGCCCGATGATCATACCATTATTGGAACTAAATGGGTTTACATAAATAAAAAGGATGAAAATAGGATAGTAAAAAGAAATAAAGCTAGACTAGTTGCCCAGGGATATAATCAGGAAGAAGGGATAGATTTTGAGGAAACTTATGCTCTCGTAGGTAGAATGGAGGTCATCCATATGTTGCTTGCTTATGCCACTTTTACGAACTTTAAATTATACCAAAATGGATGTTAAAAGCACCTTCTTAAATGACTATATAAATGAAGAAATGTATGTACAACAACCACGTGGTTTTGAAAATCATAAGTATCCTAATCATGTATATTGGTTATCAAAAGCCTTATACGGATTGAAACAAGCTCCTAGAACTTGGTGTTAGAGGCTTAGTGGTTTTCTATTAGAAAATGGGTTTACTCGGGGCAAAATTGACACAACACTTTTTATCAAATCTAAAAATGATGATATGCTCCTTGTTCAAATTTATGTTGATGATATTATTTTTGGAGCAACAAATGATGATTTGTGTAACAAGTTCGCCGAATGTATGCAAAGTGAATTTGTAATGAGCATGATGGGTGAAATGAGTTTCTTTTTAGGACTTCAAATTAAAGAGGCTAAACATGGAACCTTTATATGCCAATCTAAATATGTTAGGGATTTGCTAAATAAATTTAATATGGAAGATGGTAAAATTCTTGGTACCCCTATGAGTTCTTCCACCAAAGTTGATAAAGATGAGTAAGGCATCCCTGTTGATATGAAATTAAATCATGGCATGATTGGTAGTCTCCTATGCCTTACAACTAGTCAACCTGATATCATACTTAGTGTGTGTATGTGTGCTAGGTTTCAAGCCGCTCCTAAGGAGTCTCACTTTTTCGTCGTCAAAAGAATTCTAGGGTACCTAGTTGGAACTGTTGAATTAGGCTTATGGTACCCTAAGCATACGACATTTGAGATTGTGAGCTACATTGATGCTGACTTTACTGGTAGTAAGGTTGATAGGAAGAGTACTAGCGGCACTTGTCACTATTTAGGACAATCTCTGATTTCTTGGTTCTCCAAGAAATACAACTCAGTTGCCTTATGCACAGCCGAAGTAGAATATATTGCGACTGGAAGTTGTTGTGATCAAATGCTTTACATGAAGCAACAATTCATGGATTTTGGATTTCACTACGATACGGTTCCAATTAAGTGTGATAATACTAGTGCAATTAATATCTCTAAAACCCTATCTCATATTTACGAACTAAACATATTGAGATTAGACATCGTTTCATTCGTGATCATATGCAAAAAGGGGATGTGGCACTTGAGTTTGTGTGTACTAGTGAGCAGTGGGCTGATATTTTCACCAAACCTCTTTAGGAAGATAAGTTCATACATATTAGATGTGAGCTAGGTCTAATGCATAGTAGAGAGGCCACATAGATTTTTGATAGTGTGCATAAACTTAGGGGGAGTTACTCACCTAGAAACATATGGCTCTGAAAACTTTAAATCTATCATTGCCTTATACCTTGTGAATTTATTTGCATTGCATGACTATCATATCTCTTGCATGTTGATAATTATACTTATGTTTTCCATTTTGATTCATACTAGACTGCTTGGGTTAGTTGTTGTGGATATATTGTAAATTTGAATTCGGTTAGGTCATATCAATACAAATATTTTTGGGAAACGCTCTATTTTCAAATGGCATGCTGTAGAAATTTCTAAAATTCTTCCTAACCATATCTTGTATTTAAATGATTCTCACTCAATGTATTGCCTATATGCTTCAAATTTATTATGGCCTTATTGGAATTAGTGTATTCCCAAGAGGGGGGTGAATTGGGTATTTAAAATTTTCTTCCTAGGTCAATTCAAATTCCAGTAGCAGTATAACCACAACCCAGGGTCTGTCTAAATAATTGTAAACCCAATAAACACATTTGAAGCATATAATGAATCAGGCATACAACATACATGTGCTAAAAATGAAAGTGCAGAAAATAAATTGCGAAAATGTAAAGTACATGCACGATATGTTATTGGGGTTCGAAAAATACTGCCTACATTCCCGCGTCAAGCTCATAAGCAAAAGGATTCCATTAAGGGCTCACTTCATAGGTGGAGGGACACCGAATACAACACCTTACTAGGATGGTGTACCTAACTTTCATAACCGAGTCAAAGCCAATCCAGGACTTTTCACAAGGCAAGTCTCCCTCTTCCGACCATACGTTGGGAGTACAACAAATAATCAAATAAAATAATTTGTACAACAAAATATGCTTCTAATATAAGCATATGTGTACAACACTACAACTTAAAATACACTCACGTATGATATGAAAATAAGCTCAATGTGAGAATGGTGATTTTTCTCAAAATAACTTTTTGGAATCTTTGAGTAAAATGTATGCAGTGAATATTTTAAAGATTTAACCCTAAAGATCTATTCCAAAAATATTTTCAAAATCTTGTTCAAAGGAAGCTAGGGTTTTTTGTTTTCTAATGATCTTGCAAAATGATGTATATCAATGTGAGTTCAAATACAAGAAGACTTTCCCAGCACAGAATATATGTGCTTAAGTCTTTCAAAGTGAAAAATATAAATTTTCTCCCAATAATATTTTCAATGAAAATATATGGAGAAAACTTAGGATTTACTTTTAAGATAATGATTTTTTTTAAAAAGAATAAGATATAAGAGTATAAGCAATATGATTTGTGAAAAATAAAATGCTCAAGATAAAGAATTCTCTCTTGAAAATGATTTTTCGAATAAATAACAAAGAGAGGATGAAAAACAAGTTTAGGAAGATGAAAATATGATATGAAAATTTGAGAGAATTTTTTGACTAATCATCTTTCTAATTTTAAGTTATGAGGGGGTGCATATAGACTTTGGAAAATTTATGATCATTGGGGACACGCTTGGTATTTTTGAAAATGATTAAACATTTTTAACAAAAATTAACCCTGTTTAACTGCGGTAAAAATTTCGCCAACCCGTGAGGTTTGGTCGGCCATTTTTAAGGTTCGGTCAACTAGATTGCTCAGTTTGGTCGATCAGAGTGTTTTTGAACTAAGGTGTTGGTCGACCAGACTTGAGGCGAGTTTGGACCCTCTGCGGTTTGGTTGACCAAGCTAAGTCCGTTGACTGAATTTTGATGTTCGGTCGATTAGGCCATTTTTTAACTTCAAGTTCGGTCGACTAGGGCATTGGGATTTTCCCACATGCCAGTTCGGTTGACTAGGGCGTTGATGTTCATTTTAAGCTTGGTCGACCAAATAGTCAAACCTTTGACCATATGGAGGTTCGGTCAACCGAAGTGTCTCTTTGTGTTAGGGTTTGGTCGGCCGAACACACTAACTTTGTGCATTCAGTTCCTAACTCTCTTTTAAAGACACCACTGTTCACATAAATGTTAATTCTAAGTTATAAGGGGCTTATTCATGCAATAATTTGGGACCTAAAGTCAGTCTATGGTATTTTGAGAGTTAACCCCTATGGTCAGTCTACGGTCACGTTGAGCTTATCATACACATCATGCATGCCATGCATTATTACAGACCAAATATAAAACAAAATGCATGACAAATTAAAACATAAGTCTTCTTCATCTTTGCTCTTCTGTTTTCTACGAAAAACACCAGTTGATGTGAGCTTTAAGGTCTCCTGGCTTCCATTATCCTTTCCCTTATGTGTGCGCTAACATATCAAGCCTACTTAAACATTGGATACACACATAAGAAACTTGCGGTTTGTCATTATCAAAACCAGAGATCAGACTCAAAAAGTCAACAGACCCTTTTTGCTGTTGCCAAAAGGGGGAGAAGTTAGGCAAAATTGGGTACCTTAGACCTTAGGAAAATGTGTTTGAACTTTTAAAATCTTTATGTGTTTGAACTGTTAAAATCTTTACATTTCTCTTATGCATAGTTTCAAGGGGGAGCCTTTCTTGGTTGTACCCACTTTTGCATAAGGTATTTGTCATCATCAAAAAGGGGGAGATTGTTGACCTTATAGGTCATATCCCGTTTTGATCATGAAAAATACTTTGGTATTTAATGTTTGATGAATTTGTGTGCGGAATCAATTGGAAGTTCCATATGGTGCATATGGACTTGAAGAAGATAAAAACCCAGAATATTTATTTATTATAATTTAATTAAGTTTTATTCGGGTTTGTAATATTTAAGTATTAATGGTCTGTAATAATTAATGCATTGCATGCATGATAGGATAGATAATCTCAAAGATTTTAGACTGACCATAGGTCCCAAAATATTGCATGAAAAGTCCCCCACAATCTTAGAAATAATTATCATGTGAATAGGAGTGACTTCAAAAGAAAAATAGGATTGGAATGCACAAAGTTGGTGTGTTCGGTCGATCGAACCAAAACACACTAAGACCTTTGATTGACCGAACCTCCCCATGGTCAAATGTTTGACCATTTGGTCAACCATCCTTAAAATGAATGTAAACGCACTGGTCGACCGAACTTGAAGATGAAAAATGGCCCATATAACCGAACATCCAATTTTGGTTAACCAAACATAGCTTAGTCGACTGAACCTTGGAGGTTCCAAAATTCCCTCAAGTCTGGTTAACCAACCCCTCAGTTCAAAAACATCCCGGTCGACCAATCAAAGTGACTCAGTCGACCAAACCTTAAAAATGGTCAACCGAACCTCTCAGGTTGCTCAAATTTTACTGAGGTTAAAATGTGGTTAATTTTTATTAACTTTCTCAAAAATACCAAATAGGTCCTGGATGGTTATAATTCTCGGGGTGTCTTTATAGACCCCCTCATTTGGATGGATTAGCAACCAATTAGCAAATATCATTAGTAAATTCTCTCTAAAATTTAAAAACCCTATTTCTCTTATTCAAGCTCTCCACTTCCATTCTTACTCATTCCCATTGCAAAAAATTTTTAGTTAGAGTAGTCTTGTGTTTATCCTATAAGGCTTACGCTCTCATCTGCTCTGGTTGATTAAGATTTATTTTTACTTGAGAGTAAGCTTAGAGTTTTTCTTGGGGACTTTGTCAATAAGTCTTCCTTAAAAAATTTTTAGAGCTTGTGAGTTTTGCATTATCATTGCAATACTCAAGAGCTTGTATTGTATTTTGTTTAAGAAATAATTTTTACAAATCAATCTTAAATATCTTCTAGGCTTATTTTTAAGAAAAATATTTTTGAGATATTTTCTTGTGTTCTGAAGATATTTGTTGCTACATCTTGTGATTAATATTATTATCATGACACAAAGATCCTAACATATACACTCTCACATTATGATTGGTATACTAGCATTATATTTTAGAGTAGACATTGAGACTACATTGAGCTTATCATATCCTTTCATATTGTAGTGTGTTGATTATATTGGTACAAACCCACTTGTTTGAGAAGCATATATTTTATACACAAACTTTATTGTGAAACTATTGTATCCCAGGCATGGCCTGAAAGGGTGATAATCCAACTTGGAATGATTATATAGATTGAGATCAGCCCTGCTAATTGACCTAATTGTATTATGTGTCGCTCCACCTATTAAGTGAGTCATAGTGGAATCCTTGTGCTCGTGAGCCAAGGTAGGAACGTAGGCACATTTGCCGAAGTTCGATAACATATCTGGTGTCCTACTTGACTAACTATGCTTGCTTGAGTAACTTTATTTACGCAATTTAATTTTAGCTGCATTTATTGATTCGTTCAATCATCTGCTTTAGATTGACCCTAGGGTTGTATAATACTGGTGCTGGATATCTTACCTAGGAGAGATAAATTTTAAAACACCAATTCACTTCCACCTCGTGGGATTACAACAAAACCAACACTTCCTTAAATTAAAAGTTTTTATCAATCTCAATTGTTTTAGCTTCTTGCACTCAGATACACAACCACAAAATTTATATATACTAAAAAATTAAAGAGTAAGGGTTGAGAGTGAGATCAAGTTTTTACGAGGTTTGGTTTATACCAGCCTACATCCTCACCTTAGGCAAGACCACCTACGGATTCCATTATAATGTTCCTTTATGGGCAGAACAAACCGTTACAATCCCTCTTTCAAATAGGGTAGAGCCCCCTCTCCAAGCGATACCCCACGCTTGGTACAATGATCCAATAACCCTGAACCATTAAGAAAGCAAAGAGATAAGAAAGAATTCTTGTATACAAGAATTGCTCTCAGATTGAGCTGGTTAGTACAAGATTAAGCAGAGCTAATACTTCAAAGTAAATATAAAATAGAATGAATTTTGAAGCTCAAGGAAGTATGTCACCAGGATTCTTCTTTTGATTTGTATCAAACCTCAGAAGATTGTTTTTAGATTAGTGAACAGTGACTTAGTTTATCTTATAAAATTCTCAGCAAGAATATGTGTGCAAGAGGGCTTTGAGAGAGAGTGAGCAATATAGCTTGAAAACTGATTTTCAATTCTTGGTAATTAATTTGATTTGAGAAGCCATGTATTTATAGGCTTAAAATGAATTAAATTCATGTTGCCCAAGTTACTTGGAGTGTTTCCCAAGTTTTTAGAAAGATTAAGGGACAAGGAACTAGTATTTTTAATTAAAAACCTTTTAAAAAAGTAGCTGTTTACGAGGGTCAGTCGCTTGAACCCTTAGTGGTCAGTCACCTGACCTTTGAATACAGTTTAATTTTTAAATTCAAATAGGGTCTGTCACCTGAGGTGCCAGGGGTTAGTCACTTGATCCTTCACTACCTATTCAAAATTAATTCAGGTAAAATGTCACTTGCCTGACCAAACACAGGTTAGTAGCCTAAACAGTTATAAATGCTATTTTTCTAGTTAGTTTTGAAAACTCTTAGCCATCTTGCTTTATTACATTTAAAATGCACTTTTGGGGTTTTCAAAGTAAGGTCTCTAAGTCCATATTAACCCCTAATAAGCTTCAAAGCATTCAAAATGATATTTAAAGTGAAGTACTTACATAAGACTTCCTAAAGACATTAAAACTCTCTTAAACTTGAAGTCTTCATGTATTTCTTTCTTTTAAGTCATCTTTGCTTTGAGCTTGAGTATTCTTTAAGCTTCATATGTCTTCACCATCTTGGATCTATTTGAGCTTTCATTTGATCACCTTGTGAGTGAAGTATAGCCTTATGGTACTAGCGATCTTTGGAATTTCATTTCTTGAACTTTTTGAACTTATTATATTAGGTTTCCTAAAATATCATCACTTAAGCCATAGCTTGTTAAATTAACCTTTATTTGTTATCATAAAAAAAAAAAAAAAATTCAAAAGCCATATTAGGCCAACAATCTTCCCCTTTTTGATGATGACAAATAAGGAGTAAAGATGAGAGAACCTTGATAAGGCTCCCTTTTACAATAAGCATATGTTTAACAATATAAAAAATGATGATTTCAAATCTAAGGTCAAAACTTCAATAAGTCATAATCAAGTATTATAACTCATTTCAACATACTTAGTATTATTTAAAGTATTATCTAAAATTGTTATAGCTTATGCTTATGTTGCTTAGTCTCATTTGTGCTTTCTTATTATGCTCATGTTGTGCTTTCTCATTATGCTCATTTATGCTTTCTCATGTTTGCTCTCTAAGATACTCTATAAGAAACTCATGTTCTCATGTTTGCTCTCTCTAAGATATCTCTACCCTTTTGACATCAATCAAAGAGAAATAAGGAGCAGAGTCACAAGGAGTTTTAGGATAGAACATAATAAGCATAGTCATATAGTCATTAAAAAGTACAAAAAGTCATAATCAAGGGAGTTACAAGCCAAACTAAAAGAAAAACAAGCAAACAATGCAACACAAGGACAAAACCAATATATAGATAAGACTAGAATACAACACAAAATGACAAGTGGATCAATCATCACTAGAAGCATTTTCATCATCAGCTGCTTCACCAGTTACTTCATCACCTTCTTTAGTACCCTCTTCACTACCTTCTTCATATTCTTCATCAGATGAATTATCACTATGAGGAACAGAGCTGGTATCCATGAAATCAACACTCCGAGATGAGCTAGCCTTATATTGCTATATGCAAGTAAGGCGTTAGTCAAGTGAAGAGCAAGTAGATGGAGTGAGGATACATTCTCCTGAAGTGATTGGAGACTAGAATGCATATCTCTTTTGAATGTAGTGAACTCATGGTGAAAGGGTACAAATCAAAAAAGGAGTATCAGATGTTGGTCCTTGTTCTTGTTTTGGAGGAGGAGGAACAATCGCTGGCTTTTGTGGTCATCCTCCTTTAAAAAAAAAAACCCTGCCCATGCTTTTCGTATCCCATTTGCTTTAGGGTGGTAGAGTTGAAAAGGTCATACCGTGTACACTTTATGAACAGTTTAGTAGGGGTAGTGACATTGAGGTAAGCAAAGAGGAGGTTTAGAGCACCACCATATGGAAGAGTGACTCGTCTAGCTTCTAATTTTGCCCACATCCACTTTAGAATTAAGCAAGATAGATCAAGTTTCTTCCCTTTCAGCAAACACCATAACAAAAAGCAATCTACGTAGGAGATGTGATCATATGAACCGACTTGTGGTAGGATATTGTTTGTGATAATTTTTTGGAGAATTTGAGCTTTTACGTTTAGTTATTTATACAATGGAGGATGGCCAAAGTATACTGGTTCCTCTACCATGATCAGCGACAAGAATTCCTCGGGAGTGAAACCTTGCTCCATAATCCAAGTTTAAGCAAAAGCTAGACATTCAAATTTTCCCTTCTTTCCCCTAACATCAGTGGTTAGTACATTTTCTCCATGTATCATATTTGCATAGAATATTTTCACTAAGTTTGGATACAACCCTTTTGATTACTAAACCACAAAATTATTCCAGCCAATTTCTTGAAACATTGGCAGAACTTCGGGAAATTCAGAATGAAAGAAGGAGGTATCAAGAATTTTACTGAAGAACAAAGAGTAGTTCGGCAGTGATGCTTCAATTGAGGAGTTACAAGCCATTATTCGATATTATTATCATCTCTCCCTGAAGAAGCACCTTTGTTTTCCGTAGTTTTGGTGCGAGGCATTGTGATATTGAGCAATCAAAGGAACATCAAAGTGAAGCCCTAGAAAACATGGGAAAAGTTGTAGGGGAGCGATTGTGAGGCTTTGATTTGAGGGATTTTGAGCTAAGAATCAAGGGAAACTAAGAGTAGGAGCCTTGGGTGAGTGATGGAATAGAGGTCAGTAGCTTGGAGTCTGAAAAGTTAGGGTTTTTCGCACTTAAAATATATAGGATCCGCGAGCTCAGTTTCTTGATGATTTGGGCTCAGTCGCCTAACAATTTATAGAAATTAAATTTCAGTAGGCAGTTCTATATCAGTCGACTGAGGTTAGATGGCTTAGGCACCTAGCCCTCCAATTTGCACTATTTGATCGACTGAGCTTCCAAGCTCAGTCGCCTAACCCCCTTAATCTTTTAAATTTTCTATTTTCACTCATTATAACTTCTTCCTAAACAACTTCCCTACTATGTAATAAACCTAGTTCTCTTTTAATTGATATAAATCTCTCTTCGGGAAGGGGTTTCGTGAAAATATCTGCCCATTGATAATTTGTGTTTATGAATTCAAGTAATATGTCTTCTTTTTGTACGTGATCTCTTAGAAAATGATGTCTTATAACAATATGTTTAGTTCTTGAGTGTGATATTGTACTTTTTGAAATGTTTATTGCACTTGTATTATCACACTTAATTGGTATGGTTAAGTACTCTAAATTAAAGTCTTTTAATTGTTGTTTCGTATAGAGTGTTTGTGCACAACAACTGCCTGCTGCCACATACTTAGCTTCAACGGTTGATAAAGCTATGGAATTTTGTTTCTTGGAAAACCAAGAGACAAGAGACTGTCCAAGAAAGTGACAAGTCCTGCTTGTACTTTTTCTATCACTCTTACAACTCGCATAATCGGCATCCGAAGAACTAATCATTTCAAATCTGGTGTCCTTAGGGTACAAAAGTCGTAAATCAATAGTTCCTATGAAGTATCTTAGGATTCTTTTCACTGGTATTTGATGGGATTCCTTAGGAGTTGATTGAAACCGGGCACACATACATATGCTAAACATTATGTCTGGTCTACTAGCTGTCAAATATAACAAACTTCTTATCATACCTTTATAGTACTTCATATCTATTGCTTTTCCTTTTTCATCTTTATTTAGGCTAATAGAGGTACTCATGGGAGTTCTTATGGGCTTACTTCCTTCCATGTCAAACTTTTTAAGCATATCCCTTATGTATTTTGATTGATTTATAAATGTTCCATTTTTAGCTTGCTAGATTTGTAAACCTAGGAAGTAATTTAACTCTCCCATCATACTCATCTCAAACTCATCTTGTATACACTTTGAAAATTTCTTACATAATTATTTGTAGAACCAAATATAATATCATCAACATAGATTTGTATGTTTAGCATGTCTTTATTTTTGGTTTTAATGAATAAGGTGCTATCCACCTTTCCTCTTGAGAAGCCATTCTCTAGTAAAAATCTACTCAATCTCTCATACTAAGCACTAGGAGCTTGTTTTAACCTGCACAATGCTTTTGTTAATCTAAATACATGATCGAGATTGTTTACGTACTCAAAACCATGAGGTTGTTCCACATAAACTCCTTCATTTATAAAACCATTTAGAAAAGCACATTTTATATTCATTTGATATAGTTTGAATTCTTTATGGGATGCATATGCTAACAACATTCTAATAGATTCCATTCTTGCTACGGGAGCAAAAGTCTCATCATAGTCTATTCCTTCTTCTTGATTGTATCCTTGTGCTACAAGTTTTGCTTTATTTCTTACAACTATGCCATTTTCATCCTTTTTATTCTGAAATACCCATTTAGTTCCAATTATTGAGTTGTCATCTGGTCTAGGAACTAATTTCCATACTTTATTTCTTTCAAATTGATTCAACTCTTCTTGCATAGCTATTATCCAAGAATCATCACCTAAAGATTCTTCTATGTTTTTAGGTTTTCTTGTGATAGAAGCATAGTGATTACATAAGTTCTTCAATGATGATCTAGTAGTTACTCCTCTAGTAGGTTCTCCTTTGATTTGTTCTTTAGGGTGATTTCTTACATATTTCCATTCCTTTGGCAACTCAAAGGATTTTTCGGATCATCTCATAAGTAGAGCAAGTTTTCCCTAAAGCATTAAGGGAGTTTATGATATGAGTGAACCTAGTGTACATATTTGTAATAGATTCGTCCGAATTCATCCTAAAAGATTCATATTGGCTAGTGAGCATGTCAATTCTATTATCTCTCAAATCAACATTACCTTCATAGGTTACCTCTAGTTTGTACCATATTTCGTTTGCTGTTTTGCATGCCATTACTCTTTTAAATTCATTTATGTCAAGAGCACAATATAAAGCATTTATAGCACTTGAGTTAACTTGCAACATCTTGTGGTCATTTTTGGTCATGTCTTTCTCTTCTTTGGGAACTTCTTTTCCATTTACAAGTTTGGAAGGGATAAGATCACCATGTGTGACAATCGTCCATGCTTTCCAGTCCATAGTTTGAAGGTAGATTCTCATTAATTGTTTCCAAAAAGTATAGTTAAGTCCACAAAAAGATCGGAGGTCTGGTTAAGGATTGACCATCTCCAAAGGGAGCTATGCCTATGTGTGCCATTGTGATCTTTATATAGCTTCTAATTGAGATTTGCTATAACCTAGTTCTGATACCAGTTGAAGACTAAGGTGTAGCCCTAAGAAGGGGAGGGTAAACTGAGTTTTTAAAAGTTACTTTTAATTTTTTTTTTTTACAAATTCACAACCTTTTGTAAATTTAGTAAACACACAAGAATGTTTTGATTTTTAATACTTAACTAAACCAACCACAATCCACACTCAATATCAAGACAAACCAAATAATTTCAACAATGGCAATCATTCAACCAATCAACCAATCAATCAAACACTAAATACTTAACATATATATAAGCTACAACAACTCCAAGATTCAGCATTTGCAAAACTCAGCGTAGAGTTCGATTAAAGCCCTATATTTATGGATCTTATGCACTTCCTTTTAACCAAGTTTTCTGCAAACGATTGATCAAAGTGCTCCCTTTAAGGTTTCCGCAAAAGATCAATCAACGTACTACCTTAAATTAAAATTTTTTCTCAATCTCAATTGCTTCAGCTTCCTGCACTCAGATACCCAACCACACAATTTGTATGTACTGAAAAATTAAAGAGTAAGGGTTGAGAGTGAGACTAAGTTTTTATGAGGTTTGGCTTATACCAACCTACATCCTTGCCCTAGGCAAGACCACCTAAGGATTCCACTATAACATTCCTTTACAGGCGGAACAAACTATTACAATCCCTCCTCCAATTAGGGTAGAGCTCCTTGTCCAAGCGATACCCCACACTCCGTACAATGGTCCAATAACCCTGAATAGTCAAGAAAACAGAGATACAAGAAAGAATTCTTGTGTACAAGAATTGCTCTCAAATAAAGATGGTTAGTAAAAGATTAAGAAAAGCTAATACTTCAAAGTAAATATCAAATAGAATAAAATTGGAAGCTCAAGGAAGTATGCCACTGGGATTCTTCTTTTGATTTGTATCAAACCTCAGATGATTGTTTTCAGATCAGTGATTAGAGACTTAGTTTATCTCAGAAAATTTTGAGCAAGAATATGTGTGCAAGAGGGATTTGAGAGAGATTGAGCAATATAGCTAGAAAACTGATTTTCAATTTTTGGTAATTAATTTGATTTGAGAAACCATGTATTTATAGGCTTAAAGAGCATTAAATTCGTGTTGCCCAAGTTACTTGGAGTGTTTCCGAAGTTTTTAGAAAGATTAGAGCACAGGCAACTCACATTTGTAATTTAAATCCTTTTAAAAACTAATTGTTTACGAGGGTCAGTCGCCTAAACCCTTTGTGGTCAGTCAACTGAACCCTTCATGGTCAATCGCCTGACCTTTGAACATAGTGTAATTTTTTAGTTCAAAATAGGATCAGTCGCCAGAGGTGCCAGGGGTCAGTTGCTTGATCCTTCACTACCTATTCAAAATTAATTCAGGTAAAATGTCAGTCGCCTGACCAAAAACAGATCTGTCGCTTGAAGAGTTATAAATGCCGGTTTTTAGGTTAGTTTCCAAAACTCTTAGCCATCTTGCTTTGTCACATTTGAAATGCATTTTTCGGCTTTTCAAAGTAAGGTCTCTAAGTTTATATTAATCCCTAATAAGTTTCAAAGCATTCAAAATGATATTTAAAGTGAAGTACTTACATAAAACTTCATAAGGACATTAAAACTCTCTTAAACTTGAAGTCTTCATGTATTTCTTTCCTTTGAGTCATCTTTTCTTTGAGCTTGAGTATTCTTTAAGCTTCATATGTCTTCACCATATTGGATCTCTTTGAGCTTTCATTTGATCACCTGGTGAATGAAGTATAGCTTTATGGTACTTGTGATCTTTGGGCTATCATTTCTTGAACCTTTTGAACTTGTTATATTAGGTTTCCTAAAATATCATCACTTAAACTATAGCTTGTTAAATTAGTCTTTATTTTTTATCATCAAAACAAGATTCGAAAGTCATGCTAGGCCAACAATATTGTGTTTTAATCCTTTTACTAGAAACATATTTTCAATAGTTAAGGAAGGTTCTTTACCTAGTTTTCCAATTCTAATAATTTTACCTTTAGCGTTATCATAGTAGGTGACATACCCTCCATCTTTTTGTATTAGGGTGGTGAATTTGCCTCTACATCATATAGAGGTTTGTGACGATCTTATTTGCCTCTACATCATATAGACAATATGCCTTCGATTCTGTACTGTATCCCAAGAAGATGCACTTGCAAATCTTTTCATCTAATTTCCTTTGACTGTCATCTGGAATATGCACAAAACATCTACAACAAAATTTTCTAAAATGAGAAATGGAGGGTTTCTTATGAGAGTAAGCCTCATGAGGTGTTTTGTTCCCCAAAGCTTTAGTGAATGATCAGTTGAGGATATACATGGCTGTATTAATAGCTTCTGCCCAAAATGATTTTAGAAGGTTTTGTGCCTTCATCATTGCTCCAGCCATGTTGCAATTTTGTCGTTCCACAACGCCATTCTGTTGTGGAGTTGTTGGTGCTGACAATTGGTTCTTGATGCCAAATGCACTGCAATAATTGTTGAACTCCTTTAATTTGAACTCGCCTCCTCGATCTATTTGAAGTTTCTTTAACTGCAAACCTGTATTATTTTCAACAAGTTTATGCCACACTTTAAATTTTACAAAAGCCACAGCCTTATCATAAAGAAAGTACACCCACATCTTTCTACTATAATCATTGACTAACAGCATAAAATAGAAAAATCCTCCTAGTGTAGGAGTAATCATTTTACCATAGAGATATGCATGTACCATCTTTAGAGGAAGCTTTGATTTGCTATTTCTCTCTTTTGGAAATGACATACGATGTTGCTTGCCTAGCATGCAAGCTTCACAAGGCTCTGCAGTATCAACTACTATAGGAAGATCAACCACCATTTCCTTTCTTTGCATCTCCCTTAAAACTGCATATGAGTTGTGTCCAAACCTTTCATGCCTAAATTTGCTTGCTGTATCTCTAGTTGTTGTGGCAAGTACCACAAACTCATACAGGTTATTCTTTCAAATACCTTCACCCACAATGTTGTCATTGCTATCAATGATCTCAGCTTTTATTTTCATAAATCGTACTTCACAGTCACGTTCAGTGATAGTAGCTACAAATAAAAGATTCCTCTTAATTTGAGGAACATAAAGGACATCTGAAAGAGTTTTACCTTGGCCATTCGTGGTTTTTAAGGGAATGGATCTAGTGCCCTCTACTGGACACTTTGCATTATTTCTGAAAATCACATTCATAGGTTCATGTAGAGGCTTAAGGGAACCATACTAGTCCTTTTTACTAGTTATGTGTCGGGAAGCTCCACTGTCAAGTACCCATAAGCAATCTCCTGGTACTGTTTGAGCAGTTGAGCACATTTCTTCTATAACCATGAAAAGATCTAATTTAGGTTCAGCATAATTTGCTACCTATATGACATTCCACGTAGGCTTTAACGTGCCATTCTTTTCATCATGGATATGTTTTCTGCAATCCTTGGTTGCATGCCCCGTTTTGTTGCAGTAGTAGCATGTACTAGAAAATATCTTCTTGTTTTTTCCCTTTTGTCTTTTCAACATTATTGTCCTTGCCTCTGATTTGCACGGTGAAAGCACTACTGCTTTCACTTTCTCTAGTTCTTAGCCTCATCTCCTTTTTTAGCAGTAAAGCACATAATCCCTCAAAGGTTAGGGCAAGAGTTATAATCTGTGTTAAAAGCAGTTACCAGACTGTCATATTTTGATTGCAGCACACGAATGCATCTTCTAGCTAACTCCTCACTGGTCTTTGCTATGCCCACTGCCACCATATGATCATATAGATTTTTGATTCTGGTGATGAATACTTATGCCAATTCTCCGTCATGTAGCTTTTTTGCAGCAAGTTCATTCTCCAAGTTCTGCATGCGTATCTGGTTCCTTGTTTCATATTGATTCTTTACACCATTCTAATCATCTGCAGGCTTGGATGTATACTGGATCAACATAAGTGCAAAATCAGATAGACTTGTGACAATAGCACAAAGTGCATCTGCATTCCGCCTCTTCCATGCTTTGACGAGGGCAGCATCTGGAGAGACGACAACCTTAGGATTAGTGGGATTAGGCACGCCAATCGGTTCTGGATCCCTACCTCGAGTTGTATCAAGTAGTTCATATGAATCCGGAATAGCACTCATATTGTACTTGCACAAAGTGTAGTTCGCGCCATCTAGCTTTCCTTTTATGAATGCTGGTGGACGTATCCGAAGTGCTGGTGGAGATGCAGTAGCAGAAGATGAAATTCCTGCCAATGCAACATCTCAACAATTATAGTTATTTCTTCTTAGTAGCCTTCAGCTCTGATACCATGTAGAATAACAACACCAAGATATATTTTGAAGAAATCACTGAATAGATAACACAAAATTTTATTACAACAATCAGATCACAACAATCTGTCCAACCATCCACTCACTAAATGACCTTCAATGGCAAAAGGACAACAAATAGAAAAACAAAAGAGGACACAATCTTGTAGTAGATATGTATGTGGTGCTCCGATGGGGGGGAGGGTCTTATGTATAACTTCTGGTCCATGGAAAAAGCATATAGGTGGCTCACCTACCATGGTTGGTGGTGGTAGCTCACTTGCCATGGCCAACTTTGACATTAGTGGCTGTCTTTGAAATTAGTGGTCGACTTTGACATTAGTGACTATCTTTGACATTAGTGGTCGTCTTTGACATTAGTTGCCGTATTTGACATACCGCGCCCATTGTTCACACTGGATAGGCCATATCATCTCGGGGGGCATTGCCCCCATACCCACTAGGGGCGCTACCCCCGAACCCCTGTGTCTCAGAGGGGAACGTCTTCTATCGTCATTGTACCATTGCGGTCTACCGCTTCCTTCTCATCTAAACCATACATCAAGTAAGTGCGTCAATTAACTTATGGGAGGTGGGCATTGCCCACATATACACCAACAGTAAGTACTTTATGCCTAAATCTCTTGTGAAATATGTTGAAGCTCTTTAGGGGTAATTATGGACTTAGAGACCTTATTTCAAACCCTGAAAAATGTTTTAGAAGTAAAGAAAGCAAGAGAGCAAAAGGAATTTTTGAAAACTAAAATGCAAAACTAGAAAATGGTTTGTCCAGATGACTGAGGTTCCCTTCTAGAAGAATGAAGAGTAACTTCAGATGACTGAAGATTTTGTTTAGTTTACTAAAGAATTTGTTTAGAAGATTGAAGAATTATTTCAGTCTGTTGAAGAATTTACTGAAGGAATACAGAAGAGGCAGTATACCCTCAAAAGACTAAACTCTCAGCTCAGTCGTCTGACCCTGTGTCAAGACTAAAATTTTTAGTGTTTTAAGATACTTTGGAAGACTGAACTCGACACTTCAGTCTACTGAATACTGTTAAAGGCTAATTTTTTTTAAATATTTTAAAATACAAATAATGGTTTCTTGTGCCCCAAATTTTCTAAAAACTTGGAAAACACTCCAAGTAATCTTGGGCAACACAAAGTTACTTTTCTAAGTTTATAAATACATGATTTTGCAAATCAAATTATACCAAGAATTGAAAAATTTGTTCATAAGCTGAAATTCATCTTACTCTCTTCTTGCTCTCTCTTGCTCAACTCTTTGCACAACTGAATTGCTGAAAATTTGAAGTGCTAAAACATCATACTCTGAGTTCTTATTGCTGATTCTCGTTTGGAGAAGGAACTTGGTGAATTTATTCTTGAGCTTTATTGTACGTCACTTTGATATTTAAATAATGAAGTATATTAGTGCTTTTAAATTGTACTAATCAGCTATGTTGTGAGAGTGTCTTTGTACACTGTATTGTTTCTTGTCTTGTAGTTTTTTTGACGATTCCAGGTTGTTGGATCATTGGACCAAGCGTGGGGTATCACTTGGAGAGTCATTATTAAGAGAAGTACAAATGAATTTTCATTCAATATAGGGCTTGAAACAAATTTATACATTCATAGGGTTGCAAAAGCTGAAAGTGCCGATGAGTTGCATACGTTATCTTGGTTTGATATCTTTGGTTGTTTACTTTAAAGTTGTTGATTGTTTTTTAGTTGATTGAGTTTTGATTAGTTGTGTTGTGTTTTGGTTTGTGGATTGAACAAGTAAATAAGCCCATGTCGTGTGATTCTTAAATAAACAAAACGGTTAAGAATTTATAAAAGATATTTAATGAAAAATTTAATAACCCAATTCACCCATGTCCTGGGACTACACTTCAACTTTCAATTGGTATCAGACTGGGGTTATAGAAAATCTTTATTAGAAGCTATATAAAGATCTAGATGGCACACGTAGGAGTAGCTCCCTTTGGAAAGGGTCAATCCTCAACTAGACTAACCATCTTTTGTGGACTCAACTATACGTTCTGGAAACAACGTTTGATAATTTATCTCCAAACCATGGATTGGAAAGCATGGAAGAATGTCACACACAGTGACTTTATTCCTACAAAACTAGTAGATGGAAAAGAAGTAGCTGAGGAAGAAAAAGACATGACTGAAATTGATCACAAGATGTTACAAGTAAAATCTAGTGTTATTAATGCTTTATATTGTGCCCTTGACATAAATGAGTTCAATAGAGTCATGGCTGGAAAAACAGCAAAAGAAATATTTGACAAACTAGAAGTAACTTATGAAGGCACCATTGATGTAAGAGATAATAGAATTGACATGCTTACTAGTGAATATGAAGCTTTTAGAATGAACCCAGATTAATCTATCACAAGTATGTATACTAGGTTCACTCACATCATAAACTCCCTTAATGCCTTAGGAAAGAATTACTTAACTTATGAAATGATTCGAAAAATCCTTAGAGGTCTTCCGCCCATTTGGGAACCTAAAGTCACAGCTATTATGGAAGGAAGAAACCTTAAGAATACTTCTCTAGATGAACTTATAGGATCCCTTCTCACCTATGAGATGACTATGAATGAAAGAAATGTTGAAAACAAAAATAAAAAATCCATAGCCCTTAAGGTAGCAAAAGAAAGCTCTAGTGAAGAAGAGGAAGATACAAGTGACCTAGATGATGAAGAACTAGCATTCATTACTAAGAGGCTTTTTAAAAGAAACAAAAAGTTTGCCAGAAAGTTTAAAGGGTCAAAATCTAAAAAAGGAGAATCTGGTAAAAAGGAAAACAAGAAAGAACCTCCTACTTGTTACAATTGTAAAAAGGTAGGACATATTAAACCCGATTGTCCACAACTCAAAAAGGATGCCAAAAAGAAGAAAAAGAAGGTGATGAAAGCTACTTGGGATGACACGAGCTCAAGTGAATCAAAGAATGAATCAAGTGATCAAGAAGTGGCCAACATTTGCTTCATGGCACACGATGATGGGGTAAATTCCTACTATTCATCTGATGAATCAAGTGATAGTTCATGTAGTGATTATAGTGATAGTATGCCATCATACAAAGAAATGCAAGCTGAACTTTTTGCTTTACACAATAGATTTGTAAGAGTCAAAAAAAGGAACATTGCTTTAAATGAACAAAATGAATCATTCAAAAATCAACTTGACACATTAAAATCAGTTGAAAAAGAATCACATATTGATGAACTTATAAAGAAGATAAATGACTCATCTCAATAAATAGTTAAATTACAAGTGAATGGTCAAAATTTGAAAGACTTAAAAATAAAGGACCTTAGAGAAAAAATTGAAGACCAAGAGAAAATCATATACAATTTCACCAAAGGAAAAGAGAACTTTGAAAAGTTGCTTGGTAAACAAAAGATGTCATTAGACAAGGAAGGAATTGGATATAATGGAATTGAGAACAAAAATAAAAAAGGTCTTTACATGGGATATTTTGTCAAAGAATCAAAATACTATGCAAGCACTTCGTCCTACAACTTCTATCAACACACTACATGCTTTTTATGTAAGAAAAAGGGACACATTAAATTTGATTGTCCATTTAAAAGAAAGAGTGTAAAAGTAAAGAAAGTTTGGAAAATTAAAGAAAACAAAAATGAATCTATAAAGTCTAAGAAAGTTTGGATTCTTAAGAGTAACACATTGAATCCTTCTTTTAGGTTTGCCTTAGGACAACGAGAGTAAAAGACAAATGGTACTTGGACAACGGGTGTTCTAGGCACATGACCAAAGATAGATCCAAATTCGCCACACTCATGCTAAAAGATGGTGGATACGTCACTTTTGGAGAAAATGCTAAGGGCAAAATCATTGGGATTGATAAGATTGGTAAAGAAACTTCCCTTACTATTAATGATGTTTTATTAGTAGAAGGGCTTGGTATGAAAGATTAATTGGATTTCTATTAGAAAATGAATTTTCTAGAGGAAAATTAGATAGTACATTGTTTATCAAAACTAAGAAGAAAGACATGCTTATTATCCAAATCTATGAGGATGACATCATATTTGGTGCAACAAATGAAAGCTTATGTAAGGAATTCACAAAATGTATGCAAGAGGAATTTAAAATGAGCATGATGGAAGAATTAAGCTACTTCCTTGGACTACAAATGAAGCAAGATAAAAATGGAAATTTTATAAATCAATCTAAATATATAAAAGACATACTGAAGAAATTTGATATGGAAGGTAGTACGCCCATATGAACTCCCATGAGTACCTCAATAAGCCTTGATAAGGATGAAAAAGGAAAACCTGTAGATATGAAATATTATTGAGGCATGATAGGAAGCTTGTTATACTTGACAGCAAGTAGACTGGACATAATGTTTAGTGTTTGTATGTGTGCTCGATTTCAATTTGCTCCCAAAGAATATCTTCAAATAGCTGTTAAAAGAATATTAAGATACTTGATAGGAACTCTAGACTTAGGATTATGGTATCCTAAGGACACTAGTTTTGAAATGATTAGTTACTCAGATGCGGACTATGCATGTTGTAAAATCGATAGAAAAAGTATAAGTGGGACTTGTCACTTCCTAGGACAGTCTCTTATCTTTTGGTTCTCCAAGAAACAAAACTCCGTAGCATTATCCACAGCTGAGGCAAAGTATGTAGCTACTGGAAGTTGTTGTGCACAAACCCTATACATGAAACAACAACTAAATAACTATAATCTAGAATATACAACAATTCCAATCAAGTGTGATAATACAAGTGCTATAAATATATCAAAAAATCCTATATCATATTCTAGAACAAAACATATTGATATAAGACACCATTTTTTAAGGGATCATGTTCAAAAATGGGATATATCACTTGAAATTATTAATACAAATGATTAATGGGCGGACATCTTTACAAAACCTCTCAATGAAGAAAGGTTTATAACTATTAGAAGAGAACTTGGATTACTACATAGTGGAAAATTGGTTTAGGAAGAAATTCAGAATTAGAAAAAAAGAAAATGATGATGCTGAGAGTTGACTTCTTAGAAACTTTAGAATCATTTATGATGTATTCAGTGAATGAACTTTTTGATGTATTAAGATGTAAAACACTTGGTTTTCTTGTTGCTTTGCTTGAAATTTCCTTGCTTATCTATGTTTGTAATGATTTTTTTTTTCTTATATTATGACATTTTGATTCTACCCCTTGATTCTTTTTGAATGATGTCGAAAGGGGAGAAACTATTGTAAGCAAAGATGTGTTATGAAAGCTAATATATAGCAAAATATGGATTGTGATCTTCTTTGAAGAATATTTGAATATGTTAAAATTTGTAATATGAAATAATGTTATATTGAACCATATATGAATGTTAAAAATGAAAGTTAAAATAGTAAAATCACACTACTAATGAAATATTGAAGTATAATGGTTTGTGTGTTTACGTATGATTGATATACATGTTTGGTGTTCATTTGCTTAATTTTTGTTTTCTTTGAATTTTATCATATTTGATGTTATCACTTTTCAAAATTATTCACTTTAAGAACATTGATGTAAGAATCATGTCTAAATATGTTGTGAAATATGTTGAAACTTTTTAGGGGTAATTATGGACTTATAGACCTTATTTCAAAACTCGGAAAATGTTTTATAGGTAATGGAAGAAAGAGAGCAAAAAGAATTTTTGAAAACTGAAATGCAAAACCAGAAAATGGTCTTTCCAAAGGACTGAGGTACACTGTTAGAAGACTAAAGAGTGACTTCAAAAGACTGAAGATTTTGTTCAGTCTACTAGAAGAATATCTATAGAAGATTAAAGAATTAGTTCAATCTGTTGAAGAATTTCCTAAAGGAATATAGAACAGGCAGTATATCCTCAGAAGACTGAACCCTTAGTTTAGTCGTGTGACCCTATGTTTAGACTAAAATTTTCAATGTTTTAAGGTACTTTAGAAGACTGAACCCGACACTTCAATTTAGTGAACACTGTTAACAACTAATTTTTTTAAATGCTTTAAAATCCAAATAATGGTTTTTGTGCCCCAAATTTTCTAAAAACTTGGAAAACACTCCAAGTAATCTTGGGCAACACGAAATTACCTTTCTAAGCCTATAAATACTTAATTTTGCAAATCAAATTACACCAAGAATTGAAAAATATGTTCATAAGTTGAAAGTCATCTTGCTATCTTGCGCTGTCTTTTGCTCAACTCTTTGCACAACTGAATTGCTAAAAATCTGAAGTGCTGAAACATCATACTCTAAATTCTAATTGCCAATTCTCACATGGAGAAGGAACTTGGTGATTTTATTCTTGTGCTTCATTCTATTTCACTTTGATATTTAAATATTGAAGTATATTAGTGCTTTTAAATTGTACTAATCAACTTTGAAACCTAAGGTGCAGTCCCAAGAGGGGGGGGGGGGTGAATTGGGTTATTTAAAATTCCTTAAGAGTCTTTTTATAAGTTCTTGCCTTTTTACAATCTTTTAAAGATTTCTTAAATTCTTGTTGATTTGGCAATCCACACAAACACTTACTTCCTCTATTCAATCCACAACCACAACATACACAACCAATTGCCTAACTTTGCAATATTCAGCAATGCTATATATGAATGTGTAAGTCTTGTAGTTGTCCTTTGAACCGAAGATTAAAATAACATCTAATTGCTTTTTCAAAATCAAAATTTTAATAAGCCTTCATCTAATAGGTTTTGGGCCGTTAACCAATCAACAAACTCCCTTACAGTTTTTGGAAAAAATTGATTAACCAACGTACTCCTTTTTGGTTTCCGCAAGCCAAAAAACAAATTAGGCTTTGATTTATTTAATTTCAAATATATGTTGTTTTTATGATTTAAAGAATTACAACATCCATGAAGTTTATATTTTTTCTCCAATTTAAAAGAGAGTAAGGGAAAAAGAGTGACACCGCTGTTTTTATGAGGTTCGACTTACCCCAGCCTACATCCTCACCTTAGGTCAACAACCTAAGGATTTCACTATACCTTGTTTCTTTCGGGTGGAATAAAAACCTTTACAATAACCAAACTTTTTTCCGGAAGAGAAACCTCTCCAAGCAACAACCTATGCTTGGTCCAATTATCCAACTATACCATGAACCGTCAAAGATCTAGTAGTAAGGAATGGATATTTGCGTACAAAAACACTCTCAAACACAGAGCAAGTTGTACAAGTTAAATCTCTAATCGTACTTCAAAACCAAAACTAAATAGAAAATGTGAAGCTCAAGGTTTAGAAGTCACCAATGGTTCTTTCTTATTGATGTAAAGATTTTAGATACAAATCAGAACCAAACCCTTTTTTAATCTAGCAATTTCATAGAGTTTTCCCCCAGCAAGAGTGTGAGCAAGTATGATCTTTTAGGAGAACTTTAATGTAGAAATCGTGTATTGCTTGAATGTATTTTTCATTTAGCAAGGGAGGTATTTATAGACTTTTTTTTTTAAAGAAAAGTTTCCTCATTTAACATGGAGCATTTAGGCAACTTTTCAAAAGATATTAAATCGTAGAATCAATTTTGAAAATCTTCTCGTAAGTTTGAAATAAAACCACTCAAGAACACATGTTAAAACATCCTTCATTTTTTTTTATCATCAAAACAAGATGGAAAAGCCCAATTAGGCTAACACTCTCCCCCTTTTTGATGATTACAAATGATGAGAAAAAATTTGAGTAAGCCTTAAAAAGACTTCCCCTTACAATAAGCATTATCTTAACAATATTTGTAGTTTTAAGACCAATTTCAATATCATACAATATCATGCGCATTACATCGTTCAAGTTCAAGATCATTCAATATAAAATGCTCCTCCCCCTTCCTTTTAATACATATATCATGTTCGAAATTTTCAAAATTTTCAATATCATGCTCAAGTTTTGCTCAATACTTCTCCCCCTTTTGATATCAATTAAAATATTTTCAATATATGTGTTGTGACATCTTTAAACTTACAATCAGGCATATGTTGTACAATATTCATATTTGCTAAAAATACTTCAAAAGGCATATTTGTCCTTCATAATTCATCATTCTTTTCCTCTTTTAACATTAATTCATGAAATTTAGGGAAAAATCATACCACAAGCAATGATTCATAATACTCCCCCTTAATTTAATACATTCAGATTTGATACCAATTGTGCTTTTTATCATCCATGCTTCAAATATTATCATGTATGTGCTTATGGATCAAATACTAATATCATGTCAATATTATCAATATCATTACATGCTCATAGTTATACTATATTGCTCAAATACCAATTGATATTTTCATGGATACCAATATACTTCTTAGATACTAATGTTGATGTCATATCATGCACTGCTCATAGATGCCATTTTTTCATTTATCCACGTGATCCATCATAAGCATACATGATCAAGAATTAATCAAATCATTCCAAAATTCATGTTTCTAAATCAGGCTTAATAACTTTATGCTCAGATTTTCAAAATATAGTAAGCCATAAATCATTAATATTTTCATCGTCTTTAAAGATTTCAAGATACCAATTTCAAGACATACACATGTAGCATATTGTATATCACATAAGCATGAAGTTTATTATCAAAAAAAAAAAAAAAACAAACGAAAAGAAAGCAACCGAGCTAAGTGTTGTGTCATACAACATATTAAAGTACAAACCAAAAAAATTTAGAGCACACGAAGAGACAAACGCTAGGTCAGTTGACTGACCACTCAAATGGCTCAAGTTTTATAAATGATCATAGAGTTTATTTGCCAGTCAGTCGGCTGATCCTAGGGTCAGTTGGCTGACTACTCTTTGGTCTAGGAAGAATACCTTAGTCAGTCGGCTGACCTCAGAGTTAGTTGGCTGATTGGCTTCTTTCTCAAGAAAAAACTACTTCAGTCAGTCGGCTAACTTCAGAGTCAGTTGGCTGACTGTAGATTTTTATTTAAGCTTTGTCCTTTCAGTTAGTTTCTCTACTATATAGTAGACGAAGCTTTGTTCTAATGGTTATGAATCAATCTTCTGAGAGAGGTTTAGTGAGGATATCAGCCCATTGATCATTTGTATTGATGAATTCTAGATTGATGTCTTCTTTTTGAACATGATCTCTTAGGAAGTGATATCTTATGTCAACATGCTTGGTTCTTGTGTGTGAAATAGGATTTTTAGATATGTTTATCACACTCGTATTATCACACTTAATTGTATAGTTGTGTATTTCAAATTGAAATCTCTTAATTGCTGTTTAATGTACAATGTTTGCGCACAACAACTTTCGGCTGCTACATATTTAGCCTCAGCAGTTGATAAAGTCACAAAGTTTTGTTCCTTAGAGAACCAAGAGACTAAAGATCTTCCTAAGAAGTGGCATGTGCCACTTGTATTTTTTCTATCTATTTTACATAATGCATAGTCCGCATTTGAATAACTAATCATTTCAATGCCAGTGTCCTTAGGGTACCATAGTCCTAAGTCCACAGTACCTATTAAGTATCTTAGGATTCTCTTAACAACTATTAAGTGTGATTCTTTAGGTGCTGATAGAAAATGTGCACACATACACACACTAAACATTATGTCGGCTCTAGTGGTTGTTAGATATAGTAGACTTCCAATCATGCCTCTATAATACTTTGTGTCTACGGGTTTTCCCTTTTCATCTTTGTCTAGGCTGATGGAGGTACTCATAGGTATTCCTATGGGTTTACTATTTTTCATACCGAATTTTTGTATCATTTCATATATGGATTTGGATTGACTAATAAAAGTCCCATTCTTTGCTTATTTAATTTGCAGTCCAAGAAAATAGTTTTAACTCTCCCATCATGCTCATTTCAAATTCTTCTTGTATACATTTTGCAAATTCTTTACATAGATGTTCATTTGTGGCACCAAATATTATATCATCTATGTAGATTTGAATTAAAAGTAAGTCATCTTTCGTAGTTTTAATGAACAAGGTACTATCAATTTTTCCTCTTAAAAAACCCTTCTTAATTAGAAATCCACTAAGTCTTTCATACCAAGCCTTAGGGGCCTATTTTAATCCATACAAAGCCTTAGTTAGTCTAAATACATGAATAGGATTTTCTGTATTTTCAAAACCGGGGGGTTGTTCAACATATACCTCTTTAATAATATACCCATTTAAGAATGCACTTTTGACATCCATTTGGTATAACTTAAATTCTTTGTTGGAAGCATAAGCTAAAAGAATTCTTATAGCCTCCATTCTTGCTACAGGGGCAAAGGTTTTATCATACTCCCTTATGGTTTTCGCGCAAAAAATTGATTAACCAATGTACTCCCTTTTGGTTTTTGAAAGCCCAAGAGCAAATTAGGCTTTGGTTTAGTTAATTTCCAATATACGTTGTTTTTATGATTTAAAGAATTACAACACCCACGCAGTTTATATTTTTGCTAGAATTTAAAAGAGAGTAAGGGAAAGAGAGTGACACCATTATTTTTACGAGATTTGACCTACGTCCTCGCCTTAGGTCAACCGCCTAAAGATTTCACTATACCTTGTTCCTTCCGGGTGGAACAAAAACCTTTACAATAACCAACCTCTTTTTTCAAGAAGAGAAACCTCTCCAAGCAATAACCTATGCTTGGTCCAACGATCCAACTATACCTTGAACCGTCAAAGATCTAGTAGAAAGGAATGGATATCTGTGTACAAAAACACTCTCAAACAGAGAGCAAGTTCTACAAGTTAAATCTCTAATCGTACTTCAAAACCAAAAATAAATAGAAAATGTGAAGCTCAAGGTTTAGAAGTCACTAATGGTTCTTTCTTATTGATGAAAAGATTTTAGATGCAAATCAAAACCAAACCCTTTTTTAATCCAGCAATTTGGTAGAATTTTCCCCCAACAAGAGTGCGAGCAAGTATGATCTTTTAGGAGAACTTTAGTGTAGAAATCATGTATTGCTTGAATGTATTTTTCATTTACCAAGAGAGGTATTTATAGACTTTTTTTTTTAAAGAAAAGTTTCCCCATTTAACATGGACCATTTAGGTAACTTTTCAAAAGATATTACATCGTAGAATGAATTTTGAAAATATTCTCGTAAATTTGAAATTAAAAAAATTCTTCATAGAATCAGTCGGCTGATTTATTCAACTGGGTCACTTTTTGTACTAGTAAGTCGGCTAGACAGACGGCTGACACCATTCTGCCTCTCAAAAAATAGTTGATAAATTGTCAGTCGGCTGACTGAACCACATTCAAAATGGTCAGTCAGCTGGGTACTATCAGTCGGCTTGGTGTTTTCAGTTCATCGAGTCATTCAGCTGGATAGTTAACTTTGTTGTAGGTTTCGTGTTAGTTGACTGACTAAACCATGTTAAAAAATGGTCAGTCGTCTTGGCACTGTCAACCGGCGGGGTATTTTCAGTTCATCTTGTCAGTCAGCTGGGCAGTCCTCTCTTTTCAAATAATTTTTACTTCTAATCTTTTAAAATCTAGTTTGCTTTGAAAAACTGAATTATAACTTTTCAAAAATATTTTCAAGGGTTTTTCAAATGTTGGTCTCTAAGTCTTTGTATCTTAAGGAGCTTCACATATCTAAATAGTAATAACTTGAAGTACTTACAAATATCCTTCCAAGCTTGATCTCCTTAGACACTAAGTCTTGCAACCTCTTGAGGTTCAGTCTTTACTGCAAGATCTGCTCAACCTTTAAGCTCTTCATATGTCGTTAATTGCTTCAATATACTGAGAAGCTTTCACTTGATTTACTTTGATCTCCAGCTTACTTCCATGATTAACCATGAGTGTTCCTTGGCTTTGTCCTAAAATAAAACCACTCAACAACACATGTTAAAACATCTTTCATTTTGTTATCATAAAAACAAGATTGAAAAGCCCAGTTAGGCCAACAAGCTCTGTTGTGAGAGTGTCTTTGTACACCATATTGTTTCTTGTCTTGTAGTTTCTTTGACGATTCCAAGTTATTGGGTCGTTGGACCAACTGTGGGGTATCGTTTGGAGAGGCATTGCTCTAGCCTATTGAATGAGTGATTTAGTGTGGGGTATCGCTTGTAAATGGTTTGCTCCGCCAAGAAAGGAGTGTTCTAGTGGAATCATTTGGTGTTATTGGCCAAAGGTGAGGACGTAGGCTGGGTATAAGCCGAACCTTGTAAAAATCTCGGTGTTTCTATTTCCCTACTCTTTATATTTAGCATCTATATACATTGTGCTATGTGTATGCTAAGTGCATGTAGCTAAGATCAAAGCTGAGATTAAAAGAAGGCTCTTAATAAAAGAAAGTACGTTTTGATTAATCTTATGCGGAAACCTAAATGGGGAGTATGTTGTTTAATCATTCGTGGAAATCTTTATTAAAAGAAGTGCAAACAAATTTTCATTCAATATAGGGCTTGAAACAAACTCATGCATTCATAGGGTTGCAAAAGCTAAAAGTGCTGAAGAGCTACGCACTTTATCTTGGTTTGATATCTTTGGTTGTTTACTTTATAGTTTTTGATTGTTTTTTGGTTGATTGAGTTTTCATTACTTGTGTTGTGCTTTGGTTTGTGGATTGAATAAGTAAATAAGCCTATGTTGTATGATTGTTAAATTAATAAAAGGGTTAAGAATTTATAAATGGTATTAAAAAAAAATTTTAATAACCCAATTCACCCCCCCTTTTAGGACTACACCTCAACTTTCAAGCCCCTAGAGACCATAATTAAAAGACTTAGGGAGACTTTAAGAGGACTTGAAAGGCCCTAAGAGACTCTAAAAGCTTAGAAATGCAATAAAAGCTTCCTAGAGGGGCTTAAACTTCTTTTAGGTCATTAATTGTCATGAAAAGGTCCCTAGGTAAAAATTGGGCACTGACACCATCTCACTAACAAAACTTTTAAAATGGTTAGTTGCTTAGGGAAAAATGGTACCTGTTTTGTTGAAACTGCAAGATACTTTTAGATTTAACAACCCAAAGGCCTTCTATGAATACCATATGAGAGCTCAAGGTCATGGTACAAAAGGTTGCATCAAGTTAAAACACAAGTTTCATGACCTAATCAATGCTAGTATCCTCATTTTCAAAGCCAAGCATCTCCGTAAGATCAAATTCCAATACACATCACCTTACAACCCTAAGGAGGCAAGCACTCATTGATTAGATTCTTCTGGAAATCAAGCTGTTAGATGGGATTAATCTTGAATCATTCTCTTTTTTTGAATCATAACTTTCCTTTTGTTATGGCACTACACTTTTTGCATGCTCAACTTGTGGGAGCAATGGGAATCTTGTTGACAGGTTTCTTTTCTTGAATGATGACATGAGCCTTTCTTGTGCATAATTCCTTCATTCCACATCTCATCCCACCTTAAATTTTTTCCACATAAAAAGAAAGCAAAAAACAAAAAAAAAAAAAATCTTTATTTCAGAACTATGTAATAATGACTTTAGTTGCAAATTTAAGACCTAGCTAAAAAGCTTTTGGAGGGGAAAGAAAGATTAATCAAGAAAAAAGTGGACGATCCAAAGAGAAACATTGAGTATACATATGTAATATTTTTTAATATGAACAAGTGTTAAACATGCCAACTAGACTACAAGTCAAAATTTCAAGACTCTTTAAGAGCCCTATGACCTTTACCCTTCAATGTTTGAAGCAAGCTTGAGTATACCATGTTAAGACTGTGCATAAGTGATGGGTGACCTTCATTTGATCGAACAATAACCCCATTGTTCTATATAGAGTCACTACTTGCAAGTGATCAGCTAATGGTTTCAACTTCCAAGCGCAGAAGCTATCAAAGTAATTCACAGGGAAAATGAGAATTATGCAAGCATTAAGGTCTCAATTATAAAACAAGAAATCACATCATAATTTATGGTGACAAATAATTCCAAAACAAATAATAAACTAAAGGGTTAAAATAATGAACTAGAAAAAGATAAAAATATGAGGTTAAAAAATGATTACGGGTCAAAACTGCGTAATTGGGCATCTTAACTCGGGCTTTATGGTTTATATTTTTAATTAAATATCCAAAATTGTCCAATATTTTAATAAAGTGCCAAAATCATCATTCTTGAACTTTATTGCACTATTTATGAAGTTTTGGCAATTTTTTCTCGCAGGATAATTCCTGGGAACCAAAACCGACACATGTTCGTATTTCATGCATAACTTTTCCATCCAAACTTTGATTGAGACGATTAAAATTTATAGAGAAAGAGGAAAGGATTATCTACAACTTTTGTGTTTTGCATTTTATGAGATAAGGGCTCCAGAAGAGTCACATTTGCAATGAACAGAGAATGAAAAAAATGAAAAAATATAACAATCCGGGTCGGGTCTCCATCCGGGTCAATCCTCTCCTATCCGGATCCGGGTCTAGGGCTTTCCCCCCTATCCTATTTAACCCTTCTCTTCCTCTTCCTATGGGGGCAGCCTGTGGGGCTCCCCTATTCTCTCCCTATCTCTTCTCTTTCTCCGTTGTGTTCTTTTCTCTCTTCTCTCTCTTTCTCTTTTCTTTCCTTGACTTCTCTCTCGGTTCCTCCTTTG